>NC_089896.1:6170000-6782500 GCF_040182565.1 Anser cygnoides | reverse complement strand
CTGTTACATTCTTTGCACAGCTCTTTCCCCCTGGCTGAGCAGAGAAGGCTGAAGGCTCCACTACCCAGCAGTTTAAACAAAAGGCTTATTTTCAACAAAGTGCTGCACATACATAACATTTGCTACATCTAAGTACATTCTGAAATAACAGGACAAAACCCCACAAGACTTCAAACAATCTTACAAGAGCAACATTAAAAAAATGAGTCACATTTCAATGAGTTTGGTTATCTCCCATCCTCAGACCAACATCATCAGATGCTGCTTTGCCCCTTCTGCATTTTGAAAAAAGCCAACGCTATCTTGTATTTATCTCGTTTTTGTGCAGAGGCATCAGCGTAAGTCAGGAAATATCATTTATAAACTGCAGACCCATCCGAGGGAGTACGAGCAACCAGAGGGGCCTCTCCTACGAAAATACTGACAAGCCAGTTGGCTTGCAGAAGGAGCACCTGTCTGGCACAGGGCGGTCACATCCCCAGCGCAGAGCACTTCATTTCTGCAGCAGCTGCTCAGCAAGAGCAGCTGGTGACCAAGGAGGTCTCAAACCAGCAAAGCAATTTGTTCACGCCAACAGCTGGGGAGAGATATCTGCATTACACTCAGGGTGTCTGTTCATTGTGAGGTTCAGAACTAAGTCCTGACAGGATCATACAGGCTCATGCATCCCTAGAGGTCTTTATAAGTCAGGGTTATGTGGATCACAGGGCACCAAACTTTTACACTTTAATGGGTACTACAGGTCTTCGGCTTAAATCATTTCCAGGAGTGCTTGCTACTTCTGGCAACTGCTGCAGTTTTTACTTTTTGTGGCAGAGATTTAGAATTTAAAATTCATTAAAATGAACTGAAAACACCTCCAAAGACTAATGGATAAAAGTGTGCCGCTGGACAATGTTTGTAAGAGGAAATGAAGTGTCTGCCCTTCCTGTGGGCACTCACACCCTCACGGTGAGGTCTGACAGGCGCTGCCACTTTTTGCCAAGGGTCCAGTACTCCAAGCTGGCAGCCTTATTCATCAGAACGTGTAATTCATTTAGAGCATCTGCAGTTCATCAAAGCAAGCCATTAGTGAGAGAAAAAACATCCCACAAGAGACTGGATATAGCAGCCTGATTCTTATTGCTGCTCCTGGTCTTCAAAGCCATTTTTACATCCTACAACCAGCACTCTGAGCCCAAGGATTTAGAAGAGGACACCCACTTTCAGGAAAATCTGAGCAACACCTCCCCAGATTCCAGAAGCAGTATTTACAGATGACAGTGGGTCATCAATATAAATGGTTTTCCAAGACTGAGTGCCTCTCTGCCGTCATGACCTATTGCAACAATCCACTTACATGTATATATAATCCAAGGGTAGCACAATATCGCCACCTACAACCACTGAATGTTTTGATAGTACTGCTCTTGCAGTCAGAACAAGCCCCCTGTTCAAAACAGCAGCTCTGAAATTCTTGCGTAGTGAATCCTTGGCAAGAGATGGTTCAAGAGAATGCAAGAGTCCTTGAACCATTCACAAAGTATGGAACAATCAGTAGCACCAACCTAGTGTTTGCTCTTCTGCTCCCTCAGAACAGGTTCTACAGCGCAGTGAAAGGTAAATTCCTTGGAATGCTGCCCTTGCTAAAGTCAGTCCTTGAAAGGTGCTCTCAGTACGGAACAGCCTGTGTCCTTGTCCAGTTGAGATTCGAAGGTTTTTCCATCCTGCCACTGCAGTCATGTGAGTGATGTAAATCACTTTTCTGCGTAACACTTCTTCCTTTCCAGGGAACAAAATGTTTCTTGAGCAAATTCAGGTCTCCTTCATAAGCCACAGTATCAGCTTTTCTTTGCCCGAAGGAACAACTTCTTGTCAAAAAGATACTTCTAGAGAAGATTTCTGAAATGTTCTCGAAATCCATCTTTTCTGGCTGCATTGTTTGGGAAGAAAGGAGGCACTCCAGGACAGCTAACAAAAGGCAGACTCTCACTGCCACATTACACACCAGTTAACGTTGTCAGCAAAAAGCTAATGCATAATGTCTGTGACTAGAAGAAATCCCAACTTTTCACAAATTCTTTGCCTTCCTGCACAGAAGTTGCCCTTGATTCCCCCTTCTGAGTCACCACCAAATTGGGTCACGGGAGCAGGGGGCTCCGTGTGCTGCTGTCAGGGGTGTCAGGGGCGCAGCCTCTGCCCCTGCACCTGTGGCTGCCCAGACTGCTGCCACGTTGGTCAGTGCTGGAGAACAGCAGGGAGAAGAACTGGTCACAGTGCTTTACTTCTGCCAAAGTGTAGGGACAATAAAAGATGCACATAAAACTTGAACCTGTTTCTATGCCACCCAAGAGCTCCCAGGAGCTGAGAAATCCTCAAACAGTCTATTAATCAAGCCGTAACTGTAATTCCTCCTTCATGACTGAAGAGCCCAGGTCCTATACCTTCCCTGCACACTTTTTCATTCAAGCCAAATGAGTTTTGGCAGGTAAGAACTACCCCAAAGATTAACGTTTTTTCCTCAGCTAGCTCAGTACCAGTCAATAGACCAGACTGTTTCAAGGCAGAGCCTCATAGCAGAGTGTTTATTTGTATTTCACACATTTGTTTCTCCATATGTTCCCTTATACTACTCTCCCCTTCCATCACCTTAAACCTGGGTATCTGCTTTTTAAAGACATTGATCTCTGTTATTACAGTAAGACCAGATGGTCACGGACATCTGTGGCTCTCTGTAAAGTATTTCTCCCTCTTCTCCCTTTGACTCAAGAGGGACACGAGAAGAATATTATCAGGTCTATCCCAGATTGCAAGAAGTCCGATAAAATTGGGAAACGTCATAAAACTCCCTCAAACCAGCGCCCAAGGAGAAGTGCTAGCAGAGTCCTGCTAGCAGAAGCACTGGGGGGAGGCGGTGGCTGGAGGTCAGGTGGAGCTAGCACGGCTTTCCAGGTACCAGGCGCTGCATGACTCTGCTGGGAGTGATCCTGCTCTGAGGGACATGAGAATAGTTGTCTGAGCAGCAGGTGCTGAAAGCACTATCCCATATGCACAATTGCAATGTTAATGACCTGTGAAAGTTTTCTCCTGAAGTACAGATGTTTGGGTGGAAAACGAGAGAAGGCTATGTTTAGAGACGGAAATGCTTTTTCTGTTGGTTTGTCCTTCCCCCGCCCTTTTAAAAATAGGCCCATGCAGTTATATACATCGCTGAGGACAAGACTAAACAGCGGAGTGCTGGCATTCAGTGCCAACGACACAGTTATAAAAGAAGGAGCCTCATTACTTCTGCAGACTGATACAGCCCAACGCGAATTGCTGAGGAGGATCTCATCAAGAGGGATATGATTCTATTTACTGTTGAATAAAGGGCAATAATGAAGTGTGAATACTAACAAACGGTCAGCTGGCAGGAATCTTTTGTGGTCAATCAGTTTCAGCCGCTCGTTTCCATGCAGATGTTCAAATCGCGTCTCATTTCTACATCTGCTACGACGCAGCCTCAGCAGCATTTAGATTCCTATGGGAAGCTGAAAATAAATTTATCCATTCAGGCTGAATATCCTCTGGAAACCAGAATGAGAGGAAGAACAACCAGAACCATGGGTTAGCACAACTCTTGGCACACAATCACCCAATACAGATATAAGAAGGTGGTATTTACGGAGAATCCACAAGTGCAAGAGACCATGGAGAAAAGTGAAAAGATAAAACCCCTGCCATAGCCAGCCTGTAATCCACCCAGACAACATATGAACAAGAAGCACGAGACAGGATAAAAGGAAGTGCAAAGAGATTATGTAGAGGAAGGGATAGCAATATAAACCTACCATGATATAAATGCCAGGAGACTTGCAATACAAAACAGAGCTAAAGATTTGTGGCAGCCTTATATCATGATTTGAGTCACTTGAACAGTTGCCACTTCTCAAAGGGAATTCCCTGGCTGGCTCTGAAACCTGTTAGTTTTCCTTTAGGAATGTATCAGGATCGTTCTGCATCAATACACAATCAATACACATACAATACACAAAATATTGCTGCGGATCTGGGTGCAAAGAAGCACCATACAGGGTCAAAGTCAGCCCACTGAGACGCTTTTTCTCTGACAACTGGGAAAGCCCACACTGTGTCAGGCTGAATTCCAAGCCTGCAGCTACTTGGAATACAAGAGGTTTGCACTAATAAGAAAACAAAATTGTGTGCATCGCAGACAATGTTCTTCCCCAGCAAAATAGGTCTCTATTTCACTCACCAGCCTTGTTCATTTGGAGCTTCTGCCTGATTTTCTCTGACTCAGAACATACGCCTTGCATTTTTAATTTGAAAGGAAGAGAAAACAGGCCGTTTTAGCTTTCCTTGCTTAGTTCCCTCTGCATTACTTATGCTGTATTCATACACTGGAAAGCAGCCCCGTGGCTATGCAGCTGTTCGTGCAGCCCAGATAAGTGCAGGCTCCACGCAATGAACCACGAAACTGTCAGCTTCTTCTAACTCTCAAGAAATGACAATTATTGCACCCATGAACAGTTGAAAGGAGCACAGTGGGAGGCCATCTATGGAAGCTACCAGAAGACTCTTTGCCCTTCAGAACACCCCAGCTCGACCAACCTCCCCTTCCAGTTCTGCTCTTCAGCAGACATCCTTCCGTGCTGGCTCCTTACAGGCGCCTTCCTTTAAGCCTCTGCTGCTGAGAGCTTTTGGAAGACACCACTGAGAGGGACGAAGCGTAGAAGCCATCAGCAGTGCCACCGGCCTGTTTTGGTGGCCGATTTGCCACAGCACGGCCCCCACGTAACGTTTCCCAGATGCCACAAACTGGAGCTCACGTGAGCCGGTCCCAGTCCCTGGAAGGAGACTGATGGCTGTGTGGGATCCCTGCACACGGCGGTGCTAGCAAGTGTACTTCTTATTTCCCTCTGAAAAGCAAGTACCCCCCAACCATCACAGAACGTGAATTGAGGAGGCCGGGCCTCCCGCCCCGGTTTGCGTCCTCCCCTGCGCCCTCCTCGCCAGCACGGCCTCGCCCCTGTGGTGTGGGGTTACAGAGCTCTGCATCTGGGCGAGGTGGGGTGGGTGTGCTTCCTTCATTCCAGCTCCCCTTCTGGAGCGTTTGTCTGTTGTTTGTGTCTTTGGATGCCAATGGATGGCATGAATGTTTGGGCACATCTATCACATCACGTCGCAGAAGACACAGAGGGGCGAAGTGCTTCACGGAACCAGTACAAACGCTAACTTTTGGTGGTGCTGTTTTACGATTACAAAAATACCATTCTTTATTTAAATAAATCCACGAAGATAACATTCTGAGAGCAAAGCAGGGGAGAAAGCATTAGCCGAGGGAAGCAGCGAGCCACCGTCCGGACCACAGACCACAAACCTGCAGCGAGCCCTCGGGAGCAGCAGGTTTCTGTTGTGGCAATGCCATAGCAGGGGCAATGCGGAGGACAGCGAGGTGCAGCAGGGCCGCAGCAGCCCCGGGGGGGGCCCAAAGAAGCGGGGCTCGGAGCCCCGGGGGCAGGGGGAGCCCGGGGGCAGGGGGAGCCCGGGGGCAGGGGGCGCCCCCCCCGCGCCGCGCCCGGCGCCGCTCCGCTGCTGCCACCTGCGGGAGCCGCAGCGGCACTGCCCGGGGCTGCTGCAGCCTCTCCGGTGCCAGCCCCGCGTCCTGCCCTCGCGGCACCTTACCGGGTAAAACACTGGGAACCTCCCCACTATTTCAGCGCACCTCAAGAAAAAACGCAGAGGGAAACGGCAGCACGCGGCCAGCCAAAGTGGTTCAGGGAGCTGCCGGGGCGTTTTGCAGAGCGCAAAGGCATTTAGAGGCTGTGAGGAAATTACTTCTCCTCCTCCCGGGGCTCAGGAATGACTTTGCCTAGTGTAGTGGGTTTACGTGGCAAGGTTTTGGTAGTGATATGCACGCTTGGGCTCATATGGACATTACTACAAGTAGAAAATAAAAGGAATAGAATCAGAAACATTTTAGTCAGAACTGAAATGTGTGTTTATTTCAATGCTGCCTGATGGCTGTTTAGCATCTGAAGATTCCTGCTCCATATCATCCGTTGGGGAGTCTGATTTCCTTGAAAAAATGTTCGTTGTTGCTTTGGGAAGTTCTTGGTTTCCTGACCCAGAAGATGGCTTGGGACTTCTCAGCAGCACAGGTGCTGCACTGTCATCAGCTTTGTGCTGGCCACAGGCAAGGTCTGAACAGGGCATGGATTTTCCCACATGATCACCGCAGGTGTTGGACACATCTGTGCCTGCAGAGGAAGTCTTTCCCAGGCAATCCACACCCAGGGTTTGCTCGCCTTTAGGCATCAGCCTCCCTGAGGATTCCCTGGGAAAACAGTTACTAGCATCAGTCTGATCACACGCTGTGTGATCATTCATGAATTCAACATCCTCCAAATAATCGTCCTCCAGTGGCTGATCTACATAATCAGCATCGATCGGGCTAAGATTTAGAAGCTCCTCAATATCAAGGTCAAACAGCATGTCAGTTGCTTGGACTGACAGATGTACTTTTGATTTCTCTGTGATCTTTGAGGCTACCTTTGCATCTTCACAGACGACTGATGCCCCAGTGCAGCTGCTGCTCACGTCCTTTTCACTCTCCCCACTTACATTTTGGCTCAGAGTGCTTTTTCTAGTTATGTGCTGCTCACATTCCAAGCAATCATCTGCCAAGATTTCCTGGATCTCTTCCTCAGTGTAATTGAAAGGAGAATTCCCTTGTTCACTTTCTGACAGTTCCAACAAGGAGTCGTCTGGCTCACTATCATTAAAACATCTGGCTTTATCTAGAGAAGGGGCTACATCGTCGTATTTTGACTCAGAAGAACTGGCAACTAGATCAGCATGGCCAGAATCATCTGGGAAGATGATGAGAGGATCCTTGAAAGCAGGCAGAACTTGGGCCATGGAGCAGCAGTTTCTCTGACAGAGTGCTCCCCATCTCTCAGCCTGCACTTCCATCCCCCAAAGAGACTAAACAAACAAAGAGCCTTGTCCAGGTTAGGAAAAACTGAGCAACAGAAGAGCAGTTCTGTCACATAACTAACAGGACGTTCAGCAGAGTATTAGTCACTCTAAACACTCATACAAAATGAGTATTATAATGAAAGATCGTAAGATAAAAGCCTTCCTGTAAAATTCAATAGTTTAAAAATATCTACAAACAAAACGTGTTTTTTTCTTTGAGAGGATTCACGCGAACATGAATCTTTTGACCTGAGAGCCCTGCATTTATCTGACTCTCACCCAGCAGGAGAATCTGGGCTCAGGCAAAGTATTTCCTGTCCCCTTTGACCAACAGATTTAAAGGAACACCTTTTGTCTTTCCATTGTTTTGACTATTGCTGCTTTCAAAAAAGGAAGTTACCTACTCCAGGAATAAAAACCAGCAGTTCTGCCGTTTCCTCTTGTCATTCTGTCCAAACAACAAAAATTAGCACTTTTGGAATAACGCTGTAACCTCACAGAAGGAAGAAAAACCCTCGGGAACCTGCCACGTGCACACAACCTGTACAGGAGCACATGGAGAGATGAGCAGCCCTCGCTAGCTAAGACATGCCTAGTTCTGCAATTGACCTACAAGCGCTTAGGTGCTTCAGAGAGAAATAAAAGGCAAATAAATTAATTGTGGATTGGGTCCTGCAGGGTGTAGCAGCCTGCTAACGTGGTTTCTAACCAGTGACGACTTGAAGGAGAACCAAACGCCTCACACCTCCAAATGCCTCACACCCCGCTGGAACTCTTTGCATGAAATACGTTTGGAAATGTGAATTGGGCCCTGCAGGGTGTAGCTAACGTGGTTCCTAACGAGTGAGGACTTGAAGGAGGACCAAACGCCTCACACCTCGCTGGAACTCTGCATGAAATACGCTTGGAAATGCTGATGTGCTCGGCTTGGAGCGCTCTGGGGCCGGCCTGGCCCTGCCCTGCCTGAGGGGGCTCCGGCACCGGCACCGAGCCCGTGGTGCCTGGGGGGAGACCACGGGGAGACCTCAGGGAGCGCGGAGTCGGTCGGACCCTGCAGGCCGGGCGCTGCCGGCCCCTGGCCGCCGCCATCTTAGCGGGGCGGCCCCGCCAGGCCCCTGATTGGCGGAGCGCGCCGAGCGGCGGAAGTGACGTCAGGAGGGAGCCGGTGAGCACCGGGCGAGGCTGATGCAACGCGGGGCCGGTCGGTGGGGCCGGGCGGGGGCACCGGGAGGGCCGCGGGTACCGGGGGGGGCACCGGGGGGCCGCTAACGCCTCCTCTCCACGCAGCCGCCGCCATGGAGGCCGCGCCCAGCCCGCAGGAGAAGTACCAGCTCATCACCCGCAACCTGCAGGTACCGGCGCCGGGCTGGGCCTAGCGGGGGGGGGGGGGAGGTTGGGGGGACCGGGGGCACGGCGCGGTTTAGGGGGGGGGCTGGGCCCGGCCTGGTGTGCGGTTCCCTGCTTGCCCCCCTGCCTGCTGCCGCCGTGTTCGGGCCGCGCAGGACGTCTGTGGGCTCCCCGCAGGAGGTGCTGGGCGAGGACAAGCTGTCGGCCATCCTGAAGGAGCGGGAGGTGAAGATCTACTGGGGCACCGCCACCACGGGCAAGCCGCACGTCGCCTACTTCGTCCCCATGTCCAAGATCGCGGACTTCCTGAAAGCGGGCTGCGAGGTGAGGGACCGGGGGGGGCTGCGAGGTGAGGGGCCGGGGGGGCTGCGAGGTGAGGGGCCGGGGGGGCTGCGAGGTGAGGGGCCGGGGGGGCTGCGAGGTGAGGGGCCAGAGGGGCAGCTCGCATCCGGGGGGGCTTTGTCCCCACGCTGCGGGTCCCTAACCCTGTCTCTGTCCCTCTGTGCCAGGTGACGATCCTCTTCGCTGACCTCCACGCTTACTTGGACAACATGAAGGCCCCCTGGGAGCTGCTGGAGTTGCGCACTCGCTATTACGAGAACGTGATCAAAGCCATGCTGGAGAGCATCGGGGTGCCCCTGGAAAAGCTGAAGTTTGTCCGGGGCACGGACTACCAGCTCAGCAAGTGAGTCCTGGGCGCCTGGTCCTGTCTGGGAGGGAAAGCCTGGCTTAGGGCTTTGTTGTCCCAGGTCTTCTCCCAGGCATTATCATTCAGGGAACAGAGCGAAGCTGCCTCCAGGCTTCTCTCGGCGTGGCCAGAGCCCGTGTTCCCGTGAAGCAGCCCTCACAGCCGCCCCCCTCCCTGGTGCTGACAGCATTGCCCCTTCCCCCAGGGAGTACACGCTGGACGTGTACCGCCTCTCCTCCGTGGTGACGCAGCACGACGCCAAGAAGGCAGGAGCGGAGGTGGTGAAGCAGGTGGAGCACCCCTTGCTGAGCGGGTTGCTCTACCCAGGCTTGCAGGTGCGTGGCAGGGCCCCTGTGCCGGGGAGGTGCTGGGCAAGGCCAGGACCACGGGGATGTGTGAGGCTGCGTGCCTGGCCCTGGGCATTGTTCCCGGGGCCCAGCGGGGCTGGGCAGGGCCTCCAGAAGCTGAGCGAGCTGGGACCTGGTGTCCTGGGGCCAGGCTCAAGGCTCTGCGCATCTCCCCGCAGGCCCTGGACGAGGAGTACCTCAAGGTTGATGCACAGTTCGGAGGAGTTGATCAGAGGAAGATATTCACCTTTGCAGAGAAGGTCAGGAACGGGGGTGTCGGAGTCCCTTGTGATCCTGGTGCGGGGCTCGGAGACTCCCAGATCCACTGCGAGAAGTGTCGGTGATGTGTTAGCATCACAGGGCTCCCTGCAGCTCCTGCTGCTGCTCTTGTGGTCTGCAGGGCTCTGGGGTGCGACACGGGGCTGCCATGCGTCCCTGGCGGTGGCTGCCGGGGGTTTGTGAACCCGTGAGAGCTTGCTGGGTCCCGCTGCTGTGCTCAGGGTTGCCTGGAGCCAGGAGCAAATCGGGGCCGTGGGTTAAGGTTGTCCTACAGCAGAGGATTGTCCATGACTTGCCTCCTTGCTTCTTCCCAGTACCTCCCTTCCCTGGGCTACGCCAAGCGCATCCACCTGATGAACCCGATGGTTCCCGGCCTGACAGGAAGCAAAATGAGCTCCTCGGAAGAGGTCGGTCCCTGCGTGGTGGCTGGGGTCAGGGGCTCTGCTGGGCATGGGTTCACGGCTGGGGTTGGAGTCTGCACCCCGAGAGGAGGAAACTTCTCCCTTCACTCAGACTGGGGCCTAAGAAAAAGGTGCAGCAGCGCCAGCACAAGACCTCTCTTGGGCAGGAGGTTGGGAAAAGGGCTGCAGAAATCTCTTCCTCCAGGACTCAAAGATTGACCTCCTGGACCGCAAGGAGGATGTGAAGAAGAAGCTGAAGAAGGCTTTCTGTGAGCCCGGCAACGTGGAGAACAACGGCGTCCTCTCCTTCATCAAGCACGTCCTCTTCCCCCTCAAGTCAGGTGAGGGCTCCCCACGCTGAGGCGCCAGGGCCGGGCTTTCTGGGGGGGCAAGAGGAGGGAATGGGAGCATGCGGCCCCCGAAGCGGGCTGCCCCCTGCCCGCCCCCGCCCTGCTGCAGCCCCCTCAGCTCCCGGGCAAAGTGGGGTGGTTCATCTGGCTGAGCAGGGGGTGAGTCCCGTGGGCTGATCTGAGCCTTAATCTCACAGAGTTCGTGATTCTGCGGGAAGAAAAATGGGGAGGAAACAAAACGTACACAGACTACGAGGCCCTGGAGAAGGACTTTGCTGAGCAGGTGAGTGCAGCGAGGAGCTGAACGCCCCCCCCCTGTCCCTGAGGCTCCCACGAGCTCTGTGGGAGAAAATCCATGCTGGGGAGAGGTGCTTGCTGTCCCCTCCTGGGATTTGGTGACACTGGGCTCTGCCTGCTGCAGGACTGCCTCAGCCAGGAGCTCTGACAGAGGCTTGTCCCCCCTCAGACGCAGTCAGCCCTGCCCTTTGTCACTAGCACCCTTGTCAGGGCTCTCGAGCTAAGGTATCTCCCTGCACCTTTGAGATGTGTGCGTGTCTAGCCGAGTCAGCCTCACCCCTAGGCGAGCAGGGTATCCACCTTTCCAGAAGATGTGCTTTTATCTTTTCTGGGACCAGACACGTGTCTGCTGAAGCTGAGAGGAGAGATCTCAGCACCTCTCTGGCCTCAGATCAGGGACCTGAACTCTGCTTCTCCCCCTGTGCTGGGGGAGACCGTGCGGAGACCCGCCCGTCTGTCGCGATGCAGGTTGTGCATCCCGGAGACCTGAAGAACTCGGTGGAAGTGGCCCTGAACAAACTGCTTGACCCTATCAGAGAGAAATTCAACAGCCCGGAGCTGAAGAAGCTGACCAACGCAGCCTATCCCAACCCGTCCAAAGCCAGTAAGGAGGTGCTGGGGGCAATGGGGCTGGGAAGGGGAGAGTCCCTCCAGCTACAGCCCTGGAGAGCACCAGCAGAGTGAGGAATAGCCAGAGCCGGGGCTGTTGGCCTGCCCCAGAGATGCCACCGCACATCTCTGCTGTTGCTTGAGGGGCTGGCAAAGCAGAGGAGGGACAGACAGGGGTGTGTAGACAAACAGGGAATTCAGGGGTTATTGGGTCCAGGGGGTCATCTGGGGTCACTGTGTGCTGCCTGGGTTTGTGCTGACTGCTGCAACTGTTCCCCTTGCACCCCAGAGCCTGCAGAGAAAGGCACCAAGAACTCGGAGCCAGAGAACGTTGTCCCATCCCGGCTGGACATCCGCGTCGGCAAAGTGATCAGCGTGGAAAAGGTACGGGCCCCGCGGGAAGAGGGTGGTGGTCTGCGTGCATGGCAGCATGGGCACTTGGTGTGCGGGGGGTGGCAAAGGGGGCAGGTCTGCCGCCTTCTTTGCCATCCCAGCCCCCTTCCCTGCGCCTCACCTTGCTTCTGTCTGCTAGCACCCGGATGCCGACAGCCTGTATGTGGAGAAGATCGACGTGGGCGAGCCCGAGCCCCGCACTGTGGTCAGCGGCCTGGTGCAGTTCGTCCCCAAGGAGCAGCTGCAGGACAGGCTGGTGGTGCTGCTCTGCAACCTCAAGCCCCAGAAGATGCGGGGCGTGGAGTCGCAGGGCATGGTGCTGTGCGCCTCCAGGTGAGGGGGATCGGGGCTGCCCCAAGAGGGGACGGAGCCCAGCGGTGCCGAAGGGCTGCGGCACCACCCCAGGGTGACTTTGCTCCCTCAGCAGCATGGGGGAGCCGCGGCAGGTGGAGCCCCTGGACCCGCCGGCTGGGTGCTGCGCTGGGGAGCGCGTCTATGTGGAGGGCTACGAGGACGGGGAGCCCGATGACGAGCTCAAGCCGAAGAAGAAAGTCTTCGAGAAGCTGCAGGTGAGGAGCTGCGCGTGGGGCTGGGACAGGGCACGAAAGCTCCCCAGAGCTGAGCGAGGCGCTGCTGCCCTGCAGGCAGCCCCAACCTGGGTGCCTCAGCCCTGAGCCCCGTCCCCTTGCTCTGCTCTCCAGGCTGATTTCCGCGTCTCTGAGGACTGCATTGCCCAGTGGAAGCAGAGAGACTTCCTGACCAAGCTGGGGAGCGTCTCGTGTAAAAGCCTGAAGGGGGGGAGCATCAGCTAACCAGCGCCAGAGCGCTCGCACCGCCCCAGCCTGGCTAGCCTCCCCGGTCTCCACCATCTCCTCCCCCCAGCGCCCCGAGCAGGGGGCTCAGCCCTGCAGGACCTGGGGGCTCTGGGACTGAATTTGCAGCCTCCCCAACATTGGAACAGCGCGAGGCCTCCTGGGGAGCTGCCCCTGACATCTCCTTTGCCTTGGGCCTGCTCAGCCAGCGGCGGTGCCTCTGCTGTGGGCCAGCTCTGGGGACTGGCGATGGCACCGCACCCGAGGGCCCTGTTTCTTTTGCCCGTGCCATCGGGCTCTTCGCTGGGGCCATCAGCTTCCTCCCAGCTGTGCCAAGGACTGCTCCTGGCTCCAGGACAGCCCCTGCGGGTGCTGCAGGGAGGGTCAGAAGGGAAGGCTGCTTGCTCAAACCTGTGTTGCTGCTACCGGGGCTGGGGGCAGCTGCCTGGCAGCCAGGCGGGCCCCCTCCCCTGCTCTGCTCCACGCCGTGCTCGGGGCGAAGGACGGGGCTGCTGCAGCGTGGCAGGAGCCCCAGCCCCACCAGCGGGTCTGACCTGAGCCCGTGGGAGGCTGTAGGGGCGTGGGCCTTAAACACTGACTCGGGAACCATCTGTCTGTCATAAACCCAAATAAAAGGTCGAGCTGACTGCATGCGGGCGTGCCTCTCTGTCCGGGGGGAGATGGCTGAGCCAGCAGCCAGCCCTGCTCCTGCATCTGAGTGCTGGCAGGAGCCAAACGGAGCCCAGGCTCTGCCCACCCCATGGGGACAGGAGCCAGGCACCTGCTGCAGGGGTGAGACTGGGCCGGGCCCTAGCCAGGAAGCACAGGAGGCAGCAAGCTTCAGTCGTCATCTTTACCAGCCAGGTACAGAGCTCTGAGCAGCTACGCGGCAGCAGAGGATTTTTTTTGGTCGTTTTGGGTTTTTGTTTTTGTTTTTTTTTACAATCAAAGAAATCAAAATGTGACCCAAGTTTACAGAAACAGAAATGGAGGCTCTACCCCGGGGCCTGAACACCAGCTCAGGGGGCAGCTGGGCTCCCACCTGGCTGTGCCCGGCCGCAGGGCGAGCTGCGGGACGGGAGCGGTGCTGGCCAAGAACCCCCTCCTGCGCCTTCATCCAGGGCTGCGGCTCGGTGTCCTCCCAGCCAGCGCCTCCGTCCCATCCTGCTGCTGCTGCCCGCATCCTCCTGGGGGCTGCCGTGGCCGAAGCCTTCCAGTTCCTTCGTCCAAAGTGCTTTGATTCCTCGCAGGGCGGCTCCAGCCCCGAGCCCCGTCCAGGAGGGCTGCGCCTCCTCCCACGTCCTTGCCGGCGGGCAGGGCTGCGTGGCTCTGGCCCCTCGCGCTCCTCTCTGCACGGCTGCTCTGCTCCGCACGCACAAACCAAGCAGCAGCCCGGCAGGGAGGAGGTGCTGGCTCTGAACACGGGCCTCGACTCCAGTATAAAACAAAAATTGCAAAATAAAGCTGTAGTACTTAGGAAAGTGAAACCAACACCATTTTTGCATAAATATCATCAAGGCCATGGAGGCTAAGGCTGTTTGCTTCCTGTATTAAGTTAGTTGCCAGTTCCACGCTTGTCTGTTGACCTGCCCAGGTCCCTGAGAGATATGGATTCCTGTCTGCGGGGGCACAAGTCCTGCAGCTCCGTCCTTCAGGCTGTCTCTCCTCGTCTGTCTGCAAGGCGAGAGGGAAAAGCCCGTCAGAGACCTGGGTCCCACACCCCAGCTTCCCTCAAGCCTGGCCCTTGACCGCGCTGTCCCGGTGTCCCCCAGCCCCTGCGCTGCTGTGAGCCCTTGTGCCCAGCTCCGGCCAGCCGGTGGCTCCAGCACCATCCCCGGGGGTTTTGGCTACCGAGCCCCCAGCACGTGCAGAGGGCTCAGCCCACGGCGGGGGCTGAGCGGGGCCAAGCAGTCCCCGACCCTCCCGCCCCCACCTACCCTGTGCCGGCGGCTCCGTGCCCGGGGCTGCAGCGCTCCTGCCCTCGGCCGTCCCTGCCGGCTCGCTCTGAGTCCTGCTCTCCTCCGCCGGGGCTGCCTTGGCCTTCCCGTCCGGCACGGGGGAGCCCAGTGCCTCCGGTGCCTTGGGGCTCAGAGGCGACGGGGCCGGCCCTGGGCCAAGCGAAGGCTTCTTGGCGACAGGCGGGGGCACCTTGCTGGGCTTTCGGAGCGCTTGTGATTTCCCTGGGCCCTGCTGGGCAGCGGCCGGGGCTGCCGAGCGCTGCCCCGAGAAATTCATCAGCTCAGCGACCAAGTTCCTCTTCAGGTCGGCCTGCGCCTCGGGCGACGAGGGCGTCTCAATCACCAGCTTCTTGGAGCTCTTGGCGAAGATGAAGCTGGCAGTGGAGGTCGGTGACTTGTGCCTGGGGGAGAGCTGCCCGTCCGCGGGCGGCCCCTCGGGGCCGGGCTGAGCCGTTTTGCTGCCCGGGGGTTTCTCGGCTGGCCCGGAGGCTGCCGCGGCCTCGCTGGCAGACAAGGCGGCAGCCTTGAGGTGCACGGCGGCGTGGAGCTGGTTCGAAGGCACCGCATCTTTGGCAGGAGGGGGCTGCCGCGTGGACAGGGCCCGGCGGACGGGCTTTTGGGGCGCCGACCGCTCCTCGGCCCCGGCCCCGGCCCCGGCGGGCGGCTCCACGCTGACGGAGCGCAGCCGCACCATCTGCAGCAGCGAGGGCGTGACGATGGGCAGGCTGGCGTCCTCCTTGGGCACAGGGCCGCTCTTGCTCCGCGCCGCCGGCTCCTTCTTGGCATCCGCCCGGGAGCCGTTTGCAGCCTTCTTAAGGCCGGTTTGGGGCGGCAGAGCCGGAGCTGAGGGTGGGGGGAGAGGCGGCGGCGGGGGCACGACGGCCTCAGGGGGAGGCTTGGCGGGGGACGGTGGCTGCGCTGCCCCGGCCGGCGGGTCCTGGTGCTGGACGCGCGAGGAGATGGCAGCCGAGAACGAGGAAGACGCAGCCTCTGGGTTTGGTGCCTGCTTCTGCCCAGCTGCCGGAGCCGGCACAGCATCTGGCAGGGGCAGGCTGGAGAAATAGGCTTCGTCCGGAGGGGGGAAGTCCGCCATGGACAGGTCGTGCACCTCGGGGGCCGGCGGGGGAGGCGGGGGCCAGGTGGCCTCGGCAGGGGCCTCGCAGGCAGGCTCGGGGCTTGCCTCCGCCTTCTTAGCCGGCGGTGGAGGCGGGTGGTAGGCAGGTGGTGGCGATGGCGGAGGAGACTTGGTGCTGGGCTTGGCTGAGGGCTCCTGGCTGGCGATGCTGGGCACTGGTGGGTCTGGCGAGGGGGCGAGGGGGCCGGCGGGGGCTGTGGGTGGCTGGAGCTTTGTGGGTGGCAGGAAGAAAGGAGCGGGCACCTTGGGGTGCGGCGGGATGACGAACCTGTCCGAGCGGCTCTGCGTGCAGTTCAGCGTCTCTGAGGGAGCCGGGTCCGAGGCCGAGGAAGAGATGGAGGTGAGGGAGGACGAGACGGACAGCGCCGGGGACTGCAAGGAGCAGACCCGGTCCGGCTTCTGGGGTTGGACCCTGCCCGGGGACGCAGCCGGGGGGCCCAGCCCCTTGGTGGGCAGCGTGGGGGTCCCGCTCTGGCTGGAGTAGCCGCTGGAGGGGGACATGGTGCGGTCGGAGCCGTCCAGGCAGCTCCATTTGGGCTGAGCCGGGGGTTCTCTCAGCACCACCGTCACGCCGCGGTCACCCGGCCCGGGGCTGCCCCGCGAGGCCTCGGGGGAGCTGGTGCCAGCCAGGCTCTCGGAGCGGACGCTGCTGGTCTCGCTCAGCGATGACGGGGAGAAGACCTCGTCCTCGACCGTCGGGCTGAAGGGCTCGGAGCGGGGGGACCAGGGCCCCCCGCTCTCCCGCTGGGGCCGCCGGTCAGGCTTGGGGGGCAGCCCCAGCACCTTGGCTTCCCCCTCCTCCACCTTCTGGTGCAGCGAATAGGTCCTGCGAGGGGGTGCCGGGGGCTTCTTCATCTTCCTGAGGGAGACGCTGCGTGCCGAGGAGCGCTCGCTCGCCAGGCTGCCCGTGTCCGAGCCCTCTGCCTGGCTGCTCGTGCTGAAGGCGGGGGACGCCCGGCCGCTGCTGCCGCTCACACTGCGGGGCCCCACGGCGAGCAGCCCGTGCGCTGTGTGCACGGGGGCCACGGCGGGCTTGGAGCAGGTGCTGGCGAAGCTGGCGGAGCTGTAGACGCTGACCTGATCGGTGTCGGAGCGTCCCGCTGCGTCCACCTCGCTGCGCGGCCCTGCCTCGGCCTGCCGGCGGTCGGAGCCGCCCTGCGAGGAGATGGTGGAGCTGTTGGAGACGATGGTCTCGGTGGACTGCGAGTGGCTCCAGTTGTCGCTGGAGGAGGAGGGCTCGCGGCTGCGGGCGCTGTGCTCCGAGAAGCGGGTGAGGGAGCGCACCGAGGCTGGGCTGGATGACACCAGGCTGCAGCGGCTCAGCGTCCGCACGCTGCTGCGCGTCAGGGCCACCACGTCCACCATGGGCGGCAGGATGGCGTTGGGGATGATCTTGGACATGTAGGTGCCCTGGGGCGAGATGGACATGACGGGGCTCAGCAGCTCCTGGGGGCTGGCGCTGGTGGTCATGCCTGGCACAGCCAGTGACTTCGGCCTCGCCATGGGCGACAGCTTGGCCGACGTCTTCCTCCCCAGCAACGTATCGTCGTAGTAAACGCGGTCGATGTGCTTCTGCAGGGCTGTGTCTGCCTCCTCCAAGGCTCCCAGGCGGACACGGGCACCGCCGGGGACATCCAGTGGTGGCAGGTTCCCGTCGATGGTGGGGATGCGGATGGCATCGCCGGAGACCTGGCCGCCGTTCAGCAAGGGCTGCGGTGCCTGGCTGCCCCCGCGCCCGTTGGCAGGGTGTCCCTTGGCCTCCCGGCTGTTCCTGAGACCTGGGAGCAGGGAGAAATGAACCGGGTGTGATCCCAAGGCAAACACACCCAGCTGAGGGACGGGGCTGGGCCTTAGACTTGCCCACGACGCTTACCCAGCTCCTTCTGGACGTGCTGGGGGATGCCCAGCACCGTTGTCCTCCTCTCCTTCCTCTTCCTGCCAGCCCTCTCCGAAGATTTGGCGAAGGAGTCGTGCGGACGGAAGGTGGAACCTGCGAGAGGCGTGAGCGGGTCCAGCCGGCGCTAGGCGGGCCCCGGGCCAGGTCTCCCCAGCACCCCCAGCCCAGTGCCCGCCACCGCTGCTCGGG
The DNA here is from genome assembly GCF_040182565.1 of Anser cygnoides. Lineage (NCBI taxonomy): Eukaryota > Metazoa > Chordata > Aves > Anseriformes > Anatidae > Anser > Anser cygnoides. Next base: position 6,764,838 of record NC_089896.1, on the reverse strand, counting down.
ATGCCCTGGGACAAGCTGAGCTCAGGCACCCGGCACAGCCCAGGGAGGCATCGGCAGCTGCCAAACAGCCGCACGGTCCGAGCAGGGAGGAGACAGCATCTGTCCGTCCGTCTGTCCCCCTCGCCCAGTCCCAGCCCAATGCCTGCAGCAGCCTCTGACTCAGCCGGAGCTGCTCTCTTCTCCCCAAGGGCCCCCAGATCCCTGCACTGGCTTGTGGCCGTGCAAACTCCGAGCCCAGAAGCCCCCCGGGTTTCCTGCCAGGCTCCCCAGGCGCCCTGACCCCTCGCACCCCCTCGGCTCGCAGCCCCCAGCCCCGCAGCCCCCCGAGCTGGGCACCTTTCCGCTGGATCATCTCGGAGCGGATGGAGAGGGCGTCCTCGGAGGTGCTGTCGGTGAGGCAGGAAGCCGCCCGGCTCCGGAAGGACACGCTGTCATCCTCCAAGGACGCGCAGGACTGTGTGGGCAGACAGCGGGCTCAGGCGGGCTGCAGGGAAGGAGCGGCCCCAGCCCCGCCAGGCCCCCTCTCCGCCGCGAACTGACTCCGCAGCCCAGCGCTGCCGAGACAAAAGCTTCTCCGAGGGCCAAAGGCTGACTCAGCCACACCGGCAGCCAGAGTCCTCCCACCAGGAGCGGGGCCGGGAGCAGCCCCGGGGACCCCACGCAGCCCCGCGGCCCCCGGAGAGCCGGCGAGCCGGGGTCCAGCTGGGTGGAGGAGCCGGCACCGCCCTGTCCCCGCACCGGAGGGAACTGCTGGGCTTCCACCAAGCCAGAACCACCCCGGGGCTTCGCCCAGCCCTGCTGCGCCCCGGGGCTGGGGGGCGGCTGGGGGCTGGGAGAGGAGCGGGGCTGGGGCAGGCCAGGGGACAGGGCTGGGCAGCGGGGTGGCCGTGCCAGGGGAGATGCAGCAGGCGTGTGCTGCCCCGGCCAGGGCACGGCTCTCTGTGCCCCTCGTGATGGGCACGGCGCTCTGTGCCCGCCTCGTCCCTCTAAAGCACCTCCCGGCACGGCCAGAGGGCAGGACGAGACACAACCCTGAAAACCACCGCCCGGGGACTCAGCTCTGCACACCTGGGGACTCACGGCCTCGCTTTCCCCCTCGCTGCCCGCTTCCAAGGGGTTAAGGTGGCCGAGCGCCAAAGGGAGGCAGCGGTTTAAGCAAATACACGTGGGTGAGGCGCTGGGAGCAGGGTCAGAGCTCAGGGAAGCAGCAAACCCGAGCTCAGCCAAGTGAGTGGGAGTTTCTCGCCCGTCAGCAGCCAGGGAGGGGCCCAGCCACGGGGCTGGATGCGGCCAGCGGTCCCTGTCACGCCGCCCCGTCTCCCCCCCTCGCTCAGCGCTGACGGGGGACACCGCTGGGGCGAGACGGGGGGGGGACAGAGGGACACGGGCATGGTGGGGGGCTCTGGGCAGAGCCACACAAGGCGGGACGTGATGTGCCAGCGGTGAGAACAGGGTCAGAGATTCATCGTGGGGGGAAAGAGGTAACACCAAGGGGGTCACAGCCCGTTACTGCCCCGTGCACCCCCCTGACATGGTCCTACAGCCCTCATCTCAGCCAGGTCACTGCCTCCTCTGGGCCCCAGAGCTGTCCTGACCACCAGCGGGGGCACAGGGGGCCCATCCTGCTCTCCTCACCCCCCACAGCCACGCAGCAGGGCTGGCTGGGGCTCCCCGCTCACCTGGAGGCTGTTGGTGTCGCCGTGGTCCCAGGCACTTTTGGTCTGCTTCTGCTTCTCTGCGGGAGGAAGGAAAGGGAAGGGGAAGGGGGTCAGTCCCTCTGCGGGAGCCTGGAGGGAGCAGGCAGCCAAGAGAACGGCCGCTGAGCCCAGGGCAGCACCGGCCACCAGCGTCACCCCCAGAGCTGGACTCTGGTCACCCTCGGTCGCACCGCCCACGCAGGCAGGCCAGCCAGCTGCCCGGGGCGCTGGGGGCACCTTCCCGTGGCAGGGCAGGGCCCCCGGGGGCCGGGCCCCCCCCTACCTTGGTGCTGCAGGGACTTGAGCCCCTCGCGGGCCTGGTTGTGCAGCTCCTCCAGGTGCGGGGGCCGCGTGCTGGGGAAGAAGACGTTGTCGGGGCATTCCTCGCCTGGCTTGTACTGCACGCTCAGCCGCTTGTCGTTCTCAGTCTTGGCAGCGCCTGCAAAGGCAGAGAGAGGGGTCAGAGGGCTCCCCAGCCGGACCCCTGCGGGCGAGCGGCCCCCGGACCCGCGGCGAGGCAGGATGCGGCCCGTGAGCCCCCCCCTCCGCCCCGTGAGCTCAGGGCTGCACCGCACGGGACCAGCCTCGTCCCTCCTGCGCTGCCCGGCCGATCGATGCGCTGGAGTCAGGCTGTCTCAGCTGCGGGAGCCGCAGCCTTTCCTCCCCGCCAGCCAGCGCAGAGCTGGGGCTCGGCACTGCCCCCCTCTCCAGCACCTTCCTCCTCTCCAGCACCTTCGTTAGAGGGCAACCGAGCCAGCGAGACGGGCGGGGGCTGCAGGCAGCCCAGCAGAGAAGGGGCAGCGAGGGGGATTAAACAAGGGCAGAAAATCTTTCCCTTCCGGAGGCTTGCATCATCTCAAAGCCTTGCAAAGCGCCCCGAGAGCAGGGACTCAGCCCCACGCCCAGGGCGGGTACAGAGGAGGGAAACCGAGGCGCGGCCCCCAGGGGACCCAGAGGCTGATGTAGCCCCCGCCACGGCCTCCATGGGCTCCACGTGCCACGGCACGGCCGGCACAGGGCCCCGCACGCCCCAACATCTTGCAGCCCCCTCCCCGCACCGGGCAGTGCCCATGGACGGCTCCTGCCCGGGGGTCCGGGTCCCCACCGGGGGCTGCGCCTGGCAGCGCGCAGGCAGGGTAACACGGGGACACGGGCACAGCCCAGCCTGCTCCCGTCTGCCCTCCACCGCCAGCACGGCCTCCGACTCTTCCTGCCTGGAAAAAAACAACTTCAGGCTGAGAGAAGGGAAGGGAGACACACCAGGAGGGCGGCAGAGCAGCGCCGCGGGGATGCGGGGACCCGCTGCTCGGCTGGGACGGCCGCTGCCCTGTCACACCCAGCCCCTGGCCCCCACCACGGCTCACTCCCAGCTCCGGCCACGCTCCAGCTCCGGCACACAAAGAGCAGGCCCCGAACAATGGAGCCGGCCCGCCCTGCCGCGCCGTGCCACGAGAGACCGGGCTCGGCCTCCGCCAGCGCCCGTGGCACGGCAAGCGGGCACCGAGGGGCTCAGCCAGGCAGGGAGCGCTCGTGGCAGCTGGTTTGGGGACCCCCTGTGCTCGCACAAGGTCCCTGCGTGGGACACAAGGCACCCACAGCCCCCATCGCACTGCCCTTCCCCTAAACCCTTCCCCTCCCCAGTTCCGGCAGCCCCTCGCCGGACCCCCACCCACGCACACTCGGAGCCGCCTTCCGGCCGGACGGGCACGATGATTTTAGGGGCGCGATGATTTTAGGGGCACAATGATTTTTTCCATTAACTTCCCGGGCCCGGGGTGACCTTCCCTGCCCTCCCCGGGGCGGCAGCCACCGCAGGGACCCCCCCAGCCCCTGCCGGGTTGGCAGCAGCCCCCTGCGAGGCGGTGCGGGCAGGCAGGGTTGTGTAAGGACATGGGGTTTTTCTCCCTCCCTCCTCTCCTCTCCTCCGCACCTCCACTCACCCTTCTTGAAGAATGCCAGAAGCGAGGAGAGGTTCCTGCCCAGGAAAACCACCATGGTGGCCAGGGAAAGGGGCTGCTCCCCGCGGGAGGGGGGCTCCGCCGCCCCCAGCGGAGGCTCTGCCGCTGCCTGTTGTGCCGGGGGGGGCCGACGCCGAGGCCCCTCAGCTCCCTCTCCCCGTGCTCATCCGCGCCGCAGGAGCCAGCGGGAGGATGCCCGGCCGGCGGAGCGGCTGCGCGTGGGGAGAGGATGGAGCCGGGGAGCGCTGCGCGGCGGCGGCAGGAGGGGACAGCCCCAGCTGCTCCCTCCGCGCTCCTCGGTGCCGGAGGAGGAGAGCAGGGCCCCTCCTCTGGCCCTCCCGCCCCCTGCCACACACAGCCCGCAGGGGTCGGATCCTGCCTGGTTCGGGGGCAGAGCCCCGCGGGGCTCCTGAACCTCTGCGCCCATCTGGGGCTGTCCTCGCCTGGTCCCCTGGGCGCAGCGGCCTTGCAAACCAGTATGCTGGCTTCGGCACCAGTGTGGCCAGCTGGGAAGAACTGGGAGGCTTTTCCTCCCTGCGGCCGGGCAGACGGTGCCAGTGGTCCCCCACCGCGTCCGGGCACAGCCCTGCTCGGGGGACGGGAGCATCACGGGGCAAGGGGCGGCCGGTCCCCGCGAGGTGTTTGTCCCCAGGCACGGGGCGTCCAGCACAGCGGCGCAGGGGGAGAACCAGGCCTCGCACCAGTCTGACCAGTAGCTCCAGCTACTGCCCAGCAGCTGGGATGGAGCCGCAGGCAGGAGCTGGGGCAGGGGGCAGCGAGTGCCCGGCCTCCCCTGAGCCCCCGAAGCACTGCAGGACCCCTCCACATCCCCCAGCCGTCGGGCTGCCTCGCCAGGAGGAGCAGATGCTCCGGGGATTCCTCTGCATCGCCAGATGGGTCCTGAGCACGTCCCGGCGCAGGCGCGGCTCCTCGTGGGCTGCCCAAATGTTGTTTGCAGCCAGGCACAGATTCGGCTGCAGGCAGAGCAGGGTTGCCCGAGGCACCGCACGCACCCCGCAAGGGCAAAAAGGGCAAGGGGCACCTCCCCGGCGGGGCAGCTCCAGCGCTGGGGAGGACTGGAGGATTTCCTGCCCTGCATCTCCTACGTGCCGGTAACAGCGAGCGCGAGCAGCGCCCCGCAGCTCCTGCTATGCACAACCCAGCACCCTCCCTCCAGCACAGGCAGGATGGGGCCGGCTGCCCACGCGCTCACCCAGAAGGTGCCGGCGGCTGCAGGCGGGCGCTCCCGGCTCTTTTCACAGCGCGAGTGGAAAAGGGACATAATTAAAGGGCTGAGGATGCACAAAGCAGGCAGCCACGTGCTGCGCCGAGCGCTGCCCTCTCCTCTCCGGGCAGCACATCGCGAGCGCCAGCAGGAACGCCGCTGGGAGAGCTGCTCCGTGGGGAAGGATCCGGCCCTCCGAGGCAGCGCAGCACGGAGCGGGGCGGAGGCCTGCTGGCGGCTCACCGGAGCTGCTGCCCGGGGTGGCAGGGACACTGCCGCTGCTGGCAGCCGTCCCCGCTCCTCCTCCTGCAGGAGGCCCATGGAAGGGCCTGGAGCGCGGCAGGAGGGAGCTCCGCGTCGCTGGGCACCATCCAGGGGGCAGGATGCGGTTACCCAAGGGACGACGCAGCCAGGTCGCCGCAGCCGGGCTGAGGCAGGAGCACCCCAAACCACAGCGGCATACAAAGCACGGCCTCTGCTTCTCCCCCCCTCCCCACGACCTTCGCTACCTCCTCAGCCTCCAGCTCCCCTCGCCTGGGCAGCCTCGCCCCGGCGCTGCCAACACACGGAGCTCCCCACTGCCCCAGGGAAGCCCGCTGCCGAAGGGACCTGACAAACGGGAAGCAGGAGGGAGGAAGGCGGCCGGGAGGCCCGGTCCTGCAGCAGAGGCTGCAGCTCTCGGTGGGCTGAGGAACCCGCCGCAGCTGCAGCCCGTGCCAGCAGCAACACGCCCGTGCGCAGCCGGCGTCCCGTCCCTCGCGCATTCCTTGCGACGCGCCCTGGATCGACCCGTCCCCTCCGGGCTCCGCCGCTCCGACCCGGCACACGTGCCTGGTGCGCACGTGGCAGCCGGATCCTGCTGCAGGAGGACTCTGGTTCCTTCCCGGGAAGGGCAGGACGGTCTCAAGGACGGTTTCCTTGCACGGGAGCTGGTGGCCAACACCGCAGGCCAGGGACTGCCGACGCCAGGCACGGCCTGGAGGGAGCGGAGCGCCCAGAGCGAGGTGCAGCTGCTGGCCCAGGCACCTGCCTGCAGCCCTGCCCACTCCAGCCGGCAGCGAGGGGCTGGGGAGGGCCTGGGCAGAGCCGTGCGAGGCTGAGACCCCCAGAGGAACACGGCTGGGTTTGTGCAGACCCAAACCAGGGATACTGCGAGCAGGAGATGGTGCTGGCCCAGCTGCAGGGCACGAGCCAGCCAAGCTCCCTTGCAGAGCTGGCTGAGAACAGCCGCTGCTCTTCCCTCCGGGGCGAGCCAGAGGGAGAAACCCTCCGGGGGCGAGCGGCGGCTCCGTTCCCCCACACGCCGAGCAGCAGTTGGGCTGGCCCCAGCTGCACGCATCCATCCCCGCCTGCGCAGCACTGCCCCGACTTGCCTTCGCCGCGCGGCGGGTCCCGCGGCAGGAGCGGGGAGCGGGAGGCGCAGCCCTGCCCGCCCTCCGCCACCACTGACTCACCGGAGAAAAATGGGGAGGAGGAGAGGGGGGAGCTGGCGAGCCGGGGGGAAGGGGGCTGCGAGGTCCCATAGGAGGAAGGGGAGGAAAGGAAAGGCTGCCTTCCCCTGCGGCACGGCGCCGGGGGGCTCGCGCACCCCAGCAGCACCGCACGAGGCTCATGCTCTCACAGCACTCTCAGACCCCTTCGCACCCCACAGTCACCGACCAGCGATGCCCAGGTGTGAGCACGGCTCGGGGACCAGGCTCGGGGACCACGTTCGGGGACCCCCTGCACCGAGGGGGCTGCAGAAACACAGACCAGCCTCGTTGTTGCAGCGAGGATCCGCACAGGATCTGCGCCCCGGGACACACCACAGGACTGGGCTTTCTCAAGGCAGGATGAGAGTGCAATAATATTTATCGTGGCTTCGGAGCCCCCGGCTGTCACGCAGCCCGCTATCTCCCAGGGGTTGCAGCCAGCCCCAGTCCTCACTTCGGGGCTGATGTTTCAGCCAGGAAAACATCTCCGCAAAGCAAATAAACACGAACCAGGCTCCGCTGCTGGCTCCGATCTCAAAGACGATCCCACGCAGAGGCAGAAATAAAATTAATTTCAAATAGGAAAACAAACTCGGGTCTTTTTCTTCCTCTCGATTACAGCACGGAAAGCTACCACAAGTTCCCCGGGACTTGTACAAGTCAACGGGCCACGGCCAGGGCAGCCGGCGCTGGGGACGGGGGCGAATCCCCGGCTGGAGGAGGGCTGTGGGCCCGTGGGTGCCTGCAGGGCAGGAGGGCACCGTGCTGCTCCGTGGGGCTGCGCGGAGCCGGCTCAGCCCCGACCCCAGCCCCTCTTGAGCACACGGCTGGGGACGGCCACGCGGTGACCCAGCGCGCTCGGCCTCGTGAGGGGCGACATCCGCAGCTCCCAGCCGGGCGTTATTGCAGCCCCTTGGCGAGGGCCGGGCGCACAGCGAGCAGCCTCCGACGCGTGCCTGCGGGGCCAAACATCCCCGTGCAGAGAGAAACCGGGACAAGTTGAGACACACAAGCACCGAGTCTCCGCTCCGGGTCACGCAACAAACAGAGGAGAGAGCTCGGCTCTCTCCCGGGCCGCTCCAGCCCCCAGCTCGCGCTGTCTCCACGCGCTTCCCCAGCCCCGCAGCGCTCCCCGGGGCGATGCCGTGGGCAGCCTGGAGCTGCCGAGGGCAATGGGCAGCCCCGTGCCCGCTCCCAGCCCGGCTCGGCTGTTCCAGCCCAGCGAGCGGGGCCTCCCGCCCCGTCCCCACCCCGCTCGGCCCCTCCTGGGAAGCCACCGAACAGGTTTGAAGGTAAATAAGAACAGCCTTCCCGGCCGGCCGCGAGCCGGATCCGGGAGGGAACGGCCCAGCTGCAGAGCGCGGCCGCAGCCGGCGAGGCGAGGGACGGGGCTGAGCCCCACGCAGCCTCCAGAGCCACGCAGGACCCCCCCCGGCTGGGGACCAGCCATGGTTCACCCGCTCCCTCTCCAGCGATCCGCCCCGAGCTGTGCCGAAGTCCGCAGCTTTATTAGTCCTGCTTCACCTTTCCTCTACCCCAAACCCCGTGCCCAATCCCACGGCGCCGCGCACGCCGTTCGACGCTGCCGCGCTCTGCCCCGGAGCTGGCTGCATCCCCGCGGCGCGTGCCATCACGCCTGCTGTGCTTGCAGGTCCCGCAGGTACTCTGTAAATGTCAGGCATGCCTGTCACAGCAGGCACTGCGCTCCACGCAGGAGCAGGTCCAGGAAATGGATTAGAGACAAGACCTTGCAGGTTTTTCCATGCACGCATCCCCTGCCCCGCAGCCTCATCCCCCCCCCTCCCGCCCGCCCGCACGCCAGGCAGGGCTGGCAGGAGGCAGCACGGCGGGGCAGGCGCTTCTCCACCTGGGGAAGGACGCGGCGAAACGGGGCCAGCGGGGAGCTGCCAGACGGGGCTGGGGCTGACCCTGAAATGATGGGGGAAAGGGAAAATAAATAAATAAATAAATAAAAAAAAGGCCACGCAGCAAGAGAGCAGGTCCCCCGCCCTGCCTCTCGGTGGTGGAGCGCCTGCCAAGCAGGCACGGCTCGGCACGCATCAACCCCGGATCAACGCATCAACGCCCGCATCAGCCCCGGCGTGGTGCCTGCCGGGGCGGGCCCCGGCCCTTATCTGCACCCCTGCTGTTTGTGGAGCTGGCCCGGCCTGGCTCGGCCTCAAACAGCGCTGCAGAGCAGAAGGACGCCCCGAACTGCTCCCGGAGAGAGCCGGGGCTGCCGGCAGGCTCCACCAGCAGCACCACGGCAAAGGGCAGGCACCCACGGCCTGAGCGCCCCACGGTTCGCCCCTCGCCCCCTCCTGCCCACCCACGCTCTCGTCCTGGCTCTCATCAGTTCTGGTGGGTGCACAGAGGCCGGGCCAGGACCCCCCACGGCACCATGGCCACGGCCAGGCTGCCAGCCCGAGGGCTCCCGGGGCCGCTCTGCTCCCAGCAGCGGGGCTGTGGCCAGGCCGAGGCCGCGAGCCCAGCGCCGGGGCTCCCCGGCAGCTCCAGCCCCAGCTGACGCCGCTCACCACCTCGCTCCCCCTGGGTGCAGCCTGGCCCAGCGCCACGTTCCTGCACCCTGACTCAGCAGGGCCCGGCGGGGCTGTCCTGATAAGGAGGAGATAAGAGGCTGTGTCTCCATGGTGCTCAAGGACTGCCAGGGACCTTCCCCAGGCAGCTCCGTGGCAGATGGGGAGGGGAGGAGAGGCCGGGGATGCGCCCCAGAGACAGACGGGCCCTGCTCCGGCACGGGGTCAGGGAAAAGGAGACGGCTTTTGGGATCCAGCCCTGCTGAACGGGGTCTGGGAGGCCGGGCTGAGGACAAGGTGCGCCGTGACACCGGCAGCAGGGACCAGGTCACGGGCAGCCACCCGCGGCCGCCCTCCCCGCTCGCCCTCTCGCTGCGCTGGCCCCGTCCCATGGCTCCTGCCCTTCAAGATCAAACGGCAGCGGGCAGCCACGCCGCCTCGCAGCCGGGGTTGTGCTGCCAGTGCCTGTCTGGGCCTGACCTGCCCCTGCAGCCGGCCCTGGGCACCGCAGGCGCTGCCACCGCCGCACGGCCTCGTCAGCACCGGGTCCAGAGCAGCAGCGGGTGGAAGAAACAAAACCCTGGGGGAGGGAAGAGCAACAAGGAGGGGAGGAAAAACAAAGAGCCCAAGAACGGAAGGAGCAGGGAGGTTACGCAGACACGGCCAGCGGGTCCAGGGAGGGAGCACTTGTAAATATTCTCCAAAAGCACACGTCGGGCCAAGCAAAACTGCTGCGGACCTGAGCCCCAGCAGGGAGCGGTGCCCAGCCCCAGGCGCCCTCCGCGCCCCAGGGAAAGGGGGAGGCAGCAATGGGGCCGGGCAGCCGGGGGATGGAGAGGGGACCTGCAGGGTGCTGCTGGTCTGTTCACCAGCGATGTGCAATTGGCCTCAGACCTGCAAATCCGGGAACCCCGTAAGGGCAGGAGGAGCAGGGAGCTCGGGCAGCTCGGCCGGCCCCATCCCGAGGGAGCCGGGTCCCCGCACCCTGCCCCCAGCCGGTGATCCCGCTGCGCCCTCCAAAACACTGAAGCGACACAATGCAAATTCCTTCGCTTTGTGGCCGCCGCGCCGTTGCCATGGAGCCGTGGCAGAGAACAAACAGAACTCGCCCCACGTTTTCCCAGCGCCTTCCACCCGGTGCCCTTCAGCCCTCCTCACCCGGCAGGGCTGTGCCCGTCGCGGGGCGAGCTGCCCCCGGTGGGGCGAGCTGCCCCCGGTGCGCTGCTGCCCACCTGCGCTCCCCAGGGAACGCCCAGTGCCCCATCCTGCGAGGACACCTCCGGATGCCACAAGTCTTGGAGCAAGCCATGGCGCTGGCAAACGAGCCAGGCTGGCAGAGAGCTTCCTCCTGAAGAAGCTCTGGGCAGCAACACGAGCTGGAGAAAAACTTCCAGAGAGAAAAAAGCCCCCGGTCTGGGAAAGAACATGGGATGGGACCAGGAGACAGCAGAGGGCTGTGCTGGGGGCTGCTCAGAGCCATAAGCCCCAGGGCATCCTCACGGGGAGGTGTGGGGCCAGCACAGGGCAGGAGCCCAGCTCCGAGCACGGGCTGCATGGCCCCGCTTGGCCCTTCCCAGCTGCCGACCGCAGCAAGAGGAACCTTTCGGTGGAGAGGAGACCACAGCCAGGAGAGGCGCACGGCGAGAGCCCGCGGGGCAGGAGGTGCTCGCTTTGCTTCTCCGTTGAAGTCTTTGGGAAAGGGATTTCCCAGCTGCCTCCTTGGGACTTGTTTGCTCTGCTTAATACCCATTTGACTTTAACAGGTAATTGACAGTGTGGATAAATGAAGGCTTTGTTACAGATGAGACACACTCCCTGCACCCCTCGGTTACAGGGCTGAGGACTCAGAGCGGTGCGGTGAACGTTCCCAGAAACGCCCGCTCTGCAAACCCCAACCCCCCCGTGCCCGAGGGACGGACCGGACCCGCAAAGCCCCACGAGGGCACAGCCTTCTGGCTCTGCGGGTCACCTTCAAGCCTCACCTGGGGAATTTCACTCGGCTTTGTCACTCCCCAAGCCTGGCTGGGGATCCAAATCCAGGCTGCGGAGCGTTTGCCTCGGGGACAGCTGGCACAGCTGCACCTGGGCACCCTGCGGCCCGTAAAGAGAGACAGAAACAGGGGAGCCAAGGGCAGGAGGGACGGCAGGGACAGCACATCCCTGCAGGGCTGGTGGCAGAGCCCCCGTGCTGGCTCTGAGCGGGGCAGGACCCGGCTGGTGCTGGGAATGTAGGAGCCAAGCAGCCAAACCGCCCGGTTAACGCCACCCCGGACCCACCAACCCCACCTGCACCGAACCCCGGGGCTTTGCGAGTGCCCCCCATCTCACGCAGGGGACAGGGGGACAGTGTAACACCAGCAGGGCAGGGCAGCAGCTTCCAGATGAGGACAACGGTACTGCAAGAGACCTTTTGCTGCTCACACCGTCCAGCGGATGAACTGGGGAGGGGGCACTGCAAGGGGCTGGTAACCCTATAAAACACCCAGCCCGCATAAGGACCCTCCCCTCCCCTTTCCCCTTCCCCAGAGAAAAGAGCTGGCTCTCTCCCTGCCTCCTCTGGGCTTTTGAACTGCATGCGTGGAGCTGGAGCATAAAAAAAGCGGTGGAAGCGGTGCCCCCGGCTGCATTGTGAGAGCCGAGCTCGGCCCCTGCCCGGCCCCCCGCCCTCTCCCCCTCCCGAGCGGCTGAGGCAGCGCTGCGTGGGCAGGAGGGATGCACGGGGCTCCTGCAAGAGCTCCTCAACTCCAGCACCGCCCGGGCACAGCCGGGAAAACCGAGGCAGGGAAAGGGAGAGGAGGCAGCTCAGGGCCGAGGGGGAATGCGACGCCGGCAGCCCCGGGTCCCTGCTCCAGTCGCTGAGAAAAACCAGTCGGTAACCAACCCAGCGGGCGATCCCTGTCCTGGCAGTGCAGGAAAGCCGCGGGCTGGCCGCTGCCGGAGTTCGCAGCAGCCCCTGTGCACGTCAGGAGCTTCTTCCCCAGCTCCTGAAGTCAGAGGGCCTGATCCTAACCAACCCCCAGCTCGGCTGCTGGTCCCTGGGGGCATCAGCTCCCTTCGGGGAACGCGAAGCCACCAGCAACCTGCCCCGACACCGGGCTCAGCTCCTGCCCCAGACCCCCCGGCACGCCAAACCTGGCACGAGAGCAAGCGGAAACAACAAACTTCCCCAGCACGGCCCTGCGAGGGGCCCAGAACCAGCCCCCCCCGGGTCCCCCCCCCAAGGCTCCTACCTGCCCTCTGCTTCCCGGCACGGCCCCAGAGCCAGGAGGAGCCGGCCTTGACGCCCGCGGGGCTCCTCTTGCGGTGCGCGTTGCCCATGAGGCCGGTCTCGCCCTCCACCGCTGCCGGGCGGAGGATGCCGCGGCGCTACATGGTGGTGCCGAGGGGGCTCCGGGGGGGTCCCGTGGCGGAGAGCTCCCGGCCGCCCGCTCCCATCCCTGCGGCTGCGGGAGCCCGGCGCTCGCAGCCGGCTCTGCCGGAGCCAATGGCACAGGCAGAGAGAGGAGTGGCCTCCCGGGAGCGCCCAGCGGCTCCGGTGGCACCCTCCCAGCTCAGCTCCCCGGCGGGTGCTGAGGCCGGGACCGCAGGCGCAGGGGGCTCCAGCCCCCCAAGACCCCCCCCGTGCTGTCAGAGCGCTGCCGGCTGCCTCCGCCATCAGCACAGCACCCGCCTCCGTCCCCGCTCACGAGTCCGCGCTGTGACGATTGCTGCCTGTCCCTGAGCGCAGCTCGAAGCACCACGGCTGTGAGGCGGAACAGCCCCCAGGGTGGGGGGTGGGGGTCACAGGACCCCAAAACCCCATCGGGATGCCCCCGCCTGGACCTTCCCCGGAGGCGATGAGTGGGACCACAGAGCCCAAGGACTTGATCTGGGTCCGGCTGCGTCCCAAAGCTGGGGCGAGAGCCCCCCGGCTGCACGGCAGCTCCCCTGCGTGCTTCTGCCTCGCGGGGCAAGTCGGGACTGGGCGAACCCTGAGGACGTCCCCGCAGCACAGGACCACGGTGCTGTGCCTGGATCCCGCTCCCTCCCGGGGTGATCCCAGCCTCACGGCCTCTCTCCTGCCTCGTGACCCCGCTCCCGACGTGCGCGGTTTTGCGAGCAGGAGCGGCAGAGGTCTGTGCAAGGGCAGCTCAAAGCGGCGCTGGTGCAACAGGCGTGAGCTCTGCACAGACAAGCCCAGGGACAGCCGTTGTGAAACGCGGGGGCCAGGCGAGCAGCGCGGAGCGCAGCTTTCCCTGCCGATTCTTAATTAGAAAATTAAACGCTGCGAGGGCAGGGAGGGGTCAGCTGGTCAGACGGTGGGCAATTCCTGCCGGGAATGTTTATGTTCCTTTGGTGATTCAGCAGAGGATCAGATAAATAGGAAGGACGGTTTTGTGGTAAAGGCACAGGACTAAGGGGAGATGAAGGGGAAAAAAAAAAAAAGGCAACCAGCAGCTCCTTCCTGACCTCCCGAGGTGATCTGCAATAAATTAATAGCTGGGCTCCAGTCCCGCTCTCTGCGCTGGGATTAACGCTGCCCCCCTTTCCCACCGGCGGGTTTTGCTGGGGGCAGGCTGAGCGGGGCAGGGACCCTCGCACCCTGCAGACGGGGCCCAGCCCCACCGCCAGCCCCCGCAGCTGCTGCCCTGGCATGGCCCCTGCCCGCTCTGCCGTGGGAGAGGTGATGGGAATGGGGGGATTCGGTGCGAAACCCTTCCCAGCAGCCGGGGCCGGCTTCCCGCTGCTGCTCTGCGCCGCCCAGGCCACGAACTTTCCATCTCGCCGCGGCTGGGACCAAACCAGGATGTTGTGGGCACAAGGTTCGCCCCCCAAGCAGACACGCCGGCCCCCTGCGCGGCATGCTCCCCTCACCACCATGACGCAGGGGTTCCTCTAAGGCTCACCAGGAGTTCTTCCAGTGAAACGTTTTCGTTCCTCTCCCTGCAAGCAGCGGAGAGGCTGGAGCCGCGATGCTGCCCCAGATTCAGCAAGACTTCTCCCTCTGCTCCAGCACCGTGCCCCCCCCGGCACCCGAGCCTCACAGACTCTGCCCCAGCAGCCAGCTGCCCTCAGCCTTCCTTCCAGCCACACACTTAAATCATTGCGCCCAGAAACCTGCTGGGGAAGCAGGGCAGCACACTGCGCACCCACGGCTCCCCCAGCACGGCCTTCCCTGCCCAGAGGGACGCGCTCGCCTGGCTACGAAACCCGACTGTGGAGCAGCCGGAGGGGACGGGGACCGGGGGCAGGAGGCACATGGACTCCAGGACGGAGGCCCCTGACTTTATCCATCAAACAGACTCCGCCGACAGCAAGGAAGGAGGCGGGTCAGGCAGGGAAGCTGGCAGTGAGATACAGATCTTGTCATCGCCGCATGACTGCTTCGAGCACTTCTGATCCCCACCAAGTCACGCGCTCCCCCCTGCCCGGCTGGCAGCCCAAGTGCGGAGGGGCTGGGACCCCCCTGCGCCAGCACCAGGAAGGATCAGTGCCTCCACTGACCCCTTCACCGAGCAAACGCAGAGCGGGAGCCGAGCTGCCTGAATGAGAAAGGAATTCAGCCCTTGTTCCCTTAATGGGGAAGTAAAGCGCAGCGAGGCAAAGGTAACACAAGAAACCCACTTGAGATCCCCAATCATTAACAGAAATACATAACCAGGAGGGTTTCGAATTATTTCCTGCTCAGGCCGGAGCCTGGGCCATCAGCAGTGTGTGGCCTTGTGCTACGCTGCGGACGGCAGCTCCGAAAAACGCCCACAGGAGTGGAGGGGGTTCGGCTCCCGGCTCTGCTTGAGGCCTTCGTGCTTTCACTGCAGGGGACGCGGGGACCAGCCCGAGCTCCGGCTCCTTTTGGCAGGTGAATGAGTTTTTGCTTCATCTTTGCCCAGCTCTTCACCTTCCGATGGCTTATGTTCCCACCGGCGCTGGAGACAAAGTCAATGATGATATTGTCTTATGAAATAAAACCTTCCTTCTAAAAGGAAACATGACTCCGGCGAAATAGTTTTATCGGAGCTTATGGAACGTTATTTGCAAGAGTAATTCTTCCAGTTGTCTCCAGGTGGAATAGCTGTGGTTGAGGACACACCTCTCTTTGTTCAGCAGAGCAGCTCGCAGTTTCCAGCCCAGGCCAGCCGGTGGATTCCTGTTGTTCAGATTTTCTGAAGTGTCACTCTCTGCCTGCTGCAGATTAACAAATTCGTGACCGCGCGCGTGGGAACAGCCCCAGGCAGCAGGAGACGTGGGGGCCACGAGCAGGAATGCCTGCACCTCCCCGCGGCCTCCTTCACCTCAGACAAGTTGCGAAGCTCGGGACTAAAATACAAACCCTGTGTTTACACCCAGCCGCGATGGCGCTGCCATATGGCAGCAGAGATAGAGGAAATCGAGCGATGGGGGAGAGATTTCACATCTCAGAGCAGCACGCAGAACTGCCGCCCCGGGGCAGCCCCCGGCCCCACGCTGCCTCCGTCGCCCCACGGAGCCCCGCAGCAGGTCCTGGGGGTGCCGCTGCCTCGCCACGGGCACATGGCAGCAATCACGGGGCCTTCAACGAGCGCTCGCTCGTGCTGGGAGGCAGCTGGGCGCGTTTAAAGCTTTATTTTTAACATCACGGTGACCCCAACTGTCTGGAAGCCTGTTGCTGCTGGGCTGCGCTGGTATCAAATACGAAGAGCCAACCCTAATTTAATACTTCTGGAACATCAATTCCTGTACTTCACTGGGGAGTTATGACCGATGTTGTGAAACCCAGAGAGAGCAGTAGCCAAGAACTGGACGAAGCCCACTGACATGCGCTGCCGCTCAGCGCCACGCTCACGCCGCCCGCCGAAGCGCGGTCTGCGCAGGGCACGCTCGCTGCGCAGCGCTGCCGAGGGTTAAAAGGCTGGCGTAATCTGTGTGGGTTTGCAAGCATCGCTCGCAGAGGAAAAGAAAAAGCTTTCAGCTTTCTTGCTCCCGACGGAAAATCCTCTCACAGGCAGCAGGGAAAAGCAGCCACACGTGGCAAACCAGAGCAGGCGGCACAGGCGAGCTGAGGACCCCGGTTTCTTGCCTCACGTTAGCCCGTTTGTATCGCCCTGGGCAGGTCGCCCCCATCTCCCTGCGCCTCTGCTCCCTTCTCAACAAGTTAACACCACCCCTCGGCCTCCAGAGGTTTCTGGGGAAATAAATACCCTACGAATTGTGAGGTGCTTTCACACCGTGGGATCGGGAATCACGGAAGCGCTGAAGAAGCAGGCTGCAGGCGGGCCGAACAGCCTGAGCGTGGAGCTGTGCCGTGGCTCACCCTGCTCGCAGCGGTCTCCGGCGTTCCCAGCACGACGAGCGGCTGGGACGCGACGATGCTGTTCCCCAGGGCGCTCCTCCACCTCGCACACCTGCTGATCTGTCGATCCTGCCCACCGGAGTTCCCTGGGGAAGGGGCGGCCCGAAGGTTGCCCTCACGGCTTACGACATCCGTGCTCTCCCCAGCTCAGCGGTCTGAGCAGCCAGAGATGGGATGTCCGGTGAGATGGACCACCAGCTTGACCCAAGCGGAAACGCTCATTGTCCTGTTCCCGTGATTTCGGTGCTGAGCACTTCAGACCCAGCTGACAGCCGGGCTGCCACCAGGCAGAGGAACCAGCCCTGACGTGCAGCTCCCCAGCACGGCTTTGCCCTCCCAGCCAGCCCCGTGCCCCAGCACCCACCACAACCACAACTTCGGCCCGCGTGAACGGAGGGTGACGGAGAGCCGCAGAGCTTGCCGACCTGACCCAAGCCGCCCCTCAGCACCGCACAGGCGCAGGGAGAAAGACGAGCAGCGCGCCTGCAACCAGAGCCTACAATGACTTGCTTAAGCTCTCCTCTTCCCCATCCCACAGCTCCCAGCTCGATATTTGGAAAACTTCCCAGGCCGGGCAGCGCCTGCAGCCTCCAGGCAGGTCAGAGCTTTGCACAGCGGCCAGCGCTGCCCGGCTCCACATCCACACCGGCCCCCGCAAACCACGCGGCACGGCGGGGCCGTCGCTCCTTCATCTCCCTCCGCATGACGTGGGCCATCGCGAGAGGAGCCCTCGGCCGCTCGGGGAGCATTATCACCCCGTTTTAAGGATGGAAAACAGGGGAACGGGACTGATCCAAGGTCAGCGGGCAGCAAACCCTCCAGGCAGCCCCATCTCCTCGTCTTGCCGGGTGTTCGGCCCCCCGGTGCCCACCACTTCCCCGGTTTTATCCTGGGGACACGCAGCCGGGGCGGAGGTGGTTAACCAGGGTGGGGCTGCGGAGCCGCTGCCTGCTGGAGCCAGCCGGGGTGATTCAATCAGGCGCACGCTGCAATCACGGCACGTCGGCGCAGCTTCCCCGCTCCACACCTCCGAGCGGCTCCGCTGGAAACATGGCAGGGACGCGGCAGGCAGCTGCCAGCGGGGTCCTGAGGCTCCCGTGCACACAAAAAACCCTCCCCGGACACCTAACGCACAGCCAACACAGCGGTGACAGGGCCCTGGCGGCACGCAGCTCCATGCTCGCAGGGACAGCACGACGAGGGGGCTGCAGGCTGCCTCCGAGAGGTCCCCAACAGACGGAAACTTCTCCTGGGGTTCACGTTTGGAGGATTAGCTAGCGAACATTAAAACTTAAGGGAAAAAAAAAAAAAAAAAAAAGGATGACAGAGCTGGCGCGGGCGTTTCCGCGCTGCAAAGAGGAATATCACATGCTTTGGCACAGCTCATTTTTTCTGCTCAGGTTTCAGCGCCAGGCCCACAGCAGCGGTGTCCGTGCTCGGCGTGCCAGGAGGAAGGTCCCGCCAGGCGCACCGGCGGCATCACACCGACCTCCTGTGCAGAGCCTCTGTCAGAGGCCCTTCTGCCTTTCCACAGCCCCTCCTTTCTTATCAAAGATCACTGCGCTTCTCAAAGCGGTAAACATGCCCGCACGCGGTCCTGAACGCCCAGGAATCAACTCCCCAGGGCAAATCGAGGAAGAAAGTTCCAGGCGACAGCATCCCGGCTGCATTCGGGTGCCGCAGAGGCGGCCGCTCCCTTGGCCGAGCGAGGCCCAGGAGGTGACACCGCCGCCTGACGTGCCCTGCAGGGAGGGCAGTGGCGTGACAAAGCCGGGATCCCTCGCAGCTCGGGGAAGAGGCCACGCACATCCCGGCGGTGATGCCTCCTGGGGCTGCTGCCACGCCAGGCTGCCTGCTACCGGAGGGCAACGGCGCTGAGCAGACAAGCACGGCCAGCACGCCACCACGCACTGCTCTGCCAAACAGCCATGGGATGCCGGGCTGAGCCCACGGCTCCCCGTAACATCGCCCTGGGGTGTCCCAGAGAGGGCACCCGTGGCAGGTTCACCAGCACGGCCAGGAGGCAGGGACACAGCCGGGTTACGGAGGAGAGCACCCGCAAACAGCCGGGTGGGGGCCATATCTAGGACAGGAAGGGCCACACCTGGAGCACGGCAAACACCTGGCCGAGGAGGAGGAGAAGGAGGTGGCTGGCGTCCCTCCAGGTTTCCCTCAGCCCCAGTGACCTTCTGACTCAGCGGAGAGCGAACCTACCCAGTGAACCGGCAACAGCCTCGGGGCAGGGGCAAGACCGCACTGGGGCCTGCCGGATCCAGCCTGCTGCCGTGGCCACCGCTGCTGCAGCCCCCGTGGCCACCGCCACCACAGCCACCTCCCTTCAGCCGTCACCGCGGCCGGTTTCATAACCATTCTTGGCCGCCACTGTGGCCCCTCTTTGGCCTCCTCCGTGGCCACCAGCGCTGGCCCTTCTCGGTCACCTCCTCGGCCACCACCTCGACCCCTCCTCAGCCACTGCTGTACCCGCTCCTAGGTCACCTCCACGGCCACCTCCACGGCCCTCCTCAGCCACCGCCCTGACCTCTCCAGGGCCACCACCTCGGCCACCACCTCAACCCCTCCTCGGCCACTTCCGTGGTCACTTCCAGAGACCACAGCCGTCACCCTGACCCTTCCTCAGCCACCACCCCGACCACCCCTTCAGCCACCACCCTGACCCCTCCTAACCCACTGCCGCACCCCGTTCTCGCCCCCTTCCACCACCACCGCCTCAACCCCTCCTTGCCCACCTCCTCGGCCACCACAGCCACCACCCCGACCCTTCCTCGGCCGCCTCCCCGACCCCTCCAGGGCCACCTCCACAGCCCGGACCTTGAACCCTCTGCAGCCACCACCCCAACCTCTCGCAAAACCATTGCTGCTCCCAGTCCTCAGCCACCTCCACGGCCACCGGGGCCAGCACCCCGACCCCCTTTGGGGCCAGCACCCCGACCCCCTTTGGGGCCACCTCCGCTGTCACCTTGACCCCTCCTTGGCCATCACCTTGACCTCCTCCTCCTCCTCTTCCTGCACCGCCACCCCCAAGCTCCCCCCGCGCCCCTCACCTGCCCCACGCTGCTGCTGCTGCTGGGGGCTCCCAGGCGGGGGGCTCGCACCCCTGCGCCTCCCCTTCCTGCCCCGCAGCCAGCTGAAGGCCCTTCGCAGCGAGCCCGCCTTGCCGCCCTTCTTCTGCCGGGGGGCCGCCGCCGCGGGGCCCCCGGGCTCGGCTTCGCCGCCCACCGCAGGTGCAGCCGGGGCGGACATGGCCGCGGCGGGCAGGGCCCAGCGCCGCCCGCTGCCCATAGGGGCCGGGCCCAGCCCAGGCTCCTCCGGCTCCGGCTCGGCCCCGGCTCCGGCTCCGAGCTCCCGCCGAGCGGGAGGCGCCGACGGAAAGTTTCTGCGGGGCCTGGGTGGAGCTTGCGGCCTCGCCGGCCTGCGGGAGGCCCGGCCCGGCCCTGCCTCCGGCCCGCCCCCGGCTCCGCCCGCCCCGCAGGTGGGGGACCCGAGGCCCGGAGCCACCTGCGGGGCGATCGGGGCCGAGGCCGGGGGCTCCGCTTCGGGCCCCGAACGGGCGGAGGCCGGGCCGAGGCGGAGCCCCCGGCCCCTCTCATGAGGGGGGCGCACACCGGGGGTCGTGCGCGTGTGTCCCCACCTCACCACCATCCCCCGGCGGACCCCACACAACGCTGCCCCAAATGATGGGAGACCCCCCACACACACCCAAAAAACAAGTTTATAAGGGGCTCGGGGGTTAGTTATCTCCCCGCACGGCAGGGAGCTGGCACGCTCTCCCCAGGAGCACCGGTGGATCTATGACAAGCGATTTCTCCGCTCGCACGCGGAACGCAACCACCGTGGTGGGCTAAAAGGGGGTGGCGGGGCACGCCGGAGCCGCCACGCACCCCATATCGGTGGCAGCAGCCCCTCGGGAAAGGTTTCTGCACGCTCCGGGTTCGGGTTCCCCGTGAGGATGCGCTTCCTAATGGGAGAGGCTGCGATGTTGCATTTAAAATGCATCCTTCCCGGAGGCTCGCGCTCGGCCTGGCTGCGTGCCCGGGGGAGTTTGCCAATGTCTGGAAATGACTAGAAGAATTTACAAAACAAGAAGCCTGGCCCTCCCGTGGGCTTCCCTGCACGCCCCCGGCCGGTGCAGTGGTGGGCTCTGGGGCTGGGTACCACGGCTCTTGCAGTCTCACAAATCCCGGTGTCCTGCTGCCGTTCAGCATTAACAACGCTGGAGCACGGGGATGTGGGGCCCTCCCCCAAAAGATCACTTCTTTCTCCTCTCTCCCCTCCTCAGATTCAGCAGAACCAGTTTTAAAAATATTTTTGCACGCAGTTACAGGGCATTGTCCAAAGAGGAGAGCGAGGATCAGTTGTGCTCCTGGGGCAGCGTCTGACTGGAGCTCGGCTCCCATGGGAGCGATGCAGAGGACAGGAGGGGACAGCAGCTCAAAGCCCTGCCTGTCCCCACGGAGGTGGCGTCCCCAGCAGCACCCAGTGGTGCCACCAGCCGCAGCACCGCACACTCCAGCCCCTGGGCAGTCACCAAAGCTCTGCTGCTCGCATGTGGACGGCCCGGGCTCGGCACAATTGGGTTCCCTCGGCCCTTTCCCTGCCCACGTTCCCTTTCCCTGGCTGGAGGCAGTGGAACGGATCCGTGCTCGGGGCCAGGCACCTGCTGGCTCCACGGGCACAGCCTCGTGACTCATCAACGCCTGCGGTGCCTGTGGGCAGTGGGGACAAGGTCCTTGCCCAGCCGCCCACCCTGCTGAGCCCCAGCGGTGCCATCTCCCACCCCAATGCACCCCAGAGCCAGAGGTGCTGCTGGAAACCCCCCCACAAGGGACAGAAGCCGGAGCCGCTGCTCCCCGGTGCTCGCCCCAGGAAATGGAAAAACCCAGCGCCGAGCCCTTTCTGCAGCAGTGCCCCCGTTAGCGATCGCCGGGACACAGAGGCCATTTGTTGCCGTGCTTAAAATTAGCTCTGCACTTGCTGCTTTAAAAACGTGCATTATAAAAGCTGGGGGAGTGAAAGGGGACGGCGCTTTGCTCTGGTGTGCGGCACGCACTGAGGGAAAGGGTGAGGGGTAAGCGGCAGTGTGCATCCCACCCGGCCTGGTCCCTGCTCCTCCGTGCACCCCAGGGTGCTGCGTGGGTGCTGTGGGCGTGCTATCTGCCCGTCAGTGCCCCGTGGGCCGGCAGCGAGCGGTGCACGGGGCAGGGCTGTCACGAAACCAGGCTTCATCACTGCTGTGTCAAAGATGCCTCAGGCCTGACCCCTCCATGTCCACCCCTGCCAGTGCCCGCCGCATGCGGGGCCGCTCGGGGAACCCTGCGGCTGCTGGGGGTGCTTGTGGGGGGCTGAGCCTGCATGCTGAGGCAGGCACCTGCACGCACATAGACACGTACACACACACACATGCACACAGCCACGTGCACACATGCACACACATGCACACACACACACACACGCACACCGTGGGCATGGCCGGAGCGTGGCCGGCATGCGGGGGACGATCCCGTCGCGGGGGTGGCTGCTGCGGGAGCGCCGCCGGGACAAACAGCCTTGACGCAAATGTTTAAAGCCGGTGTCTGGGTTGCACAAAGGGAGATAAAGCAGAAGCAGCGCAGTTCGGGGCAGGCACTCGCAGGGGCTGTGGCACTGGGTCCCCGAAAGGGACAGAGCTCTTGTCCCTGCTGCGCTCCCTGGCCAGGACGGCGTCCGTTCAGCAGCAGCGGTCACAGTAGCGGCACTTTCCTGGTTCCCCCTCGCTGTGGGAGAGCGGCCCCGGCACCCAGATAAGCGGAGCCGCCGGCGCCTGCAGCCTGCGGCAGGGTCCAGCCCCAATCCCTTGCAGCCGCCAAGGTCCCCGCTGGAGCTGTGGGCGGACGGCACCGTGGGGCTCCCACTTTCATCTCTACCTGAGGCCCAGCTGGGTACGTGCCCACACTGCCCTCTTCCTCTTCCTCCTCCTCCCCCTCCTCCCCCTCCGTCCTGCCGGTGACCTTGCCTCGCTCTCACAAGGGCCCTGAGCATCCTTATCTGGGAGTTTGGAGACAGGTCTGGTGGGAGCGGGGCGAGCCCCAGGCACTGGGTCCTGGGACATGACCACGGCGCTTGCTCCGTGCTGGCTCTCACAGCGGCGTCCCCACGGCTGCTCGGCATCTCAGCTCTCAGCGGGGAAACTGAGGCAGGAGGTGAGGGCAGGGGCCGGAGCGGTGGCAGGGTGCAGCCGCCCTCCCCACCCAGGATCCTTCCCTGGAAGCTCTCCCAGCTCTGGCAATGAATCACACGTTCCCCCTGAGCTCCCACACGTGGGGCTGGACGCAGCGCTGCTCATGGGGCCGCAGCCAGACCCTCGCAGCCTCGGCACACGGCCCGGGGTGCTGAGCCCCGCACCGGGCCCTTGTTAGCCACGTGTGGGGGCGCGGGGCTGGCAGCAGCACCTGGAGTCGCTGGGGCTCGGGCGGGCTGGGTGCCCTGCGGTGCTGCATGCGCCGACGGAGCCACAGGAGCTGCCAAGGCCACAAAGCCTCCCTGGTTCCCCAAGTCTGTCCCCGAGGCTTGTCGGGACAGCCCTGGGACAGAGCCCTGCCCTCAGAGCCCAGGATCCGTCCCTGCCCTTGGGCCAGCAGCACCAGAGGCAGGGGCACGAAGGGCGGGCGCCGCGATGCCACGCACCGATCTCTCCCAGCTGCCTTCAGCCCTTGCCAGGCCGGTGCCAGGACGCTGCGGGGGGTGGAGGAGCGGCCGGAGACGCCGTGGTTTATCCTGTTCCAACAGCTGGAACATTTCCCCTCCCAGATACGCTCCTGCCTTCGCTCTCCCTCCTGTTTGCCGGAGCAAAGTCCAGGGCGGCTCGCACACGAGGGCGTCGCACCCCGCGGGACGGAGCCGCGGCGGGTCTGACACCCGAGCCGGCCGTTGCCTGGTTATGTCCACAAAACAGCCGGGGCTCTCCTCTTACCGGGAACAGCTGAGCCCCTGCAGCCCCCCGGCCGTCCCCTGGCAGGTGCCCAGGCACGCCGGCCGGCTCGCAGCGGCGCTGCTGTCCTCCCCTCATCCCCTACAAGGGGTTTGCTGCACCCGGCCCGCCTGACCCGCAGGTTTCTCCCCTTGGCAATCGCAGATACAGATGTATATTTATACGCACAACTTGTCCGAATTAACAGCATTCCTCTCCTAGTGAGTCAAAAGCCTCAGCACGAAGAGAGGCGCTTCATGGAAAAAAAAGAGAGAGCGGGGAGAAAAAAAAGGTGGGTTGTGCTGAAAAAAGCAACAGGGCTGAAAAAAGCCAAACACCCAAATCTTCCCTTTCCTTTTAAAGCTCTGCTCCCCTGCACGCGTGTGCCAGCAGGCCCGGGAGATGGACAAGAGCAGTTATTTTAAACCCGGCGGCGAGCAAGGTGACGGAGGTGGTGACGCGGGGACGGGGACAGGGTGGCATTTCGTGATGTTGCAAGCTGTGGTGCGCGTTGCTGGGCGATTTCGGGGCACGTAAGCTGGCGACTTCCTGAGCCGCGAGTGCCGACTTCCTGAGCGGGCACTGCCAGGGCGGAGGTAGGCTCTGTTTTGCTTTGATACATTAATTAACTTCGCTTTAATCAGTTGCTTCTGCCGTTCACCTCCTCCAGCCCCACACCGGGGGTGGCCGGGCCAAGTGCCCACTGGCCACGCTGCCCCCCTGGGCCACTGCACACACGCCGATGTGGCAATATATCTAAAATACGCACTACATATAAATACATGCTAATAATAGTAACCCAGAGGGTGGGTTTGGGGTCCTGCGGGGAGGGCGGGTGGGTGAGCAGGGGCGGAAAGCAGAGCCCCAAGTGGCGAGGGCAGCAGCGAGGGCAGCGGCAGCGCCTGGGAGTGCGGCCGTGGCCCCCAGCCCCAGGCTGGAGAGCAGAAAGGGGGGCACGGGTGGGAAACTGGGGGCTGCGCTCTGCAGGCACTGGGACGATGGAGCCCCTGAGGTGCCGGTATTTAATATACTCGTGTGCTTCAATAAATAACAAGTGCCGTGAGGCGCTGTGCTGCCAGCGCCCCGCCAAACCCCTGCTCCGTGCACAGGATAAGGCCGCACCGATTCACGGCCACGTGCTGCCTCCCCTGCTGTGCCCCTTCCAGCCGCCCCCGCTGGACACAGACCCCTGCAGTCCCAGGGACGCCCCCCCTGCCCAGGGACCCCCATGTCCCCATCACATCCCCCCAGCATGGGGGCTGGCAGGGATGCTCTGGGGATGTGGGGCTGCAGCCAGCCCTGCGGCTGCTGCTGCCAGGGATGCAGGCATGGCCCTCCCCGCTCTCCTCCTCCTCCTCCTCCTCCTCCTCCTCCTTCTCCTCCTCCTCCTCCTCCTCCCAGGGCGGAGGGCGGCAGCACCCGCAGCTGGCGCTGCAGCCGGGTGAAGCGGCTGCCGGGGGAGTCTGATTTCCAGCCCCGTGTATTAATAACCCCCACCCGCCCCATGCTAAGCCCATGTGCAGCACAGCGCCGGGGGCACCGGGCTCCTGGAGAGCAAGGTACGAGCCGGGGAGGTGCGGGGGGAGAGGGGCTGGGGGGGGGCGTGGGGCAGGGCAGGGCGCTGCGAGACCCCGGGATGCTGGGCTGGACGGGGGGTGCTGAGGCTCAGCCCCCCCAGGGAGCATCGCAGGCACCCAGAGCGGGGGCGAGGGGGTGGCAGGGGGAGCGCGCCCCACAGGCGCAGCAGGGAGTTGGTAAGTTTGAAAAATAAACGCTGGCAGCGGAGGGGGGCACGTTAAGCCCTGCGCAGCCCCCTCCCCACCTCTCCCCGTGTTCCCCAGCCCCAGCGGTCAGGCCGCTGGGTCCGAGGCTGCGATGTGTCATCGCTGCAGAAAACTGCCTTATTAGGAGAGAAAGTACCGGTGAAAATCTGTTCTTTCCTTAAAGCCGTTGCAGCGAGCTGAGGCCGCTCGGTGCCAGCCCGCGCTCATTCCTTTGGGGATGACGAGATATGAGCTCAGCCCGCGGGGCCGGGAGGTGAGAGCATCTCCCCGCTGCCCCCGTGGCAGAAAAAACCCCCGCCGGACCCAGGATCGTGCTCAGCTCCTGCCCCAAATAGCACCCGGGTGAACGTGAGCCGGGAGCGTTTTGTGGTGGCGGCGGCAGGTGCCTGCCGGGGATAAAGCCTGGCTCGGATGACACTGCAAAGCCAGTGCCGGGGCTGCCGCGGGCCCGGTGCCGTGCTCTGCTCCGGCCTCAGCCAGCGCGGAGCCCGCCTGCGCTTTAGCAGCGCATTCCCCTGCCGTGAGGTTATGCCACGGAGCTGGAATCCGGGCACGTTCACTGGGAGCGCCTCACCGGCCGTGCCGTGAGAGCCGCCGGCCACCCCGCTGCCATCACGCCGGTGCCGGCGGTGCTGCTGGGGTGACCCACACGGGTCATTCCCCATTGCGGGGACAGAAGTGCTGCTGGGTTTTGAAGCACTCGCCCTTCCTCTGGCCCAGTCATTCTCTTTGGGATGGTTTTGCTCCTTTATTTTGGCCCACGTTGAAGCAAACAGCTTGGGTCAAAGTTGTCCTCAGGCCACGCAAGCGGCACCGCTGCCCAGTCTGCACAGGGAGTGCAGGGACCCGTGGCAGTCACTGTGCTGGCTGACGTCTCCTCTCCTTTGCAGGGACCTGATGGCAGAGCCAGAGCCCCCTCCAGAACCGCGGCTGGATGAAGCAGGAGCGGCCCCGGCCCCGCAGGGACAGGCTGCGGGCGCTCCTCCGCACCCGGAGGCTCCGCGCAGCCCCTCAGAGCCAGCGCTGGTTGCGCGGGGGCTGCTCCTGCACGTGTGGGCAGCCCAGGAGCCTGCCAGGAGCTGCAGGCGGACGTCGGGGACGCTGCCTTGAACCTCAGCATGCCAGGGCCACTGCTGGGTGAGCACGCAGCCGGGGCAGGAGCCCCGTTGGATGTGGACGGGGCAGGAATCCCACTGGAGGTGGACGGGGCAGGAATCCCACTGGAGGTGGACGGGGCAGGAATCCCACTGGATGCAGAAGCAGATGGCGCAGGGATCCCCCTGGATGTGGATGGAGCAGGGATACCGGTAGCTGTGGAAGCAGATGAAGTAGGGATCCTGCTGGACATGGATGCCAGTGGGACAGGGATCCCGCTGGATGTGGATGGGGCAGGAATCCCACTGGATGCAGAAGCAGATGGAGCAGGTATCCTGCTGGATGTGGATGCAGCAGGGATCCCATTAGATGTGGAAGCGGATGGAGCAGGGATCCTGCTGGACATGGATGCCAGTGGGACAGGGTTTCCACTGAATGTGGATGGAGCAGGACTCCTGCTGGATGTGGACGCAGACGGGGCAGGGATCCCGCTGTACATGGACACAGACGGGGCAGGGATCCCACCAGAGGTAGACGCAGAGGGGGCAGGGATCCCACTGGACATGGATGCGGAGGGGGCAGGCACCCCGTTGGACACGGAGGGCACAGAGTGTCGGTGCCTCACCCTCGAAGAGCTGGGCGACTACTTCCAGGAGTGCATTGAAGCCGTGGAACAGCTGGAGAAAGAGCGCGACAGCCTGATCGAGGAGCTGGCGCAGCTGCGGGAGCCGGCGCTGCAGGAGATCCGCCATGCCCACGAGGAGATCCAGGCCGCCTGCCGGCTGCTGGCCAAGGTGGAGCTGGAGAGAGACAACCTGAAGGATGAGATCCGACAGATCAAGCAGAAGCTCTTCAAGGTGACGAAGGAGTGCGTGGCCTGCCAGTACCAGCTGGAGAGCCGGCGCCACGACCTCTCCCAGCACGCTGCCTACCGCGGCGAGCTGGAGACCCAGGCTGGGCAGCTCTCCGGCGAGCTGTCCCGCCTGAAGGAGACCTGCGAGAAGGAGAAGGAGGCGCTGCGGCAGCGGCTGGAGGCTCCGCCGCGTCGGGAGGACAACCAGTACCTGCAGGAGAGCCGCCGGCTCTCCATGGAGTTCGAGAGCTTCGTGGCGCAGAGCCGCCGGGGGCTGGAGGAGCACTACGAGCCCCAGCTGCTGCGGCTGCTGGAGCGGCGCGAGGCCGGGGCCAAGGCGCTGCAGGCGCTGCAGGGGGAGATGCAGGAGATGAAGGAGGCCCTGCGGCCCTTGCAGGGGGAGGTCAGCCGGCTGCGGCTGCAGAACAGGAGCCTGGAGGAGCAGATCATCCTCGTCAAGCAGAAGCGTGATGAAGAGGTCGGGCAGTACCGGGTAGGCGTCCTCGGCGGTGCGTTCAGGTTTGGGAATCGCTGTCTGGGGGCACAAAGGATGAGGATGTCAAAGGGCTGGCTCGTAGGGACAAGGGGGGAGAGGGGTGGATAAGGAGGGCAGCGAAGTGAAATATCTCCCGTGGGTTCAAGTCAGATGCATCCCCCTCCCTGACACTTTTCTCCTTGAGGATTTACTTCGTGCCCCTGAAGAAGCCCCAAAGTCTAAAACTCGGTGACTCAGCAGCACTGTGCCTTGCTTGGTCTGGATGCTCAGCATGAAAAGACCATTACATAGGCATGAGCAAACACTCTGCGTTTTGGGAAGCCCTCCAGGGCAGGCCCACACGTGGGTCATCAGGCTGCTGCTCCAGGTAAAGCCGTGTCAGCCCAGAAACGTGCAGACACGTCCCGATACCCCAGGGGACAGACAGGAGGTGCAGGTACAGCACCAGCACCGCAGCTCAGCATTTGATGAAAGCTGCTTGTGGGTGCTGGAAAAGAGACGTGGGGCCGTGCCAGGCATCCCCCGCATCACCTCGTGCAGAGAGAAAATGCAATTCAATATCCACAAGAGCACATTTGGCAAGGCGGCTCTGCCACCCGTCTCGCTGCCAAGATTCCCGGCCACCACCGCTGCCCGGAGCCGGCGTCCCCACAGACTGGGGCTGGCCGGGGCTGTGGCTGCAGCACGGGGACCTCCAGGATCCCACCTCGCTCAGCAGCTGGGACCTTGGGGAGCCCCTGGTGTGCCTCCACATTTTATTTTTCCCAGTCCTGTTTATCTTCTCAAGGGTTTTAGATTTACACAGCGCTGACAGCTTTTCAAACGCACACCTAGCAGCGTAAGGGACAAATCCAGCCAGCAGGGAAGCCAAAGCACGCGCTGCATTCCAGCCCTGGCTCCCACCTTCGTAGGAAAGCAAAGCTTTTCTGCAGAGGCTTCTTAACACCATGGCTGGCAGCTGCTGGCCTGGCTGCTCCTGCCTGGAGCAGAGCACGGACGGGCAGAGCCCCGTACGGCGCACAGCTGCTCCCCCATAACTCGGTCTTGGCTTCTTCACCCCCAGGAGCAAGTGGAGGAGCTGGAGGACAGGCTGAAGGAGCTGAAGAACGGCGTCCAGCTCCAGCAGCGCAAGAACCAGGAGCTGGAGGAGCTGCGGAGCAGCCTGCACCAGGAGCTGTCCATTTACAAGTCAGTCTGTCCGTCCCGAGGTGGCCGGGGAGGGCTGGCAGCGGGCGAGCCTGGCGCTCCTCGCCCCGCACACGCGGAAGGCACGGGCACGGCTGCGGCCGTGGAAACTCCGACCCTTTGCCATGTAGCGATGTCATGGAAAGTTCTGTGCAAAATAGAAGCAGGGGCTGCCTTCCAAGAGGCAGGCGCGGCAACTTAAAAAAAAATATTTCCCTAGGAACACATGGAAGGGAGCAGAGTTCTCGGTTTGGGAACGTTGCTGCAGATGCTCTTCAACAGAGACCCACCTCCTGCTTATGAACCTACACGGCTGCTTTCACTCCAGACTTCTTCACTATACAGGTTTTAAAGCTCCAGAAAATGTCCCTCGGTTTGGGGACTATTTTACTTACCAGGCTTTGCATTGTTGTGCATTCCTCCAATCTCAGCTGTGCACATTCTTAAGCATTTTCCGGAGCTTTACTGCCACTGTAGGATTCCTTTTTCCCCTTCCCCATGTGCCACGGGAGGGCATTGCCCACCACCAGCAGCTGCAGTTCTCTTTTATCCACGAAAGACTGTAGCATGATAAGCCAGGGCAAGGCGATCTTCCTGTTTTGGCCTGTCATATCAGCAGTCAGTGCAGGATTTATTAACGAGGGTAACCGCATTGACAACTCTGAACAGATCCCAGCAACCCCACGTCTCTGCTGCGTGGGGTCTGTCTGAATCGCAGGCTGCAGAGGCCAACATCCAAGCCCAGGTGCAGCTGCAGACTCTTAATTCCTGGGGATCTGCAAATTGCCATCATGGGAAGTGACGGGGCTCCAGATCTCCTAAACGTCAGGGCACCTCGAGTTCCACATTTGAACCGGGGACCTGAGTTACGTACATTTGAGCTGCCTCCTCCTGCAGCTTGCACCAGACCTCAGGTTCCCTCCTGCCAGAGCTCGCGAGACTGCCAAGGGCTCTGGTGGGGCTGGCCCTGCGTCTGCACAGCCACAGCACCACGTGCTGAGCCAGTGTTAGTGTCACCTGATTGCTTTCCTTCCACATCATGAAATGGAAGACTTTTCAGAAGTAGTCTCTCCGTTGCCCATTTTCTCCAGCCAGAAGAGCGTACACATTTCATATATTCCATATTCGGGACACTAAATTCACTTTCTACCCATACAGGGGCTGCTTAGAAATCTACGGACACCTTTGCAAAAAAGAAGAAAAAGCAGACGAAGACTGTTAGAAACGACACACTTCTTCACAGCAGAAGCGGAGGACAGAGGCAGCTGCAGGGGACGTTTCCTTTCACTGCTTATCTCGCCTGCTGTACAGCGGCTGCCTGAAGTCAGGAATGCCAGAGTGCTGCTGATCTTCTTGTAAAACTGCTTTTCCACAGAGGAGCAGAGAAAATTATACTTGCACTGATAAAAGGACATATATGAAGAATAACAATGTATGTTTTGCTGTGTTTGGAAAATGTATCTTGTCTTGTTCCCTAGATGGATTGTAAGCTTGCACAGAAGGTTGTGTTGGGGAAGGCGGTGTTGGGGGTTGATTTTTGAAGTTTACATACAGGTGAAGCTTTATCCTTTTAACAGGACTCTTTTGTAATTCAAGTGCTGTCTGCTGTATTGTGACATGCTCCAATGTGGGCCACAGAAACTGAAGCTTGTGGATAAAAGGTTTCCACTTTATATAAAGTCTCACACTGAAAATAAAGGTCAGTTTAAGGAGCTTTTGATTTCTTGAAGTTGTGTCTCAAAGGAAAATAAGCTTGTGTGCCAAACCATGGTGCGTGTAAGGTGTCCAACTATTCACGCTGCAGACTACATAAAAATATATCATTCTTGTGTCAGGGCTACAGGCAGACCCAATACTCAGACAGCAGCACACCTCAGGTGGAAGGCACACTCCCTCCCGTGCGTTCCCAACTGCTTGGAGCTATTAAGTGCTTACTGCACAAAGCAAGGAGCAGAAACAGGAGGAGGTGGTGTTGAAGAAGCATGCATTATAAACGTAAGGACTAGACATACCAGCACCTACCCTCTCATAGGGCACATACAGGTAGAGATTACGCCCTTGCTTTATGCTCGCTTTCTCTGCTTTCTGAAGAAATAGTTCACTCTCAAGAAAACAGTCAATGCAGAAGGAAACCATCAGCACAAAACCACACAGCAATGCAGCGTTTATGTAGAAAAAATTTATTCCATCTGAAGCACTTACACGCAATTAGTCATGAAGAACATGGAGAGTAACAGGTTGCTGGTGGAACAGGACACCCTAGTGGAAGATGGGCAGGATCTAGTGGTCAAGGACTAACTCCTAAAAAAGGTAGTTCATCCACATGTAATTTGCTTTACATGTACCAGCTACCAATGCTGTTTTAGATTACGGGACATGCCTTCTGTGGGACATCAGCTGGTAAAAACATACACCTTTACAACTTGGTGGCCCCAAGTTTTTAAAACCATTTCACAGAAAGGAAAGAAATATATGTGAAAACACAGCTCAAGAAACACACAATAGAGCAAGATACATGGAAGGTGAACAATGCTCTGCAGGAACAGCTGAATGTATCCAAACTGCTGTCACCCAGCAGACCGGAGAAAAGGGATAGGACCAAAGGAAGGAATGAAAAACCCAGAATTACCAGTAGAGAAAAAAAATATAGAAAGAAATCATTTCAGTTCAAGTCAGAATCTGCTAGTCTTTTTTTGCCTTTTTTTTTTTTGTATCTGCAGAGGCAGAAAAAGCCACACAGGTACAGATTAACTAAAGGAATCACAAGACTTCTGAGCTGTACTGAACAGGGCAAGACCTTCCACACTCCATTTCTGAACTGCCAGTGGATTAACACTTGTATCATCTCCATTGGCTTAAGCATATTCTGGCAGCTCTACTGATTTAACTTTTGTTTAAATTAGGCAAAAGCCGTAGCAAGCTAAAGACAAAATAAGGAGAAAAAAAAAGTTCGCTCTGTATGAGGAAAGCAGCTAAAACGGGACAGCCAGCTCTATACACAAGAGGTTGCTGTAGGAAATATGACCAAGGAGCTACAGTGCGGAACCAGCTGAGTTGGGCTAAGTGGGCTAAGCCCTTTCCTTAGGGAGTACTCACTGTCTGGGATAAAAAGCAGTTGATGGTATCTACAGAAGGATGGCTGAACAAAGTCTACGTGTGTCTCAAAACCAGTGTTAAGTCAGTATCGGGTTGAGAAGGAAGAGAAGGAAAAAGACTAAAAACAGGAAGAGTTATCATCTAGGATCCTTGACCTTCTGGATCCACACTTCCTTCAGGATCTTCATCATTGTATATGTTTTCTGCCTGCAAGACAGAAGCGGAGGAACTGACGAAGCACTTACCACCTCATTTAACAGGACTCCATCTGCTAGAACATTTCCAGAAGTTCTGGCAGGTTTTTATCTGCACGTGTAAGTTACCTATCCCTGATCCCTCAAGGCTATTTAACATAAAAGCTGCAACACAGATTTCTTTTTGGATATAGCAATGTCTTCAAAACATTTGAGAAGTACCCTAAGTTACTGTATGGAGCTTGTGGAAATCTGACTTCTTAAAAGTAGAGACCACTGCAGGGCTTATTTCAGTTAAGACTACTGTGCATATGTTTAATAGATCCTTTACTTTGCAGCAGCACCTTCCAGAAGAACTATATAGAATGCTGCTAGGACAAAGCCTCTGTGAACCAATCTATAAATAAACCAAAATTAGAAGAATGGTCCTTTGAGAGGTTATTCGAACTGCACAAGATTGTTCTCCAAAACTTTCAACAGCTGGTAATTTAAACTAGCAAGCTTTTTCTATTCACTCCTCTCCATCCACAGGGGGATATTTATATCATCTGCAAACATTTCATTTGTTAACAACAGTAACTAACAGAAACCTTAATTTCACTTTTTTTTTTTAAACACACTGTTTTCATTCAAGCACAAAAAGAAAAAAATTACTTCTACACCAGTACTCCTTTTTTTTTTCCTTTTAAATAGAGAAATAAAACAATTTCTCAGTATTTGTAAACCCTTGTTTCTACCAAATCTAAAACGGATTTCACAACCCATTTGAGACTTAGGCAGCTCTACAAAGCAAGTCATTCTGAGAGCTGTAAATAAATCAGGAATGCTGAAATTCAGGCAGTTCAACACTCTCTTATCTACCACTTCCTGCACTTTCCCAAACAACTTACCATTTGCCAGACTTGCATGATATTATCTTCTGATACAGAACAGATTACCCAGGGTTCATTGGGATTCCACGAGAAATCAGATATCTTTGCAGTATGACCACCATGAATAAACTAGTACAGGAGAAAGAAAAAAAACAGTGGTGGTGGTGGTAACATTTTCAAATCTATGTTACAGACATGAGTGACATAGGTCAAAACGATCAATGAGATTCAAAAGACTTACCAATAGCTCTGGGGGACCATCTTCAGCATCCTCAGGGGACTGTTCTTCTCCAATTTTACTTTAAAAGAAAAAATGAAAAGGTTGTGTTTATTTTGTTGTTGTTTTTTGTGATGCAGTTCATCAATAATATTTTGTCATGACAACTTGACTAATTTGGGATTTACCTCAAGTCCCAAACATTTAGCCTGCGGTCAGTGCCACTGGAGGCCAATATAGTTTCATTATGGGGAGACCACTGAACCTGCAGACAAGGATGAATTTAGAAAGCAAATTAGTTTTAAGAAGCCATAACATTGCTGACATTCACAGCAAACACCACTGTATCTTACGAGAGCTTTATGAAAATGCAAATCACTATTAACTCAAAATATAAATGTGCCCAATAATTACATTCCTAAGATAGCAATTAGTTTATATACTCACAAGGCATTTGAGCACCAAAATGGTACCACACATACCCTCTCCTCTAACGAACGCCACATGTTAAGAAGTTTAAACAACTCTCAAGGATATTAGCTACTCCTTAATAAGGACTGCACGAATATAAACTACAGATTCCTTAAATAGTAAGTATGGTTTACACATGAAAAGAAAATCGCTGCAATACAGCTTAACTGCCCAAAAGCTCACATTAACCATGGCTGCTGGAGATAAATCTCTCCAAAACGTACCACTCACTAGGATCACAGGATTACAAAAGAAGACAATTCTGCATACTAACCTGACATTTAAGACTCTAGTTACCTCTAAATAAAATTATGTACAGAATCTTTTAAGTACCAACCCTTCTACAAAAAAATCCTTCTACATATTTTGGTTCTGACTAATGCATGAGCTGGAGATGGAAATATTGTAACTGCTAAGCACATGCTACCAGTGATGTTAACTTTCTATATTTACAACCAGCAAAATTAGCAATTATTTTTTGTCACAAGACGGTCCAGCAGTCCCCTTTAGTGATTACCAGCTAAAACCTTCTTACAGGACCAAGCTGAGAAGATGAAAACACTGCAGCCATTTCACTGTGCCTCCCTGCTTCAATCTGCTACCATGAATAATTTACATTTACTCTGTACTGCTAGTATTTCACTCTTAGCATTGTGGACAAAACTCTCAAACACTTCCTTGTTACATTCTGACCCTGGCTTTCTGGATACTCTAAACTGTGCTGGAGTTGCCCCCCACACAGAAAGCTACACATCTCTACAACAATAAACCAGAAAATTATAAGCAGATGAGAGAAAAGAACACATGAGACTTTTAAGCACAAGTACACTTAATAAAAACATAGAGGAAAAGAACACTCTCCATTTTTCCCAGCCGTCTAAGTAGAACTAAGAGCATAAAAGAAAGATATTTTGTTATACCTGAAATATCTCATCTTTATGTGATTCAAAGGAGTGCAACTTCAGTTTTAAGTTCCTCAAGTCCCATAATGCGACAGTCTAGTCAAAGACACAAAAACATTTTTTTCTGAAGTAACCAATATAACACATCTACATTTACACATCAGAAACTAAACAAATATGTTCCAAGTTCAAGGCAGACCTACCTTGTCGGCTGATCCTGTAGCCAGGATAAACTCACTGTAGGGATTGAAAGAGAGGCAGTTGACTTCAGCTGTATGAGCATCCACCGAGTGACTAGGTTTGGAGGTGTTGTTTGACCGAGTATCCCAGCTGTAAGGAGAAATAAAGGCTTAAATCCCATTTTACTGATGGACTTGGGGACAGCTGGGAAAGCAAAACAGACAGAAGTGCTCAGTCTCTAAAGACATTACCCCACTTACATCATGAGCTTCTGATCATCAGCAACAGACCCAAAAAGAGATTCGTGGAGCAGGTGCCAAGATACATCTTCCACTACCGCCGTGTGCCCTGTGAAGATGGTCTTCGCATCCACCACTTTACCTTCTTTTGGAACAGCACTAATATCCCACAAACAAATAGTCTTAAAAAAAAAAAATAAAACAAAATAAATTTGAATCTTGAGACAGAAATTCTCTTCACCTCCCCTGCCTCCTCCCCCTCAAAAAAGAAAAACAGTTTTAACCTTTTGCCGAGGGTCACAAATAAAGTGTAGGTTGTACCCCAGCTAATATTTAAAATACTCACATGATCATCAGAAGCACTAAGCAAATGCCCGCTCAGGTTTGGGTTCCATGACAGCCCATAACCTTCTTTCTGGTGTCCACGAAGACGCAGATCAGGGTTACACTCTCCAGAAGGGTCTGTAAAGCAGCAGCATAAGAACTCCAATGCTTAGTATCACTTTCAGTGCATCGTGG
The DNA here is from genome assembly GCF_040182565.1 of Anser cygnoides. NCBI lineage: Eukaryota > Metazoa > Chordata > Aves > Anseriformes > Anatidae > Anser > Anser cygnoides. The sequence goes on along the minus strand of NC_089896.1, from coordinate 6,729,573 downwards.
AATACCTGGCATTAAGTTCTACCGTGCTTTACTAAACTTCGCTTTGTATTTCCAACAGGATGCCTCCTTGTTCTTTCGAGCATTACCCCCAACCTACGAATCACCTCATTAAAACAAAAAGCAGTGAGACAGCACAGAGCAGTTTGTCTGCTTAGCCCAATAGACACACACTGCAGATTTTTTCAAAGCTGCAAATGTTTAGGCTGGATGACCTACCAGTGGCCCTTTCTAAATTAGTGCTATGCTACCTGCTGAAGAGTCAAAGAAGCCCAGTAGCCACCTTCATACCCTGGCATGACACACCTGGTCTAGCTGGATGAAGGAACAGCAGCAGCCCAACTCAATTACTGCTCAGAAAATTCTTCCTAAATATTCTGCTGGTGGAGTATTGTTCTTTCTCTCTCATCATCTCCAACCCTACTTCAAAAGCGATAAATACACTTCTGATCTTCCCCGTAACTGGCAGAACTAGTTACTCTCTGTGATCTTGCCAAGCTCATCAGTAAATGAGAGGTAATATCCTTACAGATCAAGACAACAGTTCAGCTACCCAGCAGATCATATCATTTCCAGCAAGCCACCTTCTACCACTCCAAATACCATCACATACACTGACATGGCAAAACACAGGAAAACAGCAAGAGAAAAACACGTACCTTTGTACTGATACACATCAGCTATGTACGTTCAGGTCTCTACAAAATAACCTTTTACACTAAATGCCCACTTTCCTCTAAAATTACAAGTGATATGCAACCCACAAGAGTTTTCAACCTCTTCTGCACTACATCAGCTTTTTCTTAAGAATCTTTTCTTACGAAACGGCTGTCATTTATATTCTAATGACCTCTGAAGCACAGACATGACAAAGATTCAGTCACCTGGCTTAGAAGGGTGTTTGGTGTAATCAAAGACGAGGACATCGCTGGATGGAGTCTTTGTGGCAATGATGCAGGGGTTCTGTGGCATGTAACGCGCTCTGTTCACTTCGCCCTCGTGATTTATCTTGATTTCGATTTCAATTTTTCCACTAACTGACCCAAAGCCTCCAAACTCTGGAAAAAAAAAAAAAAAAAGGAATTTAATAGTTGTAAACAATTACTCATTTTCAGATCAAGACACACAGATCCAGACTCAGTTACTGGTACTACTTATTCTGGGGGAATAGTCACAAGAACATACAACTAGAAGAATCCAGTTTTCAAATGGCACATTGCCTTAAATATCTGTATTTATAACATAAAAATATCAGGATTTCGGTTAAGTTTAGAGACAGTTAAAGACTGTTTTCTCCTAGAACAAAACAAGTCCCAAATTCATCCCACTTAAAATTCTTATCTGTAATGAAGATATGTGCTGTATATTTAAAATTAATGTATTGTAACATCACTTTCAAATACATCAAAGCTCAGCATTGCAGAACAGACAAAATTGTGGTACAAAGAAATTGCTGCACAAGGTTTGAAACGTGAAACTATGTAACTTGCTAAAGTCACCTTATATCTCTATAGTTAGTTACAGTAACTTACTATTTTAAGGAACTTGCACAGCAACATTCTGGCAAAAAGAAGGTTTGCAGTTTTTTTTTTAATCAGAATAGTGTATTTTTGAAAAATATCAAGATAGAATAGAAACTAAGTATTTATTAGACAACATTGTGTTCATCGATAACTCTAAGAAGCCCAAAGATCAAAACACAAATTGCATAATCCAGGCTTCTGGTAAAAACAAAAGCTAACATTAGGTCATTGAGGACTTTCGCCACGTAAAAAGATTGATTCAAGCACACAAAAGTGAGAAGTGCCTAACTTGCAGCAATGCTGAGAGCCAACTAAGATTACAGAAAGCATCAAATTCAAGGCTGATACGCTGAACAAAATACAGTCATCTTTTTATCCAAGTCAGGCTGGCACAAGTATCAGGCAGCAGAATTCAGACTAGAGGAGAACATTTGAAGTGATACACTCCTCTGAAATAAAACATCCTTTTACGTGAGTGACTTTCTCACTGAGGTTATGTAATGCAAAAGTGATGATAAAAACCAGGTAAGCAGTACTCCAAGAAATTCATTGTCGACTCACGATGAAAAATAGAGGGGTGAAGTTTTTCCCTGCTTACTTTTTCAATAGGTCTTCCAAGACATTATGCAGATACATCAAACACAGTATTTGTCCATTAAGTAAGGATACCACTTAGAAATAAACCAACCAGTTTAGGAGTAGTATCTGAATTTTATTACCTGAACGTTAAGAAAAAAGAAATATTCAACCGATAGGAGGAGGAAAAAATGGTTAAAACTCCACCTGGTTGACACCTTTGCTCCCTTACCTCCCTTCTCACTATCATAGTGTGAAGCATCAAACTGCGCATCGTCATTCGGCAGCTGCACGCTAGCTATCACGAGATGATTTTGTTCATCTGAAGTATGGGTGCCCAGCACTAACCGATGAATACTGAAGTCTTTGCCCTCAGGTCTGCAAGAGGAGAGACTTACATGAGAAACAAAAGGGGTTCACACAAACACTAAGCTGACTGCAATAGCCTTTGATTATAGTGATTATACTGAAGTTATATTTATATTTACTAATACGTTGGAAGAAAGGAGACTTTTGTTTTCAAAGAGGGTGAAGCGGAAGGAAGAAAAGCATCAAATCAAGGGTGTGAAAATATCTTCTCAGTGATAAAAGGGTTTTATTTTCCTAAATATAAAAGTGTCTGCACTGACTCTAATATTTGTGGTCCTCAACTTGCTGCTGGCAAGGCAAGGACACAAAAAGCAATTAAGACAGAAAGGAATCATATAATGCCTTACTTCAACAAAAAAATATAAAGGATCCTAGATTTACTATTTACCGTGGTTTAACGAGAAGGAGCAGCTCACCTTGTTACATCCGGCAGCCACTGCGCAGTCAAGCTGGGCCATTCCAGAGCGTGGGTCATAACCAAGTCGTACAAGAAGGGAGTATTCTTCTTCCATATTTTGTACTCTTCGTTGATCACGCGTTCTTCCACTGCATCATCAAAGGCTGCTATTTTTTTTTTAAAAACCACACGTTAGCGTTGTGAATACAGTTATAATACACACACAGTGTCACAAACGGGCACTGAGCGGGGAGCCCAGCACGATGCGCACCGGTTTGTGGTCACACGGCCCTGCGGGCACAGCCCCGGGCCCCGAACCCCGCTGCCTCAGGCGCTGCGGGGCCCGGAGCAGCCCCGGCCCCGTGCAGGCGGGGGCGGCCCCGAGCTGCTACCGAGCGCCTGGGCCCGGCAGCCCGCAACCCCCCGGGGCTCCCCGGGCCCGGGCCCGGGCCCAGGCGCGGCCCCCCCAGGCCCCCCTCATCCCGCCGCAGCCTCACGGGCCCCGGGAGCACCGCGGGGCCTCCCCCCGCCCTCCCCCGGCCCGGTGCAGGCCCCACAGGCCCGGCGAGGCCCTGCCCGCTGCGCGCCCCCTGGCGGAGCCGCCCCCGGTCCGCGCAGGCTGTCCCCGAGCGCGGCGGGGCCTGGCCGGGGCCTGGCGGAGCCTCGGGGCCGGGCCGTACCTTCCTTGTCCGCCATGGCGGGGCGGCGGCGGGCGCTGCGGGGCCGCGCGGAGCCGTCGGGCCGCGGCTCTATTGTTCCCTGCCCCCGCCGCCTGCCGCCCCGGCGCGCCGCGCACCCCCGTTCGCGCGCCAACGCCGCCCAATCGGCGCCCGCCGCCGGGAGGCCGCGGCCAATCGGGGAGCGGCACGGGGCGGGGACAGGCCGGCCGCGCGAGCGCGCGCGGAGGTCACGTGGGAGGGAGGCCGGGAGGGAAAGGGGAGGGGGGGTGAAGCTCCCCTGGGAGCCGCCATTTTGCGCAGGGGAAGGGGCGGGCGGCGCGAGCCCCTCGAGCAGCTCTTAAAGGGGCAGCGCCCGCGGGCAGGCCCGTGGGGGGGGGGGGGCGGCTCCCGCCGGTACCGGGGGCAACGTGTGGGGCCTGGCCCGGTCCTGAGCGCCTCCAGAGCACCCCCTGGGGCCCTGCGCCGCCCGCAGCCGCCCATCGTTGCGTTTTTCCCCCAACTCCCCTTCACAACGTGCAGACCTAGCTTACCTGGAAGCGGGAACCCCGTGTGCTGCTGCTGCTGCGACTGGCAGCGAGAAAAGGCCGAGGTGCATTGTTAATAAATATTATATGGCACCTACATATCTATTGTTTGTGTTGTTTGGGGAAGTCTTGGGCTCAGCTGTGGGTTAATCTGAAAACGCACAAAAATATTGAGAAAATGAGAATAGTTACTGTACCTGAAAATCTACGGTTCTAATCTGAGGAAAAAATAATTAGCCTGAAGTTAATCAGTCTCCAATCTAGGTCTGTTCAATTTACAAATGTAAGCTGGTGTGAAATGGAGCAACTGCTAAGGTCTGATCTGAGAATCAGACGTAATTTTTTTTTTATGAAATACACCCATACCACTCTCAAAAAAAAAAAAAAAAAAAAGGAATTCTGGGGGAAATGAACACACACGCTTTTATTTGCCATGCCCATTTTTCTAGGATCGAAGCCTTAAATGAAGTCCCTCTCTTGAAGGGAAAAATACTTTTTTTCTTTGAAGCTGTCTGTAAGGTTTTCCATCCCAGCCTGGGGTCTGAAGGCGGTAGGTGCTCCAGCTTGCTGTGTAACGTACCGGAGGGCTGAGTACCCTCAGCTGTAAAACTTAGAAGCCAAGCTTACCTGAAGCGTGAAAGTTTAATTCGCTTTATAGCCGTTTTCATTATTTTTCATTATTACAGTGTTTTGAGGATGAATCAAATGCCTGGTGCTGTACGCCAGCAGAAGAAACGTGGTCGCTCCCTCACTGCCGGCGTGCGGCTCCTCTCAGCCGGTGAGCCGAGCGGGGCAGGACTGAACCTTCCCCAGTTCTGGCAGCGAGCAGCGTAACGTGTTTGTTTTAAACACACCAGCCTGCGTACGGCTGTTACCGAGCCGCTGCCAGGTGAAAAACCGCCTGAAATCACTTCTCCCTTTTGCTGCAGCGGCATCACGGGAGGCACGAGGCTGGACGTAGGCGGCGGTGGCCATGTTCCGTGCGACCAGGAAGTGAGCGAGCGGTGCTCGGCCCGGCAGCTATGGCCGGCGACGAGAGGGACTACAACCTGACGGAGGAGCAGAGGGCTGTCAAAGCCAAATACCCCCCGCTCAATAAGAAGTATGAATGTGAGTGCTTTTAACGCTGTCCTGACACGGCACGTGTGTGACGGCGCAGTCGGGGTGGGGGAGAAAGGAAGAAAGCAGGATACGCTGTTTAGGTGCTCGTGGGGTTTTGTAATGTGCGAGTTTTGTGGGTTTAGACTGCGGGATACATCTGTAGTTGAAAATAGAGATGAGATATGTGTTTCTCTTTATAAAAGGTAGCTGCCTTTTTTTGTTACAGGTGCTAAGGAAATGATATGAATAAATTAGTTAAGAGACTCAGGTTGAAAACTTTACCCTTTTGAGCTATTTCTTAGCTAGACGGTACATTGTCTACTTCCCTTATATTAGAAGAGATAATGAAGAGTGTGTTGGTCTTCTGTGGTTTTTTTTTTTTTTTTTTTTTTTCTTCCTCCTACATGTACAACTACAGGATCATTATTTCTTGTTTTCCCCACCCCTGGAATGACTTCTAAGAAATTTCAAGCCAGAGCGCGTCAGCCCAAGGGCCATTGTAAGGCACTCACAGGAGACCACAGGGTGTCTGTTTTCTGTTTGAGCAGTGTCTGTTTGGAGGGACAGTTTATACTACTCTGTTAGAAGATGTATTTTTAGGATGTGTTCAGATCTCTATTCGATAGCAATGCAGAAATACGGTGACAGATTACAATAGTTACGTTGTTTCTATAACTGGAAGAGATTTTATTCTTCTTTTACGTTCACTGGAATTTGTTTGCTTTAGAGACAGTTGTTGAGAAACCGTTAATAGTGTGGGAATGATCTAAACAGCATCAGAACAATCATTCAGTTGGAGTGATCACAGCGTGGCATATTTACATCCCAAGATAGCCCTGTTTCTACCAACCTGGCACTATTTTCCATTTCTCTCGTTTCTCTAAGGGAATATAAATGATGTTAATGTAAAACTTGATACATGCTTGGGATGTTAAGCTATTAGTGAAGATTACTTTATATTTTGTATTACGTACTTCTAAAAATTCTCCTTTTTGCATAATGGGTGGTTTTGGGTGTGGACAGGTACACTTTTTCACTGAGCTGTAAACGTTTGCAAATCTCATCCTCTGCATGAATAATTTTAAGTCCTGCAGACTTCAGCAAAAACTCTTTATTGTTCGTTAGTTATTTTTTGTTGCAATTAACTTGTAGAAGCCTGTTGCATTACAAAAGCCATACTTTGAACATAGGGCACATGTACATGTAGGGCACTGACATAATTTGTATTAAACACAATTTTTCTTCTATTGAGCAGAAGACTTTACCTATGCTATTTTTTCCTAATACACTGGAAAATAGATTATCATTGTTTAATGTCTCAAGATGAATGCAGAAAGTTATTGTTATAACAACAATATTTTTTATCCTCATTTTAAAGTGTATGTGGTGATGTCATGACTTTTCTTTTCCTTCCTCCTCAGATTTGGATCACACAGCAGATGTGCAGTAAGTATGGGCAGGTGGGATTTATCTATATGACAAATGGATTATTTCTTACACTGCTACAAGTTTGGGGTGACTGTTGAAGACTGGTTACAGATGTACACCTTATGGAACTAGGAAATGTCATGTACTGAGTTTTTTGGATTGTCTGTTTCATTTCTGCTCTTCAGAGGGCATAGAACCACATACTTGGTTTCTTTTCTAAAGTATTATTGCTGAGGTGCTTCTGATTAAGCTTCTGTTCTTTGGAAGCGTCTTTTGAAATCTTTTTTTAAATGCTTGCCCTTACAACAATTTTTTTCTTAGTAGTCTACTTTCATAGATATCAATTAGCTATATTGCAAAAGGACGTTCCTGTTGTTTGATTAAAAAAAATCAATTTTCTCCCAAGAAATTCTTCTCACATACTGTAAGAAGAAAAATCTATGTGATCTACTCAAATGCATAGGTATAGACAAGCATTTCTGTGCAGTCACTTTCTTTGTATTTGTTCTTATGTTCACATTTCTCACCTGCATAATACTCTTATTTATCTATTTATTTATTTATTGTTACGATGTGGTGAATTATCCTGTGTCTCTTTAGGCTGCATGCATGGGGAGACACTTTGGAAGAAGCATTTGAGCAGTGCGTTATGGCCATGTTTGGCTACATGACTGATACAGAGACTGTGGAACCTCTGGATACCGTAGAGGTAGAAGCAGAAGGTAAGGCTTTTTATGTTGGAACTTTATGAACCCTGCAGGTGGAGTGTACTAAAATCTTCTGAGTTTTTAGATGTAGTTTTGTAATAGTTGATGAAAATTCAGTTAAGCATAACTAATCTGAATCTTCTAGTGCAGAAGCTGTACATCAGCTGTACTCTTAAAATTGTTTGGGTGTTCTTACTGGGACAGTCAACTGACTGACTACCTTCTCTGCTTCAATCATGCAGGGCATGACATGTTGTCTCTTCTCTTTCACTTCTTGGATGAGTGGCTGTATAAATTCAGTGCTAATGAGTTCTTTATACCCAGGGTAAGTGTTCTGTCTTGTTCTATTTCCATTTTGTGGGACAAGTCAAATCTCTGATAGTACCAGCTCTGAATGCAGTGTCCCCTTAGGGAAGAAAAAGGGACACAACAGATCACTTAGGTGTAATGCAGAGAATAAGATACCAAGGCACAAAAAATTCAGAAGCAAGCACTTAGCTTTGTTTCCACAAAAAACAGTCATTACCTGCCATTATACCTCAGTGGCAGCTCTGCTGTCTGTATGTTCCAAGTAGCAGTATACATCTTTGAGAATGCTCAGATTTTCTGGTTTTAGATTCCATTTAAACAGTGGAATATTCTTGTTAATGAAATATTGTGCCTGAAGATAGAAGACATTGCTAACACATTTTTTCACTTGCTTTCTCTGCAGGAGGTGAAAGTGCTTTACATTGACCGAATGCAATTCAAAATAAGATCAATTGGGTGAGCTTTAAATGATTAACTGAGTAATGAATATCTTCCACTGAAGACACATATTGCCCTCAGTCGTTTCTCTGAAATACTGTGATGTACTGGGAGGGCACTGATGCTTTCTAAAACATGGATTGTGGACTCCTTTACCATTCTTTGAGGCTTTAAATCAAAGTCTCACTGTCCTATGCTTGTCAGTGAAACTAGCTGTAACATTTGATTAAATATTACCAATACGATCACCTCTTTTTCTTTTTGCTTTTAAAGGTGGGGAGAAGAGTTCTCTTTACAAAAACACCCTCAGGTATGCAGTGATTCACCTGTACATCTTTATGTTTTAGGGGTAGGATGGGGACAGGGTGGTGTCTTCTAAGTCAGACCTCTAAGTTGGCAAGAGATCCAAGTATAAACATATTTGAATGGTATCACAGGCACAACTTAAGATCTTACATCCTGCTTTTTTTTTTTTTTTGGTGAATACATTTCTGAACTGTTGAGCTGATGCTTCCTTCACGCTGGCAAACTCAATGGTTGGCTTTTTTTTTTTGTGATGTACGATAAAGTAGTGAAACAGTTGATATTAATAATGTTTATGTGGGTTTGGTTCTCACATGGTTATCACAACTGCTTGCTTAGTCTTATTTTGCTTAGAAAATTCATGCTTTTGTGTCTTTTTCACTCTAGGGCACAGAGGTCAAAGCCATAACTTACTCGGCAATGCAGATCTGTGAAGAAGAAAAGCCAGAAGTCTTTGTCATCATTGATATTTAAAGCAAGAGAAATTTAACTAAGCGGATACTTGTCATTGGCTGACAAAAGTCCCTAGAAAACTAACCCCCCATGAAAGTGACTAAGGAATTCGCTAATTCAAATCATAAATTGAAGGGGGTTGTGGGAAATGTTATCCTCTATTTTGACTTGAGGATGGTGAGCCAGACCAATACCTGCATGCCAGGAAAAAAAGAGCTAGTTGGGTCTGGGGGCGGATTTGAGAAGAGAATTATAGGGGTTGAAAGTCTCTCAGGAATGCTGGTAGTCAGCTTTTAAAGCTGATATGTGTGTTGGGTGCTGTATGAACTAAGATAAATTAATGGAGCTGCTAGCTAAATACTAGCTTTTTGTAGGGTGGCAGGAGATAATTACATGACTTCATTTGCAAATTTAAATAGAATAATTTTGAGCTCTTTTGTATTATCTAAAGGGTCCAAAATATCTTCAGTGGATCAGATTAAAAGCTTTTGTTTGAAGGACACCTAAGGAAGTAAAATAATTTTATAAATTCAAAAAAAAAAAAGTCACGCCACCAGGTGGTGCTGACTTCCTGGAAATAAATTTCCAGATGAAATCTTAAAGCATGTGACCGTGTACAAGGAATACTAATAGCATCTATTATCCTTCTAAAAAAAAGTAGACAGCTTTGCTGCCACTGTAGAAAGGAATTCACCAGATGCTCTGCAGGTTTGCTCCTAACTATGTCTTGTGAAAGCTGATTCTCATCTTTTAGAAGAAGCAGACGATCTGGATCAGCTCCCATTTTTTTTTTGCAAAGGACAATGTAGAGCAGCCCTCAGGTGGGAGGACTGTGCATGGCGATTCACGTGTCAAACTGACTGTTTTTGATTATTACACTGTTTTTTTCCACCGAGAGGAGTCGACGCATTTAGTCACTTTTCAGTTAATACAGCATTCTGAGACTGTGTGCCTAACCCCTGAAAAGCTTCTTTTAGCTTTTCCTTTAATGTCAAACACTAGACTTGAGTTCAGTAAATCAAAAATAATTTAAAAAATGTTTTGTTTTAAATCACGGGACAGCAAATGTGCGTTACCTGCCATTGCTATTCAAATGTGACATAGGCACAGTGAGTAAGGGAAGGTCTGCGCTGCCATGACCTGTTTTTATGGTAAATTCTAGAGGTGCTTTGCCACTGGAGGTAATGTCTCATCTTTATTTTGCTGTAAAACCATCTCAAATAGACCAGACAGTTTTCATTTCCTATTGTGAAGATGAGGGATAAAATCCCTTCTGTTTTTTGAGAAAGCTTCAATGCTGAAATAAAACTAAAAAGAATTAATGGATTTGTGTGTATAACTTTGGCTGTGAGTAACTTTGGCTGGTGGATTTTTGAGTCTAATAGATTACATTTGCGCTTTGTTCTCTGCTGAGATGATCAGACCCATGTTTGAACAAGTACGATTTTCACACAGCGTGTCTTCCCTCCCCTGTGAAGGAGTCCCAGGGCTCCAGCACGTGTCCGTGGTGTCCTGCTGGGACACGGGACAGTGCCAGCACAGTGGAGCTGTGGAGAAGGAGCGAGACCTGGCCCTGTCCCCACCCCAACAGCCCGGAGCCCCCAATGGCAGCCGGGGCAGGCTCGGGGTCACCGCTCCGACCCCTCACCCGACCCAGCGCCGCTACCGCCCCTCAGCAGCGGCTTTGACACCTTATTGGCTGGCTGGGTCAGGTGACCGCGATTAGCCAATCAGGCGTCGAGCGTGAGGTGGTTTTGATCTCCACAGCGGCTGAGGCGAGTGTGGGGCTGTGAGGTGGGTGCAGGGGGGAGAGGTTGGGGTTTCCTTTTACCCCCTTTCCTTTTTTTTTTCCCCACTGAAAATGATAGAAGGGACGTTAATGCAGTTAAACTTTAACTTGGTAGTGCTAAAAGGCCATGTACGCCATCAGTCACAACCTGTAGTGACACCATAAACTGCTCTGCTGTTACAGATGCTGACAGGAACTTAATAGAAAAGCACTTAATTGTTACTCATTTATTTTTTTCAATATTTAAATACTGTAAAACAGGTCTTAAATTCTCCATTTTAACAGCTGCAGGAGTGACAGGCCTCAGTAAGCAGGTGTTTTCTCAGCTGGCCATATTCTTACCCAGCTGGAGCCCAGCTCAACACTACCTGCAAGCAGTTACTTCGTAAACGTGCTTCAACAGCAAAACCTCCCTTTTTTGCTGTTAGTTGAGAAAGCTTTTCATGTGCAGTCCCCGTGAGATCAGCTGGAGGCAGTAGTGGCAGTTCTGGGAGCGGTTCAAAGGACAGGGTTTTACACAGGCACACTAAACCTGTGGAGGTGTTTGCTAATGGATACTGTTGATGTAAGTATAGATGAGTCTAAGGGTAGAGTGGGGCAGTACTTAAAAGAGACGTGTTGGTGATTGCTAGATGTGCTAAATCCTAAATTAAGAAAATCCCCTAAACTGAAAATGTCTGGAGTCAGGGAGAGCATTAGGGAATTCTTATACAGGGTTGTCCTCTTCTCACTTTTCCGTAGTTATCTGCTAATGACAACTAGTGGAGACAGAACCTTGAATCTGTATAACTGCTCCTAAATTCTACACGGGGAATTTTTGCTCGTTTGTCAGTAACCTTAAGCTACAGGTCCTGCTAACCTTGCTTTCTAAGGAAAAGTGGAATAAAAAAGAGACATGAGAACAAACAGCGGTTCTTTATCAAGAGTTCCCATTGTTAATGCCATTAGATCTCTACTCAGTCCAAAAAGCTTATATTTTTTCACTTCACCTTTAGAAAAAAAATCACTAACCATTTTCAGTTTCTCTAGGGAGTGGTGGTTCTCTTACTCAGAAAGAGTGAGACTGCAAAAAGAATATCATTACTAAAACTGACGACTCCAGAAGTGCAAAGGTTGCTTAAACTCTGAGGGAAATTGTTTATAATTTTTATTGTTTGGTCAAGTAGCCTGTGAGCATCCTATTTTTTTTTTATGTGTAAGTAGAATAGCTTTTCTAAAATAGCTACATGATGTGTCCCATTGAAATTAAAGAGGCTTGTCCTCTGTAGTATTTTAGCATAAGATAGACGAGAGTTTAAGCAAATCTTGCACCGGTCCTGAAAAAAATGGAAGAAAGCTGAGAACTGTACTTCCAGTGATTGTGCTTTTATTTCCTTGGAACCATGTTAGTTTATCTTTGCTTAAAATTCACAGTACAAAAAAACTTCATATCTGAAAAGGCAAACTCATACTATGGAAATCCACTACAGATGTGCTGTTCATTATTCTGCTCTGTATGGCGGTGTTTATTCTTTAAAATGATTCATGCTTTTCAGAACTATAAGAAACAGATCAATCAGAAAACAAAGCTGCAGTACAGCAGGAAGAATTCTATTTGTTTACTCCTTTCTTAGGAAGTTTAAGTGTATATACATGTTAATTACAGTGTCAGCAAAACTGTTTTACTTTTCTTAGATGCTTTTGTAAGACTTTTTCAAAGCAAATTATCTTTTTTTTTTTAAATCTGTGTAGTATAGAATCTTCCTTGTGGAACTGTAAAATAGTTTATACTTTCATTATGAACAGGAGCTCTGTGTAAGTCTTTGAAGAAATATAAAGCAATTTTTCTAAATAGTTTCCAGATAATAAGTAATTTCTGGATGATGTTTAGAAGTAGTTACGCTGTTGTGTGTCTGTGAGTACAAAGCAACTTGTTCGTAGCCCTATTTTGTTTCTTACGACATAACTTTAACAATATTTAATGAACTAATAAACCAGCATTAGTTGGTAGAACACAAGTAATTTAATCTTGAATACAGCAATAACAAATATACAAATATATCTACCTAAGATTTGGTTTCACCTTTTCATCTGCCTCATTCGGAGTATCATCATTAACACGTCGGACAACCAAGTTATACGGTTCTTCCTCCACTGTTTCATCATCTGATTTGTGTTCCTCTTCCAAAGCCCAACTGGAATGTTTGTTTCCTGTGGGGGTGACAGGAGAATGTTCTGCATCTAAATCGTCAGGGTTGCTGTCAAAATTAGCTTCTGCTAGACACTTATGGCACAGTCTGTAGCGTCTTGTTCCTTGCTGAACAACACATCCTGTTAGGTCAGTTACGTGCCGCTTGCATTTTCTGCAGATAAGTTTGCCGGCTTGATGTATCTAAAAAGAGATTTAAAATTTGAAAAGGTCAGTGCTCAACCAAAGACAGTTTTTTTATTTTTATTTTTTAAATAAAAGAAAAAAGGAAAATTCACTGGATTGTTCTAAAAAGTAAAGGTAAAAATCAAAATTTTCCAATGTAAATACTGAATAATTGAAGTTGATACGCAGCTAGGACGCTTTTCTGGTACTAGTTATAGAAATGACCGAACAGCTGGTAGCAGTGAAATCTTGGGCTTTCTTTCCTAGGCTGAATCTCCTGTTGACATGGGGTACCGTTTGGAAGTGGTTACGTAAATGCTCCAGTCGAGTGAATCTCTTCCCACACGCTTCGCACGGGTACGGTCGCTCCCCTGTGTGACACCGAAGATGTCGCTTCAGGTCTGCGCGTCGTTTCACCGTGTGCGTACAGAAGGGGCACTTGAATCGCATCCGAGGTAGGTCATCTGTCACGGAGAAACACAGGTTAACACGTCAAACACCACAGTCTTTCTTTACACAGCAGTTTGGTTATTTTTAAGCTTAAATAAGCAGCAGGTCATTTTTCCTCTGGTTTGTCACTACATAAAAAAAAATAAATCACAAAATATAATCCCTAGAAAACAGTATTTCTTACTGAATATGTTCGGCATTTGATGATATAGTCTTCCTTATTCCAGGTGTTTAATTTTAGACATACAGATGATCATGAATACATGGATGACAATGTATATTATAGCTGACTCTTGCATCAGCTAATACTTCAGAAATTAGGTATTTGTAATCTCTGTAGTATAGCAGGATTTTAAAGTCTTAAAATTATGCCTTTATTATAAACTATAGGTATATTAGATTAGTTTCCAAAATAATATGTGTAAGAATATACCTGTCAACTTCATTCCACCACCTCAGACACATGCTGCCAGTTCACCAAGAGCTTAGACGCTTTATGTAGTGCGGCCAAGCGATCGTGAAGTTCTGGGTTGGTTTGCACCTTAAGGGAAATGCAGCACGGCACCAATGCCAGGAACCTTCTCTTGTAAAGAGCACAGGATCAGGCTGAACACCTCTACTACTGCCAGATACCAGGGGCATTACAAGGGTGATTCAGTCCTTCAGGTCCCTGAGTCAATTATGAACCCTTTAGGCTTCATAAAGCTCCATTTAGGTCCAAATAATCAGGCATGTATTATTTTAACTACAGAATACCTGGGTCAAGCTCTCTGATTCTAATTCTCTTGCCCTGTTCCAGCTTCAAAGCCTCTCATTCTGCCAGGTGCTACAATAGAGTAAGTCAGTAATCTGTAAGACTAGGCATCATTTTGGTTCTCAAGCAGCCACACAAGATTCTCTCATCTGACTACTAAATAAAGACCAACTTTGCAAAATCATATATAATTTTTACCTTCATTCCAACTACTCATTACACCTAAAACTGTGGGCACTGAGGTGTACAGTTCTTCTGCTTTTAATTCCATGAACTCAGGAGAAGTTCGCGAAAGTTCTTGTTCTAGCTGAGCAACAGACCACCTCTTCGGTATTACTTCTGATTCGTGATTATATCCATAATCATCATGAGCAACATCATTCTCAGCATCAAATTCAGCTTCCTCTCTAGCCCGAGAGAGGTTGCTAGAGTCTGATGCATTACAACCTTCGCCAGCCTGCTCGGCTTTGTTTGATTTGCACTGCCCAAAATCACGTGTCTGGGACAATCCTAGATGCTTTCGGCGCTTTCTCGTTGAGCTCTGTTTTCTGCCCCTCTTTGATAGCTGTGTTTCTGCCCGCTGAAGAATCACCTGTGAAGACAGGTAGCTGCTGTAACTACTCCACGAGTTTTCGTTCACCACATTAGCCTTTTCATCTGGAATCGAATAGGAACGCCTTGGGTTGCTCTTTGCTTTTCTCCTTGACCGATAAAGAGTTGGATGAGCAGGTTCGCTGTTGGTACTTTTGGCTGAAAGGCTAAGGTATTGATCCTTTTCCTTTTCATTAATATCCAGAGAGGATTTAATGAATGTCTTGCAGACATTAAGAATATCTGTCATCTGCAGATAGCTAGCAGCTGACATGACTTCGATCACATTTTGACCAGTTAAAGGCAATATGCCTGAATACACAAAGTCCAGGATAACCATAAATGTCTCTGGAGAGAAGACCTCAAAAGTAGCTATTGTTGGCTGACTCGTGTCCTTGGAACTCTGTGAAAGCAGCATTTTGAAATATCCACTACTGGCAAACAGGACATTTCGATGTGCTTTGAAGACCTTCCCCTCCACCAGGATACTGCAGTCGCAAAATAAGTCTTGCTTCCGTTGCTCATTTAACTGCTCTAGGAGGTGAAACTGATGGGAAGAAATCTCCATTCCAGTGAGGGAGTAACAGGAAATCTTGCTCTAAAAAAAAAAAAAAGCATAATCATGACAATCTAAACTAAATCGATGTTGCTGAATCCTATTTTAAGAGATGAGCACTATCTTTAAAAACATGAAAGCTGTACGCATCATCACATGCCCCATATAGCTCCACCTCCGCGCCCCGCATAATATAGCCGAGTACATTAAACAACTCTAAAAGAGGTGAAAAGATGCCTCGGCAAGAATAGCGCATAACCTGAAAGTTCAAGATTGCATCCGAGCAGACGGGAAAGGATTCACAGACAGGACAAAACCCAGTCCGCCCTTCAGCAGCACGGACTGCCGCGCTCCGGGTGCGAGTCCCTGCCGTGCGCGGCCAGCCGCGGGCAGCGCCTCTCCCAGCACCCGGCCGGGCTCCCCCGGTCCCGGCAGAGGCTGCCGCCGCTCACCCGCGCCCCGGCCGCTCGACCCCGGCAGCCGGAGACGCCCGGCGGCGCAGGGCCCCCGCCCGCCAGGCGCAGCTGCGGCTCCCCAGCGGCGCGGCACGGCTCGGCACGGCGTGGAGCCCGCAGGCCCCCCCCCCAGCCCCGGCTCCCGCTCAGCCGGCGCCTCGGGCGCTCCCCGCCGCGCCGCCGCCCGGTGCCCGGTGCCCGGTGCGGCCCCGCTCCCGCTGCCCGCGGCCGCCCCGCGCCGGCAGCGCCCCAGCCCGCCCCGCGCGGCCCCCCTCGCCGCGCACCCGCCGCCCGCTCCCGCGCAGCCCTTTGTTGCCGCGCCCGGCTCCTTGCAGCCGCGCCCGGGGCTGCAAATGGCGCCCGCGCGGCTCTCGCCGCCGCTCCGCAGCCCGGCCGCCCGGCGGCCCCCCGCTCCCGGCGGCTCCCGGCGGCTCCCGGCGGCTCCCGGCGGCTCCCGGCGGCTCCCGGCGGCTCCCGGCGGCTCCCGGCGCCCCGGCGGGCGGCGGAGCCGACGGACGTCGCTCGCCGCAGCCCGCTCCGGGCTCCCCCGGCCCCGGCGCCCGCTCCGAGCGGCCGGCGCGGGGCTGCGCAGCCGCCGCTCACCGGCTGGGTTCCGCGGGCGGCTGCCGCTCGGCCGGGAGGAGCAGGCGGAGGATGCGGGGTCCCGGCCCCCGCGCGGGGCTCGCTGCGGCTCACGGCGCCGTGCTGGTCGCGCAGCCCCGAGCCCTGGCAGCCCGAACGTGAGAGAAACAAAAGGTATTTGCTGACGTGGGCGTTGGACAGAGACGCCCGAGGGCTGGGGACACAATTAAAGGGGCAACGCACCGAGTGCAGGCGCAGCCCAGCAGCTCCCTCCGCCTGCTCGCCCCGCAGTCTGGGCTGCTTTCCTCTTCCCACACCCACATGCTGCCCAGGAGGCCCGCTACCTTACCGTGTACAATGCGCTGCTATTGTTAGCGGCACGGCTAGATAGCTTTTGTGTGTGGAAGGAAGGCGCCACCTGAATGGGAAATATTTGTAGTTCTGTGCAGTAGGATATATTGTGTTACTCAATACAGCAGCATTTTTATAATAGGAAAGTTTTGTATTCAAACAATGGAGGACATCCAAAACCAACGTACTGCAAGTGGGGGTGCAACAGTACAGATATTTTCTTCCTCTTCCACGTGGATAAAATAATCAGGATGCCTGTTCGAAGACTGTTTCAATCTTGTTGCTTGACATCGTCAAATAATTTTGAGAAGGGACCTCTGGAGGTCGTCTGGTATAGCACCCTCCTCAGTTAGGCTCATTTAGAACAGGGTAAAAGAACAATTGCCATTTTCACAGTTTAAAAAAAAAAATCATATTGGAATGTGACACAGAACTTCATTAGGGTTTCATTTAGTACAACAGCTAGACCAGGAGACAGAAATGTTTTTCCTTCAACTCTTCCCAGCTCTTCCTTAAAATTTCTTTTGTCCTGTGTTTAACATTTGTGATGCAAAAATGTGTGTTGATGCACAGAAATCTATGTTATAGTGACCCTGCTACCTAATGGAACAACTACACTGAATGTCTGCAGGCAAGGACTAGATGATTATGACTCTTTGTTTCAAAACTCAGCCCTTTTTGCTAGAATTAGTTTTTTTTTTTTCTCCTTTCGTTCTCATTTATGCTGCCTTCCAACTAATAGCAACCTTCAAATCGACTTCAGACTTCTCTGAGATATTTCAGAAAAATCAACAAGGTGGTGTTGGAATGTCTGTACTAGAATATGGAACTACTGCCCTTACAATTCTGCTGCACTTATCCATGTAGAAGCTTAAAAGGAATGTAGAAGTAACTATTCTGGGTTTATAACTCGTGTTTCTCTACCTTGCAAATTATTAGAAGTCCCCACTGCCAGCTTAACCAGATCGTATATGTAGACTGCTGGCCTCTGCAGTCCACTGTTATCGTTTCTAATGAAGTTGTAAATTCATTAAATAAACCCTGAGCACATGTGCTTATGCTAGTCTGACTGCTAACTTTAACCTAAAGACTTAGTTTAAAAAATAAATAAAAACAGCTATAATCCTCCCTTAACTCTGCTAACCCTCAGCAGTTGAGATTTTTAGATAGATACTGAGCTATATAGCACTGTTGTATGCTAACAGATGCTAATGACTGTCAGAGAGGGATCCAGGAACAGTCCTTGATTCAGCTGTAGCCAGATGGCAGGTCAGGCATTTTTCAGCTTCATCAAGGTCAATTTAAATAATAAATGGAGCTGAAGATATAGTGCTATTAGCCCCTGTTTAGGCTATCTGAAGTGCAAAGCCAAGTACTTCTGCAGACTATAGAAACCAAAATATAAGAAATGTAGACATTGGCATAGCTAGGGAATGGAATAATCTCTGACAGTGACCAGATGCTTCAGGGAAGAAATGGAATATATTCCATAATAGTTGTACATCCAGCAGAATTATTTATATATATATATATATATTTTTCATTGAAAAATTGAAAAAGAGTGCCAAAATCGTGGAGGATGGCGTATTTCTTCTGAAGAGCTGGGAGTAAAGAAAGGATTATACATGCAGCAGTCACTGTCAGTATCTAATCAATTTTTCTGCTACAGAGATCTCTGGGGCTCTCAAATATTTTCATAGCTCACACTAAATAAATATATTTGCATTTTTTTTTCATCTCAGTTCTTCAGAACTGGAATCGAATATATACCAACTGGTTGGAAAGGGACATTCATTTTGAGCTTTTGGGTATTTTTTTGGTATTAATTGTGAAAATAACAGCTGAAAGCCTGTCTTCCCAAACCTTTAAGAAAAAGACAAGTGTCTTTTTTTTGGGGATAATAAATAAATAACTTTAGATAATTTAATGGAAAACAAAAATTTGGGGTATGATATTTATGCAGCAGTTGAAGGAGAAAACAAAATCAAGTATCACATAAATCATAGGTGTACCTGGCATGAGGAATTGTTCATGAATTACCTGAAACAGAAGGAAAATGTCTTTGATTCCATGTTTCAGCTTTTTAAAGAACAGCAAGGTAGCTGCCAGAAAATAAGATAGTTAAAGCTGAGACACTAAATGGAGGATGATGAATCTATGTCTTTACTCTTGACTGTGATTTTGTGAACACAATAAACACAAACCAAGTAAACAGAGGCAGTCTTTCAATGACAAAGTACAGATGGAGGAAAGGGGCAAGGAACCCAGGATTGCACAGAAAAATAGATGTATAAGAGGAATGTTTCTTGAAGTTGACACCCACCACCTAATCAGAGTAAACAAGGAATGGAAAAGCAGAAGACAAGAGAAAGGCATATTGAAAACCAGTGAAGAATCAAAATATGCATTAAGAAGTAGCACTTAAGAACATTCAAAGCAATCAGAAAGAGTCATGATGAAGATGAAAAATGTACAAGGAAAAATGAAAATAATAGCAAAAATCAGCAATCATAGAACTGCTGGTCATAGGAGAGCTCTGAGCGTCTCCAGTCCCACCTCCCAGAGGAAGAAGGCTAGCACCAATGTCGGCTTGGATCAGCCATGCTTTGTCTAGCCAAGTCTGGAACACCTTCAAGGGCAGCGACCCAGGAGGCTGCTCTCTGAACTGCCTGTTCCAATGCCGCACTACAATTTAAACCTCCCAAACTTTGACTTGGATGTACAGCGGCAGTACGGAAACAGAATCTGAATGGATCAATATCAGCAGAAGTCAATACAGTCCTATACAGCCTTCTCTAGCATCTAAAGATAAAATCAGCTGTCTTTCTTGTGACCTGACAAAGTTCTAAAAGCATCATTCAAAACAGTTATTGTCAGGTAAATTAAATTCTGTGGGAACAATCCTTTATGCTCTTTGCTTTCCTCCTCGGAGAAAGAAAAGAAAACGTTACTTCTGCTAATGAGCAGCCTGTGAGCCTGACAAGAGTATGAAGACAGTTATCAGAGGCAACGCAAGGAGATTAAAAGAAAACAAAATAGGGTTAATTTCATTTAAAGAAAAACAAGCAAAAATACATGACTGGCTATGTAAAATGAAGGACATAGAAAACATAAGGCACTTAACGTTTATCTTGTCTTGTAATACAAAAATAACGGAACAACTGAAATTAAAGCAACAAATGTAAAAATGGTAACCTTTTTAAAATATAAAACATAACTGACCTGTGGGTATCGCAGTCTTGGGCTAAAACTCCAAGCTTAATAAGATACTTTAAAAATGACTACAAATATTTAAGTATGCTATTTGAGAATAACAACGTATAAAAGCAGTAAAAACCCTTGTTTGCCAAGGCAAATCAGCAATTAATTTGCCTACACTTAATGTCTTCATATGGATAGATTGTTCCATTTGCCCACTATAGCCACTTCACATCTTTTTTCTGAAGCATCTGGTCCTCACTATTCTTAGATTTACAATATCTAATTAAATTGAGTATTGATCCAGAAATCCCTTTGCTTCTAAAAACTCCCTCAGGTATACAAGAACACATAATAGTCTCACCTTTGCAGTTGGCAGTTAAGATTTCAGGCCTAGAGTGACACTGTATTTCCCCTTCCCCTTAATCAGTCCCCAGACACAGGCGAGACTAATCCCAGTTACTTTGTATTCTGGGACAGCAGGCACTGGTACCTAGCATTTATTGTGCATACTGCTTAATTTAAAGGGAAATGAAAAATCTATTAAATTCTATTTTGACAAGCATTTTCTCTCGAAATTTGCAATTGATTGAAGTTATTCTGTATTCCTTTATATATTTCTTTGTTCTATATTTGATTTAGTTATGGTTGCCTGTGGAATATTTCTTAACCATTTAATATTATGAATTTTAGGAGTAATAAGCTCCAAGAAAATAACTAGCTGTTTTCATGTCAAGTCCATTTTGTGGACTGCTGAGCAAAGGGAAACATAAAATCAAGGCAAATTTGTTTGGACAAGGTGTTTTCATACACCTCATCAGAAAGTTTGGTAAATTCTCCCCTTTCTCCTCCTCTCCCCCCATGTCTAAGCCCATGGACAGTAATTTCTGTAGGAGCAATGAAATATCACTTCCCAACTGGACAAATGGAAAAAGAACGGTCTCCTTGGAACAAACAGACTGGGTGCTGCTCGACACCCTGCATGTTTGAGGGAGGTGCTTAGTGCTTGCACCGTCAACTTGGGATGTGCTCCAGCTCTCAGTTGTGAGGCACCTAGGCTGGCCATCTGCAGCCTGGTAAGAAAATGCTGCACACTCTGATAACGATAATAACAAGGCTATACAGTTTTTACAGAAATAAAAATAAAATAGTGACTTTTTAGCTGTCCCTGGGAAAGAGATTATATAGTGTTTATATATGAAATTGCTCTGTAATTAACCCCAGGTTTCAGCCAAACATGCTTACAAAATTGTTAAAAAAAAAAAAAAAGACAAAGCTTTCTAAGCGTGTACCGATCAAGTACAATGATCACAACATGAAGACTAGTAAAACTCATTTCTGTCCAAGAAAATGCCGAGTAAAACCATCCAGCAGCATACTTCTCCTCCTCTCCTCTTTGTGGTGCTGGTTAAGCAGAACTCACCAAGTTAGAAAACAAAGTGACTTAATTTTGTTTTAAAAGGAAACTTTCTTCAACATCAATCATCTCATCTCTTGTAGTCTAATTGTAGGTAAAGTTAAACAAATATGATGTCTAGAACTTTCAGTACGTATTTTTCACTGGCATACAGCACAGACTGAAAAAGGTTGGAATATGTTCTCTTGGTGACTGGGTGACTTTGGGAATATATAAATCGATAAGGACTCCATCTTAAAACTCACCAGTTTAAATTGAGAGTAGGTCAATACAAACAAGAGTAGTCAATGGTTTCAGATGTAAAATGTCATCAGTTCCATTTCTAGTGATAGAGTATACATGCTATACAAGTTGGCTCTGCCTCCATTAATGGTGAATAAAACAGGGAACAAAGAGAGAACACAGCAGCCAAAGTAACCTTGTCAGGATTGTTTCGTTCATGCTGGCATTGAGAAGATGCCGCTGGCGTTGGCAACACTGTGGATGCAGGGCTACCAGTCACACCGCTTTGCCACATTTGAGATGTTTATAAAAAAAAAAAAAAAAGGTATTTTTACCAATGGCTATTAAAACACACTCCAGTCTGAGTTCCCTATTTTCAGAATGAATAAAACATCTACTGGCATCAATTACTGATCCATATTCATAACCACTTTATCTCTGATGCATTGACTGGGACTAGCATTCATGTGTTTATTTTCCTGTAAGGAAATAAGTCTTGAATGAATGATCTGATAAAGATTCTCCTTATTAGAATAATTTTTACAAGAAAGTGCTTTTCCAGATATATGCGCTAAAAAAAAAAAAAATTATACACTTTTTCTTAATTCTCTGCCTGGCTTTTCTAATCATAATGTGAAGACTTCATGAAATTTCATGGAAGATTATCTTCATTTCTGAATGCTGAAGAGCAGTTGCCTTTATATTCTACAGTGGAGATGGCAGTGGTGGGGTACTTAGACTTTTCTCATCACTGGGAGATACCACATATAAAGCCAACATCTCTAAAAGTGTAAAAATTGGATAATTTACAATGGTGTGCGACTTCTTTTTTTAAAAAGTATTTAGACCCTACCCCCGTGAAAGAGGTTTTGAGAAGAGACCCATTGTCTACTACAAAAAGTAGTAGACTTTTATCCATGTAGTACGTCAGCGTCCGTGTTCAGCCATCATTTCATTCAAGAATGGGTTATTTCTAGTGAAGCAAAGTATGGGTATTTCGATAGCAAAACTCAGAATGGACCCGATGATACGTCCATAAACATGCAAGTCTGGACCTGTTCAAGAGAAACCAATAAGTCTTTGTACAATAACAACAGGCTGGTGGAGGGTTTATGGTCAGGACAGGAATTCCTTGTAAAACAGAGAACGTACTAATGCTCATCTCGCAACTACCTAATGCTTGGTTTTACATCCTTTTCGTCTGCTTCATCCTCACTGTCATCAACCTGCTGAATGACCAAGTCGGATGACCCATCCTCCACAATCTCCACGTCAGATCTGTTGTCTTCCCCATAGTGCCACCTGGAATCCTTATCCCCGTCTGCTGGAAATTCAAGGGGTGCTTCAGCCTCCAAGTCAATGCGAATACTGTCTATGCCAGCTTCAGCCAAGCACTCATTACAGAGTCTGTAACGTCTTGTCCCCTCTTGGACCACTTGTCCTGTTAGCTCAGTCACGTGGCGTTTACACTTTCTGCAGATAGGTTTACAAGCCTGATGAATCTGGGAAAATTGAAATGAACAAATTTGATATTTTATCCAGAGAGAAGTGTTTTTTAAGATCACAAAAGTAGGGCTGGAGTAGCATCAAGTGGTAGCATTAACTCATTTCAAGGAAGTCATCAAACTTTAAAAATAAAACAATCATGAGTGCTGTGATTGTCCACTTAAGCTCTATTACAGGACTTACGTAGCACACTGCCTTTGCAAACCATCAATTAACAAAGAAATGCATCCCCTCTCATAGGGATTATGCTTCTAATTGACTTAAACAAAACCAGCTTAATTATCTACTACCTCTTCTTTATGGGAGTCAATATATCAACCAGATACACTTGTACTGTGTTTAATTATACCAAGACAGATTTACACATTAAACAAACCATGCAGTTACTAAAAATACATACTGTTCGAAAATGGCTACTTAGGTGATCTAGCCTGCTAAATCTTTTCCCACATGCCTCGCAAGGGTAAGGGCGCTCTCCTGTGTGACAGCGAAGGTGACGCTTTAGGTCTGCTTTTCTTTTCACCACATGAGTACAGAACGGGCACTTGAACCTCATCCTGGGCAGATCATCTGTTAGGAAATAATTTGATTTAAAAAAAAAAGTCATAACACATCTAGTCATGCTCTAGGAAACTGTATTCTAGTTATGAAAAGCAACAGAAACAGAAGAGAAAATCACTCCTATTTAAAAAAAAATATATCATAGGTCTTTTCAAATACAAAGATTTTGTGTTTTCCTATAAATTACACATGAATGCAACAAAGGAAAAGGAGTGGACCATTAGCTATATTAAAATGAGCTTAAAAAAACAAGATAATCATGAGTCTAGAGCTGGAGAGACACTAAAGATTATATATTTTGAAAGACTAGTTTGATTTAATTCCTTCGTAATTATTCCTTTATTCATTTACTTCATTTATTCATAATTACTGAAAAACAGAGCTTCGCTTTCCAAGCTTACATTTCTGGAAAACGGAAATGTATTTCTGGTAAACGCACACTCTTTCAGCAATGTGTATTTTCTCACTGACACCAGATGATTAACCGATGATTGCAGCGTTAAAAGAAACTCTTACCTTCAGCCCAGCCTCCCATGACACCTAGAATTGAGGGCATGCTTGCATACGGCTCATCTGCTTTTGAAGACTTGGATTTACTCGAAGAACGGGGTGATTCGTGCTCCTGCTGTGACACAGCCAAGCTTCTTGATATCACATCAGACCCTTGACCGTACTGGTATCCCACATGAGGAGATTCAACTTCTGTTTCAATCTGAACTTGCTCCTCAGACTGAGTAATGTGGCCAGCAGGCTCAGCAGCCCTGTCCTCCAGTTTGCTTGATTTATAGTGAGGAATGTCAGAAGGTTGCTGTAGTCCCAGGTGCCGGGATTTCTTTATGGAATCCTGCCTTTGGTCGTGTTTGGACAGCTGTTGCTGTGCATTTCTTTGAGAAGCTGGATAGTAGTTGAAATTGCTCCAAGCGTTTCCACCCATCATGCATGTCCCTTGATCTGGATTTAAGTGGGAATGCGGGGGGCTGCTTTCTGCTCTCCAGCCAGCGCTATACAAGCAGGATCGGTCCACGCCATTTGAATTTACCTCTTTGTCTGACAGGCTGAAGTAGCGATCCTTCTCCTTCTCACTGATATCTAGCGAAGACTTAATGAACGTTTTACACACGCTGATAACGTCGGTCATCTGAAGATAGCTAGCTGCCGACATGACTTCAATGACATTCTGACCGGTGAGGGACAGTTTGCCTGAATACACAAAATCTAGGATAACTGTAAATGTGTCGGGAGAAAAGGCCTGGAAGGTGGCTGTCGTTGGCTGAGTAGTTTCCTTCGAACTCTGTGAAAGGAGCATTTTGAAATACCCGCTGCTGGCAAACAGCACATTTCGGTGTGCTTTAAAGACCTTTCCCTCGACCAGGATATTGCAGTCACAGAATAAGTCCTGCCTGCGCTGCTCATTTAGTTGCTGCAAGAGGTGAAACTGGTGAGAAGAAATCTCCATTCCAGACAAGATGCAAGTCACTCTAAGAAATATATTAAAAAAAAAAAATTAGAACCTTGATCTCAGCATTGTGCAACTCCGTAAAAGACATCAAAAAGCAGTTTTATAGATATTTTGAAAAAAATAAATATATAAATAGACTTAAAATTATAAATCCATTTGAGTTACGACATCCCCGATCATTCATCCTCTTTCAAACAGAAAAACCCCTAGGGATGGCAGAGCCCGGTACGCCTGACCACGTTATTCGCAGCCACGTCTGTGCTCCAGCGCGGCGCCCGGACACGCGAGGGATGCGGGATGCGCGCAGCCCGCCGGGAGCCGCGCAGCGCTCGGACCGGAGCCCGGGCGCCGCGGAGCCCTCCGGCCGCCGAGCTCGGACGCTGCCCCCGTCCTCGGCGTGCCGCTGCCGCGCCGCCCGGGCCCGGCTCCCCGCCGCCGAAGGCGCCACGAGCGGGCACCCGGCGGCCGAGCCCTGGGCGGCCGCAGCGCACCCGGCCGGGCTCCCCGGCACCGGCAGTCGCCGCACACCCGCGCCCGGGCAGCCCGGGACGCCCGGCGGCGCAGGGCCCCCGCCCGGCAGGCGCGGAGCCACCTCCCGGCTGCGCGGGCGGCAGCACCGGGCACGACGCCGCTCCGGCGGCTGCGGCTCCCCAGCGGCACGGCTCGGCACGGAGCCCGCAGCCCCCCCGAGCCGCTCGCCCCCCCCGCAGCCCCGGCTCCCGCTCCCCGCTCAGCCGGCGCCTCGGGCGCTCCCCGCCGCGCCGCCGCCCGGTGCCCGGTGCCCGGCGCGGCCCCGCTCCCGCTGCCCGCGGCCGCCCCGCGCCGGCAGCGCCCCAGCCCGCCCCGCGCGGCCCCCCTCGCCGCGCACCCGCCGCCCGCTCCCGCGCAGCCCTTTGTTGCCGCGCCCGGCTCCTTGCAGCCGCGCCCGGGGCTGCAAATGGCGCCCGCGCGGCTCTCGCCGCCGCTCCGCAGCCCGGCCGCCCGGCGGCCCCCCGCGGCTCCCGGCGGCTCCCGGCGGCTCCCGGCGGCTCCCGGCGGCTCCCGGCGGCTCCCGGCGGCTCCCGGCGCCCCGGCGGGCGGCGGAGCCGACGGACGTCGCTCGCCGCAGCCCGCTCCGGGCTCCCCCGGCCCCGGCGCCCGCTCCGAGCGGCCGGCGCGGGGCTGCGCAGCCGCCGCTCACCGGCTGGGTTCCGCGGGCGGCTGCCGCTCGGCCGGGAGGAGCAGGCGGAGGATGCGGGGTCCCGGCCCCCGCGCGGGGCTCGCTGCGGCTCACGGCGCCGTGCTGGTCGCGCAGCCCCGAGCCCTGGCAGCCCGAACGTGAGAGAAACAAAAGGTATTTGCTGACGTGGGCGTTGGACAGAGACGCCCGAGGGCTGGGGACACAATTAAAGGGGCAACGCACCGATTGCAGGCGCAGCCCAGCAGCTCCCTCCGCCTGCTCGCCCCGCAGTCTGGGCTGCTTTCCTCTTCCCACACCCACATGCTGCCCAGGAGGGGATGCAGTGCCCTAGATGCTTCCTTCCCGCATCTTTATGTGTAGCAGGGGCCCTGGTGACCCAAATCCTTCTGTAACGTGCCTGCGGATTCCTCGAGAGGAGATGCAATATCTTATTTTTTCATATCTCAGTTACCTTCTGGGAAAAAAAAAAGGCAAAAAAAAAAAAGCATAATGTCTGAAATCCTACTACTTAAACCTCTTAACTTCTTTCACTGGAAGTTTGGTATCTTTCTCCTTCCTCTTCTTACCACCAGGGTCTTTTCTCTTCTGTCTTGTCACCCCAGTTATTTGTCATAAATATTTGTTTTCCCATGTGAGCCATTCTGCCTTCACTGTATCCTTTGTGTCCTTTTAGCCCTCCCTTCCGTAAACTTAAGACATTCCATCTTGAAACAATTTACGTTCCCTTCCCCACTATAGAAAAAGCAGAAAGATATCTAAAGGCTTTTTCCCCTGAGAGTTAGAAACGTTCTCCCTGTCTATCATGCATTCATATTCA
This sequence comes from Anser cygnoides, assembly GCF_040182565.1. Taxonomy (NCBI): domain Eukaryota; kingdom Metazoa; phylum Chordata; class Aves; order Anseriformes; family Anatidae; genus Anser; species Anser cygnoides. Next base: position 6,702,527 of record NC_089896.1, on the reverse strand, counting down.
ATTTATATCCATTTATCTTGTAACAATATTTTTCACCGGCTTAATACTGCCTTTTTAATCAACATCCGTCATCTTGTAAATTCCATCTCCTTTCATATTTTTATATTCAGGCAACACTTTTAAAATCTTTCATGAGACCCATTTGCTTGTCCAAGACTCCATTCTGTGCTGACCAGCTTAAATTAATCGTTCTTGAACATCAGAAAGTGTCTGGAATTTACACAGTATTTTTGCTTGAATCTCTTCAGTTCACTGGACAATGGTGTTGATTATCAACTGGAAACATTTGAAACTGGTGTGCCTACAACTGACTGGCCCTTTCCAGCCACGCTGCATTGCTGGTTCTTAGTCATCCTCTGATCAGTGTCACCTGCAAATGTCACACAATTCATCCTGCTTTTACATCCAAGTCAGAACCGTGTATTGTTCGAGCTGATTCCAAAGCCAGCCCAGAGGATTGTTAGCAACCCTCTTTGTCCTCATCGTTCCCCTTTCAGGGTAACCCAACGCAACTCCAGTACCCAGCTTCTTGATTCTTACCATTAATTAATAGAGCATGTTGGACTCTGTTTGCAACCCTGGTGTCACTCACCTTAAAGAATGTATGTGGGAACCTGTAATTGTTCAGAGAGGGAGAAATGACAGAAGTGTGCCGCAGCTTTGTACAAATGTCTACAGAGTGTGAGGTATCCAAACTGGAAAAAAAAATCAGGTGAGATACATGGAAATGTCTAAAATCATGGCAGGATCAATAGGGACTGATTGTTCACTGTCTATTCTGCTAAAAGAGTCAGGTGACAGCGAATGAAGCTGGCAGGTCAAACCGAAGGATGTGGTTCTTCACATAACGTGCAATTAGGCACTGGAAGTTCTTGCCCTAGGCTGTTGTGGATGCGAAATGTTGGTGAGTGTTACAGGGGTGTACTAGACATGGTCACAGAGAGACCTGAGGGTTCCATACAGAAGCGCTCGTGCCTTTGGAAGCCGCCAAGTCATAAGCTGGAGGAGGCTGGAGGAGACTGAGGTAAAAGTGTTGCTGTTTGCTTCCCTTATTCTTCCATGGAGTAACTGCTTTCGTCTGCTCTTGTGAACAAGACAATGGGTCAGAGGAGCTCACGCAGCTGCCCTTGCGTTAATTCTCCCTCTGCTAGCCCTGACTTCCCAAAGCCACTGGAAGCTTCCTCCTAGCTACTAATAATTTACTTGCCTGTCAGTTCAGCTGAGTAGCACCACTTTATCTGTAACATCCTATGTATTTTTTCAGTTCTATTCTCAAATACTTCATCTGCTGAAAACTTTCTTCTGAAAAGAACACTCTGTAGGTATTTGTTCTGTTTGACTTAGCTGACTTTTCATGTACTAGGTACTTTCACTTGTGTACCAGAGAGTGCTGAGCTTGGCAGTTTGTATCAATATTAGCGGGAGCTCAAGGGTTCTCCATCTGCTAGAAAGAGGTAATAGAATTTTAAAAGTAGAAAAAAAATGCAGTGATGTCTGGAGTAGATTAATTAGAATTTTTAAAGGTGTTGCAAGTGCTTTACTCAGAATACTTCAGAAACCTTGCCAAGGAGGCTGCTTGTGGCAGTTAAGAACAGCCAGGGAACAGACTGTTGGTTTCGTCATACAGAAGGACTAATTTCATCCTGTTTTGCACAATAACACATCATAAACAATACACTGATTCTAGAAGGGCAGTTAGTTGTTTAATCTAGCGCTTGGCACTTCCAAATTTTAGAGATGCTGTATTTAACCAAGTTCCACTTGAAGTTGAGATACTGCTCAGAGAGTTTATTTGTCCAATGGAAATAAACTTAGCAACTATGCAGAGGAGGTGCTTCCCACAGCAGCAGGAGGAGGAGTGCTTCAGGTACAAGACTGATAGGCTGCATTTCAGAGAATAACTTAGAAATTACTTAAAAATGGATGTTGTTGGTGCTGATACAAAATTTATTAACATAAATTGTACATTGTTTTATTTGGGTTTTGGTAACCAAGTGTAAAAGTATAATTAACAGTGGCAGCAGTTAAAATGATTTTTTCTGTAACACAAATATTTCTGGAAAATCACATATTTCAGTTATGGTATGTTTTCTGACTTTAAGTATATTGCGATATTTCTTGCCAAAGAAAATTCAAGAGTGTATACCAAAACACCTGAATACCATAGTTAAGGGGGACATGCACTGATTCACAAGATTAACTTGTTGGATTGGATTGGATGGAATGGTAATGGATTTTTCTCAAGTGTGTGAGTAAAGCAATATGACTTTACTAAGGTTTTTATTTTAAAATACAAGTAAGATTACATATAACCTTGGGCTAAACTAACACAATTTATTTCGTCTTTCTACCATGCAAGAAATAGCTGGATATTTTTTACACAATCAGAAATGTACCATACTTGGGGAATTAATTAGTTGTTCTCTCTCTCTCTCTCTTTTCCTTGCATGTAAAATGCATTTAATGAGAAGATGTGAACAGCAGGAATTTTAATCCATGCTCTTGCAAAAATAGTTGCTTTAAAAACAGTGTATCACCCAACGAGCAGGTTCTTTTAGGGATGCCTGGTAGAATAAGGACCGCTCACAGGACTGTGGTTATAATTAGAGCTTTATTATCACATTAAAAAATTAGCAATCAGCATGGCTTATTACTATGTACAGTTTCTAGCAGCAAGAACAGCTTACTTGTTCAGCCCTCGGAGGAAGCAGATGACGGCGGAGGTGTTCCTGACCGAGGCAGACCCCACGTTTTGCAATCCAGCTGCAGTTCCAGTCAAAGTCCCACTTGGCGCTTGCTGCTGCTCATTTTTATGGGCACTATCTCGTGTGCTGTTAAGCTTCCTGTTGTGCGCTGGGTGTCACCACACCCTGGGAACCCAGCACCTGGGCTTTGATAACTCCGATGGACTTATCCCAGTGCTGGCAGGAGGCTCGTTCTGCAGCGGGGTCACCCGACCTGGTGCATGAACGGGGAGAGAAGTGCATGCTTGGGGCGTGATGCAGGATCAGCCCGCTTACATGTTACAGCTGTTTGCCTTATGAAACGGCATCGGTTATGCTAGCCATATCGCCAGGGGTCAGGGGGCACCGGTCACATAATGTTGTACCTCCTAAAGGAAAAGTACGTTTCTGAGAACATTTGCCTGTTCAAAAGCTTTAGAGAAATTTGTGTGATGTAAAAATATATTCTTTTCAGTTCATAGGTGAGTTACTCATCATTTCCATCTCAGGAAAGTTTTCAGTGTTCCAGGCTGTAACGCCTTGCGGAATACAAAGTATACAGATAACAGATAAGGCCACGTCCCAGCCGTAGTGAAGGAGCTTCTAAATTACGCAGACACGGTCTGGAGATAGGGGAACCATAGCCAAGACACCAGAAATGAATTAAGGAGGAGATTACAATTTTCATTTAATACACTGCCAGCTAATATTTAGCGTTAGTTCACTTGCCTCAGCATCACTTGACTGTCACCAGCTTTCTACGTGACAAAGCCAGTAGCGATTTCTGTGTTCAGTTTCTGTGCTTTCTGTAGTTCAGCTTTCTTCATGAAGATCCCTAGCTGCTTACTCGTTGTCTTCCACTACAAACACAAACGCTTGGTCAGCCTCCAGGTCGCTACGAGGTCACTTCATTTCTCAAAATGCTAAGGAAGTCATATTACATTTCCTAATCCGTTTAGCATGGGGAGGAATCTCCCACCTGCCGGTAGGCCTAACGTTGCCTGAGCAGGCTGTCCTCTAACCAAAGTTCTCAGCTTGGGAAAAGCCCCAGATTCGACTGCGGTGTTAGCAGAGGCTGCAGCTCCACCAGCATCTCAGCCTAACATGTCAGTGGCGTCATCTATGCTGGAAACCCAGCTTCTGTACCAATAACTGAGAAATACTTGTCGGGTGTATTCTTACCTTCAAGCCAACTTCCCGTAACACCTGAAGTTGTGAGCGTATTCCCGTACAGCTCATCTATGTTGATGACTTAGACCTTGATCTGAACAATTAATTCTCCCCGACTCATTAGCAAGTTCACTGGCAGCCTCTCAGCTCGCTTGATTGCCCTACCCTCAAGGCTGCTTTCCTTCTCCCACACCCACCTTTGCCCAGAAAAGACGCATTTACGGCTCAGGTTGGCCTGGCAGTGAAAGAATCCTTTCACCAAGCAGGGCCCTCGGGGCCAGGCAGACAAAGGCAGGGATGAGTGCTTCAGTGTCCTCCCTCTTTCTTGTCACTTGGATCCCTCCTGCCCCGGCGTATCAAAGCTTTAGTACTGAGCGAGGGAAGGAGCCTCCTGCACAGCTCTGAACGTTGTCCCTCTGTCCCCCGGAGCCCGCGGTGCCCTAGCGGTGGGGAGGGGGGGAGCTGACAGATTTGTACTAAGGAGCATTTGAAATCCCTCACTTAGGATGGCATGGGTGCTTGTTACCTTTCACTGTATCCATCCCTTAAAATAATACCTGCAAATCCCGTGAGTGTAGAAATGGTTTCTGTGTAGTGTTTGCATGGCCCTGCTGAATGCCGCTCTCCTCCCCTCCTAAGAAACTCTGCCAAATCTACTCTAAATTACATTTCCAGTTAGAAGACTCGATAGTAATCTTGTGAGATTTTTTAACTAGTGTCCTCCCTTTTCATGGAAAATGGCAAAAAATACACTTACTATGAGATTAATATTTAATACTTTATGTTCTTTAACTATAAAAGAACCAGACTACATACAACAATATAAACATATATAGTACATATATTTAACATACAGTAAAGACAAATTCAGTAATGCACCACTGTAGAAAAAAAGTTACAAAAAGCACTTAAAGATTTGATCCCCACCCCTTAAAAAGGGTAAATTTTCTATACGGTGGGGGTGTCCATTAATTCTCAACTTTGGTTTAATTTCTTTTTCTCTCTTCCACCCTGATACATACACTGGCAGACAGCTCAACAGCAGGACAGGTACGCTGGCAGATCCGGCAGCTTCTGATAAATGTCATTGCAACTTCTCTATTACTGATGTGCGAAAAATGTCCACTTATTAAATCTGGAAAGGTCTTCTGGGTTTGCACTGCACTCTGAATTGTCTGTGAACACTGCAAAGCTATCTTTTGTAACACACTATAAAGACCTACATAGACTGTTGATCCCAAATACCTGTGGAACCAGAGCACCAGATGCTGGTCCCTTCTGTCACTCCTTGGCATTTGTCTTTCTCATCAAAGTGTTAACTATTGTTTAGTTTAGTGTGTACTCTAGCTTACAGTTTCACACAAGAGCAGAGAAGAATCCTCCAAGTCTCCAAAAACTGAGGTATTCAAAACTTTTTGTGAACTAGAAATGGCTGTTTTAGCTACTGATAGCTATTATCAACCAACAAGATGTCTGTCTTGTATTAAAAACTCCTTCAACTACAACAGAAAAAGATCCCAATAAAATAAAAGTGATCAGATTTCATTGTTTGAATTAAAACAGTGAAAAGAAAGTGGAGACTATTACATTTTTCATTGATTCAAGATATTCTAAATCAACAGATAAATACAGATTTTAAACAGAGTCTGTACAAGCAGCTTTAAAAAAGTCCACATGTGAAATATCCAATATTCTCGCAAGGTGATCTAGGAAAAAAATAAAATAAAAATTCCCCATTTGTTTTATTGTAGGCATTTGCCAAGATTTTTTTCTAGCTAGCATCTGTGACTGCTTCCCAGTTGCATGGATTTTTCTTGCCCAACATAAAAAAGAAAAGCTTTAAAAAGGTTTTAAAAAAATCACGATGGCTATAAAACTATGAAAACTGGTAAGAAAACAGAATCAATATTAATAATAAAAAAGATCTTCTAATAAATCCCAGTTGGCTGGGTTTTGAGTGGACAGCATCTTTTTAATCCTTTCCTACCAAGAATCTCTTTTTTGCTTGCACAGTGTATGTTAGCAGAAATGGATGTGTTCATTTTTAACTCCCAGAAGTTTAAACGTGAGCCTTAATCTAGACACACTCAGGTTTACCAAGTCAACTTTTGAATGGTTAAAAAATAAATAAAAATCAAAGCAACCCTCGCAGAGAGTTTTATTTTCTAGACAGTCAGAAAACTCCAGAATGCTCTAAGATCCACAAATATAGTTAAGTCACTTCTACAAGTAAGGTTGGGTTTATAAGAATTCATCACTTAAACTAGACTAAAGGACTCCAGTTATGAAACTGCCTTACAAAACATCAGTAAATTAAATGAGCACATTTGGAAGATTTACAAGGTCTTGCACCAAGAGGTTAAATGCACTATGAATACCAGTGCAGCATGTATTCCTTTAGAGAAATACAGTGCAATTATGTGCAAAAGTATACTAAAACATATACTCCTAGACAAAGTCAATTACATAGAGCTAAGACTTCAAAATATGTAGTCTGCATGGCCTTTAAAAAACTTTGAGAAAGAGATTATAATAGAAATAAGTTTCTTAAAAACATTATTTTCGATTCTTCATTAAGCACCATGTGAATATCTTATAACAGCTACATCATTTTCTCAAAGCTTGTAGAGGCTGGATTTACAATGGAAGATTTCAGGAAAAACATCAAAAACTAGGAGGAAAAGCACAGCAAACATTTACATGAACAAGAATGTGGATAAACTAACATCCTCTTCTACCAAGTACAAAAGCTGAAGGACTGCACTGAAAACAAAGTAGCACAATATGATAGGTCAACAGGAAACATCGATTTTGGTGGTCACCTTCCATCTGGACTGCGAATGGCACACCCCCCACCCTCCCCAGTGTTACACGGACCTTAACACAGCTCCATCCTCTATGCACAAGACACACAAGAATAATCTCTAAGACCAAAGGAAGGAGGTTGAAGTAAAGTTGCTGAGATCTCCGCAGTCATTCCTGCAGCTCTCACTACAGACTTTCGCGAGTTTAACTTTCCCTGCTCTGAATGTCTTCACAGGTTCAGTCAGCTAGCCTGCACCTCAGCACAGCTCAGCCATGTGGTAAGCTAAATCTTCTGACAGTTTAATTGCAGCACATTAGCTCAAACATGCTCAGCTGATACTCCATGTCTAGTGGCCTCTACCAATATTTACAGTAATTTGGCATCTTCACGCTAGATCGGGATGCCTGGTCACTAAATATCATTGTGGATCCCTATTTACATTCTTACCCCAGTCTCATTAGTGAGCTAGTCTCCTAACACATGCAGATATTGCAACTTCTTCAGTGTTCTCACACACACGAGTCCTCCTGATACCAGCTAATCGGATTCAGAATAAAACACTCTCTGAAGCTGTCTGGACGCAACAAAAAATAGAGCAGCAGTCCAAAAGATTAGTATCAGTAGGCTAGAGGTGGCATTTTCAAACATGCCAGCACAATTTACAAGGCCACATTTTGTTCAGTTTTTCAGAAGTGCGTAGGACCCAAAACCACAGCTGGATTTTCAGAGGAGCTCGGGTCCAAATCTGGCACCTACGTAAGTTCTCTCTGATGGTCCTAAATTACATGACTAAAGTAGGGAATACAGAGCCCTGGATTTTCTGTCTTGTCCCAGTGAGATTTTTCTGCCTGTCACTGTGAGCTGTGTTCAGCTATTACAAACTCAAATTTACTGATGATACGGAATAGGAAATACTGAAAGCTTAATCAGTTTAAGTTACAGAAAATAAATGTAGCAACAGTGTTCCATGAGGTTTTCAGTGTAAAGTGGGAGGAACTGCTCCTACTTTGTCAGCTGTGTCTGGCTACAGTCTTCTGTAGCCAGATCCCAGATCTACACTTACTCCAGCTAGAAAGACTCGGGTACAATTTGCATTTTCATTAAACACGAACAACACAGTAAAGAAACATTAAAAGTCTTACTTCACAGTATCTTTCAGTTCCATCTCCTCTTTAAGGAGCAGTAAGTTACCCATAACCAAACAGGCCTTCTGTTGGTTGTGTTTTCTTCTGAAGTTTCCCAGATTGATTTTTGATAGCTTACATCAACTCAGTTTTATCTGGAAAGGTAAAAATCTCACCTCCTTTGAAAGCCAACTTTTATCTACCCCAACAATAATACAGGAGGTCTACGCTGGAGTTTAAAAACAAAAACAAACAAATTCACACAACAATATCAACCATGAGAAAGACTGCCAAAGACTAAAGGAAAATAGAGGAAAAGAAAAAGGATTTCCATACAAAGAGGCTAGTAAAAATTTCTGAGATTTCCCACCCAATTGCTTCAAAAAGTGTATACAGGGCTGTTTCATATGCATAGCTCATGTATACATATTTAACTACTCCTCAGCTACATCAGCTGAGGACTCACATTCACAAGTGATTATTTAATCTACTAGAATTCCCAAGTAACCTGACTGATAGCTTTTAGCTTCTATTGTAAAAAGTTGAGAATTGGGCCATTCACTTAGTCTAAACTGAGAGACCAGGACACTAGACACCATAACCCTTAATGTTTCTTAAGCACAGACTACTAATGTCTAAATGACATTGAGGATACGTCTGAAAATCTGTAGTCCAAGCTCTTGAAAGAGGAAGATGTAGCAAAAACAATTCAGAAAGAGAAACTCGTTCTCTAAATGCCTACAATTAAGGACATGTGAAATATATTTATTCTTACTTTCTACACTTTCAGCAGCAGCATGTTTTTGTTATTCTGGTTTGTTTGCCCTGGTTTCCAGGTCAACGCAAGTCTACGAAAACACTTAAGGTTTACAGTTTAGATAATACCATCCTAATACAGAAGGATCACAACCTAGTTTAGAAAAGTCCAAGGTAATGGATGAAAACTACATTTCTTCAAATCTAATCTTCAGAGAGAAGACGGTGCTCCTTCCAGATCAGGGCTTAAGGACCACGACAATGTTATTTGAAGAAACTTGTTATCAAAACAACAGAGATGTTCCACCTGCAAAATGTTGCCTCTTCCTCAAAACCAGGAAGCAGAGACACAACTGGAGATTGCTCAAGTAAAACCTCTGTGAAGCCCAGACAGAAGATTCTTCACAGAATTCTGGTGCACAGCACTGAAAACTTAAAAGTATTAAAAACTCTATTTCTCCCCATTCTTCAATTAAAAAAAAATAAAAAAAAAATAAAAAAAAACACAGCCTCACTAACACAATTTTCTGTTGCAAACCAGCCACTGGCAGAGAGAGACCTTCAGTCCTCCCCCTCTCCTCCCACTGCTACATAAGTGTTTCTCGATCCGATAAACTCCTGTGGATCTCCTGCTTGTCATCACCATCAGCATCATCATCATCAGCTGGATCGTTTTCCTCCCCGGACTCCACGTATATGGGCCAGTCGTTATCCGTATCGCCCTTCTCCTGGCCCTCTGAGGAAGGTTCCATCAGGCTGAGGTTAATGGGCATCGAGTCGTCGTGCGTAGTGGTCACACAAGTGCAGCTGTCACACAAGCCAAAGCGTCGCAATCCTTGAGACAGGCTACTCGTGAATGTTCTCCTGCAACCTTTGCAGATAATTGGCTTGTTCGATCGATGCACCTGAGGTTAAAAATAAAATTTTGTGGTAAAAAGGCAATCTGTCTTCATAGCTTTAGCTGTTTCGGGGTGCTGGTTGGCACAGGTAGAACATGTAAGCTAAGGGGCAGGTGACCCCGCCACACTGCCAGAGACAAAGATTTGGGACTACGTAACTACTGCTGAACCAAATACCAGTTGCTTAAACTTATTATTAGCAAAGTTTATCAGAGTTGGCAACAATCGCTGTGTGCAAGATATTTTGGGAAATACAATCGGGAAACAATAAAACAGTCTGCTTTTAAAAATTCATGATAATCTTTCAAACTTACACTTAAAGCGTGACTCCGAAGGTGTTCCTGCCGGGTGAAACGCTTCCCACACGTCTCACAGGGGTAGGGTCTCTCACCTGTGTGAGAGCGAATGTGCCGTTTCAGTATTCCTTTCTGCTTAGCCGTGTAGGGACAGAACGGACATTTGTGAAGCTTGATGGGCACAACTAACACATCACCTTTTGAAAAAGAACACAGTGCATTAGGTTAGGCAGCTCAGCAACGTTAGGTATGTCGGCTTCTTGTCCTTGCTGCAAATCTGAATCAAGATAATTGCATTTTCCACTCTTTTTGCATTTGGCTTACCTGGAATTTCTGTAGGTTGTGCAATTTCAAAAGCCGTTAATGCAGCTGGAGATGACCGAGTCCCTTGAAAATCAGCTTGCTTATATTTACATGGCTAAGTGAGTTAAGTTGATTTTAGTGCACTGCACTGTCTCAGCCATAGGAAGTCTTTTTTTTATATATATATATATACACCCTTATCATTAAACAGCATTGGAAACTAAAATCATATCACGAATTACAGGTAGCAGTGCACTGTTTCCCATACACTTTTACAATGCACAAATTTAGGTACGGGGGACCCATCTGAAAATACGTTTGTTTGTTTCTCCTGCCATTCACGTTAGCCTATCAGAAATAACAAGATGAAAGTTTCCAATATTCTTGCTGATGGAATTTTACTAAAATCAGACCACGCGCACACGAATATATAACTTATCAAGTCAGATGCAAAAATAGAGAATTAAATTTGAAGATCCTGTTTTACATAAACATGGGTATTGCCAAATTTTTCAGTGTCAGCCCAGATACGAGCTGCCTTTGCAGCATAGAGGCTTAGATGTTATCTTAAAGGATTAGGTTTCTCTGATGTTTCAGGTACTGATTCAAAAAAGACTGCATATTCAGCCTTGAACTCTTTAATAGTTACACCAATTTAGGTAAGACTGTAGAACACTCCTCTTACTGAGGTTTGCCCCACTCAGTCTCCAAAAAAAAAAAAAAAAAGCGTGTTTAGTATCGACATGTAGCCATCAAGTGAAATTCACTTGCCCATTTTTGTACCTCCGCGAGGTACTGCTGGTCCTTCCTGGGCACTCTGCGAGGTACTGCTGGTCCTTCCTGGACATCAAGACCTCCATTTACAGAAAGAAAAGCAGCTGGACCTGCCTTGCTTCCAGACTCTAGGGGTGGTGTCAACCCTCCACCAGCTGAGCGGGACCAGGATGACTGGAACACATACAGACACTCGGAAGGAAGTGGCATTTCTCATCTGTCAACTTGAATTCATGAGCACACCATTCTTTCATCAAGGCTTTGTCAGCCCTGGTGTCCTGTGAAAATGCTGAAGGTAGCAGGAGCACTGAAAGCTGAGAAGAGGCATCTCCATCCTACCAACTGCTTATGATGTTCGGTTTAAGCAGAGAAACATAGCTGAATGCAAGATGGATTTTTCCCCCTCCTCCTATTTAAAGCACATCTAGCGTTAACATTTGTAATATGTTGTCACTAACACCTGACGTTCTCTATCAAATCCTAGAAGCATATCCTTTTTAATGAAACGTTAACAATCCAAAGATCTTAAGAGGGGAAAAAGGTAAGCAAAGTTTGGGTATTAGATGCTCTCGCCTCGTTACATGTCAGAAATCATAGACATGAGCTGGTGGTGGTACTCTGTTCTGGTAGCTTTAGTCCTTTGGTGACTGTAGGAGTGGAATATTGATTTTACCAGATTTGTTATCTAAGAACAGTGAGAGAAAGTATTGTTTTTATTGGCTTTAAGATCACACTTGCATATTTGAGCAGGAAATAACACAAATGTAAGCTTGCTATCTAGAGAAGAATACTTCACGGAAGATTTCCTTTCTGCTGCCCGCACCGTTATGCCATTTGTCACGTCCTCAAGTTACATCACTTGCAGTGTGTATCGGTTGCCTCCCTTCTTCATAAGGCAGTTTGGACGAGGTAAGCTGTGCATCAACATTACTGTAAGTGGATAAAAATGCCTTTGTGTCCATTTCAGGAGAAATGCATGTGGACATGAGCACCTCCTGCTCCAGGTCCCTGACACTGCTGCTGGGAGCCATTCCTGCCAGCGCGAGACATCCCAACAGGCACAGGGCTTGCAAAAGCAGCAGCACCTCTGGTGACCAGCAGATGAAAAACAAGTCTGCCTCTGGAAGTAAAAGTTAAGCCTCGTCTTTATGCAATACCACAGAGTTTAAAGCTTTCCACGTTCTTAAGGACATTCTAGGCATCACAGTATTGAATAACACTGAGTTCTGCCTTTCTGAAGGTCAGAGTAATGGCAAACAGACTATGATCCTGCAGCTGACTAGCTGGTAGGAGCTCCAGTGGAATAAGCTAATTCTGGTGTGTACATCCCTCTCGGAGCAGCCCAACTTAACTTTCCAATTGCACTTTTAAAAAAGAAACTTCCTCTCATGATTTTAGTGTTTTAAATTCACCTGCCATTCAACAGGATCCCCAATGAGATTGTTTATTAAAGCAGTGTCACCAACACCAAGCTCCAGGACCAGTTTCAGGCTGTAAACCCTATAGAAATACTTACCTTCCAGGTGCTGCACTGAATAAACGAGTACAGCTTTCTTTGGAAGTCCACAACAATCGTTTATTTCACTACGGCATAATATTCAGCAACACACGCCTCAACAAGAAAGTAACAAAGGAGGTCGCACAACTAGGCGGTTTCCTCACCAAGCACCCTGGCTACACCCTCGAGTCCTCTCACCTGCGTCCTCACCATACCAGTCGCTGTGAATGTCCATCATGGAGCTCATGGCTACCCCCGCATCCTCTGGCCTACCCTCAAAGCCCCGGACGAAGTGATGAACCACGTCATCCTTCCTCTGAGCCGAGCTGTTGCGCAGCAGGGCCTCGAGGAACTGCTTCATGTGGTAGTTGTTGCAGGCCAGGTCCATCGCCTGCCCGCTGTGCAGCCCTTCTTCCATCTGCTCCAGGGACAGCGGAGTCGGGTACTGCTGCAGCCGCTCGCCCACCTCTACCTCCACCTCATCCGAGTCGAACTCCACCTTGGGTTCCACCCCCTTGGGCAGGGAGGAATTAACGTCCTCCGGGGAGTCGCTGCTCACCGGGTCCCTCACCACGAGCTCCAGGGGGTGGCAGCTGCTACACTCCCCGCAGGGGGGGTCTCGCTGACAACCCGCCATCCTCTCCTTTTCCTGCAGGGACGAGACGGGGGCAGAGCCCTGGCTCTTGGAGCCGTACGAGGGGCCCTCCCTCGCGGAGCTCCCGCTCCCGCTGTCGGCCTGGTAGAAGGCGGCCTCCCTCTCAATCTTCCTGCAGATATCCAAGGACGACCTGATGTAGGTCTTGCAGAAGTTCACCACGTCGGTCATCTGCAGGTAGCTGGCCGCGGACATGACCTCGATGACGTTCTCCCCGCAGAGATCCAGCTTCCCCGAGTAGAGGAAATCCAGGATGACGGAGAAGGCCTCGGAGGTGACGATGTCGAGGGACGCGGTGCTGTGCCGCCCGCTGTCCTGGATGTAGTGGATGAGCAGCGCTCGGAAGTAGCCGCTGTTGGCGAAGAGGATGTTCTTGTGCGCCTTGAAGATGCGCCCCTCCACGATGATGCTGCAGTCGCAGAAGAAGTCCCGCTTGCGCTGCTCGTTCAGCTCCCCCAGCAGCTTGGCGTAGTACGACTGCACCTCCATGGCCGCGGCGCTGCGGGCGGGACGGGGACGGGGACGGGGACGCCGTCACCGGGGGGCACCGGGGGCACCGGGAGCCGCCGCCGCCCGGCTCCCCCCCCACACACCCCCCCGCGCCTTCCTCACCCCGGGAGCGGCCGCAGGCAGAGCCCGAGCCCCCGCCCCGCCCCGCCCGGCTCCTCCCGGCCCCGCCCCGCTCCGCGCCGCCCGCTCCCGGTGCCGGTGCCGGTCCCGGCCCCTCCCCCTCCCGGCCGCCGTACCGCCGGCCGCCCGCCCGGCAGCAGGAAGTGACGAAGCCGGGAGCCCCGCCCGGACCGGGGCCGGGGCTGCGGGGTGAGGGGTCGGTAAATAGTGGTGACGTCACGCCGCCGAGATGGCGGACGGGTGAGCGGCGGGGCCGGGGACCGGGGCCGGGGACGGGGCAGGGCGGGGATTCGGGATCTTGGGGCCGGGACCGGGACCGGGCTAGGATGGGTTGGGGTCCGGGAACCGGGCACCAGGCCGGGATCCGGGCATCGGTACCGGGCTGGGATTCGTGGACCGCCACCGGGCATTCGGGACCGGGCTGGGATTCGGGATCCGGGAACCGGGCTGGGATTCGGTGTCGGGCTGAACTCCGGGGACCGGGCTGGGCCCCGGGGGGCTCCGTGCCGCACCGGTACCGTGCGGCGGGGCCCGGCCCAGGCCCCCCCCCCCCCCCCCTTGACGCTCGTCCCTCCCCGGCAGGGAGGAGGCGGGCTGGTGGCGGGGCTGGCTGCAGCAGAGCTTCCAGGCCGTCAGGGACAAGGTACGGGCCGCACGCGGGGCTGGGCGGCGGGGGAGCGGGGGGGGAACCGGGGGCCAGCCGGGGGCACCGGGGGAGCGGGGAGCTGGGGTCGGGGGGCCGGGAGCCGGGGAGACGCACCCGAGCGGGGAGGGCAGGTGCCCGCAGCATTGCCCGCTGGTGTGTAACTTCCTGCGTGACAGCGCTGCTCATGGCGACGATACGTAACGCTCAAAACAAGGCTTCTGAAAACACAGCTGCTTTGGTTCTCAACATTAAAAAACGCCATAACGCGTTTTGGGTACGGCTGTGTCCCGCCGTTACCCTGCTTACTGCGGCCCTGCCCACTGCGCGAGCTGTGGCGAGGGCTCTTGGGGTGAAGGCTCCTGCGCTGTCACCTGTGTAAACGTCAGGCGTTCCCAGAGCGACCGTGGCTTTGGAGACCCGAAGGTTAGGCGAGCTGTCTGTCGTCTTCTTGCAGTCCTCAGAAGCTCTGGAGTTCATGAAGCGGGACCTGGCTGAGTTCACTCAAGTAGTGCAGCATGACACAGCCTGCACGATCGCCGCTACGGCCAGCGTGGTCAAGGACAAACTGGCAGTGAGTAGAGGAGTGGGAGAGCTGGGCGCTGCAGAACGGGGCGAATGGGACACGCCTGCAGCTGGCACGTTGGTCCTGCCTCTGAGGGCACGATCCCTCAAACAGACCCCGAGATAGGAACACGGGCTGTGGCGTTCAGACTTCCCTCCTGTGCAGATCCGATTCTGAGCACTGTGTGGGATTTCCGTGTTGTAGTGGTGAGGAACCTCTGGGAATAAGCGTGGGAAGGTGACCAGTGCTTTTCTGCTGCCTGTGTGCTGGGTAGGCAGGCTCCTGGCGGTGTCACCGTCGTATCGTATCGGACCTTTGCCCGAGCTGCCCTCTTTAGCCCCTCACAGCTGTTGCTGGGCCAGGCCTTGAGCCTGGCTGCTTTTCCCCTCAAAGCCTCGGCTCCGTTCCCAACCAACCTCTCACGAAGGGCTGCCAGTGTGGGGCCAGTGAGTGACACCTGTGCACAGCCTGGCCACGCAGTTGCATTGTTAGCACACTTTGAAGGAAGAAAAATCCTTCTTCCTGAGGAGAACACACCCAGAAAAGACAGATTTGTCCTGTTGCTTCAGGTACTGTTACTTACACCATGCTGCTTCTCTTCTTCAAGAGGGCAGAAGGTTCCTCAGGTGCGACTGAAAAGGTGAGGAAGGGGATTTCTGACTTCCTGGGCGTCATCTCGGACACGTTTGCTCCCTCGCCGGACAAAACCATTGACTGCGATGTCATAACGCTGATGGCAACCCCCACGGGGACCACAGAACCCTACGACAGCGCGAAGGTGAGTGCCCCGTCTCAGAGCTTCTCCCCAGCGCTGCGCCTCGTCTTCCCGGCCCTGCTGCTGCCCCTCCACTGACACCTCTTCCCCGTGTGTTCTCCTCCAGGCTCGCCTCTACAGCCTCCAGTCAGACCCAGCCACCTACTGCAACGAACCCGACGGTATGGGCTCGGCAGTGCTGCCGAGAGCCTGGGGGCATGCGGGGGCTGTGGGGCGTCCCCTCTCACCTAGACCTGTCACCAGCAGCCCTGCCCTGCCTGGGGCAGGGGCACCAGCAGGAGGGAGCCGGGTCCCCTGCTGCCGTCGGGACCAGGCTGGGCTGTGAGCCTGCTGTGGGTTCCACCACCCCTACAGCTGGCGCTGCCTCGCCCTTTGCTGGCAGAGGACCCAGCCCCCAGGGTGGGCTCAGGGCCCCGTGTCTCCCTCGCAGCCGTTGCTGTGAGATGTGTCCATCCCTCAGCCTGTGACCTCCGGGTGCTGCCTGACGGGCCTCGCGTGGGGCTTTGGGTTTCCCCTTGCAGCAGCGAGGAGCAGCTCCCTCTGGGGAAGGGGAGCATGCAGTGGGTGGGCGGAGTGCAGGCACCCCTCGCGGCCTGGGCTGCTCGTGGCTTGAAGCTGCTGCTCCTCCCCTCCCAGGTTTCCCTGCTGTGACTGCGTCCTGCTTGCAAATCCCCTCCTGCCTGTCGTGTGGGGTTTGAGGCCTTGAGGAGGAGGCCTGCTCGTCAGGGCTGTGTCTTGCTGGGCTCTTGCCTTCCCTTGCCTGCCCCTTGCTCACCCCAGCTGGTCTGCTCTGGAGCATCTTTCCAAGGAAACTTCCTGAAACTGTTTGTGCCTTGCTTGTGCCAAAAATTATCTCAGTGCCTGTCCTTTTCAGGCCCTGCTGAACTCCTCGAGGCCTGGCTCTCCCAGTTTCACCTGGAGGAGAAGAAAGGGGAGATTGCGGAGCTGCTGGCAACCAGTCCTTCCATACGGGCTCTCTACACTAAAATGGTAAGGAGCTGGTTTATGGCAAACTGGCGCAGCGGTGCAAGGCAGCGTTTGATTCTGCCCTCACTTGTTTGTCACGGGCCTGGAACAGAATTTTCTCTGTAGCTGTCTGATGTGTGTGAGCACCTGGCAGCGTGATGCTGGTGCTTGGTGCCAAGTCTGTGCACCCAAAAACGCTATTGCCTTGCACAGGTTACAGTGGTGCCTGTGAGGCTCGGGGGGAGAGAGGGGTGAGGCAGCAGCCACAGCCCCCCCTCACACCGTGATCCCTGTGTTGCTCCCAGGTCCCTGTGGCTGTTTCCCACTCTGAGTTCTGGCAGCGCTATTTCTACAAAGTGCATCGCCTGGAGCAGGTAGGTCAGGGGTGGGTGTTCCCCCAGCGGTGGGCACTCCAGCCAAGGAGCCCTGTGAGGCAGGCTGAAGAAGCAGAAGGTTCCTTTTCCTGGAAGGGCAGGGCTCCGGGCTGCCTTTCCTGGCTCCTTGTCCTCGGTGTGCCTGGGGGGCGAAGGGACCGGGGATGTGAGCAGCTGCTGATGCTGAGCTCCCTGCAGGATGAAGCCCGGAGGGAGGCTCTGAAGCAGCGTGCGGAGCAGAGCATTCACCGAGAGGAGCCAGGCTGGGAAGAGGATGAAGGTGGGTCGGGGTGGCGGTCTGGGGGTGGGCTCGTGCAGACCTCGGCAGCCTGAGTTAGGGAGGGCAGTGACTGCTCCTCGCTCCCCCACATCCAGCTCCTGGCCCAGCTGCAGCCAGCGTCGCCGCACTGTCAGCTGCTGCCGCGCTTGCTGAAACATCTCTTGCTTCTCTTCTGCCTTCCTACAGAGGAGCTCTTGGGGATGTCACCCCTGCCTTGCGCTAACGTGAAATTTCCAGAAGCAGCAGAGAAAGCAGCTGCCCCTGCAGCCCCGGAGGGAAGCCACCCCGCTTCTCGCAAGGGTCCCTCAGAGGAGGGCTGGGCTGTCCTCACTCCTGAGCCGGCCCCAGCAGAGGGGAGCCCCTCCGAGAGCAGTGAGAGCGTCTCCCTTGTGACTCAGATTGCAAACCCTGCCTCTGTGCCTGCTGCACAGCTACAGACTGGAGCACAACCAGATGGGGCCAGAGACCTCTCCCAGAGGCTGCTGGAAGCCACTTCGGAAGAGCCGAGCTCTCTGCCAAAGCCCCCAGAACCTGGGCATCCTTCTGCACCTGCCCGGGAGCCCGCAGCATCCTCAGAGCAGCCGGCTGTTACAGAGCTCAGAGAGGTGGAGAGCAGAGCCCAGGGCAGGACAGAGACTCTGAAAGAGGAGGGACCGACAGATCTACGGATCTTTGAGCTGAACTCGGATAGTGGGAAGTCCACCCCCTCCAACAACGGCAAGAAAGGTGCGTGTGTGGGGCCAGCACCGGGCCTGGAAACCCGCTGGGGGCGGCAGCTTTTGGGGAAGGGCTTAGAGTCAGAGCAGAAACCTGGGCGCAGCCTTCTCGGGCTCGGAGTTGTGGCTCCTGGTCAGGTAGGTGATGGGGTCGGGTAGGTAATGACAAACTTTCTGCAGTGCAGAAGATCTCTGCCCTGTCCTGACCCATTCTTCCTGAATTGCTGTTTAGAACATACCAAAAGACAAGCCCAGATCTTGGTTTTGTGTTAGGAGAGGAGAGCAGAGGGGGAGGCTCCTCCACGGCCCGTAGCGGGGAAGTGCTGTAACTCTGATGCTGTTCACACACCTCTCACTGCAGGGAATGCCGCCTGGAGCAGAGCCTCTGTAGTGTCCCACCATAACGTCTGTGTTAGCTTTAGGGGTGTAAAGCTGCTGGGAGTAACCCGAGCTCAGGGAAGGCAGCTTGGTGTCGCAAACTGGCTCAAATTAGACAAAGCAATCAGGGGTCTGTGAGCAGAGCAGCCTTTGGTCCCCGGCCTGCTGGATAGCGGTGCCAAGGCTGTGCTCTGTGCAAGGAGTGGGTTTCCTTCCCTCTGCCTGTCACCCCGAGGAGCATCCCCCTGCCCCGGGAGGTTGTGCCTGCTGTTGGGGCTGTGACAGTCCCCGTATCTGTCATTCTGTCACTCCTCACCTGCCGTGTTTTGTGTGTGAGCGAGGCATGACACGTCCCAGTCCTCCCAGGACGGAGGAGAACGTGTTTTAGCACCTGCCTCTCCCACTTGTCCTGCGCCTGGGGGAACAGCCCTTGCTGGCACAAAAACGCAGCTCAGTGCGTCCCACGCCTGTCAGTGAGCTGGTGGCCCGCTGCTGGGAGCGGGGGAGGTTCTCACTCCTCGGGCAGGGTGTGTTGGAGCTGAGCCTCGTGAGTGCTTCGTGGGCCTGCTCAGGCGGCTCCTGCTTTGGCCGGAGGGTCTGGAGGGCACGCGCAGCTCTGACGGCTCTGTCGTGGTGCTTGTGCTTACAGGCTCCAGCACCGATATCAGCGAGGACTGGGAGAAGGACTTTGATCTGGACATGACTGAAGAGGAGGTGCAGCTGGTCCTGTCCAAGGTGGAAGTGTCTGGGGAGGTGAGTGCAGGGGAGACGCTGGCTCAGCCGGGCGAGAAGGCTGCTCGGGGAAGGCGTTGGCATTTCATCGGCTCCTTGGGGGGATGCTGCGTGCGCTCTGCCCTTGCTGGGTGCTTCCCCTGGGCCCGAAGCCGGGTGGGGAGAGACCACAGAGCGAGAGGGCCAGGCCCTCGGCGTCAGCCCCACTGCAGGAGCCACGGCTGTGCAGATGTGGTTGCTGCTGGCCTGGGAGGACAGCGCCGCAGCAGGCAGGTGCCTGCCTCGAGCAGCTCGCAGGCGGCTTCTCAAGGTGTCTCTCCCTCTCTGAGGACACGGGCTTTGCTTGGGATCTCAGCATGGGAGCCACGG
Organism: Anser cygnoides; assembly: GCF_040182565.1. Classification (NCBI taxonomy): domain Eukaryota; kingdom Metazoa; phylum Chordata; class Aves; order Anseriformes; family Anatidae; genus Anser; species Anser cygnoides. The sequence goes on along the minus strand of NC_089896.1, from coordinate 6,683,095 downwards.
GGATTAGCTAGAGCAGAGAACGGGTTTTCATGCTTAAAGGAGGATGGACGTGCTTAAAGAGGGCTGAGTGTGCAGGTTCTGCAGGCAGAGCACAGCAAGCAAATCTGTTGTGTGGGTGTGGGAGTGAGTGGATACGTCAGGCTTTGCGCTAACTCGGGTGCCCTGGGCAGGAGGATTTGTCAATAGGCGTCTGAGTTACAGGAACAACAGAGATCTTCTTCTTGTTTGCAGCTTGAAGATGAAGAGTGGGAAGACTGGGAATAAACCAACTTCTTCCAGTGCGTCACAGGCTCATTTCCACCATCGAATGTGAATTAAATCACGGACCGGCTATTCCTTTGTGTGTAACTGTGCTGGGGATCGCAGTTCCTGGCTGGAGGAACTTCATTCCTTCTAAATCCTGTGGGCATCTCAAATGACCCCTTCAGACCTGGAGGAGGAGAAGGAAGCAGGAATTTGCTCGTACACGTAGCTGCTAGGGAGTTCATCTTCTCGGTAGGTCCTAGAGGCTGGCGAGGCCAAAACTGACTGCCCCAAAAGCATCGGGTGGAGGCAGATGCGATGCAGTGAGGGGTCCCTGGGGTGAGCAGGCACTTGGGCACCTGGCAGGATTGCTTGGTGCTGCCGAATTGCCTGTTGGCTGAGTGTTTGCGTGTGTGTGTGTGTGTAATCTATGGTACAGCAGTTCAAGGGATCTTGGGTGCTGCTCCTACTCGCTCACTGCTCTGTGCTGCTGGTCAGGCTGTCCCCAGAGAAAGCCCCCGCGTGGGGAATGGCCAGGGGCTGGAGATGCTGCAGGAGAAGCCCCATTTGCTTTTCCACTCTTTGCTATAAAGAAAGGCAGTTGGCTTGTGGCTTTGGCCCAAAGCTGGGCCGTTCTGGAAGGAGCCAAACTCCCTGCCAAACCCTGAGCTTCTGCCTGGCTTTTTGTCCTGGAAGCCTTTTCTGATGGGAACTCCTCTTTCCTGCGGTAAGAGCAACAGCTCCTCTAAGAGCCAGGGCTCGATGCTTTCCCCTTTGCAGCTAGACCAGCTGTACTGCCCTCCTCTACTGCATTCTAGGTACTTCTCATTAAATTCTCCAAGCAGAGTTTTGTGGCTTGCTCTTTCTGAGCCCTTCTGGGCAGGCAGTGATTTGGGTCAGCTTGGGAGCGGAACCCTCTGCTGCGGTGCCCTTGCAAAGCCCCGGTGTGGGCCACTGACCACTTCAACGCCGCTGCGGTGCCAAGGCTCAGCCTTCTGCCAGCCCGGGGGGAGGCAGAAGTGTCCAAGCTCGGATGGCTTCTCTTGGTGCCTGCCCTCCCTGCGTCCCAGCCGCACCAGGGTCACAAACCTCCCTGCGCTCACTCGGTTTCCCTCACCTAACCCCCTCGCGACTGCTTGCAACGCTTCCTTCGGACCCACGGCCTCTGCAGGCAGCTCCCTCGTAGTGCCATGAGGTGCTCCTCAGTGGGGGTCGCTAACATAAAGTTATCCTAAAGGGGCAGAGCCCACGCTGCTGTTTTTTTGGCCTTTGGGTGGTGGTTTTATATGTGCTACCGTCGTCCTTCTGCCCCTTGCAGGGCTGCTCCACGGGAGCTGGGGCTTTCCTTCTGTTTCTGGATAGCATTAGCCTAGGTACACTTGGAAGACTTGACTTTTTTTTTTAATTTTTTTCTCCTCGCCGTTGGGGAGATTCTCAAATGCAGCTGCTCGCCTGGGTGGCAGCACCGACTTCAGGCCCTTACACGAGCTCTTGTCTGTGCTGCAGAACCTGTGTGTGGGGTCCAGGGCCTGAGCTGCAGCTCAATTCCTGCTTGGTGCACCACAGAGCCTCTGAAACCTGCTGCAGCTTCGCACTAGGGTGGGCTCAAGTTGGGCTGAAGCAGAAACCCTTGTCGTGGGAGGTTTCTGCCGAGGGGTTGGGGCTGGGGCAGCAGTCTGAGGGCGTGAGTCACAGCAGCATCCCTGGCCCAGCAGCAGAGCTTCAGGGTGCAGTGCTCTCATCTGTGTCATTTGTTTTTTTTTTTCTTTTGTCAAATTAACTGTTGGGTTGTCTGTGCAATATTCTCTGTTCTGAACTATTCCGCATCTCCCTGAGCCTTTTCTAGCTGGGGCAAAAACCAGGAATACTTCTAACAGCTGGTAGTTTTGTAACAATGACTTTCTCCAAACCTTTTACAGACTTGCAGTTAACAGCAATTAAAGGAATTCTACAGAGTTGCTACCTGTGTCCTCCTTTCCTTTGCCTGTGGGGTGGGGAGAGCTGCCTTGAGAGTCAACTGCTTTAAATTTCTTTTCCCTTTCCTCCCATCTACCCCAAGGGAGGTTCACTTAGCTGGGAGGATGAGGGGAGAGGGACGAGGACAAGCAGAAGTGTCCGGGCAGCTGGGATGCTCACACCCAGTGTGCCCTCTTGTGTATCCCAGTGGCCCCACGTGCAAGCGCTGCCCCAGGCTGCGTGGGGCTTGTGTGAAGCTTGCTGTGTCTGTCCTGCTCCCTGCCACTGAAGGCCGAGGGCTTTGAGGGAGCAGATGAAAGTGTCCAGATATGAACCAGGCCATGTCTCTGCCAGCCAGAGGCCTGGCAGGGCACCCAGGAGGCTGTACAGATGGTAAACACTGACATCCAACTTTATCTTCATTTTAGAAGCAATCTGTCCCAGGGGGGTAGAGCAGAGCGAGCACTTCTCAGGGGTTCGCCAGCCAGGGGTGCCTGCTGACCCCCTCCACGGAGGGCCTCAGGACCATGTCTGGCTCCAGGAGCATTTTCAGGAGGTCCTGGCACTCCCTGGAGACCCCCAGGTGCCTGGGCAGGGAGACGCCTTTCTGCTGCTGGCACAGCATCTGGGGGATGTTGGTGTCATCGAAGGGCAGGCAGGCGCACAGCAGGACGTAGAGGATGACGCCCAAGCTCCAGATGTCGCCCTTGCAGCTGTCATGGGGCACCCCCTGCAGCACCTCGGGCGCCGCGTAGGCCGTGCTGCCGCAGAAGGTGCGGCTCAGCTCCTGGCGGCCCCTGGGGAGCAGCTTGGCGAAGCCGAAGTCCGTCAGCTTCACGGTGCGGCCCTGCAGCAGGGCGTTCTCGCACTTGAGGTCGCGGTGAGCCACCCCGCAGCCGTGGCAGTACCGGATGGCCTCGACCAGCTGGCGAAAGAGCGCCCTGGCGCGGTGCTCAGGCAGGGGACCCTCGCGCAGCACGCAGTCAAAGATGTCCCCGTTCTCTGCCAGCTCCATCACGAGGTAGATCTTCCCTTCTGCAGATTCCAGCATCTCGTACACCCGGATGATGTTCTTGTGGTCCAAGCGCCCGACGATCTGGAGCTCCCGGGGCAGGAATCTCTGAATAAATTCTGCCAGGAGAAAATTTACTCACAGAGTGATGCCCTGCACCTCTCCTGGCTGGGACCACGGGGATGGGTAGAGGGAGGGAAGGGCGCACTGTGGGCGCTCAGTGCCTTGTGGGCTGGCACCAAGCCTTTCCCCAGGAATGCTCATCCAGAGGGGATGCTGGGCTCTGCCAGCACGTGGGGCTCCCTGCGGCTGGAGGAGCAGCCAGCTAAATAACCTTTGGGTCATGGCCCCCGGCTGCTCCGCTGGGGGTCAGCATCTGGCCAAACTGCTCTTAGGTGGAAAGTCTGGGGAGCTTATTTTCTGGCAGGATTGAAAAGTCTTCGAGGAGGGATGGTGCCTCAGCCTGGAGTCCCTTCGGGGCCACCTCTTACCTTCTGGGCCTTTCCTCGTATCAATTATTTTAATTGCCACTTTCTTCTGATGCTTTAGGGATAAGGCCTCCTTCACTTTGGAGTAAGTTCCCTCCCCAATGGTCTTGCCAAGCTGGTAGCCATTGGCAAGCAAAAACGCCTCCATGTCCTCCTACAAGCTGGGACCGCTCAGTCTCAGGTCAACCCCCAGCAACTACACAACAGCATCGCAGCAGCCAGGGGCTCCCCGTGTCCCCGCTGCCATGCACAGCACCCCAAGGCCCTGACTGTGCCCTGGTGCTGTGTGAAGGGGAGCATAGGGGGACCTGTTAAACCCGGGTGTGCTATTATGATGCAGCTGATGCTGCGTGAATCAGAGATGACGGATGTGCGTCAAAGGGTGGCCACTCGGCCGGGCAGGGCGGATAGGGCTGTGCTGGAACGCCCGCTCAGTGGGCACCGTAAGTAGGGGGCTCACGGGGTGGGGAACGCAGGGGATGCGGGGCTGGCCACACGTGCTCCCCCTCCTTTTGCCGTTGCTGCCCCTCCGTGTCCCTTCCCCTCTTTCCCCAGAGCAGGCTGGGGGGTGGCAGTAGGGGGTTCAGAGCTGGCGTGCTGGGAACGCTTTGCTGCTCGGTGCCATCCTGCACCTCCAGCAAGGGGACGCCGAAGGCAGGCAGCGGCCGTGCCCTGTGCCAGCCTCCTGCTGCTGCTGCCTCGCAGCCGTGCTTCCGAGCTGGGCACATCCAGCCAGCTCTGGCAGCTGGAACCAGAGCGGGCAGTGCCTCCTGCCCTTCGGCAGGGCTAGACCCGGCCCCGGCGAGCCCTGGGCCCCCCTGTGTGGGGCTGGGGATTGCTGGGGCCAGGCCCTGTGCTGCCAGCTCACGGCTCCTTCTCCCCGGTCAGCCACGTCCAGGGCCCGGACATGAGCTCCCAGGAAACACCACAGGCCCGGAGGTTCCCCATCGAGGCAGGTGACTGTCCCAGCCTGGCCGCAGCTCCAGAGGCTCAGGAGCCAGTGGGTGCTGAGCAGCCTGCGGGAAGGTAAGGGGGTGCTGAGCCCTGCCAGGACTCCTGTGGGGTGCAAGGTCCGGCCCTGGTGTGCCGTGCCGTGCCGTGCCGTGCCACTGCCCTCACCCTGCTCTCTCCCCACAGGCAGCTGCGGCGATGCCCCGGGAGCCACTGCCTGACCCTGCCCCACGTCCCCATCGACGTCTTCATTGCCATGGGAGGGAACTGCCGGCCACGCGCCACCTGATGCCCCCGCGCCGCTCAGCCCCTGCTGCAGGAGGCCGTGGAGCTGCGAAGGACACAGATCCTTTAAACACTTTATAATGAAAGGACATCTTAGAGTGTTGCTGTGCGTGCTGTCCTGCCCCGAGCTGCATGTGGAGCAGGATCGGGCCTGTGTCCCCTCAGTGCCTCCCCTGGGGGCCCCGGAGCCGCCTGCCCCCGGCTCGGCAGGCTGAGGGTGGTGTGGGGACATGGCGGGGCTTGGGGTGTGGGAGGATGGGGCTGGGGGACAGCAGGGTGCGAGGGGACAGGGCTGAGGGGACGTGAGGGGTGAGAGCTGAGGGGACGGGACCTGGAGGGACGTGAGGGGATGGGATGCTAGGGGACAGGGCTGAGGGGACAGGGGCTGAAGGGATGGGATGTGAGGGGATGGGGCCGAGGGGATGTGAGGGGATGGAGTATGAGAGGATGTGAGGGGACAGGCGTGAGGGGACCTGAGGGGATGTGAGGGGCTGGGGGGACGAGGGGACAGAACATGAGGGGACAGGGGCTGAAGGGATGGGATGTGAGGGGATGGAGCTGAGGGGATGTGAGGGGACAGCCATGAGGGGACCTGAGGGGATGGGATGCGAGGGGACGTGAGGGGACGTGAGGGGCTGGGGCTGGGGGGATGTGAGGGGCCAGAACGTGAGCGGCCATGGCTGAGGGGACGCCGTTGGGGCGGGGCGAGTCCCTCCTCCCGTCCCGCCCCGGGGCGGGGCCGCGCGGCGCGGGGCCGTTTGGCTCCTCTCGGCCGCCGTTCGCCGCTCGCCGCCCGCCCCCCGCCGCCCTCCCGCCATATTGTGGCCGCCGCCGGGAGCCGCCGCCTCAGGAGCCGCGATGGGTGAGGGCGGCGCGGGACGGGACGGGACGGGACGGGACCGGGTGGGGGGACGCCGGCCCGCCGGGGGCTGCGGCCCGGCCCGGGGCCGCCCGTGCCCCTCACCGGGCCGGGAGCTGCGGGCAGGGCTCAGCCAGCGCGGCCCCGGCGGGGCCTTTCCCGGGCGGGGGGGAGCCGGTGCGGCGGCGGCTGGGCCGGCCGGGGGGCTCGGTGCGGGGCCGCGGAGCTCGGCCTCACCCGGGGCGGGTTGCGGGGGGACGGGCGGGGACAGACCTGCGGACGGACGGACGGACGGACAGACTGACTGACTGACTGACTGACAGACCGACACACCGACCGGCAGTTCCTGCCCGTGACCCAGCAGAGCACGGCTCGTCGCCTCACCTCACGGAAATCCTCCCCAGTATCTCCCCAGTTCCCAGCTAAACCGGCCTCAAAGCCCAGCCACAGGCGGCCGCTCCCGGCAGCGCCGAGAGCCCCCGGGGCTGTCCCCGCGCCCCGTCACCGGGATGAGGGAACGGCTCCCGGACACCCTGCAGGCAGCGAGCGTACGGGGGGGGGTTGTGTTTGTCAGCATAAAGCTGGAGATGCTGCAGGGCCCGGAGGAGCAGCCCTCTCGTTAGCTACAAGCAAATAACCGCTGAGCGTTGCCCCTCCGCGGGTCCCGCAGTGCCAGGAGGTTTCTGGCATCCTGGACGTGGTCTGAGACCGAAGCTCCCCGCTCGGGGCCGTGGCGCTTCCGTGAGGCCTGACGGAGCGAGGGGGGTTTGGAGGGGTGAGGGGAGCGGGGAAGCGAAGCCTGCGGTAGGCCTGTTCCACATGAGCTTCGTCTCTGAGGCAAAAATTAAGGTCTTATCAATTTTCAACTGCAGCAGCTTTTAACCAGAGTTGCCCTTAGAGGTCTTAAAAATGCCCTTTATGGAGGGAGGCAGCCTGACCAAGATGTCAGGAGCTCCTGTGCCATCTTCAGCCGCCTCCTGCGAGGCTCAGAAGTGAGCGGCTGCGAGTCTGCAGCTGCCCCGGCTGCAGCACCTCCCCGTCTAGAGCAGCTTCTGAAACTTAATGTGCAGCTTGATGTAAAACCTTGACTGGCAACTTTGAATAGAAAAACGTCCTTGGGCCTGTTGGAGCACGTCTGGAAACTGCGTGCGCTTTCTGTGGCTGAGGATATTCGAAGGAGCTTTCCCATCCTTCCCCCCTCTGCCTTGCGGTTTCTCGTTGGAGCTTGAAGCGGACACGTTTCTGACAGCAGCCATTCAACGCTTCCCACTTAAACTTTTTAAAAGTAACTTTTAAAATAAGCTAAGACTGCTTTTTCAGTGCTCTGGGTTAATAGGTCTGAACTGTGGCAGAAGGCTGCTATACTTCGCAGGGTGTGGGTCGGGGGTGCTGTGGTTTGTAGGTAGCTGTAGAGCGTTGGTCTCACCTCCTAGAAACGCCCGTCAGTTCTTTCTTCATTCACCGCACAGACTGCAAATGTCCGAGTGTCTTTGCTGCGCTGCTCAGCCCATCCAGCAGTAACGTTAGGCTCTCAACAAAACTCTTGTGGCTGATGAATTTAACTAGTTACTTGGCTATTTTGCTTTGTTTGCTTGAGTTCGGGAGAGCAAACATGAACTTTGTAAAGGGGAGCTTGATCATCAAAGTGGTGGGTGTAATAGGGAAAGTACTAATTCCTCCAGCCTTTCACTTTTAAGCTATTGTACTTTTGAAGTCCAGATAAACATGCTTATCAAAGCACAATGCTGCTTGTTTCCGTAGAAAAGCACGTGCTGGGAGGGATGAGCTTTTTGGAATTTTGTAGCTCTCTGCAACTCTATTTCAGGCTGCTGTAGGACTCCTGTATCTCTTGTGGGTCAAGTTTGAGTTGATCCTTGCTTTAGGAACTGTTACAAAGGGCTCCCTGACCTCAGGCGAGAGGGAGTTATACTTCTCAGATCATCAATACGCTCTTAAGGAAGTCTGAAGGTCTTGGGACATGTAAATCAGGCTGAAGGGGATTTATAGGTGCCAAACGCCAGACTTTTGGGGTGAAAAGGTCAGGAGGAAGTAGAGTTGAAGTTCGTGTTCAGAGAACCAGGCTCAAGGACAGCGAGTTCTCCTTACATCGGGCACGGACAGCCAGAGGGAGGCCTAATCTCGGGCTGACCGTGGTGAAAGACAAGTATGCTGCAGGGCTCTTAATTCCTCCGAAGAGAATTTTTGTGCTCCCCTCCCCCTCCGCAGGCAGCAGCGAGGCTGTTGCACATTCCTGCAGTGATATCACGGCCCTGGCTCTCGCAGCGAAAACTGACGGGAATGAGCCAACGGCGACTGCTGCACCAGACAGCCAAATAACTGCGTGGATAAGTGCTCTGTGAGCACACGGTGTACTCCGGGAGAAGCACCCGGGTGGCAGCAGCCTGTGTTTGAGACCGCTCTGCAAGACTGCTGCCTCTGCTTGCTTGGAGCAGGCACTCGGAGAACCTGCAGGAGGACAGAAAAGCAGGAGAACAAAACGAGCAAGCCAGACCTGTGCGAGTGACAGAGCACAGCACTTGGCCTCTTCTCCAGGGTTAGCGGCAGCTGGGTCACTCCAGGGCTGTGGAGGAAAAGCCTCGAGTTGCTGCTTGCTTGGCAGCACTCCTTATGTAGTTGTTTGGTTTCCTTTTCCCTCCGTCACCTTCTGAGCGATGAAGTGATTTTATTCCCAATTTACTTTTCACTACGAAACTATCAAAATGATAGGTTCAGTATAAAATGACAGGCTTGGCGTAGGAACCTGTCCTGGGCTCATGTCTGCCACCAGTTCGGAGCGGCCTCTTCATGCGGTGCACACTGATAATTCAACTGTTTGTGTATATTCACCATAACCAACTTCACTTGGTTTGTGTTCAGGAAGTACCGATTATTTAGGCTTCGCTTTCTACATTCTCAACTAAACCATTAAGTTGTCCTGGACACGCTCCTCTAAAGAAGTTAGGTCTGTGTCTGTAGCTGCTGTTGCCAAGAACCTTTATGCTGTGTTGTAAAGCAAGTGCTTTAAACATCCATGTAAGAATTGACTAAAGACATGCCTGTAGTGACGTATAACGCATTACGTATCTGAGGTTCAGAAGAACTTCTGTTTCTGTTGCTTCTCAGACTTCAGGAACTTTCACAAATAAGACAGGAAACAGAGAATTCACACAAGCACTGCTAATTATCAAGTAAACTTAGAGAGGGTGTACAAACTTATTTCAAGCAAACCTGGGCTGTTACTGCTGTTACAGTTGCAAGACATCAGCTGTGGTCTTCAGAGCCACACTACGCTTACAAAGAAAGTGGTGGTTAATACTTGGCTACGTGGAGAGAGGGTTCAGGTTTTGAGACGCTTCAGGAATGCGTAATGCTGTTTCATTTGTTGCCGTTGCACCGATTTCTGGGGTCGGGGCCTGCAGGGAGGCAGGTGGCAGGGGGTTCCTCAGGCTTTTCAGGCGAGTTTATGGGCTGGAGAAACTTTCTGCCGGGGAGAAGAGATGCGAAGGATGTAAGCAGCAAGGTTGTCAAATGCAACTTTTTAGGTCGTCGATTGTGTTTTGCTCTGATTCGTGGAGCTTAGGGATTTTTCTTTCCTTGTAAGTGACCAAGTTCATGCTGTGGCAGGGAAGGCTTGGGCTGGAAGAGGCCTTTCTGGCCTGCTGCTTGCTCAGTTGGGCTAGCTTTGAGAGGTACCAAGGGGCTGCCAATTGACCGAGATCAGTGCTTTTAGTTCATCAAATGCATTAATTTGCCCTTGTGTAATTCTGCTGCTGTATTGAACTCCAAACACGCGGCTGTCAGCCCTCCTTGCTGGCCAGGTGTTGCCTTAGGTACATGTCCTGTGGCCAGCAACAGGACTGTAATAGATACCGTACAAAGATTACCTTCGTGAAAGGGTGTTTTGGCTTAAAAAAAAGCCTGGTTAGATCTGTGAGTGTAACTGTTCCTCTGTTCTCTCCCTCCAGTCTGACTCAGCAGCACAAGTCCCGATTTAGACGTGCGAGCCCCTGCAGTGACTCAGCTCGGAGGCTCTAATCAGCAGCTGAAAAACTGCTGGAAGCAGTTCCTTTCTGTAAGGCAGAGCAGTGGGGAGAGCGTCAGCTGGAAAGAAGCAAGGCTGGGTTTCTGATTCAGTAACGTTAAGAAGCCGTTATAGTCTTGGCGTGGTAGCAATGACCCTGGAATTGCCTTTCTGGCCGAGTGCTGTGGCTTTGTTGGCTTTTATATGGGTGGCTGCGGGGCCTGAGGGCTCTGGTGAGCCTTCAAAGTCCAACCTTCACCCTGTTTTTTCATTTACGTGGTAAAAACTTTCTCATCATTCAGCATAGGGTAAGGAGGAGGGTGGCGTTCTTTCGTTCTATCGTTCTTTGGCTTACGTGACAACGCGAGGATTTCTCCTCACTGAAGCCGACCATTGCCAGCAAACCTACAGCAGGAGCCAAACTTCTCCGGCCTCCCGAAGGGGTTTCCTTTACGCAGGGAACTGAAAAGGTATTGTTCGGCTAAGCTTCGCCCCCTAAGTTTGTTCCTGTAGTTCCTGCAAGAGAATTCTCAGCTCGCAGACCACCTGAAAGCGTTCCCAGAGTGAATTAACTTGATAAAGCCTGTCTTTGATTTACATTTACATCATAGCTGCCGTGCAGGGAACGGGGTACCCGGGGCAGCTGCAGGCTGCTCGGGGGAGCTGCCGACGGGCTGCGGGCTGAGCGCTGCGGTGCAGGAGGAAGCAGCCTGAGTGTCCCGCTTCCGTGGGGCGCTGCGGGGAAGCCCGGAGCCCAGGACTTGTGCCTGGAACAACATCAGAACGATTCTGTAATTCCAGGGTGTGAGCTGATGCTATCTTGATACAAGGCAGGGCCTGGTTGGTTGTTTAGAGAAGAAAACTGTCCTAGGAGAGGCGCAGCGCAAGGCACTGTCCTAGCGCTTTGTGGAGGTTTGGGTGGCTGCTGAAACTTCGAGCAGCTAAAAGAAACGTGCTCTAGTTAGGTTTCCAGTGCCTCTTAGTCAAGAGCTTTTCTATAAAAGCAGAAAGTTCTCGGAGCGACAATTTACGTTAAGTTGCAAAGTGAAAACGTGTGGCTTGAGCGTTGTCTGCACGTCACTCATAGATGACTGTGGATGAGTGCCTTTCCTGGTCAGGGAATCAGACGGCCCCTCCGGCCTGACTTAGTGGGATCGCCGTGTGGGTAGAATTTCAGTTAATAGTTAACGCTGCCGAAGCCTGGCTTGCAGATATACTGGATGAGCCAGATGTTTTGTGCAGAGAATTTGTGTGTGCTTGGCCTCCTGCTGTCAGTTCTGTTCCACGTGTTCGCGCTTGCTGCAGCCTGGTGCTGACAGCATCAGCTGAGCTCACCACAGAGTCAGAATTTTGCACCTGTGACGTCGCTGCCATAGAAATGGGAGGTGAGGTAACAAATTGGCATTCCCACGTCAAAGTATTGGGACAGGATGGACTGGAAAAAAGTCAAGAGAAAGGACCTGAGGAGGCATAGGTGTGCGAAATAAAGTAGAAGACCAGTGGCGGTTGCGCGGAGGTGTGTGGTGGTACAGCTGGCACAGAAAGTCACCCTGCAGGGGCTGGCTGCCTCCGTGGGGGTTCCCTGCAGTGTCAGGGTGGTGCTCAAAGCTCCTGAAATCAGGAGCCTTACGCTGCGCGGCACAGCGTACACCGAGGGCGTGAGACCTTGCTGCCTGGCCGGCTTCCCTCTCTGCGCTGACAGCCAGCTCCAGGCTGCCGGGGTGTGCAAGTCCCCGGGCAGCTCGACTGTCACATGCCGCTCAGCTATTTGTGGGACGAACTGGCCGGTAATCCCGGGCATACTGCTAAGCCACTTAATCACTTTTTCTTCCTCCCTTTCTTAAAAACTACCTTTTAACTGGGGACTTTGCCTTCCGAAGGGAGGTAGCAAATTTGTCTCTGTTAGGGATTCTGTTGTAATCTTTCTGAATTAAGCTGTTACTCCTTTACGTGCCCGTATTGGCCGTTAGTGCTGGGGTAGTCACATGGATGCTTCACCTACAGAACGAATGGCAGTGGTGAAATTAATTCCTGAACTAAAATCTGTATGTAGATGACGCCTTGTTGGAAGATCTTCTATCTCCTGAAATAGCTGCTACTCGGTCAAAAATAAAGATTTTTCCCCTCTACCCTGGCATACAGCCCTGTAGGAAGGGGGATGGCCAAGGGGGAGCAGGGGCCTGGCTTCTGAGAGCTTCAGGCTGCTTCCTTGCTACGTCAGTGGTCCTCTAGGACAAGGTGGGTGTGTCAAATGCCTTTGCAAGCATGCCAGTTATTCCTCTGAACCTCTTCCTTGCGAGAAGAGAGCTCAGGAAAAAAGGAGCCCTGCTTTGACTTGTTTCAGCCCTCCACTCCCTGGAGGCTCTGTGTGTTTTCCTTGGTGGTGCTGAAGTACGATGCAGTCCCTTTTTCGTAGAACTACTGTGCCCTAAACAACTACTGAAGGGCTTTCTAATACAGCACTGGAATACTGCTTCTTATTGATGAAGAGCTGGTGGTTTCTTCTCAGCCTCAGAGGAGCCAAAAAACTCACAGCCCGCTGTGCTACACCTCCTCAAGCCTTGGCATGTCTCTGGGGTCAGCTGAGCTTCAGAACGGGCTCAGGACTGTTTGCCAGCGGCATGGGTGTTTGTTGCAGTGTAAGTGACCAGAGGAACTTGATTTTTTTGGTGGTGTTTGTCTGTTGCCGTTCACAAGAATGTCCTTGCTGATTTGGCCAGGGAAGGGAATGCCCTCTCAGAAAGCAGATACTGCGAGGAGGAGTGTGACTCTCTAATGTCTCTAGGTATTGTCTTGAAATCCTATAACTGAAAGTATTTTGTTTCCTCATGTTAACGTGAACTCTTCTGGTTGTTTCCTCTTTCCATAGCAGTGAGCCGCTGGATGTCTGTACACTGTACCTGCCTGTCTTTGGCTCGGCTGTGGGCCCTGCTAGCAGGAGGGCAGTAAGGTCTGAAACTTCTCTAGCTGATCTTGGAGGGCTTCCAGAGTGGCTGGAGGCAGCTGATAAGTCAGACGTGGGCTTTCTGTAAGCAACGTGCCTGAGGAGCACTTAAAGGTTGAAGGAGGAGGTATGAGGAGATAGCTGCCGACTTTCACAGGGTGCTTCTTCCAGCTGCTAGGGGCAGGTGGACAAAACACAGATACTGGTGTCCAGCAGACTGCCAGGGAATTGTCGTCTGGTCTCAGGGCTAACGGGCAGGTCGCTGCTCTGCATTATCACTGCTTCCTCCCTGTCCTGGGAAGCGCACAGACGTGAGGCCAAGCGATCTGTCTGATAAACGGGAGAAAGGGAGCGTTTGGGAAGATGACGAAAGGAGTTGATGTGGTCGAAGCAGGGGGTTGTAGCTGGGTGCAGCTGAGGAATTGATATCCTGCTGTGCTCAGGCTACTGCTTGGCCCTGGTTGTTTTTACTGCGCCAAATAGTGGAGTGTCACTTCCCTGACTGGGAGGCAAATACACAAGTAATCAGGTTTGAAGTACTGCGTTAGTCAGAGATGAAGCAGCAAAATAAGTAGGTCAGGTACTGAAGGCTTGCAGTAAGCTGGCAGGGCAAACATGGCCCGTGATATGTGCAGCTTGTCTCTTTGCGGTGTTTTTAGTGGAGTTGTAAAATCAAGGCTGCAGTTTATTGTGAGCTCTGTTGGGTTTTTGCCATGCAGATGTGGTTTGGTACTTCCACAGGCTGCTCCGAAATGCTGAAGTTGATGCAGTCACTGACCGACAATCAGAACGGCCTTCAGCAGATGTTGGGGGGGAAAGGAATGTTGAGGTGTGGATTATTCCCTGATGGTACAAGGGGAATAAGTTCTGCTAATACCAAGCCAGAACTTAGTTACACACCTCCTGAGGACAGTGAAGCTCTTGGAGGAGAAGCCTTTTGTATGGGTAACGTGCTTCAACGTTGTGACGTTGGATCCAGGTTCCTTTCAGAACAGTAAATCTACTCTGCTTCCTACAAACTTAACAACATTCTTGCCACAACAACGCATCACCTGAACTAATCTCAGGATCGTATTCCAGCTTGAAGCTTTTACTTCAGTGTGTAAGAGACCAGCTCTTGCTTTTTACATTAAAAGGCTATTTAATCTGGCTGTTCTTTGCTTTTTGATGTGCACCGACATTCTTGTTGAAAATGATACACTGGTAAAGGAGCAGAGAGTGACCAGAAATCTGAGGCCTTTTTTTCCTCTTCACAGAAACCATGGCGAGTCCTGGAAAGGATAACTATCGAATGAAGAGTTACAAGAACAAAGCCCTAAATCCTGAGGAAATGCGTCGGAGAAGAGAAGAGGAAGGAATTCAACTGCGCAAACAGAAACGAGAGCAACAGGTAACTCTCATCTTGACTAGCTTGTGTACAGCCTTAACACAACCAAGATTGTGCTGCTGCCAAACGGGAATCTTCAAGGATCTGTGCATTAAGGTTTGTTGGCAGTCCTCTTATTTTTCCTGTTCTGAGATCTTGCTTTGCTTTTCCTTTGTACCTAGTACAGAGTGTCGCTCATACCAAGGGCTCTCCAAGCACTTTGTCTTTACGGTACTGAAGGTTTTTGTTCACAGATCCTTGTTTTTAATTTTTGTTATTAATTAGTGAATGGAGTTGCTTCATCAAGAAGCAGGGAGAGTAAGTGAAAGTGTGGGCTGCGTGCATTTCTTAACTCTGAGCTGTATTTTTTTTTTTTTTTTTGCTGGGAGGTCTGTGAAAGTGAAAGGTGATTCTCAGGTGATATGCGTGGCTCAGACTAAATGATTGCATCATCTACAAGCTGCCTTCTCCCTGTTTTCCCTAACTTGTTAGGCCAAATTCTGCGCTTGCCTATACCAGTGCTTTAGTGACTTGAGCCTTTGCATATCTGAGAGCAAGACTTAGCATGTTTTATTATCAGGGTTTAGATGCCAAGCTAGTCTTCAGTGTGCAGAGCTGTTATTAATGACTACTTTTCTATTCAGGTTACGCTTCATCTATAGCTGATGGTATCTTGTTTGGGGAACAAGAATGTCTACTTACGATGACTGTTAATCATTGCTTTCTAATAATGACTCCCATGTTTTGTTCCCTGTCAGCTCTTTAAAAGAAGAAATGTGGAACTGATCAGTGAAGATGCCTCCATGTTTGACAGCCTCCTCGTGGATTCCTATGTTAGTTCTACAACATGTGGGGTAAGGTGCCTCTCCTTGTTGCAATCATGCCTTCAGATAGATTTAATGCTGTGGACTGCATAACACTGATAAACCACAACCTGTTTGTTTTTCCCTGGTTCGGGGAATGTTGCTAGTACTACTACAACAAACTGGAGAAGTCTGCCAGGAAGCAAATAGCGTGCTGTAATCTCAGACAGCGCATCTTTGGATTAATAGCAAGCACAAAATTGTGGTAGGCTGTCTGGACTGTGATACCTTAAATAAGCTTAATGTGACATGGAACTGTTGTTCTGTCTCCTTTGCATCCTTTCAGGAGGGAGTGATCACAAGAGAGATGGTAGAGATGCTTTTTTCAGATGACCCTGACCTACAGCTAGCAACCACACAGAAATTCAGGAAGCTACTTTCCAAAGGTAAAAGTCACTCGTCCCTGCCCAAGGATCTGACATAGGCTTTATTTCAGGAGTATTTGTGCACTTGAAGTGTTTTACAGAAGTTTTTCCAGCTTTGAGTTTGGGGAAGGCTATGATCTAGAAACTTGATAATCTAGTAAATTTACTAACTATTTATAATTGAATAAATCTTACTGAAAGTGATTCTGTGGAGTTGTCCTGCCAAGTTCAGTACAGCTTGAAACCATTCAGGTCAATAATAGTTCATGCTTGTTATTGCCTTGTATTAGAGTTATATACTATTTTGACACTGCGTTGCTATTTCAGAGCCAAATCCTCCAATAGATGAAGTGATAAACACTCAAGGAGTGGTGGACAGATTTGTTGAATTCCTGAAAAGAAGTGAAAATTGCACGCTACAGGTAAAGCAGACTGTTAGGAATTCTTCCTGGCTTGTAGCTGTTAAATCTTTGCAGCTGAGCAGCATGAACCCGCTGGTGCTATTAGAGAAAAGTGGTCTTGAACCCAAAAGATGCAGGTTGTATGATGTATGGGAGAAGATAAAGATAGCTTTAATGCTTGGAAAGGGGCAACAGAAAAGTTATAGATTGCTATAAATTCAGTTCTTGGAAGAATACTGGCAAAAATAATGAAAAACTGTATTTCAATTGCAGCAGAGGGGAATTTATCATTCCTGTGTCTGATGTTGCTGCTGGAAGCTAGTGGAGCCACAGAGTAAGCGTGTAGGGAGCAATTGTGTAAGGAAAAACCTCCATTATTGGAGGCTTTTAAGAACAGGCTAAGTGGCTGTTAGAAGTGACATAGGTAGTACTGACCCTGCCGTGGGGCAGAGGGATGGACTAGATGGCTTTTTGAGATTCCTTCCAGCTTGGTAATAACTATAGTTATCTTGTAGGAGTTAAAGATACTTCCATACATGGAGTTGGATCTCAGAGCCGATGGCTGCCTTCATAATTTTCTATCTTCCCTCTGGCCCAGGGCCATGTATCATGAGGCATCTTTGTAGTGTTAGCCAGATGAGAGGGTGGGCTAGAACTGCTTGCACTGAGTAGATAAAGCTTCCTGTTCCATGTATTTCTGGGGTATGCCTCTCCACTTTCGTACAGGAAAGTGGTTGTAGAGGTAAATGTCTTCACCCGTTAAGCTGAGCCTATGAGAAGGCAGGTGTGGGTTTTTCTTACTGTTCAAGAAAAATCTTTTTCTTAAGGGTATTGAGGTGTTTTGTTGGGGAATGCTTTCTCTCAAGTGTTTTAAGAGAAGATGAAAGAATTCTGGCTGAAATTTAATAGCAAATACCTTGCTACATCAGGGTTATTTTATTCACGCTTCTGTCATTTCTACTTGTTTCAGTTTGAAGCAGCGTGGGCACTGACGAATATTGCGTCAGGAACTTCCCAACAAACAAAAATAGTAATTGAGGCCGGGGCAGTTCCTATCTTTATAGAGCTGTTAAACTCTGACTTTGAGGATGTTCAAGAACAGGTAAGGTTCACTTCTTACTTTGGGGTTAGGGAAAGAACCACAGCGGATCGCACACAGTTAAAATATAATGTTTAAAATAAGTGACTAGTCTGAGAGCTAGCTTCAGACCACAAACTGAAGTGTCTGTTACCTGGAGTTACAGGAAAATGCTTTCTTAGCACACTACCCTTTTCTTCCTCTGTTTGGAAACTGCGTGAATGCTAAAACTGTTGCTGTTTCCTTTCAGGCTGTCTGGGCATTGGGGAACATTGCTGGAGACAGCTCTGTGTGTAGAGATTATGTCCTTAACTGCGCTATTCTTCCTCCCTTGTTAATGTGAGTAGCCATGAATACTTGCCAATACACTTTGTGAAGTCCCACTGTACTGCAGCAGAGCAATATTTGAGCTGGATGAATAGATTCCCTAGCAATGCGTGTTGATGGGAATCAAACCATTGGTACCAGATGATAAACTGGCAGCTCAGACAAGTATCTGATAACTAGTGGGACTTGGTAGATAACATGCCTTCTCACAAACCTTTACACTGCTCTGAATCTGCAGCGGGTGCTGTTGCAGTGTGCTTGCCTCTCTGAAGTCATAGGCCTTGCTGTTTCACTGTGTCCCTCCAAATGCCTGTTCTTGTGCTTATGCTGTGGATTTCAGGTGCTTGTCTGAGTGGGCTTCTCTAGGACTGAGGAAAGGGAAGCAGGTCTCTGCACACCACCTTGCCTCTCAGCTCTCTGGTGCGGTACATCCCACCACAGTCAGAAGATCTGTCTGTCAAGAGTGTGCTCTCCAGTACCACTCGCTGCTTTGGAAGCGATTGTTTACTGTATCCTGTCCTTGGCAAACTGATGCTTTGTCACAAATGACCTGGTTGGCTATACTGGTCCTCCTGTCAGTCCCCTCTCTCAGCAATAACTGACCGAAGCCTTCCTCAGCCCCCAGGACTTACTGTCCCCACTGCAGAGTAGAGACAGCAGTTTGTCAGCTGGTCACTGAGAGGCCATCTCACCTCTGGTGCGAGTGTCTGGGCTGAATTTGATCTTGGAACTGCATTTGACTAACTTACACTTCTTTCTGCAACTTGTCTAGCATGGAGCTTGCCTGTTCCATGTCACTGTAGTGTTAGGAAAATAGCTGCTTGTTCTAGAAGTAGGTGCGTTTCACTCCTCTTGCTCATTGAGAGGCTCAAGTGACAAAGAGCATGGCTTGAGCCACAGCAAGTGGAATAGTGGTTTGACTTCCTTACAGTTGTACAATTATTTTTTTTATTCCCTTGCTGGTTTCCAGCAACTTATGTTCTACACCAAGGATAATGCGTGGTAATTGTCTCTTTAGGCTCCTTACAAAGTCCACCAGGTTGACAATGACACGAAATGCTGTCTGGGCCTTGTCGAACTTATGCAGAGGAAAGAGTCCGCCACCTGAATTCGATAAGGTGAGAGTAAGTGCCTTGTTGGCAGATGTGATGGGGAGACACCCAGCCAAGATGTTTGTCTAAATTATTTTTGGCCGTTGGACTTCTGTAAGATGTTCTGGGAGGGAATAGGGTGAGGTTCTTCCTGCTGAGGTGGATCTTACTGTTCAGCAGATTTTCGAGTGCCTGTTTAATATTCTGCCAACCTCGCTGCATGGCTCTGTTGGCAGCCCATCAGCTTAGCCCCTCGAGTAAGGGGCAAACCCAGACTTCTGTGTAAGTAGCACATACTCTGGGCTACCCTGAATTCTTTTGTTGTGTATGCTGGAAGCCTGCAACTTTGAAATTGAGGCATCCAGATTTTACAGAACAGGACCTCTGTAGCTACACTACAGCTGCGGTAGCTTTCTTCTTGCCCTTCCCTGGTATGCCAGTGGCACTAACAGAAGGTTCTGCTGGTCGTTCAGATCTGTCTCATCCTTTTTTGTTTGGTAAATCTGAAACTGGTTTTAGATCAGTGTGTTGTTGTTTTGTGTTTTTAAAATGAAAGCTTGCTTATCAAAGCTGGGAAGCCTGCAGTGAGGGGTGAAATCTAAATTCAGTGTAAATATAAAAACAAATACTTGAAGCACTTGGAAGTGTAACTGTGGCTGTTCTGAATACTGAGCTTTTTAGGGTTAGTGAGAACAAGAAATGGAGCAGCGCTCTTGCATAAGAAATGTAAGGAGCTTCCAAACTGCAGCGTGCATGGTAGCACTTGTCTCAGGAGTCTGCACTTGGTCCAAGAGGAAGGGATGTAGTTTTAGTTTAGTAGTAAAGCTGTTGAGGTAACTTTAAACCGTGATTACGAGGTATGTAAGCCAGCAAGGAAGTTGCTGACTTTGGGGAAGGAAGCTGTGGACATTCAATATTGTTATCTTGTCAGTCAGCGTGGCCGTGTGGTGTTGGTATGCAAATGTGGTGGTCCTTGACAGGCTGTGACTAATGCGGGGTGGTGGCTGTTGTTGTAGGTATCTCCCTGCCTGCCAGTGTTGTCCCGGCTATTATTCAACAGTGACTCTGACTTGCTGGCAGATGCATGCTGGGCTCTTTCCTATTTATCAGATGGCCCCAATGAGAAAATTCAAGCAGTTATTGACTCGGGGGTGTGTCGGCGACTGGTGGAGCTGTTAATGTAAGTATCTTGCCTCACTGCTTCAGCCTGGTGAGACTGGGCAGCAGTTCATACCCAAATTGTCAGAGCGCTCCCCACCTTGTGGGGGCAGGATCCAGGCACTGCTGTAACCAGCTCTGCTGGGGCAGTTACAAAAGGGTCTGAAGCAGGGTGGGAGCTGTAGGTTATTGGCCTCTTCTTTCTGAGAGAGCCAGAGCATTTTCTAGTGCTGGAGTGCTAGTTAATGCTGTACACCAAGGAGAACTTACTGAACGGAGGTTTGGACTGAGACTGTATGCTAGGGAATGGAATACTAAGTAATGCAGATGGGAGACTGGGGGGAGGATTGCCTAAATATCCAAGTGCAGTGATGTATTTGTTGTCCTTGCACCATCTTTCCTGCAGGCACAATGACTACAAAGTGGCCTCCCCAGCTTTGCGAGCGGTTGGCAACATCGTGACAGGAGACGACATCCAGACCCAGGTGAGGGGGATAGGAATGTTTTACAGGTGCAGCTAAAGAGGAATACAGCTCTTAATAATATGTATGGAAATTGGGAAGTATGGTCTTGTATGTCTGCAGCAAGTTTTCTTAGGATCAAGGTGCACAATTTGCGTTTCTCTTTTTTTTTTTTTGCTACTCTGAAGTGTGTATTTATAGTGCAATTTCAAAAACTCAAACTCTGTTTTTGGGTTATATGGGAGGTGGGGTGGAATACCTTTCTTTACTACATAATGTAGAAGTGCCATTGCTCCCCTCTTCTCTAAAAGGTCAGGGAGGGAATTGCAGTGCCCATACAGCATATTCACGGTGTGAAAATTGAAAGCACTTAGCTTTCTGCCTGATACTGGTGATCTAACTGCTGCTTTCTTTCTCTAAAGGTGATTCTGAACTGTTCAGCCTTGCCATGTCTCCTTCACTTATTAAGTAGTCCCAAGGAGTCAATCAGGAAAGAAGCCTGCTGGACTATATCTAACATCACAGCAGGAAACAGAGCACAAATACAGGTACAGCATTGAGTCTTCTCTAGTACACTTGTAAAAATCCTAGATTCCAAGCTCAGCATTAAGAACTTGCATTTTTTTCATATCTGATGCCTTGAGGCTGTTTTTTCCATATCCTTTATTTGGAAGTTATTTGCAGACTTCTGCACCTAGCCATCTGCCAAACAAAAGCTTTAAAAAAAAAAAATGTGCTAACTGTACCTACAAAGACTGGGCTGAAATGAGTCCCACAGGTTGGATCATTGGAGTAATGAGAGACATGGCCCCAGTTTCTCTATATGCAATTAGAAATGCCCCTTTGAAAAGCTGTAGCTTGTTGAGTTTTAATTATCCTTTCAATGACCTGTGTACAAAGGCAGATAAATGATGAAAGCATTCCTACAGTATTGATGTAATAATAAAGATCTACTGTGCTAGTTACAGAATTGAATATCTTGCATTACTAGGATCTGGCTGAAGAATGAAATGGAGGAATCACTGAGGGGAATAGCTTGGAAAGTTCTTTCTGAATTGGAAAATGGAAGTAGAGATTTTGTTCAGGTTTCTTAATAGCCTCTTTAGAAACCATGTTGTCAATTCAAACACTTACTATTCTCTCTCCCCAGGCAGTCATAGATGCAAACATTTTCCCGGTACTGATAGAAATCTTGCAGAAAGCAGAATTCCGTACGAGGAAAGAAGCAGCATGGGCAATTACAAATGCAACGTCAGGAGGAACTCCTGAACAGATCAGGTACCCGCTGTGGCTCCTCTTAAGGGAAATCTGAATGTATGGTAGCTTCGTCTTTATGGGAACTGCAAGAACAAGTAACAAGGGACTCATTTGGAGAACCTCAGGGAGAGTACCTGAGACACAGGCCAAGCTATACAGATCACATGCTGTGCTGTAAATTGTAGTTTCCTTCTGAATTAAGGATAAGCCAGTCCAAACTACTCCCTCCCATCCCATTTACATAGCTTAGACTAGGCTAAATGTCCAAACTTGATGACAGATTAAAATACAGTGTGGATCTAATTTGAATAGCACCTGCATTTCAAGAAATTTTATTTTAAAAAAAGGGGAGGGGTTGTATACAAATGCAAATAAGTAGCTAAAAATTAGCCTTGCAAAATAGAAATCTTACCTTAAAATAAAGCAATATATTTTAGCTTGACTCACTTCTCCTGTTCTTTATAACTGAGCAAAGGGGATGCTAGCTATCCTGAAAGTGAATCTATGTTCTTGGTGCTCTCTTTAGATACCTGGTAAATTTGGGTTGCATCAAGCCTCTCTGTGACCTGCTGACTGTCATGGACTCCAAGATTGTTCAGGTGGCGCTGAATGGCCTGGAGAACATACTGAGGCTTGGAGAGCAAGAAGCCAACCAGAGTGGGACAGGCATCAACCCTTACTGTAGCTTGATTGAAGAGGCATATGGTAGGTTGTGGTTGGTGGTCTTTGAAAACAACAGATTATATTGAAAGGTCTGATGCTAAGTGGTTTTTGGTTGCTTTTCCGACTAGTGAAGGGATTTGGTATATTCTAAATTAGTCAGTATTTGCTCCAATAATAGATCATGCTGTCTTTTTTTAGAGTCTTAACGATACAGCGTAAGACAAAACACTAGGAAGCAAGAACTATCACACTTACCTGGGTTTCTTAGAGCTGGATGCCAACTGGATAATTGTGGCTCGCATTGTTGGGAATATTAATCAAAATAAGCTGAGCTAAGTAAGAAGTCCGTGACACTTCTTGCTGCAGTTGTGTGATGGAAATCCAGAGAGACGTAGCTTTTCCCTGGAGAGGCCTAATTTGGTGTTTCTTGTCCTGCTCCTAATGCTCTGAGGAACAGTTCCTATTTTGGTCTGAAATGCCCTGTATACTGCCAGTGTCTTTTTTGCCCTCTCACTGTTACATCGTGTGTCCCAGTAAGAATAATTCTTGAAATTCTTGAATACGTAATGCTTGGATGCATCCTGTTCAGCAGTGGATTTAATTGGGACAGCTAAAGCTGTTGCTGCCCTTCTGCTGGAGATTACTGGGACAGGCCCTACCTCCTTCCCCCTGCAACTGCCAAACTTTTCACAGACAGTGATATTAATTTCATTGATGATCAGTTTTGTGCTCGCAGCTCTCTGCTGGAGACTGTCTGCTTTAGCTGTATCAGCTAAACCTACAATTGGAAAGGCATTAATGCTTTCCGGTACAGATTAAATCCACAAGCAACTCTAGAGAAACAGGAATAGTTAGCTTTAGCTGCTAGTGCTGCTCACAAAATGCTATTCTAACACAGACAAGGGTCTTGCAGTGAATAGAGGGAAGGGTGGAGGATGGATTTGGGACAGCGTGAACAATAGGACCTCCTTGTTTCATTGCATTTCACTTTTTCTTCTCTAAGGCTTGGATAAGATAGAGTTCCTGCAGAGCCATGAGAACCAAGAGATCTACCAGAAGGCCTTTGACCTGATTGAGCACTATTTTGGAGTAGAGGATGACTCCACCCTAGCTCCCCAGGTAGATGAGAACCAGCAGCAATTCATCTTCCAGCAAGCTGAAGCCCCCATGGAAGGTTTCCAGCTATAATGTGTCTGGGGGAAAAAAAAAAAAACACAACACCACAAACTTGCCAGAAAGCAACTGGGAGCAGCTGATTGTCCCATTCCTCCTTGCAAATGGAAGGCTGAACACCCACTCCACCTGTTAGGAAACAATTCTTCCTTCAAACAACTAGAAACAGTGCTTTGTCCTCATGGAAAGGAGGGGATGTCTTGCACATTTTTTCTTTTTGCTGCTGCATACGTGTCTTTAATGCAGGCATCTGGGTGGAGGAAGAACACTGAGGTAACAGATTGTACCTCTTGGGGTTTTTTTCTTTGTGGTGATCTCTCCCAAATGTCACTTCTTACCTCGGGTACTTAATTGAGATTTCAGCATTGGGTTGGGTAAGAACACAAATAGAAAGTAAGCATTCTGACAACAATAATTCTGGAAACCTGGGTTGATCTATTTAATTTTTTGCACATATTACTCTTATTAAAGACTCTAATTTGCCAAGAGCAAAGTTTAGCCCTGGCCTTTCTGCGACCCTCCTTCAGTGGACAGTCCTGACAGAGCTGGGCCAAGTTCCCCTGATACATGCTGTAAATGGACAAAGAAGCGGGACGTTCTCCCCCTCCTGGGAAGAGTTTTCTGGGGGAAGGATTCTTCCCTTGGCCTAGATTTTCTTGTTCCCGACGAACTGCTAGTAGCATTTACAAGGAGAAAAGCACCATGACCCCAAAGCTGGTACCTGAAGAGGGCGGGATGCTGGGGTGGTTTCTGAGAGGAAGCACAGCTGCCGCTGCACAGGCTTTGTTTGCATTGCTACTGCTTGGAGTCACAGAACTGTTGAAATGGTGAAACCCATCCTCATCTTTACTTGAAAGCTTTTTTTTTTCTCCTGTGAGAAAAATTGTGTTCTGAGTTCTGGATTTTCTTTTTTTTTTTTCTGACCTGGGCTGGGGGGCATGGTTTAAGGGCTGTGTGTGGTGCTGACTGCGGCGGCACCGCGCCTCAGTTTGGGGTTTACCCCAGTCACATCATGTACGTTTACTTCAGGAAAAGAATCCAAATTCTGTATTTTTTTATATCACATAGGGGTAGGGATTTGTCTACAGGGGCCGCACAGAAAGCGGTACGTGAGGCATGTAACGCCTGTGAGGCGGGCACGCCCGGAGCTGTGCTGCTGACTGAACAACGGCCGCCGCCGGGCCGGGGGCGGGCCGGGGGCGGGCCGGGCCCGAGACCTCTGTGGGGCTACGGGGGGCGGCGGGAGGGCTGCTGAGGGGGAGGGCTCGGGGCACGCCGGGAGTTGTAGTTCGGGGGAGGCCGCAGAGAGCCCCGCGCGGGGCGCGCTGGGAGTTGTAGTCCGCGGGGCTGCCCGCCGCGGCTGCCGCTTCTTGCCGGCGTTTCCCGGCGGGCCCCGCGAAGCCCGACGCTGATTGGGCGGCGGCGCGGGGCGGCGCATGCGTGGTGCGCGCACGGCGAGGGGCCCGGGCAGGAGCCGCTTCCTGCAGCGCGGGGCCCGGCGGGCGCGGGGCGGCGGCGTCGGGGCCGGGAGCGGGGCCGGGGCCGGGAGCGGCGGGATCGGGAGCGGCGGCGGGGCCGTTCTCCTCCCCTCCCCTTCCCCGCCGGTGCACCGGAGCGCCGCCGGCTTCTGGCCGCTGATTGGCTGAAGGAGAGAGGGGCGACTACGTCACACCGCTGACGCCACCGGGGTACGTGCGTGACGTCATTGCGGTGCCGGGGGGGGGGCACCGGGGGCGCTGCTCTCCCCCCTCCCCCCCGGTGCTCCCCAGCACGGGCCGGGGCCGGGGCCGCCTCCTCCCCCCGGGCCCGGAGCCCCCAGGAGCTGCGGCCCCACGGCAAGGCGGGGGGGGGGGGGGGCGGCGAGAGCCGGCTGCGTCCCCGCGCCCGGGGGTGCCCCGGAGCTGCCCGGAGGCGGGGGGGGGGGGGGTGTCTGCCGTCCGTTAAACCCCGGGGCTTGGCCCCCGTTAAGCCCCCGGAGCTGGGCCCCGTTAAATCCCCGGGTTTCTCTCCTGTTAAACTCCGGGGCTTCACCCCTGTTAAACCACAGGGCTTCGTCCCGTTAAACCCCACGGTTTCACCCCCGTTAAACCCCCGGGTCTTGTACCCGTTAACCCCCAGTTTCACCCCCGTTAAACCCCGGGGCTTCCCCCCCCGTTTCTCTTCCACCAGGGCTCGCCGGGACCAAGCAGGCGCAGGCGGCGATGAAGAACCAAGGCGGGGAAGCCAAGGCAGCCCCGCGCCCCGCGGGCACCTCCGCGGCTGGCGGCTCCCTGCTGCTGGAGGAGGGCGACCCGGCCGAGGCCACGGCGGCGCTGGAAGGTGGGGAGGGGCCGGGGCCGGGGCGTGCGCCCGCTGCCTGCGGCTGGCGGCACGGGCAGGAGGCGTGGGGAAGCCCCGAGGGAGGGTTCCAGGCCGGGAGGTAGCGGGGCCGCTGCTGCTTCTGGGCGAGGGCGGGGTGCTGTGCGCACCCCCTGGTGCTCGGGCAAAGGCAGGTGTGGTTTCAGGGGCAGAAAGTCCTGCTTTCCTGCAGCTCCTGCACATACATGGGTCTGAAGTAGTTACTGCCTCCTTTTCCGAGGCTCAGAGTTGATTCTGGTGTGGATTTTTGATTTTTTTGATTTTTGTGGGCTGTTTGTAGGGCTTAAACCTCCAGGGACCCCCTCCAGGGTTCCACACAGAACGTGTCAGCCAACCCTCCTGGTGGTAGCGTTGGGCGATCTGCTCTGTCATTAGCACTTGGTAAAAATAATTGCCTGGGAGACAAAAAAACGGGTAATCACGGGGGCGCTTGGTTAATCACCTTGGATGCTCACGCCTCGTAAGCGTGTGATGTAGGAAGTGCCCGGTGAATAGAGGTAGTTTAATAATAGAGTTAACGGAGTTAGTTTAATAACCCGCTGCTGTAAATCTCCCCTTTGGGGGAACTTTGGAAGCACAGAAGTGTGCCGAAGGATGCGCTGCCTGCTCTTCCCCGCGTCTGCTGCTGGGTCGAGACGCGTTTGGTCTGAGCCAGTGCAGCTGCTCCTACGTGTGGGAAGACGGAATGACCCAAAAGCTCGGCTCTGGGGGTATCTGCAGGCTGCTCCTCCGAGGGAAAACTCGTGCACAACCTGCTTGTGCTAAAGGCTGGCGGGTAGGGGGCAGTTCTTGCTCTTGACAGATGTCAGGGGCTTGGTCGTGCTCTCGTGATCAAAGGGGAGGCTGCCAGGAATGCACCTCCATTGTCAGGGCAGCGCCTGGAGACGCCGCCTGAACAAAGCGGCTTGTGTTGGTGGAAGTTCGGCCTGCCCTGTGCCGTGGGGTGCTCGGGGAAACCTCGCCCTGGCTGCGCGTCTCTGGGGAGCAGAGAATAGGCTGCGTGGGGGAAGCATCATGCTTTGTGCTCGCGTCTCCCACAGCTCCTCTCACGCAGGAGGACACCAAGTCCTCCCGGCCTGCCGTGCGAGACGTCTCGGAAGAGCTGAGCAGACAGCTTGAGGACATCTTGAACACGTACTGCGTGGATGCCAGCCAGGAGGGTCCGGGCGAGGACGGCGGGCAGAGCGAGCCTGCGGAGCCGGAGGAGGCGGAGAAGTGTCGCAGCGAGTCCCCGAGGAACGGCGAGCAGGAGCCGGGTGGCCCTGAGATGAACGGGGAGAAGGAGGGCACGAAGGGGACGGAGGAGTTCCGACCCGGCGAGGAGTGCGGGGAGCGGGATCAGAAGAAGGCTCAGGAGAAGAAGAAAGCCAAGGGCCTAGGTAAGAGGTGCCCTGCGGCGGTGGTGCCGCCAGCCCGAGAGCCTTGGAGCAGAGGTGGATTTTGTGCTGCCCTTAGCACAGCGAGCACCTTGGGTGCGTGATGTGCAGCAGGGTCTGGGAGCGGTACGGCATCTCCTTGTGGTGTGGGAGGAAACCGAGAGCTGCAAAGGCACTGACAGGTCCTGGGTGCTGCCCCAGCCTCTGAGTTCTGCACGTTTCCCCTCTGCGGGACACAGCTCGTCTGGGCAGCCCGGTGGTGGTTCCCTGCTCCGAAAACCAAGTCTCTTCCTGGCTGCTCTGATCGCTCGCCTGCTGCGCGCAGTGCGGGCCGTGGGGCAGAGCCCTGGGGAGGCACTGGGGCTGGGAGCTCTGGCCCAGGGCATTCACGGCTGCGAGGCCTGCTTTGTCTCTGCTGTCCTCGCCTTTAGGAGCCAGAATTCTGCATGAGTGATGTTTACTTTTTTTTTTTTTCATGCTGTGTCTCGTTCCAGGCAAGGAAATCACTTTGCTGATGCAGACGCTGAACACCCTGAGCACTCCAGAGGAGAAACTGGCAGCACTGTGCAAGAAATACGCTGAGCTGGTGAGTCCTTGCGTCTGCGTGCCAGGTGCTGGGGCAGAGGGAGGACGCTGCTGCAGCGAGCACCGGAACTGCGTGGTGAGGCAGACGGTGGCCACAGGTTATTGTGCTCTTGGTGTTGGGAGGGGCGGTCTGGGAACACTCCTGTAGCTTTGTCGTGTATGTTCCGGGATCTCTGTGGTGCTGGATATCCAGATGTCAGAGGGCAGGCGTTGCTTGGTCTGGCTGGGCATTGTTGGTTTGACATCCTGTAGAGGTGTAAGCAGGGACAGGAGCATTTTTGGCAGGTCAGCGTGTAAGAGGGCTTCAGATACGCTTCGTGTCTGTCCCTGTAAGTGGAAGCTGCATCTCTTGCCCATCTTGTCCTGGTAGCGTACGTGGCCAGTTCTGCTGAGCCTGCGTTCCTCATCTCTGCAGGCAGGGCTGAGCTGTGAGCTGGCAGGCCCAGCTGCGACAGGACCACACGGGTACATCTCCTGCCCCACCACTCAGTCACTGTGTTTCTGTTGATGATTTCTTAGCAAGAAACGTGTTTGGCAGAGCCAGCGCGCTGCTAGGAGCGTGTTGTAGAGCTGAGTACGCACATATTTCTCATGGGCCACGTTTAACCTGAGCACGTGCTGTATTCAGGGCAGAGGAGACCTGGGACTGTCCGCGTGCATCCCAAGGGGTCGTGTTCGGGTTTCCCTGCGGCTGGCCGTGTGCTCAGAGCTCTGCTCCATGTGAGCAACGTGTGCGTGGAGCTGCTGGAGAAATGCGCGAGTCTGTCGGGTCCTGGTAGGATCCCGATTCAGGAAGGAAAAAGGCCCAGTCCAGGGGACTTTGGGCTC
Organism: Anser cygnoides; assembly: GCF_040182565.1. Taxonomy (NCBI): domain Eukaryota; kingdom Metazoa; phylum Chordata; class Aves; order Anseriformes; family Anatidae; genus Anser; species Anser cygnoides. The sequence goes on along the minus strand of NC_089896.1, from coordinate 6,654,986 downwards.
TGCATCAGTTCTGCTCTGCTCAAAACCAGCACCTTTTGTGTTATAAAACTCTTGTTATTCTCTTACGGTACACAGAGCACTTCTTTGGTCCCCCTGTTCCCTCATACAGGCACAGCTTTGCCCTGGTCTGTTTTGCTACATCTGTGCCCTTTGCTCTCCTGCCCTAGCTGGAAGAGCACCGTAACTCCCAGAAGCAGATGAAGATCTTGCAGAAGAAGCAGACGCAGCTGGTGCAAGAGAAGGACCACCTGCAGAGCGAGCACAGCAAGGCCATCCTGGCCCGCAGCAAGCTGGAGAGTCTGTGCCGCGAGCTGCAGAGACACAACCGCACCCTCAAGGCAAGTGTCTCCCGGGCGCTGCTCCAGGAGCTGCTTCCTCCCGAGCACTCGGATCGCTTGCTGCGGGGCTGGGAGCCTCTCTGGCAAGCTGACCTCTGCCCGTGGTTGCCCACAGCCTGATGACTTCCAGAGCAGGCGTTTAGTTCTGCTGTTAAGCCTTCGCCTTGCGAGGGAGAGGAGGGCAGGGGGCTGACCCGCGTGGTCTTGTGTGGAGAAAAGCAGGGAGCTTTGTGGGCTGGCGCAGCTCTCATAGGGAAGGAGGGTGGGCAGTGCCCGGGATGCAGCGTGCCCCTTGGTGACTGCGCCAGCCGTGACCAGGAGCAGCAGCGACTTGATCCAGCCGCTCAGTGGAGCTGCTGCTGTGCGAGGGAGTTCTCCGGGGTCAGCAAATTGCCTGCGCATCCTTGTGCTCTGCGGTGCTGCCCACTTCTGCCCTTGGGGTAACTCAAGGAGGCACCCAGGAGGAAGGGGCATGACTTATCCACCGTGCCCAAGCATTGTTCTGGGCTGTGTTCCCTGCAGAAATGCCGGGGAAAGGCCCAGGGCAGGCTGAGGAAGGGGTGCTCAGGCAATGGCCCATGGTCCCTTCCTGATTGATACCAACGTTAGCGGGAGGCTGGCTGGGCTCGGAGCAGCACGGCGTGGGCAGCTTCGCTCACCTGCCTGCCCGCACAGAGCCTGACGTGGCCCTGCTGTCTCTGCCCTGCTCGTGCAGGAGGAGGGTGTCCAGCGTGCCCGGGAGGAAGAGGAGAAGCGGAAGGAGGTCACCTCCCACTTCCAGGTGACGCTGAACGACATCCAGCTCCAGATGGAGCAGCACAACGAGAGGAACTCCAAGCTGCGCCAGGAGAACATGGAGCTGGCGGAGCGGCTCAAGAAGCTCATCGAGCAGTATGAGCTGCGGGAGGAGGTGGGTTGGGGCGGGGGCCTGGGGCAGCCTGCTGGGGTGCGCCCGTTCTGCCCCGGGGAGCGTGTTTCTGGGCAGGGACTGGTGGGAGAAGGGGCCTCGGGGCTCTGGGGTCTTCCCTCAGGATCTCTGCCACCTGGGCAGCAGGGCCCTGGCCGAGCGTGTCAGTGACTGGTGGCGTTTCCTTGGCAGCACATTGAGAAGGTGTTCAAACACAAGGACCTGCAGCAGCAGCTCGTGGACGCCAAGCTCCAGCAGGCACAGGAGATGCTGAAGGAGGCAGAGGAGAGACACCAGCGGGAGAAGGACTTTGTAAGTCTCGCAGCAAGTCTGTAACGGTTCCAAGCAGTTAGCTTTTTGCCTTGTTCGTGGAGGTTTGTTGCTGCTGGGTTCCTACGCGCAGAGCCCGTGTTGGATGAGGCCATCCCAGGCCCGCTGTTTGCCCGGCAGTGACTGTGCCCCCAGCTGCCTCAGGAGCACGGCTGGAGCCCCTGCTCTGCCCTTGGCGTTTCTCCCAGCCCTCTGCTGTCTCCAGGCCAAGCAACCAGCTGTGCAGCGCGTATCAGGAACTTCCCCTGGTGGCGGCGAGGTAACGGCTTTTGTTCTTCCCTAGCTGCTGAAGGAAGCTGTGGAGTCGCAGAGGATGTGTGAGCTGATGAAGCAGCAGGAGACCCATCTGAAGCAGCAGGTGAGCTACCTGGTCTGTGTGCGCTCAGCCTGCTTGTTCGTTTGCCTGCTAGTTTGTTTGTTTTCTCTTCCTTTCTCCCTCAGCGGGGAACAACCTGAAGTTGCTTAATCTGGAAAACACAAGGGCAGGACTGTTCCTGAGTTTGGTATCGGTGTGTCTGTGGCAGCGCAGAGTTTGCTGAGACCTCTTTCAGCTCTTCTGCCTTGTGGGAGAAAGGGGCCTTGGTTTTACCAGCACGTTTCCCAGTGCTGGGAGCAGTTGTGTGATCATGCTCTGCTGAATCAGACCCAGCAAGTGCTTCCTGCCAAGGCCAGGAGGTGTTTGCAGAGCACATCACTCTCTGAGGATGTTTCCCTAAGAAAGAAGAAATACTGTTCCGCATTTTCCAGTACCTAAAGTTGGCAGAGCAGCCCCATGCTGCTAGGTTGTTTGTCATAAAGTTCAGTCACAAGATAACTAGCTCACTTCTTGGCTAAAATCTCCCCTCTCCCGGGGAAGGCTGTCGGGAGGTGCCATGGCGAGGAGCTGTAACCCTGTCTCTCCCTGCAGCTTGCTCTCTACACAGAGAAGTTTGAAGAATTCCAGAACACCCTTTCCAAAAGCAGCGAAGTGTTCACGACATTTAAACAGGAGATGGAGAAGGTGGGTAACGCTGTCGCTGCCTGTCAGAGCGTGTGGGCTGGAGGCACTGCCTGTCTCCTCGCTGCGTCTGTCAGCGGGATAAGCTGCAGCTCTGTTTTGTTGAGTTCTGCTGGCATTAAACCAGCCACGAGCTGGCTGCTGATAGAAGGTGGATACTGGACTTGCGGGGTGGCTGCTGCACCCCTCCTGAATCACAAAAAGCAGCGCTACCCCTGTCTCCTGGTTTGTGTTACCTGCTTGGTGTTTCCCACTTGACGCTGACAGCAACAAGGCAAGGAGACGTTGTGCAGGACAGCAGGATCTCGGTGTCTGAAAGCAGGTTGCCATTTGTGGATACACGAGGTGTGCCCCACTGTATCACTGGCTCATTTGTTCCCTTTCTGTCACTTAGATGACTAAGAAAATTAAGAAGCTGGAGAAAGAGACCACTATGTACCGTTCTCGCTGGGAGAGCAGCAACAAGGCTCTCTTGGAAATGGCTGAAGAGGTAAGGAGGCTCTGGCTTTCTGTGCTGAGGCAGGCATCTTGCGTGGTCTTTTTCCCCTGAAGTTCCCTTTGGGGTTTTGTCTCTCTCCCTTTCTGCCTTCGTCCCCGGTGTGGTAGTCTGAAAGCTGCCTCTCTATTTGCAGAAAACCCTACGGGATAAAGAGCTAGAGGGGCTTCAGGTGAAAATCCAGCGCCTGGAGAAACTGTGCCGAGCCCTGCAGACGGAGCGCAACGACCTCAACAAGAAGGTTCAGGACCTGTGTGCCCACGCGCCCCGGGCAGACATGGACCTGTCGGAGCCCCTGAAGGACCCAGCCCGGGAGGGCTCCGAGGCGGTGGCAGGAGGTGCCCCAGCAGAGCAGCGCCTGGCTGAGGATTGCCTTCACTCGGGAAAGCCAACGCACGGCACAGATCCTGCGGAGACGCTTGGAGAACTGAGCATAGGAGGCCTGGGGCAGAGTGGGACTGAGGAGGGCCCTCAGGGCGCTGACTGAGCCCGCCGTGCGGTAGGCAGAGGTAGGGCGAGGGAGGGTAGCGTGAATGTTTCCAGACTCCGATGCCCCTCTCCTGGTCCTTGGACAGGTGCAAGAGGACAGCCCTCCCTGGGCTTCGAGATTTCCTAGCGTAGGTTTTTGGAGGGTTTTTAAATTTTTATATATATATATATGTGTGAGACATATATATATATGGTATATAAAACCTGTGCAGGGCAACGTACACTTTATATATGAATATATACGGAACCTAGAACGACCCACCTCCCTGCGTGTGCGTGAATAACTAATATATGGAGACTCAACTGATTGTCCCTTTCACTAAAAGACCTTGTCATTGGCAGGCTGTGACTTCCCCCAAAATCTCGTGCAGCTCAGGAAAGCAGGTGCATGGATCGGCCCCAGCCCTCCTCTGGCTTGTGGCACGGGGACAGCTGGGCGCGTTGCTTCCTCTGCCTTCACGGCGACACTCTCACGTTGAGTGACAGCAAAAGAGTTGAGCGAGGGAGAGCAGAAGCGTTTCCCAGCTCTGGATTCTCCCTCCCTCCTCTGCAACAGGCAGGAGGGAGCTCCTGGACTTGTTATTGCTTTCTCATGCTCTGGCTGGCAGCTCTCGAGTATGAGCTGAGCAAACGAGGGCGAGAGAGGCTGTTTCCCCTCTGTATGGGTTTTGTGTATTGAATGGGGACAAAAAGAAGCAAACTGTGGACGCCTGGTTCACCCAGGCCTCCTGCAGGGTCTTTGCTCTTCCCAGAACCTGCCAATGTCTCGATAGCCTTATGATTCACAGTTGCCTCTTTGCTATACGCACATGTGCACAAGTGTATTAAACAGTTAATCCAAAGGTCTAACTCCGAAGTGTTTTGCACAAGCACGTGTGATCAGTTGTGCAAGGGGACGGGGAGGTCCTTCCAGCTGAGCTCTGCCCTGCCTCAGGACCACCCCTTGGCGCTGAGCGGGGTGGTCCTGGAGGCGTTCACGGAGCTGGGGCTCCAGGAAGATCCAACCTGTGTCTGCTCCGCGACCTGCTGAAGCTGAACCGCTGGGACCAGCACAGGACCGTGCTGCGGGCTGGTCCCTCCTGCAGTCAGCCCCCCGCGGGCCCTCCAGTCTGCACTGGCGCTGCCCGGCCCCCTTCTTGCCCTCTGCCCGGTCAGAAGAGCAGCTCCCGGGTGCCAGCTGCCGCCTGGCCCGAGCTGCCGCCGCTGTGTCTGGGTGCGAGCCGCAGCCTCTGCCCGCAGGACCAAGCGCTCGCCCACAGGACCCGCTTGTGCCGGGAGGGCGTTGAGAGACACGTGAGGCTTGCTGGCACGGGGCTTGGGGGAGTTCTCCTTAGTTTCTCAAGACTTCCTCTTTTCACTGTTGTTTTGGGAGACCTCTGCTTCCTTGAAATCCTTCCTGCAGCTTCTCTACAGCAGACTTTATTTTCAGCATTGCCTTCCTTCTTGCTTGAAGCTGAAGTGAGCTGGCCTGAGCCGTTCCTTGCGGTGGCTGCATTCAGTGGAACAGCCTTGGTTTCTTTTCTGGTGATGCAGCTGCTCTTGCATCTTCTCTCTGCAATTGTACGGTGCCCTTGCGAAGGACCTGCCCTGGGAGCAGCCTGCAGTAGGTGCCTCTGCATCCCCCTTTCCTCCAGAGGAAGTCCAGCGAGTTCAGGCTTAATGACTGCGGCTGTCTACAGAGCCCAATAAGCCTCTGTAGAGCCACAGTCTTGAACATCCACTAGGATACGTTCCCTGGAGTTCCGTGGGGCTTTTTCTTCTAGCTCTGCACCGCCAGCATCGCTTCCTCCTGCATGGGGACGCATCTGCCTCTGCCAGGGGCCTTCTGGAGTGAGTGAATGTAGCTCTGGCCCAGCGGGAGCCCCCAGTTCCCCGGCAGCAGGGCTGGGCGAGGGCTGCAGCCTGGCTCTGGGCTTCTCTTCTTGCTCTTTCAAAGAAAAATCTCATAGAAAGTCACCACCACAACCACCACCCTTTTTTTTTTTTCTGTTATGGTACAGATAACCTCCGCGGGGGGCTGGTGTATGTATCTTGGTACCCAATAGAGGTGCACACAAACTCACTGCTGCTGTCTGTGTTATTTCTCAGGCGTTAGGGCCGTGTTTGGGAGCGAAATGGGGGACGCTGGCTTGTGGGGTGGGAGTGGGGAGGCTGGGAGGGGGACTTCAGGTGCAAAGCTGCTGGCACATCCCTGCCTGAGGGGAATGGGTGGGGGTCTGTGCCCAGGACCCCCGGCACGGGGCAGCTCGTGCTGCTCTCCCCTGGGAGCTGGGGGAGCCCCTGGGGCCCCGCACTGCACGCACCCTGGGGTCCCGCAGGCACGGCCCAGCCGGGGACCCTCCTGGCACCGGTGCCGTCAGCCCGCTGAGGGGTCAGCCCTTGGCATTTGCGACACCCCCCCGGTTTTGCTGGGGTGCTCGTGGGGAAGGCGCTGGGGCGCAGCCCCCGTTACCCGCTCGGGGCCCGCTGTGCGTGCGGCTGCCCAGGACCGGGGCCGCATCCTGCCCTCCCCAGCGCGATGCCGGTGCCGATGCCGGCGGTGTCCGGCCCGGCAGCAGCGCCCCGGGGCCGTGCGGAGCCCGGAGGAAGTTCCCGTTCCCTTTAAATGCAAATCCCGGCCCCGGGGCTGCGGCCGTCCTGCGGGGCTGGGGAGGCGGCCGGGCGGCTCCGCGGGACGGGACGGGACGGGACGGAGCGGGGGGGCCTGCCGCAGGTCGGTGTCCCCGTCCCCGTCCCCGTCCCGCTGCTCGGGGGGGGGCAGCCGGAGCCTGCCACAAAGCAAGGGGCTCCCTCAGCCCCGTCCTGCCACCGCTGAGGGCCCAGGAGGAGCTTGGGGGGGGGGAGGGGGGGTCGAAATATTCCTGGGAGGGCTCGGGGGGTGTCGGGTCCCTCCGGTGGTCTCAGCTCCAGCTCTCCCTTAGGGCATCCGGGGGCTTGCCCTGCGCCGCTGGGGCTGAAATCCCCTTTTCTGCGGCTCTGGGAGATGACGCTGTGAAGTAATCCCTGGCTGGGAGCTCCCTGGCTGTTTTTCAGGTCCCAGGCTCTGCCCTGCGCCGTGATGCTGCGGCGCAGACCGAGATAACGCAGCCCGAGCTCGGCCGTGGATCCCAGCGGGTGCGGGCAGAGCGCCTGGCCTCGGCCCTCCTGCTGCTGCCGAACCTCGCTGCAACCCACCGAGCCCCGCCACAACTTGTGGAGCCCTGCTGCAGCCCACCGAGCCCCACCGCGTCGCCTCGCTGGGGTTGTGAGGACGAAGAGGCCCCGCACAGGGAAGGGGCTGCCAAGAGCCGTGCGTCCATCCCGCGCGGGTGCCTGTCCCGCAGCTCCGTCCAGGATGGAGGAACGGAGGAAGAAGCGGAGCCCCAGGGCCCAGCCGGTGCCTGCCGGGGCCCCACGGCCGCTGCCCGTCAGCAAGAGCACGTCCTTCGCGCTGCCGCTGCCCGCCCTGCCCTCGGCCCAGCAGCGCGCCAGGCCCCGGCGGTCAGTGCTGGTGTGGGGGACCCTCGGTCCCTGCGGCCCCCTCGGGAGCTGGGGGGCCAGGGGGGGTCTGGCGGTGCCACCACCTGCGTGTTCTGCGCAGGGCGAGCAAGGAGAGAGTGCGGGCAGGTGGCACGGGGGCGGCACGGGGGGCTCCGCTGCAGCACAGCTTCCTCACTGAGGTCTCCGACGTGTGCGAGATGGAGGGGGGGCTGCTCAGCCTCCTCAGCGACTTCCACTCGGGCAAGCTGCAGGCTTTCGGTGAGGGGCTGGGGGCCGGGGGGTGCGGGGGCTGCGCTGGCGGGCTGTGACGGCTCCCACCCGCGGGCGCAGGGAAGGAGTGCTCCTTTGAGCAGCTGGAGCACGTGCGGGAGATGCAGGAGAAGCTGGCACGGCTGCACTTTGGCCTCGACGTCTGCGTGGAGGAGCTCCCTGAGGAGCAGAAGAAGGCGGTGGCTGACAGGAACCTGGACCAGCTGCTGGTGCACGTGAGTGGCACCTCCGCGCTCCGTGCCCAGCCCCGCAGTGCTGGTGGGGTCCCCACCGGCCCCTGGCCTCCCCACCGGTGCTGCAGCCTCTCCCTTTGCCTCCCGCAGCTGGAGGAGCTGAGCAGCTCCATGTATCCTTGGCATGGGGTGGCAGTGGCGGTGGTGGCAGGTGGCAGGGGATGGCGCAGCCTCCGGTGCTTTCCCTTGACGCGGGCCCAGACAGAAGCTGCACCTGGCGGAGAGCCCCGGCCCTGAGGAGGCTGCAGCCTGACCCGGTGCCGTCCCTGCTGCGAGGAGGAGGCTGCTGCGAGGAAGAGGCCCCGTGGGAACGGGACGGGACGGAGCAGCAGCCACAGCCCCGCACGGGGAGGACCCCCCCCTCATGCCCCCACTGCAGCACCGATGGCGGCGACACCTCGGGCACCCGCCTGGGAGAAAACAGTGGGGACTGGGACCGGGCCCTCCCCTTTCCCCCCCCCCAGCCCCGCCGCCATCTTGTGGGCCCCCATGGCCGGGCGGGTGACGCCATCGGCCGGTGCCCGCTGCCCCGTGGTGATGGCGGCGGTGGCGGCGCCGGGCCCGCAGGCGGAGGCTGAGCAGTGGCGGCGGCTGCTGGGCGCCGTGACCCGCCTGCAGGTGGGGGTCCGAGGGGGGCACGGCGGGAGGGCCGGGCCGGGGCGCGCTGCCATTAAACTGACTTGGCTCCAGGCTCGGCCGCGATCGTTTCTTAACCACAGGGGGCCGGGGGTGGCCGGGGGCGGCTCTCGGGGGTCAGGGGGTGGCTTTCGGGGTGTCGGGGGGCGCGGGGCTCCTGTGGTGCCTCTGCCCACAGGCCTGCGTCAGGGGCTGGCTGCTGCGGCGGCGCTTCAGGAGCTTGCAGCAGGAGTACGAGGAGGTGGTGAGGGAGATCGAAGGAGACCTGAGCGAGCTGCAGTGGACGGGACGGTACCTGCTGAGGCCCGTCTTTGTCCCCAAGGTCCGTGCCCGTGCCCGTGGCCACCGGGAGGGTGGGAGGGTGGGCCGGGGGCTCGGCAGCTCTTGGGGGGAGCGTGGCCTGGAGGGTGGGCGCCTCGGGTGCTGCTTGCGCTGCGCTGCCCAGGAACTGTCTCTGTCGACCCTGCGCTCTATTTCTACCTGAGGAAAGTGACAGTTACAGAGCCAAGGCTCTGGCTCATCCTGTTTTGTCACCGAGTCCCCATGCGAGGGTTCAAACACCCGGCCTGCACGGGGGTTTCTGCAGACCTCCCCTCCATGCGCCCACCTCAGCCATTCCTAGCAAACAGTCCCCACTGTGGTGGCTGAGTGCTGCTATTTAATGCATTTGCTGCCTCTGGAAGAGAGGCCCTTTAAAAATCTGTGTGGCCTGACCAGAGCATGTCAGTATCGGGGCAGGATTGCTGGTAATGGTAGGTACCTGGCTGGGACAGAGCCCTGACCCACAGCACAGCCCCCCTTCAGATCTTTCTGTTTTCCTTTATGTCTGTTTGTTCAGTTTGTCGCATGTTGCTTCTCTAGAAGTCACTGCAAGGAAAGTGTTCGGCTATACAAGAGTCTGTACCGAGTGACAAGGCCAGCACAGAGAAAACAGAGCAGGAGCTGGATGCTTCCGAACCGGAGCGGGACTGGGGCTGCAGCAGCAGCAGCGTGAAACCTACAGCCCAGCTGCAAAGCGAGGAAGACCCCTGCTCCCTGGGTGAATGTGATGTAGCGAGACCCCCAAATCCAGGGGCTGACACAGATAAAAGCACTGCAAAGGGGTGCAGTGCCCTAGCAGAGAGCGAGGAGTGGCAGAACAGCAGTGTGTCATCCGTGTGGGACAGCACTGTCCAGGAGTCAGAGTCCCTCGAAGCCTGCCTGGGTAAGGGACGGGAGCCCCTGTGTACCGTGGCCAGGGCTGTGCCCTCTGCCCACGTGCTTTGAATGACCTGGTGATGAGGTGATGAGTGTGGGTGGCAAAGTGTAGATCCTTGGAGAATCAAAACCTCAAGACTGTACTGGAGAGGTTAGAGAAACTCATTGCAGGACGGATGGTAGATGCAATGTGAGTATTCTGGTAATAGTTTCTTCCATTTCTCTGCAGAAATTCCACTTGAGGATATAAAGGAACTTCCCCGAACTCGAGCTGGCCTCCAGTCCTACAGAAATCACTTGATCATGGAGCTGCTGTGGTTGCAACAAGCTATCGTCAGCCGTAAAAACGTAAGGGCCTGGCCCTGCCTCTTAGAATCATAGAATCAGGAATGATTCTGTGATTCTATAGAATCACAGAATTTTTTCATTATTCCATATATGGAATCTGTTTCTATGATTGTGTGATTCTGGCTGAGTGTGATGACTTTGCTGGCTAATCTGCAAAGGCAGGTGCTTTCCTGCTTCTCTGTCTCTGGGATTTAATTGTTAACACCTGATTTTATTTCTCTTGCAGTACCTGATGCTGAAACAGAGGCTGGGGACTCCTGACCCATAGGAAGGTGTTCCCGAGCGTGGGGGACATTTGTACTGGTGTGGAGGAGCAGAGGAGCTGCAGCACCATGGCATGACCTCAGGGACAGCAGTAGCCTGAGGGGACTCCAGCTCCACGGGCTGATGTTCTCTATGTCAGATGCGTGTGGCAAGAAAGATATTTTATTTCTTTTAAATTTGAATAATTGGTTAAAGCAGGGGTTAATTGTCACTGCAGCTAAGGAGATTGTGTGCCCTGGAGGGAGTCCCAGGGAGGTCTCCTTCCACGAAAACCTTATTTCTGTTGGCAGAGCCGGGTGGTTCTGGGGTAAATTAAGGCTGGGAAGACCGTCTCTTGCAGAAGGTACTCTTTGGCCAGCTGATTGCTTGTGGTGGACCTGAAATGCCTGAAGGCAACAGGTGCTTTCAATTTGTAGGAATAAGCTCTTCTCCACTGAATTGTGGGTGACCCCTGCCAGTATCTGTGCTGTATTTTTGGGATGTTTTCATATGTTACAGCTCTGGGGTCTCCAGGTGCTCGTGGTAGGAACACCTAGTTGAAATACTAAGTTAAGGAGGAAAGTTTCCTAACTTTCCTGTGCGGCTGTTGGGGATAGAATATCTAACCTGACCTTCAGGAGATGAGGCTTGGTTCCTGACATGCACATTTCTGGCCGTGGTAATACAGGTGTGTGCGGCACGGTCACTTGGAGAGAACGCCTCACGCTTCAGGGAGCAAGTAAGGAGTTAAGGGGTTGGTGCTGTGCTTTGAGAGTACTTTGTTTATAGAGATATTTTTTATTTTTTTACCTTAGCACTAGTTCAGGGATATTAAACGTCCCTCAGAAGGGGACTTCCTGCATGTTGCTCTGGTTCCTTACGGGGACCCTGAGTCTTCTGTGCAAACACTCTGTTTGTATGCCCTGAGTGGGTGCTGTTATTGTGTGGCGGAGATATCCTTCTGTTCCTGATGACACTGACTTGTATGTGAATAAAAAGCATTTCTGCAGCTTGTTTGTGAACCTGCCTATTCCTGCCTGCCCTGCCTTCTGCTCCCGGCCAGAGCCAAGCGGGTCCGTGGCCTGTTCTGCCCCATGCGGCCTGTTCAGTGCAAGGGGCGGTGTGTCTGCTCTGCTGTGGACCTTTGTCCAACACGCACAGGGCCGAAACCCACTGCACTTCCCATGCAGTAGCAAGTGATGGCAAGGGCTAACAACTTCTGGATATTGATGCTCTGGATGGGATGTCAGATGCTGGCGCTGCACCTCTAAGCTGTTTATCAGAGTCCAGTGGCCACAGTACTCGACGTGCAGTGAGGGTGAGGTTGAAGAGCCCTGTGGTTCCTGGTTCTCAGCTAGCAAGGTGTTTGCAGGTTGTTTGATGTGGCCTCCGGACTGGCCCACAACTTCCTCCTGCTGGGCCTGCAGCCGTGGAGACGGCCAGTTGCTCAGGGGACTGCTGCGGGGAGACAGCAAAACACAAAGACGGCTGCTCAGAAGGCTTTGGGCTGGGCAGGAGGCTGACCAGAGCTCTCCTCCGTGCTCTGCGGTGGTCTGTGGGGCTTTGACCCACGGGGATGAGCTCCAGAGGCTTAGCTCTGGCACCTCCAGCCAAGAACGTGGTGGTGTACCGCAACGGTGACCCCTTTTTCCACGGGAAGAAGTTTGTGGTGAACCAGCGGCGGTTCCTGACCTTTGAGGCGTTTCTGAAGGAGGTGACCAGGAGCATTCACGCGCCCCTGGCTGTGAGGAATCTCTACACCCCCAGGGACGGCCACCGCATCGCTGAGCTGGGGGACCTGCAGGACGGGTGCCAGTACGTGGCTGCGGGGTTTGAAAAGTTCAAAAGGCTCAAGTGAGTAGGTGGTCCTTCGGTCCCGGGGTTTGGTTTAGTGGAGGTGTTTTTGTTTTCTAATCCTGCATGAAGTAGAGCTGTTTTGGTTCATCCTGAAATGCAGAAGGCTGAAGAGACTTGTGGCATTGCTTGAATCTTGAGGTGACGTGTGGGACGTGTGTTGGGTGAATTTGGCTCCCTGAGTGCGTGTTGCATCCTGCTGAGGAGGGGGTCCGAGCTGTATTTAACAGCAGTCAGTCCTTGGAGCCTTGACCTGTGCTTAGCTCAAAGGAATACAATGTTCTGGGTGTCTTTACCATGGATATTTGAAATGGTCTTTGATTGACTGGGAAATTATTAAAAATATCAGACTTTAGAGTGAAATTCTGTAAGTCCATGAGACAAGGCACATAGAGGATTGTTTCTAAAGTGACCTAAATAATGAACACATCTGGTGACGATGCACCAGGTCAAAGCAGCTGGCCATTCTCTCCCTGCTCCTTAGTCAGTCATGGCCCAGCTGGTATGTGGAATGTCATCTTGTTCCCACAGCTATTTAAACCAGGGAAGGAAGGAGCTCCGTGGGACAAGTAAGAGCAGCGGTGTGCAGGTGAGTCTGAGCTGAGTGAGGACGGGCAGGAGTGTGGAAGGGGGGAGGTATGAGGGACATGAAGAAGGCTGGCACTGATCAATCAGAAGTTGAGGTTTAAGGCTGCAAGGTGCCCAGTGGAGATCAGGTAAAAATGCCACAGGAATCAGTAGGCCGATGTGTGTGTGAGGGGCTGCTGCTGGGTACCTTCCTCCCGTCTCAGCCGTGCAGGGGAAGGATCTGTGCACAGAGGTTCTCTGGCAATTCTGGAACGCTCTCAGCTCTGTGAAGAGCCTCTCCAGGCCTTGATGTTGCTGACAACAAACCCCACCTAGCAGCAGCAAACATGAAGGCAGGGCAGGCAGATCCTGGTGGAGAAAAGGGAACAGCCCTGGGAGGCTCAGTGCCAGGGCTGTGCTGTTTTTGTGCACTGACCTTGTCTCCAGTCCCGCACCGTAGCTCCCTGGAGGTCAAACATCGCAACACGACGGCAGAAGCACACCCACCTTACAATCCAGTAAGTGCCTCAGTGTTTTCTCCTTGGAGGGTCTTTGGGAATGCTTCTGGAGGGAATTTGTTGTAAATATTGTCAGGCATCTGCCCATTTCCCCTCCCTTCCACATACTGTCTCCTTTGGGAAATTGAACAGAGATGCTGGTGGCACAGATGTCAGTGTCCAGTGACGGTCTTAGATGAGGAGCTGCCGGGGTGGGGAGAATTGATGCCTTCATAGCTGTTAATAGAACATTTCTGCTCACTCTTGGTTGTAGCCTTCTGGCTGGTTGTGACCCACAGGACGGTGCGTGTGATCTGTTGATTGTAAGGGGCTGTCAGCAGCTCTGGGGCTGAGATGTGTGAAAAGTCTTGGGACAGTGAGTGCTGTGTTCATGGGAGCTGTAGGAACACAGTCTCATGGCATGCTCTGGGCTATTTCTGCTGCAGTGTTTTCCGGAATGGGGATTTGCTGAGCCCTCCTTTCCGACTGCTGTTCTCTCAGAGCGCCCCGCTGCAGTGGGACACGCTCCTGGCTACGCTGACAGCGAAAGCTGACCTGCGCAGCGGAGCTGTTAACAGGTGGGTGTCTGGACAAGGCACTGCTCCGTCTTCCCTCTTTACGTCCAGGAACATAAGCAGCACTTAATAGCACGCAGGATTGGGAGCTCAGGCGCTTCCAGCCTGCTTCGGCAATCTCATCTGCTTTTCAGGTTTTCCCATCTTTAAATTGGTGACAACATCAATGTCCTAAGTGTTGTGTGAGGAGGGCTGACGTTGGTGGTAGTCAGGTGAAAGAGCGATAAGCAAACAATAGTGTGGCACACAAAGGGAGCTTATGTCTAGAAGGAAGGGCAGAGGGAAGGGGCTTTCATGCAACCAATGCAGCCTGCCTTCTCACACATCTATTTACTGGTACCCAAAGAGAAAGCTGAGAACTACTGCATCTCACTGCTCCCCAAGTGTGGTATTTTCATGTGCTTCCTTGGAGTAATACAAGGAATGATTGTTCTTCTCTGACTTGTCTTGATCCTGTTTAACACCTGTTTGCTTCCACACCGAGGGGCTGCTCACTGTCCTCTGACTTTCCCCGGTGTCGAACCCTTTGCTGTCTTTTCCCGAGGCTCTGCAGGCTGGATGGCACGCAGGTGTTTGGTGAGGAGGGGCTGGTGAATGACGGTTACTACGTGGCTGTGGGGACTGAGGAGTACAAAAAACTGCCTTACTTTGAGCTGCTGGTGCCCCAGGATTCTGCATGCAGGACACCATGGTACGTAGGCTGTGCCTGAGAGGTTTAAAGGGTCATCTCCGCAGTGCTCTTTGGCTACAGCTATCCTTAGCCCTCCCATTCAGTGCTGCCTGCCTCAAGGGTCCTGCAGCTCGCTTCTGCCTGATGCTGAGAACCTGCTTCTCCTTTGTTTTAGGAACCATCCAGATAGACGCAAAAAGTACAGCAGAAAGGTGGGTGGCTCGGCAGGCACAGGACTGCGTGTGCTACAATCACAGCTGCTCCTGTGTAGACATCCATACAGAAGCTGTGGATGCGTACAGCAGTCTCCCTGCCCAACTGCCATGGTTACGGCATCCTTGCTTGGCACCATCCCCAAAGCAGCATCTGGGGATAGCTGTGGCCACGTCGGACTCGAATTAAATCTCACTGCCTGAAGATCTCCTTAAGGTGGCCTCACTGACTACTTCTCCTTTTTGGATGTTGGACAGGGAGAACTCATCCTGGAGCAGAGAGCTCTTTTCTGGTCACTGTGCGGTGAAAATGCCAAGTGGAGACTGCAGATAGAGCAGCTGGGCTGTCCTGGGTTGTCCACTGACACGTGGATCTGTACTATCTGTGCTCACTCAAAGGACTTTAAAATTTCCTTTCTTTTGTTTTCAGTTTAGCCAGCGTGATGCCACCTCCCAGGACAGTGCTGCTGCCTCTGCTCTTGCTGAACCACCCCAACAGGTAAGGACTGCAGAAAGCATTGTTTTGCGTTCCCTATATCTGGTTCGCTTTTAGTACCAACTTAAAACCCCAGACAGAGAGTGCAGTGTGACAGCAGAGGGTGCGGGATCAAAGCTTGTAGGGGAAAGTAACAGTCTTTAGTGGAGTACTGTGCAAAACTGCTCTTGTTTTATAAGTTGCTTTATCAAGAAAGCCTACCAGAAGCATGTGATGAATACTTTCAGCTGGACGGTTGCAGGGTGCAGACCCCAGGAGCTGCAGAGACCAACAGGAGCCCGGTTGCTTTTCCACCACTGCACAGGCAAGTCAGGAGGTCTCACCTCAGGGAGGAAGAGTCCATTTTCCATGCTAAACCTGTCCGTGTGGGACAGAACAGGAGGAGGAACAGGAGTGTGCAGCACTGGCCTGATCAAGGTAACGGATTCTGCTATAAATGTAGAGAAGTCTAGCTTTACTTTGATGCTAAGGGACAGAATAGTTCTAGATGCACAAAAAAAAAAAAATCAGCAATGCATCAAATAACTGCTCTGTTTCTGATTCTTCCTCTCCTCATCTGGGCACATATAAAGACTTTTCTGGAGCCTCAATAAGACTAGACCATGGCAATCTGCTATACCCAGTGAATTTTTTTTTTTTTTTTTCCTCCTTGCAGAAGAAATTGTCTATAAAGCCAAAGATCCTAGGAAGGAGATGCAAGGTGCTTGGGGAGTAAGAGAGCACGAACACACTAGGGTGGAGGCACCCACTGATCAGGTATAAGAAATACTTTCCTGCCGTTAGGTGTCTCACTGCTGCAGGGCATTCATTGTCCCACTAGAGTCTACCCCTGCTCCAGTTTTGCACAGCTCCAAGAGCCAGCCTTGGGTGAACACGTTAAGAACAGGTTGTGGCAATTGCTTGGGAAAGTTTTCTCACTTGTTCTTAGTCCTGTTCATGAAGTTTGCACAGCACTGTGCTTCCCCCTAGAATGTGTAAAGATGAAAGTAACCACCAGGGGGAACTTCAGACACCAGAGGAAGCGTAGCTTCAGCGCTCTGCATTTTAGAAAGCCAAGAGATTGTCATCTGGGTCATGAACATTTCCCTTCTGAAGCATGTTACAGCTCCCCACGACAGTAAGGGTATAAAAGGCTTTCTTGGATTTTTTATTTTTATTTTTATTTTTCTGGTGTGTGTGTGTCCTATTTCTGTCCTTACTCCTCTTCCAGAGAGTTGCAGAGACTGTGGAAGAACAACTCACACCAAAAGCCCAGTTTACAGCAGTATTTATTCTACTTAATGGTTCTGTGCAGTGTGTAAGATCCCTTGTGGCTGTGTTCAGATTTCTTACACTAAAATTCAGTACCCCCAGATACGACTTGTTAATTGGAACTTGCCTGTAGCTAGGTGAAGCTTTGAAGCTGGCAGGGAATAAACGTGTAATTGCTAAAATGCCTGAACATATTTGTTAAATAATAATGAGCTTTACACTTTTTTTAAAAAGGGAAAAATCTTCATTTTCATCTTACAGAATTTTGTTTTAAAATGTCTGAAAGATGCTTAGCGTTTGTGGGGCATCTGTGTCTTAAACTTGTCATAAGCACATTGAGAATTGATATAATGGGATGACATGCGTCATATTACAGCTGATTCACCGTTCTGCCCAGGTAGTCTCATCAGACTAATTAAAACTTCAAAGGAACACAGCTCCTTTGAACTGAAGTTAGAGAAGGCCCTAGTAAAAAGAATTAGCTACCAGGTAGTGACGTCTGGGCTCAGCGGGGAGCCTCATGCTCCGATTTGCTTTAGGAGCTGTGCTATACAGTCATAATTATCTGAGTGCTGTGGCTCTGCTCTGCACTGGGAGGGATTATCAGGCCTTACAACAACCACCTTTGAATTTAATGTAGAGACCCAGGTTTGCACACCAAAGCCTGTGTAAGACCAGAAACAATCCATGAATTTAGTCCCAGAAGCTTTCTGTAACAGCAAAGTGCCGCATTAATAACTATTTTTTTTCTTCTTTCTACAAAAAGGCGAGGACTGCAGGCACAGCACAAAAGCCCGCGGCAGGGAAAAGGGATGGCAGCGATTCTGAGGGTGAGGATCACTAAATGACGTTTTCCCTTGGCAGCAATCCTGCTCTGAAGAGCTCACAGCGGGACCGTGATGGGAGGACAGTGAGGTATGCCACTAGTTGCAGATAACAAAAGCATGCAAGTCTGAGGTCTGTGTGACATTTATAGACTGGCCAAGCTTTTTGATGAATTAACAGAATCTTAGTGAGCACCCTCATTATCTGCGCTTGAGAGACTACCAGTGAACAATGAACCAGATGCACATTTCTGTTAAAAAATTAAAAACATTCCTCCTTTCCTCAGCCCTGTGGATGATGACGTGGCGAGAACAGGGCTGCTTTTCTGAGCTTTAGTTTAAAAAGCAGTTTGTATCTGAACTTGGGAAGTAAGAATTACTGCATGGAATACACTCCTAACAAAACATCTGCCACAAGTTTGTTCTGTGTCAGACACTTCCCATACAGGGATTCACAGCATCATTGGTCCTCTGATTTGGAATGCTTGGATGATGTTTGTAGCAATCAAACCTGCTCTCAAAAATACTTTTTGTTTCTGTTAACTTGTTTTAAGATCGTCTGCGTGACTTAGGAAAAGTCGCGGTAATAAAGCGCTGTCGTATTATCCCCATTAGCACAAGGCTTTCTGTATTTCTTCCCCCGTGTTCCTGATAAACGACAAGGGTGACAAAGATTTTTCTTCCTGTGATCTACCTGGTATTGTGGACTGACTAGTTCACTGAAAAGAAGTCGTCCCTTCCTTCCATGGCAACGAACTGCACTGGGGTTACTGTACAGCTCCCTACATAGGTTCCTTCCACACACAGTCAGTCGATCCCAGAAGGTCCATTTGAATTATTTATTAACCATTTATTACCCCTCCTCCCACCCCTGCTTTGAAACACCCACAGAAAAAGATTCCTTAAGACACTAAACAGGATGTCCTTGCGATATGCCTTGCTCCACCCTGGTGCTTGGGGAATCCCATCCCTGCTTCCAGGCAGCCGGGTGTCAGAAGGAGAGCCAAGCGGTCGGCTGCTGAGCCAGAAGCTCCCCTCGTGCCACAGGGTCACGTTTAAACGCGTTCTCTTCCTCTGCTCGCTGCGCCTTGGTCACGAACCAGCTACGCAGAGAGTGACACCCAGGAGGGTGAGCGCCATTCCTGCCACGGCCCCTGCAGAGACAAAGCACAGTGTGGTCCTACGGCTATTTTGCCAGGCTCTGGGGTTTTAAGTTTTCAGTTTCCTGCTGTTTTCAACTTTCTGAGTGGGATAATGTTATAGTATGGAGTGAGGGATGGGAAGGGGTATGAGTGGTCACATTCTGGGGCTTACAGGGCATCCTGTTTCAAAGTAGGCGTATTCCTTAGTGTTTCTCTTATGGTTAAATAGTTAGGTAAAGGCTCAGGCCTGTAAATTCTGCTAGCTTAGAACAGCCAATTCCCATTCACTTGCCCTACTCACATACAATTCAGTTTCACTTCCTTTTCAGCTTCCTAGCCAGAACTACCACTTAACCAGTTTCAGTGATTGTGTCCATGTTTGCTGGTTTTCAGGAGAGCGGAGGGGAGCACACAACTGTAAGTTAGCAAACAGATGCAGAAGACAGGACACCAAAATGCTTTAAGTGCAACTTACTTTTACCACCGATATCCTCTCCCAGAATCCTCCCAGTCAACAGAGTGAAAATCAAAGCCAGGGAGTTACAGAGTGGTACCGCCAGGGACAGGTCTGAAAATGAACAGTGTAACACCAACAGTTTATTACAAGACATCTGACTATATGTTGAGCAGGTCACCAAACTAATCACTAACATGGCTCCTCCCCAAAATCCCGATCCACCCGCTCCACAAAAGCAATGACAGCTGACCTGCAGATGCCAAGGTGAGGTAGAAGAGGAGTGATCCGCACTGATTGAGCAGGAAGGGCACCACGTACTGCAGGAAGAGCACAGCCAGTCAGTCACGGCATGGAAACCAAGCAGCAGCAGCGAAGGAGCCCCGACCCCCTTGTTGTGTGCCATGTTTGGCAGCGGAAATGCAGCCCGCCGCTGACTGCTGCCAGTCACGAGCTGTTCGGTGCCTTGGTTCCCCAGTCCGCAGGTGGCAGGCAGGGCTTACTTCGTGTAAAATGTGAGGATTAACGACCTGCTTTCTACAAAGCGGTCTGAATTCTGCATGGGAAGAACAGCACTGTAGGCGAGTAAATGAAATATTACAGAGGATAACTAATTCTTCCACCAGAAGGGACGTTTAACAGTTTAAATAACGGTATCTAGTGCAGCTGCACACAGGAACGATCCCGTGACCCCCCCCCGGCTCGGGGCCGCACCTTGTAGTTGAGGCACAGGAAGCTGATCTCAGCCAGCAGCTGCCGCAGGCGGCCCCGGTGCCGCAGCTCCTCCAGCCCCGCCGCGCCCGTCCGCAGGAAGGGCCCGGTGCTGCCCCACAGCGCGGCCACCAGCACCAGCGCCGCCGCTTGCCCTGCGCCACAGCCTCAGCTCAGCAGCCCCGGGGGACGCGGCCCCGGCTCAGCCTCTCTCCCCCCCGCACGGGGCCTGCCCTGCCCAGGGAGGCCCCGAACGACCCCAGCTCTCCGCAGCCTCCCCTCAGGGGAAGCCCCGGGCCGGGCCGGCTGCCCCCAGCCCCCCGGGGCCCGCCCCTTCAGGGCCCTGCCCGCGGCCATTGGGGCCTGAGGCCGCATCCCCCTCGGGGAAGGCCCCAAAGCCCCAAACCCACGGCCGCGTCCCCCTCCCCGCCTGCCCGCAGCCCCCCCGTGCCCCTCTCCCCGAGCCCCGGCCCGGCCCTGCCGGGGGCCGCAGGCCCGAGCCGCCCGCCGCCATCCCCGCTCCCTCGTCCCCCATCCCGGAAGCGCACCCGCGGTCGCCATAGCAACGGCGCCGGAACTTCCGCCGGCCGCGCGCCCTCTGACCCGGAAGCGGTGGCGGGGGCCTCGCTGTCTGTGGGGCCTCGGCTTCGGCAGCGCCGCCGCCATGGTGGGAGCGGGGAGGGGGCGGCGGGGGGCTGTGAGGGGTTGGTGAGGGGTTGGTGAGGGGTTGGTGAGGGGTTGTTTGGGTGGTGGGGGGCCTGTGGGGGGCTGTGAGGGAGCGGCGAGGGGCAGTAAGGGGTTGTGGGGGGTTATGCGGGGCTGTGAGGGGTTTGTGAGGAGTTGTGGGGGGATGTGAGGGGCTGTGAGGGAGCGGTGAGGGACAATGAGGGGTTGGTGAGGGGTTGTGGGGGGCTCTGAGGGGCTGTGAGGGGTTGTTCGGGTGGCGAGGGGGCTCTGGGGGGCTATGAGGGAGCGGCGAGGGCCGGCGAGGGGTTGGTGAGGGGTTATGGGGGGCTCTGAGGGGTTGGTGAAGGGCTCTGAGGGACTGTGAGGGCTTATTCAGGCGGTGCAGGCCCTGGTGGGGGCTCCCGGGCTGTGACAGCCGTGTGGGGGATCCTGGCCGGGTCCCTCGGCCCTTTCTGACCTCAGCTGTCACCTCTCCCCCCGCAGAAGCCGATCCTGCTGCAGGGCCACGAGCGCTCCATCACGCAGATCAAGTACAACCGCGAGGGAGACCTGCTCTTCACTGTGGCCAAGGACCCCGTGAGTGCGGCGTAAATCGGCCCCCGTCCTCCTTGGGCAACAGGGAAGGGGCGGTGGTGGGTTAGCGGAGCCTCCTGAGGAGATCTGCGTGGTGAGGGCTTCTCCCCTTCTCCTAGATCGTCAACGTTTGGTATTCAGTGAACGGGGAGCGGCTCGGCACGTACAATGGCCACACGGGAGCCGTCTGGTGCGTGGACGCAGACTGTATCTTTTGGTCGGCAAAACCAGTTTGTCTGTGCTCTGCTTATTATGTAGAGTGATTCAGCTCAGCCGTTCCTTTCAGCTGCTGCCGTGTGACAGGCGGGGAGGCCACGTGGTGCTTTTAACTTTCCCTTACTCCATCTCTTGGATATTCTTGCTTCTTTTTCTTTCTGGGGGTGTTGTTTGGAATAACGTGTGCAGTGACACCTGCCCACATTTGTGCTTGAGGTGGCCCAGGGAGCTCGAGGAAGGCGTCCAAGTTGAACAAGATCTTCCCTCTCCAACGTGGGTAGGACGTAGCAGAGGTGAAAATGTACAAAGGCTGTGTTAAGGCAAGAACTGTAGCCTTTTTCTCACCATTTCAGGAGGCAAGTTGTGGGTTTTATAGTAGGAGCACTTGGACTCGCTGTCTGTACTGGAGTATTGCCACTCCTATAATGGAATTTGCTCAATCTCAGCAATTTCTCGCTGTAATGCACCCTTTTGACCTTGTGTGTAAATACTTTCTGGGTATCTAAACAGCTTCTGGGGGCTGCAAACACGCTGATGTTCCTTAACTGGTGACCTAGGGGACACCCGACACGTGCTTACTGGCTCTGCAGATAACAGCTGTCGGCTCTGGGACTGTGAAACAGGTACGGCTCCCGGCTCCCCGCCGCCGGCTCTGACTCCCGGCACTGCCCTGCTCTGGAGTTTGTGAGAGGTCTGAATCCTAACAGGGGTGTGTGTGTGTGTGCCCAGTTTCTAGTGAACGCCTGGGGCCAATTTACTCACCTCCTATTTAGTCCAAGCGTACTGGCCTGCTCATCCCCTCAGTTCTGCCCGGTATCCTGCCCACTCGGTCACTGTCACTAATTTTGCGGTGCAGGCCCCAGTGAGTGACGGTTTCTGCTCTGTGTGCAGGAAAGCAGCTTGCCCTGGTGAAGACCAGCTCGGCGGTGAGGACGTGTGGCTTTGACTTCGGAGGAAACATCATCATGTTTTCCACGGACAAGCAGATGGGCTACCAGTGTTTCGTGAGCTTCTTTGACCTGCGGGACCCCAGCCAGATCGGTGAGGACTCTGAGCCTGTGCCTGCAGCAGGGAATAAGGGGAAGCACTGACGGCCAGAGCTGGTGCCATGCTGTCTGTCTGTCCGTGTCCTTCCTTCCTTCCTGCAGAGAACAACGAGCCTTACATGAAAATCCCCTGCAGTGACTCTAAAATCACCAGTGCTGTGTGGGGCCCCCTGGGGGAGTTCATCATCGCAGGGCACGAAAGCGGGGAGCTCAACCAGTTCAGCGCCAAGGTCAGTGCGACAAGGGGCAGCATCTCCTCTGGCAGCAGGGCGTGGGGAGGAGGCTGCAGCATTCCTCGGTGGTCACGGGGCAGAATGTGGGCTTCTTGGCTCGATCCAGCAGCCTTGTGGAAAGATAGTGAAAATATGTGGTTCCCTTTAGCCAGGCTGACGTAGAAATGCCTGTCCTACTGCTGACAGTGATATCTCCTGAACTGTTTTTATTGGGGAAGCGTGCTCACTTTGTTTGCTCACTGAAACTGCCTTGTTTGACCCTTCAGTCAGGGGAGCAGCTTTCAAACATCAAGGAGCACACCAAGCAAATCAATGACATTCAGACCTCCAGGGACATGACCATGTTCATCACCGCCTCCAAGGACAACACAGCCAAGGTGAGGCCTCCTGCTGGTAACGCAGCGGTCTGCTGGTATCTGCTCGTAGCGTCTCCGCTCAGAGACTACCTCGGGGGTTTGCTCCTTGGAAATTTGAGTGGGTGTAAAGTCAAAGCTGGGTGGGAGACTTCAGTGGGAACGGGGAGGCATCGCCACATTAAACTAGCAGCAACACCAAAATGAAGGCTGCGGCGTGCTACCTGCAGAAGGTGTAAAGGTGACACTTACCTTGGGCAGGTATTTGGGGATTCTGGAGAAACGTCTTTGGGTTTTGGGTGCCCGTGAGCAGCTTCAGTGCTCATACCTGCTTGTGTGAGGACTGGCAGCCTGGGGCTGGGGTTTGTATGAGTTATTTGGGCTGCATGTCCTTCTGCAGCATAACTCTCTAACTCTGTCCCTTTTGCCTCTTAGCTCTTTGACTGCACGACACTGGAACATTTGAAGACCTTCCGGACAGAGCGACCGGTGAACTCTGCCGCACTCTCCCCCATTTTTGATCACGTAAGAATGATCCCGCTCGTAACGGTCTTACTGCGACTCCTGCCTTGTCCCAGGTGGCTGGAAGGCACGGCATCACCACATCAGCCTGTGATATAAACACGGCTGTGGGATGGGCCCCGGGAGCTTCACTGCTCTCTAGTGCAGGAGCGCTTCCCTGCCTGCTGCTGCGCGCGTGGTGCACGCAGTCCTGCAGTGTTGTGGCCTCTGCTCTTTGCAGGTCGTGCTTGGTGGTGGGCAAGAGGCCATGGATGTGACCACGACCTCCACCAGGATTGGCAAATTTGAGGCGAGGTTGGTGCTTTCCTCTGGCAGGGCTGAGTCCTCTCCCAGAGTACTCCTGACGTCTTGCTCCTGGCAGTATTTGGAGGAGTCATTACAACTGCAGAGCTTTTTTGAGGAAATCCTGATTGTGTCCCTAACCAGGCTCCTGACTTCTTCCTTCTCCCAGGTTCTTCCACTTGGCTTTTGAAGAAGAGTTTGGCAGAGTGAAGGGTCATTTTGGTCCGATAAATAGTGTCGCTTTTCACCCCGATGGAAAGAGGTAAGGATTTTTGCAGGTCTTCCAGCGTGCTCAAATCAAACCCAGCCTGTGCTTTGGTTAGGATATGGCTGGGCTCACAGGAGCTCTGCAGTGGGAATGAAGCCACCACCTTCCCCAGTTCCCCCATTACAACTCTGCTGCCTCCCGTCAGGCTGGCTCTGGGGGTCATTTATGCCCTGCTGCACGTTTTGCTGTGTTACTGATATTTTTTTCATCTTGTGACTATTTCTTAGCTTTTGGAGGGTGTTCTGAGAACAGATTCTGTCTCTTGCTGATATAAAGCTGAGCTCCTGACAAGACTGACGACTTTCTCATCTTTTCTCCCGCACAGTTACAGCAGTGGTGGTGAAGATGGCTACGTTCGCATCCACTACTTCGATCCCCAGTACTTCGAGTTTGAGTTTGAAGCCTAAAGGAGGACGTCCTCTCCTCTTCTTCCCTCTTCCTATCTGTTGCCCAGCCCATTGGCTCCTGAGCAGAACTGTTGTAAGGCCTGAAGTTGGTCTGCTCCGCAGGAGGCAGCAGCAAACTCAGGGGCTGTATGGAGGGGGGGATATAGAACCCCAGCCAGCTCAGAATGGCACAACCTGTGGCTTTCTCAGGAGGTAGAGTGAGGGTGAGGAAAGGAGTTGGGTTGGCTGCCTGCCTGCCCCTGTGGATGCTAACTTCCTGGCCTGCTGGGCATATTTATATATCAGTGGAGAAAAAAAAAATCGGCAGGAAATAAATAAAAAATCTTTTCTAAACGCCAGAAAAAGTGCCTCTATTCTTGTGCTCTGGGACAAAATTAACCTGGCTGCTTTGCTCTCCCAGCTCTGCTGGCACTGCCTCGCTCTCCGCCCCCCGGCAGGCAGCGGTGCTGCTGCTCCCTGCGTGCCTCTGTCCAGGTTAACTCTTTCCCAGCAATGATCTGCAGCTGCTGAGGTCCAGCCCTAGCAGTGCTGCATCCGTGAACGGGCTGGAAGCGCAGTAGCCAGTCATTGTTTTCCAGATGATGCGCGCCCAGTTCTAGTGCTTTGTTTATTTGCTGGCTTGACCCTGAGCCAACTTTCCTCATGGAACAGTTATTTCCTGCGCTAGGAAGGTTGTGTTGCAAATCCTCGTCCTAGCCCTCTGTCCCCGTGTCTGTCTGCTTGGAAGGGTGGCTCCTATCTCTTTCCTTCCTCAAAACTGGGTTCAAGGACCCATTTCCCAGGCTGGCTCCCAGCTTGGAGTGACTGATGCAACACTTACGCTGCAGCCAGCGTGCCTGTTGTGGAGAGGCTGGTGTGAGTTTAGCGTGTTCTGCTGCTTAGAAGCTGTGCCAACCACGCCTCGGTCACGGAGCAGGGCCGGCATGCTGCAGGGGAGCTGCTGGGCATGTCGGCCTCCTGTCCTCTGCTCCACGGGTGGTCCAGGTCCGAGGGCTGCTGCGATCCCGCTGGGGAACAGAGCAGGAACCTGCCTGAGGGAGCAGGGCTGCTCCTGGCGCTGCAGAGCCCTGCGCTGCCCAGCTCCTGCCCGAGGAACACCACACAACGCAGGACCAGGCTGCGAGAGACCACTTTACTGTGCCACGTTCAGTCTGCGTGGCTGAGAGGCTGCTCAAATGCGTCTGTCCCCCCTCTCCCTGGGATGTCCTCCGCGTTCCTGGTACGCGCAGGCTTCCCTGGGCTCCGCGGGGTGTGTGTCCTGCACACGTCCCGTGGAAAACTGCTGCATTGCCTTGACCCCTCAGCCCATGGTGACGGGGTGAGCGGGATGTGATTGCCAGGACTAAGGTGCCCGTGCTGCTGCTCATCTTTCATTCTCCGTCCAAGCAGCGGGGTCGGAGAGCGACCGGCTCAGCCTGCTCCCTGCGCTCTCCTTGGCAGGCGCCTCGTTGCCCTCCACCAACCGCTGCATCTCTGCCCGGGCCTCATCTAGGTACTGGGAGGGACGGATCCATCGGAAGAATAAGCCTAGGAGACAAGGGGTTGTGTTTCACTTGAGGGAAGAGCAGAGCAGCTTTCCCTAAGCCACCGCATGCGACCCAGCCGAGGTGGTGTCTGCGAGCGAGCACGGCTCTGGCTTTGGGTTTGGAAAAAGGCAGCTGCCTGAGGGCTGGCCCCAGCTCACCCTGCCACAGCTGGATGCTCTGGGGCTCCACGGAGGGCCAGATGACCAGCGGGTTGTGCGAGTAGAGGGGGTTCAGGTACTTCTTCTTCTCCTCAGGCTGGTTCAGCCAGGCCCAGAGGGAGTGCGTGTTCTCCTTCACTTTACACAGGCACCTACAGGAGTGTTGAGAAGCGTCTCAGTCCCTGGGGCCGTGGGGCTGGGGCTGACCCCAGCTGTTGCTGTGAGGGTTTGGCTCTGCCCAGGGGCAGGGAGGTGGCCGTGGCACTGCTCCTACGGGGCGCTGCCATCCCCACCTCCCAGCACTCGCCTCTCCTTCTCGTTGTTGCAGAGGAAGGTGCCGTAGTCGGAGGCGTAGGCGTTGTCGAAGAGGGTGAGGAGGAGGCTCTCGCCGAACTCCAGGGAGAAGGGGAACTGGCGGCTCAGCTGCCACACGCAGTCGAGGAAGAGGAGGAACAGGGGCGCCTCCTGCTTCAGCCGGGCGTGGGAGTAGGCAGAGCGGGCGCAGCGGAGGTGGAAGGGGTGGCCGGCCTGCGGGACCCCGAAAAAGTCAGGGAGATAACAGGGGTGAAGGGGACCGGCGGTGCCCAGACAGGCTGGGGGCCCCCACCCCTTGCTTCTACCGCTCTCACCTCGATCCACTCCCGCTCCAGCAGCCCCTGGAAGCCCACCACCGTGCGGCAGCCCGGGTCCAGGATCACCTGCGCCAACGCCGTCACCAGCAGCGTTGTGTCCGTCCCCTCCGCGCCATGCACCAGCACGCTGGCCTCTTCCCTGCAGGCGAGCACGGGTGATTGGGGCGCTGCTGGCCGTGCCCGTGGTTGGTGCCACGGTGCTTTGGCCGCAGCGAGGGGCCGTGGGGTGGCAGCAGCCCTACCTGTCGAGGCACTGTGCGGCCAGGCAGGCCGTGCTCAGGGCTGCCTTGACGTGGCTCAGCCAGCGGCAGCTCTCCAGCCGGCTCAGCCAGCGGTCCATGCTGAGCGAGGCGTCGTTGCAGGCTTCCACCAGCTTAATGAAGCTCTCCTGCAGCGGGCGGCCTCTGGGAGGGAAGGAAAATGGGGTGAGGGGCTTGGGGGGGTCTGGTTTTGGGGGGCTGGGGCTGCTGTGCCAGCTGCAGAGCAGCGCAATCGCCCCAGTCACAGGAGCCAGGCTTTGGCGCAGCCCCTCACCGCTCCAGGGGCCGGTGCAGCCGCTTCCACTGCGGGTAGGAGGACTTGGGCTCCGTGCCACCCCCCGTCATCCGCGCCTGCTTCGCCGCCTGGGCCGACCGCGTGTCGATGATGAAGCCCCGCTCCCCCTCGTCCAGGACCATCCCCAGCAGCACCTCGTCCTCGGGGCAGCGCTTTCGGTTGGGGCCCGTCAGCGGCTGGCTGCTGCGGAGCAGCACCTGCAGGGCGAGGGGCCGCGGGCAGCCGGAGCCGGGGCACGGCAGGGTGGGATGGTGGTGGGAGAGGGCTGGGGAGACGGACTCACGGTCCCGTTCCTGGGGTGGTAATAGCTGAGGACGGGGAAGCGCCCGCCCTGCCGGAATCGGGCCGCCCTCCGCAAGGTGTCATCGCTCACGGCCGCCGGCACGATGACGTCCGCAGGGTACGTGGGGCAGGTGGTGAAATCCCTGTTCAAGTCGCTCAGCCGCCACTGGCTTGTCTGGGGGAGAAGCGGGATGGGGGCAGCGGGGTGTGGGTTGGGGGAGTCGCTTATCCCCCACCACGCCAGCTGGGTCTCCCCCCCGCCTCACCTGCGCAGCAATTTGCTGGAAGTATTGCTCGAGGGGGAAGAGGTGCCACCCCTCCTCGAGCCGCAGGTCCTGGGGTCTGTAGAAGAACGGGTACATCATCATCACGGAGTCCACCGAGGAGAGGGCCTGGAGCAGAGCAAAGATTGGAGCTGGGGCGCATGGGGACAACTGGGAACGTCCCCACCGCCCCCCCCTCTGCAGCCCCCATCCCTGTTCCCTCCTTGTGGCCACGTCCCAGCTGCAAGCAAGGGCTGGCATCACAAAGTGCCCGTGCAAACACAGACCAGGAGCTGAGTGTTTACCCACGTTAATGACGGACCCAGAGCAAACACTGCAGGCAGCCACCTTCTCCTGCCAACCCTTTGCAGCCCGGAGCGGCTCCGGCACGGCTCGCCGGCTGCCCAGGGCTCACCTCGATGGAACTGGCGATGTTCAGGCACTCCTCCATGCCCGGGATCTCCAGCTGCAGCACCTTCAGGTCTTTGCACCGCAGCGTGATGGTGCCGGAGGAGCCGGCGAGCCTGGGGAAGGCAGCGGGGTCAGGGCTGGCAGCAGGGTTGCGCGGGCAGGAGGGGGCTGCGCACGCAGACAGACAGCAGCAGGGAGCTGCCCCCGCTCCCCGGGAGGATGCAGCAGGGCAAAGCGCTGTGCCGAAGTGACCGGGATCCCGTTGTTTCTCATCCGGCACCGGTCGCACGTGTGCCTGGAGGTGCAATTTCCATCATCTCCCCTCCTCAGAGCAGCTGCCCCTGCCCCGCGGAGCCGCCGTGGTTAGCACAAAGCCGGGCGCTGCTGGGCGGGTTTAGCAGAGCCGAGAGCACTAAAAGCCAAACCTGGTGTCTCGCGGGGAGTCGTTAGTCCGGGGGGGCTGGTACCAGCCTAAATTCTGCACTCTGAGGCATGGAGGAGAAGAGGAGGTCAATGCCCGGCGCTGCAAGCATCCCCAGCGTGGGCCGTGGGGAAGAGGAGGGAAGAGGCTCTGCGGCCGCAGCCGCTGGGAGGGCAGCGGGGGGGGGAATTTCCCCCCGCCAACATGGGGTGACGCCACGAAGGGGGTTTCGGGGCCGGCAGCGGGGGGCACCCACCTCTTCTCCACGGCGTCCACGTTGCGGATGAGCAGCCAGAGCTCCATGGTGCCGGGTTGGCCGTCCCCCCCGGGGCAGGAGGAGAGGAGCAGGTGGTGGCTGGTGATGCACAGCGTGCCCCTCACCGGCGGCAGCCCCGCGCACGACAGCAGCACGCTCTCCACCGTCGCCGTCTTGATCAGCTCGGAGAACTCCATGGCGGCGGCTGGGCTCCGGGTCCCGCTGCGGCTGCCTCCGGCAGGGCTGGAGGGAGAAAGGGGAAATCGTGAGCGGCGCAGCAAGGCCTGGAAACCCCCCTCTTCTTCCCTCCCCGAGCCACGCTGGGCCCTTCAGCCTCTGCTTGTCACCTACAGCCTGTGCAGCTTCCTCCCCGCGGGGAGCCTCGCTCGTTTCCTCCCCGCAGTGCTGTCACCGCAGGTGGGGAAACTGAGGCACGGGGCCGAGGGGGGTGAGCAGCCCGCAGGCACTCCGGCAGCGCCGGTACCGGCTGCAGGGGGGGGATTTGGGGCGGCTGGCGGCGGTGCGGGGTCCTGGGGCCCCCCCGGCTCCCCGCGGCACGGGGCGGGGGCGGCTGCAGGGCGCTGCCGGGCGGGGAGGAGGAGGAGGAGGAGGAGGAGGAAGGGGGGAGGAAGAGGAGGAGGAGGGGGCGGTGAGCGGCTCGCAGCGGTGCCCGTCGCGGCCCCCCCGGGCTTACCCGCTCCGGTCCGCGGCCCTCGGTGGCGGGGGGCGAGCGGGGGGGGGGGCGAGCGGGGGGGGGGGGAACGGGGCAGCAGCGGGGGAGCTCAGGCTGCGAGCGGGGCACATCGGGGTGCCAGCAGGGTGCCAGCAGGCACCTCGGGGTGCACGGGGGGGGGAAATGGGGGGGCTGGGGGTGCCCGCACAGCCCCGGGGGCCGGGGGCGCGGAGGGCGCGGGGCCGCGCAGCGCAGGAACGGAGCCGCTGCGCGCAGGGCTGGGCGGGGGGGGGCGGCGGGGCCGGGCAGCGCTCGCACGGCCCCGGGAGGGAGAAAAAGGGGGGGCAGGGAACGGCCGAATGCTGCCCCGGGGGGGCCGGGACCGCTGTACCCCCCCGAGGGTCCCACCTTAAGGGCCCCCCAGCGGTGCCCAGCGGTGCCCAGCGGTGCCAGGAGCCGGGCGCCCACCGCAGCTCACCCCGCGCCCCCCCCCTCCGGCTGCACGCGGAGCCGCTCGTTTTCCTTCCTTTCCCCTTTTTTTAGCAACCTCCCCCCCCCCCGCGCCCAGCCCGGGCCGGGAAGCCGGGGTCAGCCCGTGCCGATAACCGGGCTGAGTCCTCGGCCCGCAGCTCGGGGAGCCTCCTCCCAGCCGGAGGCGATGATGCTGGACCCGAAAAGGAAAAAATAAAAATAAAATACGAAGTACACCCACCTCTTTGCACTCTGGCTCGGCAAAGTTCCTGCCCGTTATCATCATCCTGGTGTCCCCGGGCGTTCCAGCTCCAGCTCCGGGGGTGGATAAAGGGCCGCGGCTGGGCGCCTTTTGGGGCTGGGGCCGGTGACCCCCCCGGAGGCTGAGCCATGGCCCTGGGGCAGCTGAGCTTCAGCGAGCTGGGCGCCGAGGAGCCACCCATGGGCGAGGAGAGCCTGGCGGGCCTCAAGGCGCTGACGGCCAAGCTGAAGCTGCAGACGCGGCGCCCTTCCTACCTCGAGTGGGAGGCCAGGGTGCGGGGGCAGCCCTGGGGCAGCCGGGCCCCCAGCGGGGCGGACGGGACCCCGGGGCACCCCAGGGGCGAGCGGGACGGCGGCGTCTGCGGCTTCCCCACCGTGGGGGCGGCTCTGGAGTGGCTCAGGACGGAGCTGGTGAGTAGCGACTGGGGGGACGTGGGGTGCACGGGGTCGTGCCCAGCCCTGGCATGGGGGGGGCGAGGGGATAACGGCGGCTCCAGCCGCAGCCCCCAGCTTCGCCCCTTCTTTGCCAGCACGGCTGCTGGGTGTGGATTTTTGCCGGGTGCTTGGGGCTCTGCCCATCTCCCCTGCCCAGTTCTCTGAGTTATGGCCCTGCGCTTGCCGCCCCATCCTGCTGCCCTGCTGGGGCACGGCTGCGTGACCTTCGCTGGTGCAGCAGAGGCAGCAGCCGTGTGGGCACAAACCTTCCTGAGCCCCCCCCAGGCTCTGTGTGTGTATGCGTGTGCACCCCCGTGCCAGCCCGGGGCTCTGTGCGTGGGCTCTGCGCTGACCCTGGGACCACACGTTCCCAGTGCCCAGTGGGTCTGTGCCCTGGCCAAGCCCCAGCCCCGCCACCCCAGCACCCTGCTGAGCCCCCTCCAGCCGTGCCCCGTGGCTGTGCCCCATGTGGGGCTGCGGCGCTGACGGCCCCGTGTCCCCGCAGCAGGAGCTGCAGGCTGCGGACCAGCGCCTGGCACAGCAGCTGATGCGCCTGCGGGCGCAGCTGCACCGGCTGAAGGTGGAGCAGGCCTGCCACCAGCACAAGGAGATGCTGGACGACGCCACCTTCGGCCTCGAGGGCTGCGAGGAAGACTCGGACCTGCTCTGCAACATCCCTCCCAAGGCCGCCTTCCTGCTCTCCATGCCGCTGAAGCACATCGGCGTCACCCGCATGAACATCAACTCCCGGCGGTTCTCCCTTTGCTGAGCGTGGCGGGGCCCCGCGGGCACCCATGGGTGCACCCAGGCTCGGTGGGGCTCGCGGGTGCCTCCTGAAGCACCGTGGGGATGGCAGGGCTGGGGCTGAGCTCCCTTTTGCAGGAGGTGCTCAGTGCTATGGGAAATGCTACTGTCCCTGTGGGACACAGGGTGTCCTGGGGCACCCGCAGCCCTGTCCCTGGGGATGTCGGGGTCAGCAAGGCGAACGATGTGGGGGCAGCTCTTTGAGGAGGAATAAAAGGAGGTGGTGGTAAGAGCCAGTGGTTTCTGTTGTGTGCACCCAGGCGCCTGCCCGCGCCTCCAGATGTGGCTCCCGGCCCTTTGCGGTGGGGCGGCCGGAGGGGCCGTGCTCCCAGTGCTGTCCCACAGGCTGGGGGGCTTCTCACCACTTTTCTCACCCCGTGCCGGAGGGATGGGGCTCTGCTTTGGGCACCCCACTGCCAGCCCCTCCCCAGGCACCAGCTGCGATGGGTGCTGGGGCTGTGCCGCCGCAGGAAATGCTCGTCACCGAGCTGCTTGTGGGCCGGCAGCTGGGTCTTGAGGCCAGGAGGTGCTGGGGGCTGCGCTCAGGGCCCCTCCAACCCCGTCCTGCCCCAACCCCAGCCCCTGGTGTAGGAGAGCGGCCCTGGGTGGTGCTGGCCAGGCCGGGGGGCTTTGCTTTTACTTGTTCGCTTCCTCCATCCACGCCAAACCCTTTGCAGGAGAAGTTGTCACAGCTGGGGTGCGACTTTCACAGAATGCTTTTCGCAAGCAGTGTCAGGGGAGACGCGGGATGGCGCAGGGAAGATGGGGGGTGCCTCAGGGACCTTTTTGGGTGGTGCTTCCCCTGCCTGGGGTAGCAGCAGGACGCGGGGAGAGCTGCACATGCCCCCGAGGCTGCGGCACACCAGAGCCTCTCCTGGGGCACCCCTGGTGTTGGTGAGCACAAAGGGGCTCGGCTGCCCCTGGGAAATGTCCCTGAGGGTGGGTGCTGTGTTTGGTGCTGCCACCGCAGCGCTCCCCCCGCTGACGCAGCTCCCCCCCGGCACAGGCTGGGCTTCCTGCCCATGCCTCCGCAGAGCAGCCGGCAGGTACCTGCGGCTTCATGTCTGATCGCAGAAGCCAAGACAATAGCTTTGTGGTTGCTCTGCTCTGAGCTGTTTCCAAAAACCCAGGGCTGGTGGCGTGGCACAGCCTGGGCACGAGGTATCCCCTCGGCTTTGTCCCCAGCCCGGCCGGCACCGTGCCTCTCGAGGTGCTGAGGCCTCGGTTGATGCAGTGGTGACAGCCAAAGCGGGGGCTGCGGGTGCAAGCGGTGTCACGCAGCCCACACGGGGTCCAGCACGGCCCAAGACAGCGCTGAGCCTGCAGGCACCGAGCACTGGGGAGGGGGCTGCAGAGGGGATGGGGGGGGCTCGCGCAGCCTGGGCCATCTGGGCAGTGGGTGACAAAATCCCAGCCATTGCCGGCACCACGCTGACAATGCCCAGCTCGTGGGACCCCGCTCCCCCTGACCAAACGGCTCCGTGTCCCTCCGTGTCCCCTCGCCCACCTGGGGCTGGGGGCGCCCGGAGCAGGGACCCCCCGCGCGCAGCCCAGCTGGGGCTGGCAGGAAGCTTCAGGGTTTGTCACTAGCTCTTTGCGGTCGTGTGCGAGCTGCGAACCAGTTTCTCTAGAGTTTGCTCATGAGGCAGGAAACCAGGGCAGGCGGCGAGCAAGAGCGAGCAGCGGCGGCGGCGGCAGCAGGGAGCGCGCACCCGCGTGCGGGGTCGTGGCTGCGCTGCCGGCCGGTCACCGCGTGCCCGCTGGTGATGGGGAGGACGTGAGCGGGGACGGTGCCATCACTGCTGCTGCCCGGCCATGGGAGTCTGAGAGCGGCTGGTCCTCACCTCGCTGCCAACAGGTAACGGGGGCCGGGGCAGGGGTCTGCGCCCCTGGATGGGCGCTGGGACCCGCGGGGTGCCTGGAGCAGGGGGTGTTGCGCCCTCCAACGTGGCCCCGTGGAGGGGTGTTAATGGGGGCTCACCACTGCGGGGCTGGGAGCACTGGTTCCCCAGGGGTCAGAAGGGGACACGGGGAGCAGCCCCGTGCTCCCCGTCCCGCTGCAGCCACCCAGCCGGGGTGACAGCGGCCACCCCGCTGCCCTGTGCGCACCCAGGATGCGAGCGCTGCCCCCTCGCAGTGCTGGCCCCGAGCCCCCATCTCCAGGGCAGAACGGGCGACTTGTCCCAGCGCCAGGCCCTGTCCGCCCAGCTGCGGGAAGAGCGGTGGGTTAGTCCCGGTCCGTCACGGCCCCATTAAGGACAGTTTCGGGCAGTGATGTGTCCGGTTTTGGTGCTGTTTTGGATCAAATGCCTCCTTACCCTCCGTGATGGCGCGTCGGGGCCGGTTCCCCGGGCTCAGCAAGGCACGGGGCCAGCGTCCAGCTGGGTCACAGCTGACTTGGGGACACCCGGCTTCGGGGCCAGCCCAGCCTCAGCCCCGCTGGCGCCCGCCCACACTCGTGACCAAAGCGGCCAGCCCTGGCCGGACAGGCACACGCGGAAGGGCCAGCACAGGCAGGAGGAGGCCGGGGGCTGCTCGTGTACCCCCGTGCACACGCAGCCACGCACCGGGGGACACGGCGAGGCACGGGGCAGGGGCACCGCCACATCGCTTTCACGCAACCTTCGCAGCAGAAATTCGTTTGCACAGATGCAGGCACAAAACCTGACTTCAAACGCCCCGAGATGCGGCACAGCCCTCGCACCGAGCAGGTGAAACGGTTGCTCGGTGGAAATTACGCTGTGGCTTGAGCACATAAGAAAAAAAAAAAACGACGATAGCAGCACCTCCCTCTGAACCCCGGCTTCTCGCAGAAAGGAAAAAACACCTCCCGGCCCCGCTCGCCTTTGGTAGACGGGCGTTTGAAGTGCTACGTGCAGGTTGGGAGAGTGGGGGCTTTTCTTCCACGGGGCCGGGCTCGGGCTCGGGTCCGGGGCCAGACTTTGTCCCGGGGCATCGCTGGGGCCTTGCCCGTGCCCTGCATGAACCAGACCCTGCGGGCGGCCGAGCTGCCGTGAGAGCGCTCTCAAAGAGGCGGCGGCGGAAGCCGAAGGCACCAGGGCGGCTTCTAGGCCCCAGACGCTGTGCGGGTGGGCTCGCTCGTCCACCCTCTCCTTGCCACAATCACTCGTCTCCTGCTCCCATCGGTCACCGTGGTGGTGGGCACCCCAAGGTGGCACCGTGGGGATGGTGACGATGTCCCCTGTGTCCCCCCAGGCATGGCAAGCGGGTGGCGCTGCCCCTGTCCTGCTGCCCCCGCCGTGGGGAGGTGAGCACAGGGTGTTCCCGGTCTCCGAACACGGGGCTGTGCCTCTCCCGGTGGCCGCTGGCTCCGGTGGCTGGGGCTGGTGGCACCCAGGGGACACCGAGCCACCCCCCCAGGGAGCCCTTCAGGGCCTTCCTTGTCCTGACAGAGGACATTCCTTGTGCCCCCAGCTGCACGGTGGGTGCGTGCCCCTTGGAAGCACCGTGCACAGCTGCAGCGCTGCCCTCCCCGGCAGCACCCCAGATTTTAATGAGTGCCTGTGAAAACACAGCTGTGCCTGTGACTCCCAGTTGGGAAACCGAGGAGGAAAAAATGACGGCGGCGCTGGTGGGCATCGCCCCCAGCCAGGCGGCTCTGGGCTCAGCCATCCCTGGGGACCCCCACTGCTGCACCGCCTGCCCGCAGGCCGGAGCTCCCCCCCCAGCGCCTCCAAAAGCAGCCGCTGGTTCCTGGGCAGGGACACCTGGGTGGCTCCTGGCAGAGGTTCCGAGAGCTCGGCGCCTGCAGAAACCGCATGGGGCCCCCGAAGCCCCCGAGCTCCCCGGTAGAGCCTGGGGAAGCAGGTTTGGGGCCAGACCTGGGAGGGGGCAGATCCTGGCGGCGTGGGTGTGGGGGATTCTGCAGAAGAGCTTTTTCCAGGGCTGTGGGCTGCCATTTCCATGTGACGCAGTGCCGGGCTCCGCCGGCTTTTGCAGGAAGCCAAAATGACACGAAGGCCCCCTCTGCCCACACAGGGCACCGGGGCTGGTGCTCGAGGTGGGGGTGTCTCGAGAGTAATCGCCCTCCGTGCTTACCAAAGCCAGAACGGCACCAGGAGGAAACAGGGCTGGGGACAGAGCCGGGGGATGCCCTCAGGGGTGTGCAGGAAGGGCCCAGTGATGTGGGCGGTGGGAGGGATGGGTGCGGGGCTGGGGTGGGTGGGTGCAGAGATGGGGCTGGAGGGGCTGGGGGGGTGACGGCTGCGCTCACTGCCCCGCGCCCCGTGCAGCCACCATGGGCTGCTGCTGCAGCTCGGACTATGACGACGACTGGATCGAGAACATCGACATCTGCGAGCACTGCAACTACCCCATCGACCCCGACAGCAAGCGCCAGGTGAGGGGGGGGGGGGGGGTGAGCGGCCAAAAAAACCCCCACGGGTGGCGTGGGGCTGTGGGGGGGGGGCTGCACTGACGGGCCCCCCCCGTCCCTGCACAGCAGCTGATCCGCAATGGCTCCGAGGTGCGCGATCCCCTGGTGTCCTACGAGGCCACGTCTCCGCCGTGCTCCCCCCTGCAAGGTAAGGCCTGGCCGCGGAGGGGGGGGGTGGCTGCGGGTGCCCCCATCGCCGCCTCCACCCTGCCCCTGTTCCCCCAGACAAGCTGGTGGTGGCCCTGTACGACTACGAGCCCACCCACGACGGGGAC
The DNA here is from genome assembly GCF_040182565.1 of Anser cygnoides. Lineage (NCBI taxonomy): Eukaryota > Metazoa > Chordata > Aves > Anseriformes > Anatidae > Anser > Anser cygnoides. The sequence continues at coordinate 6,619,363 of NC_089896.1, read as the reverse complement.
CTGGGGCTGCAGAAGGGCGAGAAGCTGCTCATCCTGGAAGAGTGAGCGAGCGCCGAGGGGGTCCCCTGTGTCCCCGCGTGCCCCCCCCGGTCGGTGCCCCGGTGCTGCCGGTGGTCCCGGCAGTGAGGGGGGACTCACATGGCCGTGTCCTTGCAGGAGCGGGGAGTGGTGGAGGGCGCAGTCGCTCACCACGGGCCAGGAGGGTTTGATCCCCTACAACTTCGTGGCCATGGTGAACAGCCTGGAGCCCGAGCCGTGAGTAGGGGCCGGGGAGCAGCCGTGCGGGCACGGAGCTGTGCCGGCACAGGGGGAAGACGCAAGGGCTTCAGCACAGGGGGATGGATGTGACCTGCACCCCCCCCTCCAGCCCTAACCCTGCCCTGTGTCCCCAGATGGTTCTTCAAAAACCTCAGCCGCAAGGACGCTGAGCGGCAGCTCCTGGCCTCAGGCAACACGCACGGCTCCTTCCTCATCCGGGAGAGCGAGACCTCCAAAGGTACCGGTGCCACCGGCCCCGCCGGCACCTCCTGCGCCGGGAAGCGCACCAGGAGTGCTGGGGGCCCGTGCCCACTCCGCGCCCCCCTCCCCAGGCTCCTACTCGCTGTCAGTGAGGGACTTCGATCAGAACCAGGGCGAGACGGTGAAGCACTACAAGATCCGCAACATGGACAACGGGGGGTACTACATCTCCCCCCGCGTCACCTTCAGCAGCCTGCACGAGCTGGTGGAGTATTACACACGTATGTGCCGGCCTGAGGGGTGGGGTGGGATGGGGATGGGGATGGGGATGGGATGGGGATGGGATGGGATGGGATGGGATGGGATGGGATGGGATGGGGATGGGGATGGGGATGGGGATGGGGATGGGGATGGGGATGGGGTGGGATGGGGATGGGATGGGATGGGATGGGATGGGATGGGATGGGATGGGGATGGGGATGGGGATGGGGATGGGGATGGGGATGGGGTGGGATGGGGATGGGATGGGATGGGACGGGATGGGATGGGATGGGATGGGATGGGATGGGGATGGGGATGGGGATGGGGATGGGGATGGGGATGGGGATGGGGTGGGATGGGGATGGGATGGGATGGGATGGGATGGGATGGGATGGGATGGGGATGGGGATGGGGATGGGGATGGGGATGGGATGGGATGGGGATGGGATGGGATGGGATGGGATGGGATGGGATGGGATGGGATGGGATGGGATGGGATGGGATGGGATGGGATGGGATGGGATGGGATGGGATGGGGGTAGGACGGGTCAGGACCAGCAGGACACCCAGGCACCCTGTGCACGCTGATGCTGGTTCTGCCTCCCCCTGTGCCGCAGGCAGCTCGGACGGGCTGTGCACCCGCCTCGGCAAGCCCTGCCGGACCCAGAAGCCGCAGAAGCCGTGGTGGCAGGACGAGTGGGAGGTGCCGCGGGAGTCGCTGAAACTGGTGGAGAAGCTGGGAGCGGGGCAGTTTGGAGAAGTCTGGATGGGTGAGTCAGGGTGAAAGCGGGGCGCTTCCTCCTGCACGAGGGCACTGCTGCGGGCAGCGTCAGCACAGGCCCGGGGCTGCAGGGGGAAGCCGGGGCCCCGCACGGCGCAGCCGGCACCTGCCCAGCTGTGGGACATGGGCTTTTCAAAGGGCTCTGGAAGAAGGGAGAAAACCAGCAGTGAGAGAAGCCCGGGGATAAACCAGAGCAGCCCAAACTTCCCCTTTCTCCCATCCGTGGCCACCCCGACCCCTGCACTGATCCCTGGGCAGGCACCCGCCGCCAGGACGTGGCTGCAGGCGTTTGTGCACGGGGGCTGCGCCCTCGGCTCCACTCGCCCTATGTACATCTGGGGCTTGGCACCAGAACAGAAGCACCGTGCGTGGCTCTGGGGGGGAAGCAGGGCTCGTGGTGGCTGCTGCTGCCACGCTGGGAGCGCCCGGGGCTCGGTGGCTGCGTGCGGCTTCCAGCACGCTACTGCCGAGCCACAGCAGCTCCTCCTGCCGTCCCGGTGCCGTGGTGGGGAGGGCGCAGCGCTGCCCCGCTGCCTCCATCCGGCCCCGAGCGGGGTCCCCGCCCTTGCTCCCATGGGTGCTGGCAGCATCCGAAGATCCCCTCCAGGTGCCTGGCAGGGGCTGGGCTGTGGCAGCGCTGCCCCGCTCCGCCAGCTGCCCTGCTGGGAGCCGCTCGGAAGGTTAAAAGCCCAGCACCAAGTTTCCTTTCCTCTCGGTGGCTAAAAGCCACACGTAAAAATCTCTGCCTGGTAGGTTAAAATGTGGCTACAGACTTCTGCCAAGGAGGCGGCCAGAGCACACACGGGGCTGTGACTGTCCCCACGTGGCCTGGCCCTGCTGCAAGAGCCCAGGGCCAGAGGGTCCCTCGCTGGCCTTTGCTGTTCCCAGTGCCCCTGGGGCCAGGCTTCATCCAGCCTTTAGAGCCCGGACACCTTCCTCGTGTTCTTTTGGGTTGGGATGCCCTGAATTGACAGACGTAGCCCCCAGCCCTGCCTCCCCCGCCGGTCACCCTCCCTCTCCCCCATCACGCTGTGCCCCTTCTCTCCGCAGGCTTCTACAACGGCCACACCAAGGTGGCCATCAAGAACCTGAAGCAGGGCAGCATGTCGCCCAGCGCCTTCCTGGCGGAGGCCAACCTCATGAAGAACCTGCAGCACCCGCGGCTGGTGCGGCTGTACGCCGTGGTGACGAAGGAGCCCATCTACATCATCACCGAGTACATGGAGAAGGGTGAGGGCGCCGGGGTGCTGCCCGCTGCGGGGCTGGCACCCAGAGGGGCGGCTCGGGGCCGTGCGGAGCCGGGGTCCTTTCCTCTCCCACCGCCGTCCCCATCAGTGCAGGCGCAGGAAACCCACCAGGGCACCACGTGTCGGTGCTGGCTTTTGTGTTTTGAGCTGTTCCGGGGGACTTTTTCCTCCCTGTGCTGAGCTTTCACACCACAGCACTGTGCTGGCTTGGAGCCGGGGGGGGGGGCAAGGACCTTGCAGGCAGCGTGGTGTCCTGCCCCGCTGCTCCTGCCCCCCTCCCAGGGGCTGTGAGCCCCCCAGTCTCATGCTGGACATGGCACTGAAGGGGTCGGTGCCCCGGCAAAGCTGCTGCCACGATGGCAGCCAGCGGGAGGCAGCCGCTGAGACCTGCGCCTTCGTTGCAGGCAGCCTGGTGGATTTCCTCAAGACCTCGGAGGGAGTGAAGCTCAGCATCAACAAGCTGCTGGACATGGCCGCGCAGGTCAGGGGGCACGGAGCCACGGGGGGCATCTGATGAGGCTTTCCCACTCCTCCTATTAATGCGATTAATCCAACCTGCAGATCGCCGAAGGCATGGCCTTCATCGAGGCCAAGAACTACATCCACCGCGACCTGCGGGCTGCCAACATCCTCGTGTCGGACACCCTGTGCTGCAAAATCGCCGACTTTGGGCTGGCTCGCCTCATCGAGGACAACGAGTACACGGCTCGCGAGGGTGCGCCTGTCGTGGCCCCACGCGCGTCCCCTCTGGGGCTGCTGGAGGAAGAAACCCCATCCTCTGCCAGGACCCCGCATGCCCCGTCTCCCTCATCTCTCTCCCCCCAGCTGGAGGGGGCTGCCAGAGCCCACAGGCCCACCCGGCCCTGCTTTCGGCGGGCTGACAGCCCTATCTGGTGGCTGCTGCAGGAACAGGCGTGCAGCCCCACTGCGGGGTCCGTGCCGGCGTGTGTGGGCAGCCGAGCATGGGGGGCCGGGGGGTGGCAGCCACCAAACCCAGCCCGTCCCCAGGCCTGCGGCAGGGGCAAAGGCTCGCTCGAGGTTGTCACATCAGGTTAAACAGAGAGGGGTGTAAAGCTCGGCTGTAGCACTTTATTTTTTCCCCTCCCGCTGTTTTTTTCAGGGGCTAAATTCCCCATTAAGTGGACGGCGCCGGAGGCGATTAATTACGGGACGTTCACCATCAAGTCGGACGTCTGGTCCTTCGGCATCCTGCTCACCGAGATCGTCACCTACGGCCGGATCCCGTATCCAGGTCAGGATTTCCCAGCAGCTGCGGGGCGGACGGGCTCGCACACGCATGCACGCAGGCGCACACGTGTGAGTGTGTGCATGCACTCCCGCACGCACACACGCTCCGCCTGGCCCCGCTCCCTGCCAGCCCGCGATGGTTTCGACCTCTTCCCAACGCACGTGGCCAGCTGGGCCCAAAAATCACGGGGGAGTTCGGAGTTTGGGGCGGGGGGAGGAAGGTTTTCCATGGGGTTTGCTAATGTGGGGGGCTTCCTGCAGCAAGGGGGTGGCCCAAATTCAGTGCCGCACGCTTTGTCCTCGCAGGGATGACCAACCCCGAGGTGATCCAGAACCTGGAGCGCGGCTACCGCATGCCGCAGCCCGACAACTGCCCGGAGGAGCTGTACGAACTCATGATGCAGTGCTGGAAGGAGCGGCCCGAGGAGCGGCCCACCTTCGACTACATGAAGAGCGTGCTGGAGGACTTCTTCACCGCCACCGAGGGCCAGTACCAGCAGCAGCCCTGAGGGCCCGAGCAGCCTCGGGGGCGCGGCGGGGGGCACCGCTCTGCTCCCCGTGCCGCGGGTCCCCACAGACTCCTTCTGCACCCCCCGGCGGGCACCGCCTGGACCTGGGGGAGCAGCAGCACAGACTCGGGGTGCACCTGAAGGCACACATCGCCCCCCCAGAAGGCAAAGGGCCCGCGGGCCCAGGGGACATGCCACGCACCACCGTGCCCACCCGGCTGCACGCCACCTCCGCCGTCTGCCCCGATGGTGGCTGTGAGGTCCTGGGGACCGTGTGGAGCCCCCCAAAGGGCTTCAGGACCGGGGAGGCTTCAGGACGGGGGAGCCCCTGGAGTGGCTGCGGGGCCCTGGGGACCGTGCGGGGCCCCCCAGAGGGCTTCAGGGCTGGGGATGCTTTGGGACCGGGGAGCCCCTGGGGCGGCTGCGGGGTCCTGGGGACAGTGCGGGGACCCCAAAGGGCTTCAGGACTGGGGACGCTTCGGGACAGGGGAGCCCCTGGGGTGGCTGCGGGTCCCCAGGGACCGTTTGGGGACCCCAAGGGGCTTCAGGACCGGGGAGACTTCAGGACAGGGGAGCCCCTGGGGAGCGTGGAGCCCGCGGTTCCCCGGGGGGCAGCAGCCGGGGAGCCCCGCACTGCCCCGGGCAGGGCCGCAGGGGCTTAGGGCTTCGGCCTCGGCCCCCCCCCGGGCCCGCAGCGCCTGCCCCGGGCAATACAGGACCGTGGGCCCGCCGCCAGCCCCACCGGGACCGGGCAGAGCGGCCCCGGGGCCCTGGCCGTGCCCCCCACCCCCCCCACCGGGGGTCCCGCACCGGGCCCCCCCCCGCCTTCACGCATGGTTCATCCCCACCTGCCTCCCCCCTCCCCTCTCCACTCCCCCCCTCCCCTCTCCACAATGGTTCCGTCCCGCCCACCTGCCCCCCGCCCGTTCACCCTACGGCGCCTTCCCCCCCCCCTTTCCCCAGCGATGGTTCGTCCCGCGAGCCCCCCCCCCTCCAACAATGGTACAGCCCAGGCGCCCCCCCCGCCCCCCCGCTTCCCCGCTCCGCCTAGCCTGCTGGCACCCGCTCCCCCTCCGCCGTCGCGGCTTCCCATTGGCCGGCGGGCGGGAGGGGGCGGATCCCTGAGTGCCGATTGGCCCGGAGCCCGCGCGGGGGGCGGGGCTTCGGGGCCCCGGCGGCGGGGCGGGTTGCGTTGCGCGGCGGCGGCGGCGGCGGGGTCGGCGGCGGCAGGGGCAGGAAAATGGCGCTGACGCAGGGCACCAAGCGGAAAGTGTGCTACTACTACGACGGTGAGGGGCGGGGGGGGGGCTCGTGGGGGGCTGAGGGTAACGGGGGGGGCGGGGGGGGGGGTAACGTGAGGGGGTTTGGGGGGGCAATGGGGGGGGTTGAGGGGGATTGGGGGGGGTTGGGAAGGGTGGGGGGCTTGGTAGGGGCCGGGGGCACTGAGGGGGGGGGGGTTAGGAATTGGGGGGGGGGCACTGGGGGGGGCAGGAATTGGGGGGGCACTGGGGGGGCAGGAATTGGGGGAGGGCACTGGGGGGGTACTGAAAGGGTGGGGGGGGACACTGGAGGGGGCTGGGGGCACTGGGGGGGTAGGAATTGAGGGGGGGCACTAGGAATTGGGGGGGCACTGGGGGGGAAGGGCGGGGGGGACACTGAAGGGGGCTGGGGGCACTGGGGGGGTGCTAGGAAGGGTGGGGGGGCACTGGGGGGGGCTGGGGGCACTGGGGGGGTTAGGAATTGAGGGGGGGCACTGGGGGGGGGAATTACTGGGGGGTACTAAGAAGGGCGGGGGGGACACTGAAGTGGGGGGGGGGGTGCTAGGAAGGGTGGGGGGGCACTGGGGGGGGCCGGGGGCACTGGGGGGGGGGTATTGGGGGGGCACTGGGGGGCGGGTAGAGTGGGGGGCGAGGGGAAGGGTAGGGGGCACTGGGGGGGTGGGGAAGGGGGGGGCACGGCAGGGCTGGGGGGTACTTAGGGGGGTGGGGGGGAAGGGGGGGCACGGCAGGGCCAGGGGACAGTGGGGGAGGGGGGGTTAGGAAGGGTGGGGGGTGAGGGGAAGGTAGGGGGCACGGGGGGGGATTGGGGAGTGGGGGCACAGCGGGGCTGGGGGGGGTAGGAGGGGTGGGGGGCAGTGATGGGGGGTTGGGAAAAGTGGGGGGTGAGGGGAAGGGAGGGGGGTACTGGAGGGAGGGGTTGGGAAAGGGGGGATGCAGGAAAGTTGGGGGTGCTGGGGGGGGTTGGGAAGGGTGGGGGTGAGGGGAAGTTGGGGGACACTGGGGGGGGGGTTAGGATGGGTGTGGGGCACAGCAGGGTCAGGGGGTGCTGGGGGGGGGTAGGAAGGACTGGGGGCAAGTGGAAGGCAGGGGGGCAGCCCTCGGGGGGAGCAGGAGGGAGAAGGGGCTGGGGGTGATCCCGGGGCTTCGGGGTGGGGAGGGGGCAGGAGGGGCTGGGGGTGGCCGGGGGAGCCACGGCGAAGGGCTCGGGGGGGGCCCGGGGGGTGGCCGAGCCTCCTTTAGGGGGGCAAAGGGGCTCTCCGGGAACTCCTGCTTGGGTCGGGGGCGGCCCCGTGGAGCCAAGGACAACCGACGGGGCCACGGTGTGGGTTTTGGGGGGGGTTCCAGCGTCCCAGAGTGTTGTTCGGTGCTGGCTGGGCTGTAGGCTGCCGGTTTTCTTTCTTCTCTCTTTTCCAAGGCTGTTGGGGGGGGGGGGGGGGGGGGGCACTGGTTTTTGGCTCTGTAACCCCCCCGGTGGGACAGGGGAGTAACGGGCTGCAGGAGCTGCCTGGAGCCCCCGCTGGGTTCCTCGGGCGCTTTCCCCACGTTCTGCCGCTCAGCAGAAATCGGGGCTGTCCCACCTCGGGGCCCGTTTGCAGCCCCCTGCCCTCTGGAGGCGGTGGGCGAGCTGTGGGGGTGCCGCGGGGTCCGTCCCCCCCCCTTCCGTGGAGGCTTTCAGTCCGTGAGGTCAAATAAAAACTTTTCATCGCTGTTTTTCCCTCGTAAGCGGACGCGCTTCGTCTTCAAGCAGCCGAGCGGGGTGTTTTGTGCGTCGGGCGGGCAGCGAGGGCTTTAATTGCTTCCGAGGAGTCGCGGCGAGCGGCGGGGTGGCAGCCCTTTGGGGGGGGGTCTCTGGCTGTGCCCCGCTGTGTGACACCCGTGATATCAAAACCAGCGGGGCGCTGCAGGAGCGCTCGCGGGAAGCACCAGGACAGCGTCCGGGTGCGAGCAGCCTGCACCACGAACCCAAACCTCCTCCGAACTTCTTCCTGCCCCGAGAACGTAACGTGGTCACGAGGAAAGCTGCTCAGGCCGTGCACGACCTCGAGCCTTCAGAGGCACGAGGTGATGTCCCGAACACCGATCGGCCGTCGCGCTGTAAAATGCTGAGCAGAGGTTGCCCTTGGCGTTTCCGTTGCGCGGTGACTCCGTGAAATGAGCGCCGTGCCCTCCTGGCTGGCGCTGTCCCCCCTAATTTACCTCCGTGGGGAGGTTTTAGTGCCTTGTTTCTGCTCTTTTATGAGGGGCTGGCAAACATCCACAGCACGTCCTGGGGTGAAAGCGTGCTTTTTTTTGTCAGGGAAGGCGTAATCTGCACTTGGGGGAGGCCGGCTTGGTCGGGTCCTTGATGTGCCACGCAGGGAGCTCAGGGCCGGGCAATGCAGCGCCGTAATGCCCCAGAGCGAGGTCCCTGGGAGCTGTTTGGGCAGCGCCTGGGTCCCTCCCCTGAGCCGTAAAACTCCGATGGCAGAAGGAAACTGCAGTGGGGATCATCGCTGAGCTGCTGGGAAGGGTCAGGGCACAGGGGAGAGGCTGGGATAAAGCAGCTGGGGACCACGGGGGTCCTTCTTGGGAGCCATGGGGGTCCTTCATAGGGACCCCGAGGTGCACGGGGGGTGTGTAAGGGCTAGACCTGCACCGACGGTGACTTCTTTATTAGCGGGGACTTGCAGAACCCCACAGACAGGGAGAGGCGCCCGGCGATCCACACGGTTATCGCACACCCGCCTCCACGCGCGGGCGAGCCGCTAGGTCTGCGGGCTGGGCTGCAGGGCTCGGGGGGGTGTCCCCAGCAGAGACCCCCCGGCAGCGTGGGGGGCTCAGAGCATTGCGAGCTGAGGGTAGAGAAGGCAGGGGGTCGCTTTCCAAAGCTTCGCGTTTGTGTCTTCTAGATGGGCTTTCGAGCATCTCTTACCGAGTTCCCCAGAGCTTGATTTAACCCGATTTTGCTGTAGGAATCGTCACCCGAGTGAAACGCCTCGGTGCAGACAAAGGACGCGCGGTTTCGCTGTAGGACCAGCCGAATTGTTTGGGTTTGGGATTTGCACCGTTCGCATGTAATTCAGCAGCAAGCAGGGCCGCGTCCGCCGGGGAGAACTTAGAGCCGCGCTGTGAGGAAGTGGCAGTTTCTCCTGAGCGCTGAGACCGGTGATGAAATATTAATGCTCCCAGCTGAGTCACCAGCCAGACCGGGTCGGGTCTCCTGCTTCCTAAACCGATTGCGAGTTGTAAAACTACGTGCACAACCCGGTGTGATTGCCCAACACACCGAGGGCTGGGAGGTGCTGCTGCCGCGCGTGCCGTCCCCTGCTCCTGGCAGCTCTCGGTCTGTGCGTCCCGCAGCCAAATGGCAAGATCCGAAAGTTAAATCTTGTGAAAAATTTCATGAAAATAAGTACCCTGGGAGAGGAGGGGGAAAACAGCGGCGCCTACTGTGAGAGAGAGCAGCGTGAGCTCAGCTTTACGAGGCAGGGGAATATCGGGGTGGGGAGGTGGCCTGGGATAAACCCACAGACGACTGACGGCCCCGTGGCTTCACTGTGGTCGTGTCTGGAGGAATTCATGTTTTTCTCTGCCGTAACAAAATCCTTTCTGTCCCCAGGTGATGTTGGAAACTATTATTATGGCCAAGGGCATCCGATGAAGCCCCACAGGATCCGGATGACCCACAACCTGCTGCTGAACTATGGTCTCTACAGGAAGATGGAGATCTATGTAAGTGTGGGCCTGGTCGTGAAGAGAAGTGTATATGGGAGATGTTAGTTCAACTGTCAGCTTTTAGTTTAATGAAAGAAAAGAAAAACTTAAATGGTTGTTCTGATGTATTTCTCCTTTCCTCCATCTCCATTTGACTGAGATGTTCTTTGCATCAGATAAGCTTTGGAGACTGGAAAATTGTTTTTTTCTCTGTAACTTGAATATTTTCTTTGTCTAGATATGCAATATGTTCCAGTCTGTGGTAATGGCATTCTTGCCTTTGAGAATAAGTTCCTCTTGTCTGTTGCTGCTGGTTTGATTGTTGTTTTGTTTTTTTTTTTTACCCTGGGAGTAAATCTGAGAGTGGAAATGGGCTTCAGGGGAGAGACGTATTTCAAAACAAGGCTTGCTCTTCTTTGTCCTTGCAGCGCCCTCACAAGGCAAACGCAGAAGAAATGACGAAGTACCACAGCGACGACTACATCAAGTTTCTGAGGTCTATCCGCCCGGATAACATGTCCGAGTACAGCAAGCAGATGCAAAGATGTAAGCTGCGTGTGCAGTGCTGTAGTTCCTGACAGTGCTAAATTTGTGCGTCTGGGATTCCTGGGCGAGCTTTAGAAGGTTGTGATAAATAGAGCAGGAGGAACCCTTGGAGGCTGTCTTCCTCCTGACTTAGTTTTTTCTTTACCTGGTAAATCAAGTATTTTAAAAATGGGTCCCTCTCTCAAGGCAGTATGCCAAAAGAGCTGAGGAGAACCCTTTGGCCTGGTGGTCTTTTTCAATCTTATGTTTTAATGGAAATTCTTCTAAATTACCTTCCTGGCTCGGAGATGACCGACTACTCTATTTATGAGCTACATGCATTTTGTGTAATTGTTTAACTTTAACCAAAGGTCTTGGGGTGGGAAAGAGTTACATATTTTTAATTTTTTTTTAGAAAAAGCTCATCAATCATGTCCAAAATCTGCAGTTATTCTGAAGGATTTTTAGAGCAACAGCAGTTTGAAAGTGGGGGAAGTTTGAGATGCACAACAGTACCTGTCCACTTTGTGTTAGAATATTTTTTTATTTTTTTTTCCCTTGAGATATTCTCCATTCTCTTCTAACCTCTGCAGTCCATGAAAGCACTGAAAACCTTCTGGCAACTTTAATGTTACAGAAATCCTTTTTTGGTTTATGCGCAGCTCTGAGCTGATGTCCTTTGGCAACGACTGTCTAGGTTTCTAGCTAGTAAGGACAAATAGATGAGGAAGGCTTGGGGTTCATTTAAAGTGTTTTGATGATGCATGCTGCGTTCCTCGAGAGCAGAAAAAAAGCCCATGGGATTCATTTATGTAAAGTAAGTGTAATTTCCAAATTAAATGAAATACGGGTCTCAGGTCTGAAGTAGAGGCACTTGGAAATCTGGTATGAGCTGAAATATTCACGGCTGAAATAGATATTTAGGCACGAGCATGTAAGAGACATGACTAATATATACTGAAAGACTTCCTACAGTAAATAATATGTCTTAATATACCAAAGTACATATTTACACAGTGAACTGTTTACCCCTGGAGCTGATATGGCTCATAAACACCCACTCTGCTCTCTGGTAGTCCACATTTTCTGTACTATATTTCCACAGAACTATATTTACCTGAAGGAGGCAAAATACGAAAATTAATCTCAAACACGCATAGGACAGATCTTTTCTTCAACAAGACCTGTAAAGTGCAAGCCTCTGCCTAGCTAAAGAGCTAGCCCGGGAGGCTCAGAACGGATTAGTGGTACAGGAGACAAGGTCACTGCTCCTCGGTACAGTGACAGCTCTCCGTAGCCTGCTGTAGCTTTCCTTTCAGGAAAGGGTAGGGGCTGTGATGTCCGCAAGGATGTTTCCATGTCCATACTGGACTCTGTCTCGGATACAAAGGTCCTCACCCACCCGCTGTAAGAAGGAAAGAGCACCTGCACCTCTTGTCTCGCTTTATGCCTCTAGCCAAGTGATTGACCCCCATTATTAATATCCCTCCCTCCCTGGTAGTCCTGGCTGCTTCGAATCTCATGGTAGGAAAAGCCTCCCAGGCTTCTGTTATACAGCAGCTCCTCCTGTCTTTGCCAGGATAGCAGAGGAAAACCCTCAGATACTGTCAGTGCTGCCCACAAAGTTCTGAGGGGCAGTAAAGGTAATGAACGGTTTCTAATTTAATTTTGCTAATGCCGTGTTGCCTGTCTGAAGACTTGAGAAGACTACTCCGTAGCCTGAAAAGCAAAGCATTTAATTTGCTGTAATGGGAAACATGCAGAAATTGATGACTTAAATTCTCCTCACTTCACAGGAAAAGCTTCTTTGAGTTAATTATTCAAACTCGGCTGTTTGCTATGCCCTGCTGAAACAATCGGAAAGGGGGAACAATTACTTCCTTTGAGTGTCCTGATGGGCATTGTCCTTTTCAGAGGTCTGTGTCCTGAACGGAGACCATCCAGGTTCCCTTATCACATCGTCTTTGTGAAAAGACTGCGTACTGTTGCATTTCTAATGCTGAGATCTGCAGCTTGTGCCTTTCCCATTAAGCACAGAAAAAAAAAACAAACATTTTAGAGATATTGCTACAAAAATACAGATTTTCTTTTTGCTTGTGAAAGCAAACCTTGCAAAATCTCGCTTGGATCCAAGCCTGCTGTTACTGTCTTTATTTATAATCGTGAGGGCTGCTGGCCTGCATTTCGCACAGGCTGTGCTGACCAGCACGCGCTGCCAGAGCAGAGCCAAATACCGTAAATGTGCTGCCTCACGAGGGGCACGGGAGTTTCTGCTAAAAGGACGTGCGCTGGTATTATGCAGCTCTGGCCGATAGCATCTCCCTGCTGCCCGCTCATCTTCCAAGGTGTTGGGCTGGGTTCTGCATCCCTTCGTGGCGCGCCCCAGCAGATGGCGTGCCGCTCTCAGCACAGCCCCTGGCACCTGCTGCCCTGTGCTCCTACAACGCGCACGAGGGTCAGGAGCACCTTCCCGGCAGCAGCAACCTTTTTGGCTCATCAGGCAACCTCAGGCTGATTGCACTCGTGTATAATGATTTCTTTGTGGTTATTTTTCTGTTGATTAAAATGCGTATCTGGTTAGTTTCTAAAATCAGATCGGTAGCGTAAGCTTTACCGTTTATTTGTGGCTTTGTCTTACTAATTCTTGTGCATTCTTTTCAAGTCAACGTTGGGGAAGACTGCCCTGTGTTTGATGGGTTGTTTGAGTTTTGTCAGCTCTCTGCTGGAGGCTCCGTTGGTAAGCTTGCACCTCATCTGTTCTTTTCTTCTCCTCAGCAGATGTATGTAATCGTTGTAGGTGGTGGTGGGGAAGCCCTGGGACTCTCTGATTTCTTTAATAATTAGACCCAGATTTCTTGTCATGTTACAATTCAAGCCTTGCACACTGACAGATCCCTTTACGTTTGTGAAGCATAGCTTCACGAGTCGGAGTTACTTCAGTGACTGTGTGAAGGAACCCGTGAGTGATAGAACAGCGTTGCATGTGGCAGACAAAACCCCAGCTGCAACAGGGATTTAATTAAAAAAAAATCGTTGTGAGCTTTACAGGAAGAAAAGTTGTAAAAATATTGCTCTGAGTAGGTGTAGCCTGGAAAGCAAAATGGGGTTACTTAAAGCCACTGGCTCGGGCCCTGAGGCAAAATGGAATCGAAAGCTGGAACATTGAAAATGCTTTCTCTGTTTTCAAATACTTTGTTGCAGAAAGTCTTAGTATTACCAAACTGTGTGGCTGTGCAAAGGCGTTAAAGCTTTGTGGCCGCTACTCCCGCAGTGACATCTAGAAATCTTTGTTTCCTGTAACAGGGCTCAGCAGTACCTACAAGGACTGACTGCGCTTTTTTTTAAGTGACTGCTCTGTGGTCCCAAGGCTGTACGTTCCACAGAATGTAGCATTTGTTTCCATCCTTGGAGACTTGCAAAATTGCAGAAAGTTTAGGAAGGAGCTGGGGGAAGAGAACTTTCTTTGTCTAAATGCATATTGACCCAAGTATATATTAGATAAAACCGTTTGTTAAAGTCTCTTGCTTGTGGCCCTGAGAAATCTCCACTGTCTTCAACTGTGCCCCAAGCTAAATGCTGTGGACTCGTTTGTGCAGATTTTGTGGAACAAAAAACACAAAAAAAAGTGGGAAGTGGTCAAAAGTGTGTGCAGGCACAGTAGTGGCTGCGTTGCTCTTCCCTTGTCTTTGTTAGCTTGTTGAGCCAGCCACCGTTCAAACCCTTGGCTTGGGCTTGTGCCCAAAAGCACGCAGAAACAACGAGGTGATGACAAGGGACCTGTGCTTTATCCCTGCGTCCCTGCCACGGGTACTCTGCCCTCGTGCTAACGTGTTGTAATTCTTCTCCCAACAGCCAGTGCTGTGAAGCTGAACAAGCAGCAGACAGATATCGCTGTGAATTGGGCAGGGGGCCTTCACCACGCTAAGAAGTCGGAGGCTTCTGGCTTCTGTTACGTCAACGATATTGTCCTAGCCATCTTGGAGCTCCTGAAGTAGGTGGATTCCTTACCACTCTTTGAGCCCTTACCACTCTTTGTTGCTTTTTTAGCTGTGTTTTCCAGGGGGGTCTTATTGAGCTACCTCTTTGGGATGCGGTGCCCTCTCTGCAGAAGGGCTGTGTCCCATTGTGGCTCTGTGCGGGAAGCAGAAGGCTTGGAGCATTGTGTGGTTGCTCTTAGGCCCTCCTCCTTCCCCCGAGAGAAAGGGGGCACAGCTGTAAGATGTGCCTGCTGGTTACCACCCTGACAGCTTTTGGCTCAAGGCAAACCTCAGTGGGAGGCTTGGCCATAAAAATGCAGAGTCCATTGGCTGAATCTGAATAAACTGAGTCAAGTCTGCCTTCAAAGATCAGCTGCAGCAGTAAAAGCCACTTTGTTTGCCTTGGTGATTCTGTTCCACTGCTGACTGAGGCACGTGCCCATTCTCCACACTTCTCGTGCCTGTAGACACCAGAGAGACAGCTGCTTGGTAGCTGTGCGGCCTCGGGATCAGCACCGAGTTCTTTGCCCTCTCCCCACATACTCTGCTGGGAAGGGCACTTTCTGCTCCGAAGAAACGCAGCATTTTGACTCCTTTCTGATCCTAGGTATCACCAGAGAGTGCTGTACATTGACATTGATATTCACCATGGGGATGGTGTGGAGGAAGCCTTCTATACCACAGACCGTGTGATGACCGTGTCCTTTCATAAGTACGGAGAATACTTCCCGGGAACAGGGGACCTGCGGGTGAGAACAAAGGCTTAACAGAAAATTCTCCTGAAATTCTTAACTAAAATCACTGCTCTCCTGGGTTTTCCTGCTTTAAATAATGCTCTCAAAGTAGCATCCTTTTAGTGAGAGCAAAGGTGTATACGTGAGGCAGCTGGCTTGGCTCTTGGAGTGGGTGCTTTGTTCCTGTGATCATGGTCTATATAGCCATAAAAACAAGGCTGTGATATTGGTCATTTAGCAGCCTTCTGGTGGAATTATTCTCAGAAAAGTGACTCTGAAGATGGCGTCTTGGTCACCTGCAGCTTCTTCCAAGCTCTGTTTGGTCACGCAAGCTTTTTGTGAAAGTTTATCGGGGAGTGCCTTTGTGTGTGTTGGTGCGTCTTGCTGGCATTTCTTCCTCTGAGTCAGTTCTGCGCGTTAAGAAATCGCGTGGTGTTCACGGTGGCACTCTTTCAAGTCAGATACAGGTGTGGTGTCTGGTTGGAACTAGAATTTTGACCACCAGTTTTATTGCTGTGTAAGAGTGGCTTTTGCCAGCCGAGTGGGAGGCTGTGTGCTCAGAACAACATTAAGGTGACAGCAGTAGATTCTTGTTCCCTGAGCAGAGGGCCAAATGCACCCGCTCACACTAAATACCTGCTGTTGGGGTCAACTGGCTCTTGCCTTCTGATGCCAAGACAGTATTCTTCCATGAGAGCTTAGGCTTACAGTCGGATTATGCTGATGAAATCCCAGACTTCCCTTCATAATTGTGGTGCAGTTTGTGTGTTGCAGTTGATTTTCTGGTGACCTTATGGTCTCTCCTGTCTTTAACAGGACATTGGTGCAGGCAAAGGCAAGTACTATGCTGTCAACTACCCCCTCCGTGATGGAATCGATGATGAGTCCTATGAGGCGATATTCAAGCCGGTGAGTGTCTTTGCTGGGTGATTCTTTGTGTATCATACTTTGTCACTGGGTACTTGTGGAGCCATTCTTCGGGGAGACTCACACTGCTGTTATGAGATTCTTCAGGGGTTGTATTTCTCCCTAACAATCGCAGCCTGTCATCAGTAAGCTTTTCGTTGCAAGAGCCCCAGTGTTACCAGTACAGGGGAGCCAACAGCTGTGGGAACACTAGGGATGTCTTCTTGTCGCTTGCTGATGTGGACATTACTGTGTTGTTGTGACACTGTCCTGTGGAGAAAGCATAACAATGGGTTTCTTGTTTAGGTGATATCTAAAGTGATGGAGACGTTCCAGCCTAGCGCAGTTGTCTTGCAGTGCGGGTCGGATTCTCTGTCAGGGGACAGGCTGGGTTGTTTTAATCTGACCATCAAAGGTAAGAGTACAGTGTTTCCATCAAAATAGCAAGGCCGGGTCTGTGATCCTGAGAGGCCAGAACTGTATGGTACAGTGCACGTAAACTGGCACATATAATCTGATTAATTTTCACTGAGAAGTTTGTCCTTATGCTGTGAAGCTACAACCTTTTTCCCCACTGCCTTTGCTTCAGGTCATGCCAAGTGTGTGGAGTTTGTAAAAAGTTTTAATTTGCCTATGCTGATGCTGGGAGGAGGTGGCTATACAATCCGCAACGTGGCTAGATGCTGGACCTATGAAACTGCTGTGGCTTTGGACACTGAAATCCCAAACGGTAATAATTCTCTGATTTGCAGTAGCTGTTGTTGTTTGTGTTATAGTTCTGTAGGTCTCCCCTCCATCAAAAGGTACCCAGCAGGTTTGATCTGAGTTTGGGCTACGAAAGCGTCAGCTCCTACCCCTAGGAAAATGCAGTTGTGCTCTTATGTAGCACTGAAGCCCACTGTGTATGAGGTATTTCAGTACCGGTCCACTGTTAATTTGTGCTTTTGTCCTATTTTAACTTGCCTGCAGAACTTCCATATAACGACTATTTTGAGTACTTTGGACCAGACTTTAAGCTGCACATCAGTCCCTCCAACATGACTAACCAGAATACCAACGAGTATCTCGAGAAGATCAAGTAAGTGTTTGCTCCTCTTCACAAGACTGACACCTTCTACTGGGGGCTTCAGAGCCGTGGGTGGCTTCTTGCTGACGGAGGTATTCCTTTTCTGGCTGGCTCTAGGCAACGTCTCTTTGAGAATCTGCGCATGCTGCCTCATGCCCCTGGTGTCCAGATGCAGCCAATTCCCGAAGATGCTGTTCAGGAAGACAGTGGAGATGAAGAGGAAGAAGATCCTGAGAAACGCATTTCAAGTAGGCACTTGCCTCTGGCATAGCGGCGTTGCCTTGCCGGGAAGTGTACAGTTCAGGGCCTGTGGGTGCCAAAGCTGAACGGGATCAGTTAGCTGGAGAACTGTGCAGGCAGTAAACCAAATTACCTTATTAAAGACAGGAGGATATATGATTCAGATTTATTTTAATTCTGGAGTCATTCAGTTTGAATCTTTCCAGTGTTCTGATTGATTTTGTAATGAAGCAATGAAGCTGAGTACTGCGGGGCTGGTAGATTTCTTCTCCCTGGGAGAAATGTCTCCCTGGGAGACAATTTCCATAAAGAAAGAACTTAGGCCTAAATGTGAGAATTTAAACAGTTCCTGTGATGTAGGTGCTATGACAGTCTCCCAGAAAGTATTCTATCGGGTTTGATCCCAGAAGTTGCCTGCCTCAGTGAAACTGCTAGTTTTTATCCAGATTGGCTGATGGCCTTTAGATCTGGCAGTCAGATTTTTCTCAGTGTGAAGTTGGTTAACCTGCTTATGCTGTCAAGTCTAGACATCACGCTGTATCTAATCCAAGTCCTACATGTGATCTTAGATCTTAAGCATGAGCAGTCAGAAGTGATCAGTTAAAAGAGATGGCAGGTAGAAAGATGAAGTGTTTTCCCTGTGGCCTAATTGTGACTTAGGTGGGTTTATTAGTTCCTTCCCACATGTGTAGATGCCCTTGGAGAAGTTAGTGCTTGGTGTCTTCTGACTTTTAACTCTGCTGAAACAACCTCTTCTCCCCTTCGCTCTCAGTCCGCAATTCTGATAAGAGAATATCATGTGATGAAGAATTCTCTGACTCTGAAGATGAAGGGGAAGGAGGGCGCAAAAACGTCGCCAACTTTAAGAAAGCGAAGCGTGTGAAAACAGAAGAGGAAAAGGAGGAAGAGGAGAAGAAAGGTAACAATGAAAGCTAGGACTGGAAGCCCTCCCAGCTGTATGGAACTTTACCTGGTGTGTGCTTTCCTGCTGTTCTACCGTGTCTTTTTTTTTTCTCCTTTCTAGAGGAAAAAGAAGAGGAAAAACCAAAAGAGGAGAAACCAGAACCCAAAGGGTGAGCCCCATGTCTCTTGGCTTGGCAATTAACTGGCTGTGTTTGTACTTCCTTGTGCATTCCCCCGATGGGTTATTGTGTAACTTGTGGGGTTGGAAGGGAGATGTGGTAGTTTGGATGGCTTTGTCATGGGGAGACGTTTGCATAAGTAGAACAGCGCACCTGATAAGGCGCTGTGAAAGCCCTCAAAGAAAAGGGCTCAAAAATACTGTGTATTCAGTACAGCATTACTAGTTTTAGGGGGAGATTGACATCAGAGTATGGTAAGTGTTTTTAAGATGGGCTATCTAAGAAGCCTTTTTAAGGCTGCAGCTCTAGCTTGGGTACAGCCTGAGGTACTTTTTTAAACCAAATTCTTCACTATTTTCTTCCATAGGGTGAAGGAAGAGACGAAATCTACCTAAGATGGCTGCAGCTGGACAGTACCTGTCAGTGCATAGTTATCATAGGTTAGCTTCTCCGGTTGCCTCCCATTCCACAGGATTTATATTTTATATGTTTCTGTATATATTTCTATATAAATATATAAATGACTTGAGAACTGTAAATTATTCCTTGCTGCACTCCTCTGGGAGCAGATAGGGAGGATTCTGCGGAGTAGAGAGACCTGCACTGCCCAGGATTGGTGACTGGGAAGTTTCACTCTTGCCTTCCACTGCCTCCTTAGTGTGTCTTTTAAAAAAATCACTTCCTTTCTTTACTCTCCTCTGAAGTAACCACCCTTGGAAAAGAATAATTTAAGTAGAAGTAGTATCTGCATTTCAGGTTAGGTGGAAAGATGGCCATGAAACTTTTTTTTCTTTCTCTTTTTTTTTTTTTTGATGGGAGATATGAATTCCCAAACGAAGCCTGTGAGAGACTGACTATTCCTTTGGTCTTCAGTCTGGTTCCACCATGGCAAGTAACTGCAAGCTGGTGCCGCTTCTCAGGGTCAAATAGTGCAGTTCTTGAATAGAGTTGGCTACCTCCCTGCAGCAAACTTGTGGAAAGAGATGAAGCAGCTTAAAAGCAGATCTGAAAATTGCTTGAGTGAATCTGCCCAAGAGCCTTGCAGGTGCAGATCTGGAAAATGCAAAACAAAAATCACCCTAATGTGGTGGTTAACATTTTCCAAGATCTTGCAGATCCAGTTAGTGTGGCAGCATTATGCATCTCGAGTAAGAGAAGGGATGAAATTTTTATACATTTTTTTCTATACTTATGCCCCTCTTTGCAGGGGGGAAGTGAGTTACTGCCCGTCTGGCCGCCTGCTTCGCTTTTCCAGCTTGTTCTGTCCTCAGCTACGTTTGCTGTAATGTGCTTTCTCGGTCCTGATCTGTGTCCTAGCTGAAACCATGGCAGAAATTCCCAAGTCGTGTAAAGACCAGACAAACCGAGCCCAGCTGAAGCGTCTTGTTGACATGTGTCGCTCACTGAAAAACTTCTCTGAAGTGAAGCATACAAATGTTTTCAGGTTGAACCTCTCCTCTCTTTGCTCTCAAGGCCAGTAAATATGGAGAACTTTTTATCAGCAGTCTGAGCTGTTATCTGTACAAGGGAACAGCAGATGGGGCTCTGTACATTTTTATAACTACTCCTCTTCCTACTCCCACACGTTATCTCACACCCAAAGGTCTTTTGTGATCAGAACTGGCCTTTCTCTTGCATCTCGTTTTGTACAGCTGATTGTTAGATGAGCTTTCTGTGAAATGCGTTGCTGAGCTCCAACTTTGCAGAAGTTTTGCAGGCAGTTTTGACTCGCTGCTCTCCTTTCTCAGGGGGATTCCTCTGTCCATAAGAGGATCCGTACCTCCCACGGAGTGCTGCTGATGGTTTCAACTCTAATAATGCTGCTAACTTAACACAGGTTATTTTTAAAATGTTTTATTTTTTTAAATACTTTTTTTCCCTTTTCCACCGTAAGTTTTTTAGTCTCTTGGAACCTGAGTGACGTCTCACTCCCGCTTTTCAGTGTTTGTATGTGAAGCGAGAGAGATCAATGTATCTTTGTGTCTGGGGGGGGAAATATATTGTGGTTTTTTAAAGATGCTTTTATTTTGAATTTTGAGAACCTTTGTAATAAAACTGGTACATTTCTATGGTTGGCCTGAGTTTGTACTGCTTTCTGCTGAGAGGAAATACTTGGTTAGAGTGGGAGTGTGGTTGGTTTTCAGAGTCACTACTGGAAAATGTTGCAGTGGCTTGGTCATGATCATGGTGTAGTGTAGAGCCCTACAACAAAAAATGACAGCTGTAATAAGGTTTTGAAAAGGTAAGGCATGATTTTTTCCCCCTCTTTTTGGGGGGGGGTGGCTAGGTGTATTGGTTCAAATGCATCTACTGAAGCCTGTAGCATTGCATATGGAACATGCTCCATGCTGCAGGTAAAAGAACACTTCAGTTCCCTTGGTAGAGGTTGAAATTTCCTTGATTTATTTTTTTGTTCCCCTGCATTTTATAAAATAGCCTTGAAATTCTCATGGACCCCTTCTCACCAGAAAAGGTAAGTTGAAATGCTGTACATTTTGTGTGCTCACACCTCTTCTGAGGATCACGGGGGTAGTTCTTGTCCTCCTGAAATTGCAGCCATGTTCTCCTCCAGCAGCATTGCTGATGCTAATTGAGGTTGCAGCTTGGTGGGATACAGTGCTTCATGCACTGACTCTTGCTCTGAAAGCAATGTTAGTCTGGAAAGGGGAAAAAAAGTTACAGGAAGGGAGTATATTATGTATTTTTTTGCATGAGTTTAAGTGGTTTTAATCTGGTATTCAATTGAAAAAAAATAAAATTAGGAGCAGGGTAATTTTGCATTGAGTGCTGATCACAGCTGAAATGCACATGGAAGGTTCCCAAGCCAAATCTGTTGTTTAGATAGTTAAAGAAAAGCTTTGAGTGGCTCAGTTGCCTTTCATTGCTGTAATAATACTCCAGGAAACTTAGCTATCCTTCTCACCCTAGCACACAATTAAAATCCTCTTCTCCTCGAACAAAAACAACCGTACAATTCAAGTCACCCCTACTATATCATGCATGCCAATGTGCAACTGCAGCCTTCCTCCCTTCCAGCCTGTCTTAAAATGGCTGCCGCAGCGCGGCCGCGGCTCCGGCAGATGCCTTGAGCCCGGCACCTCTCAGCTGGGCCTGCTGCAGCTGTGCCTCGCAGAGCACACGGGAGCCATCTTCCAGCTCAGAAATAATTTGTAGATTGCAGTGCCTGCATTTAATTTATTTTTTTTTTGCCCCAGGTTAATGGGGATGAACGCCTGCTGCAGTTGTAAGCGGGTTACTTGCTTTGGACTTCCATTATTGATGTTAATAAATACCTTCTGCAGTTGGAAGCAGGTTATTTGCTTTTAGTTTCCCATTATTGATAGGAGGATGAGCTACATAAAGCCCAGCATTTGTGTTTCTATCAAAGGACCGCGGAGGAGCTCTGGTGGCCTTGCCCCAGGCCCTACCTTGGCAGGGTGGTGCCCCAGCAGCCCTTGGTCCTTGCTTTTCTCCGGGCTCCCCTTTGCCAGCCAAAACAGCAGGGGCAGGTGATTAAAGGGGGATTAGGAGCAGGCCATTAGCTGCAGGAGGCCCTGTGCTGCCCTACAGCCCGAGGGGGCAGGATGAGCTGCTGGAGGCTGCTGCCTTTGTGCTCTGCAGCCGCTCTAAGGTGGGCAGTGCTTGCTCCTGCCTTCTGCAGGTCTGCCCCGGGAAGACACAGCTCTGTCCCCAGGCAGACCACAGGAGAAAGGATGGAGGCATCCCAAACGCCTTCATTTTCTCTTTGGAAGGAAAAAATCTTTGCTAGCTCTTACAATCAGGCACATCTCCATAGCGCAGGATCAGCTCCTTCCTAAAGCCACAAAAAAATTAAACCAAACTTACACTGGGTCTGCTTGGGCACCCCTGGTGAGAAGTCCCCCCTCCACCCCCCAGGTACTGCGGTTAGGTCTCCCAAAATCAGGTACAGAGCCAGTGGGCATCCTGAGGCAGCAGCGACAAGAGGCTGGTGTGAGAAAGTCCTTTGTGGCTGTAGCTCTACATCTGCTGCAAGTCAATTAACTGCGAGCAGAGCCAGGGCTGGGGTGATTAAATGCAGCAGCTGTTGAACTAAATAAGCAACTGCTATCTTCACTGGCCCTTGTCTGGCATCCAGGACAAGAAGGACTCAAGCTCACCCATAAAGGGGTCACCGTTTATTCCTTTCAAATGTTACAATAAAACCCATACAGCTTTTTTTTTTTTTAGAAGTTAGAAAATTGCAAATCAAGTGTTTTGGCCATTAAAAAATTATTTACAGAGAAAACAATGTTGCTTCACATTATACAGCTGGCAGGCCCCCTCCCTCCACCCCAGACCCTAAAAGTTATCCCCTAGAAGCAGAATTAAACACAGCGGACTTACAAGCTTTACAGTTTTAAGCCAATAGTAAGACTTTATAAAAAAAAACTAACCAGATTAGCTTTTAAACCACTGGTTTCTATAAAAAGCACAAAATACTTTAAATGAAGTCAGAACCAGGAATGTAAACCGAGAAAAAGAATCCATGGAACAGTCACTGGCTTGCTGGGCTCGGAGGAGCACAGGGACGGTCGGGAGGCCAGCAGAGACCAGAGCAGGACGTGGGCTCTGGGGTCTTACAAACTGTAAATTCCACTTATGTCCAGGATAGTCTTCCTCCACAGTTTTAAAGGATTCAGGTAAAACTACTCCGAGTTGTGATGGTGGTGGGAATCCAAACCAGCTTCCTAACAGGGGTGGGTGAGAAATAATAATTCAGGGCTGGGTTTTAGAAAGCGCTGTCAGTTCTACACCGGAGAGGGGAGGTGTGTGGGCAAGGCAGCGAGTCCGTGGTGTTACTGGGGTGGAGAGGATGGCGCAAGAGTCTCAAGTTAGGTGGACGCCAAGCAGGCTCTACTCTTCCTTCTGCTCCGCCGCTGCGGGAGCTGTGGGCTCAGGCCCCGCGGGTTTTGAGGGCTCCTCTGGTTTGGCCGTATCCCCCTGGGGATCCCCCGGCTGCTGCTTCTCCTCCTCCTTGCTCTCCCCTGCTTCTGCATCCTCCCTCTTGGGCTCGGCTTCCTGCTGCCCCTCGGCAGCGGCCCCGGCCCCGCTCGGCCCCGCGCTGCCCCGCTCCTCCGCCTGCCCCTCCTGGGGGGGGGCCGAGGGCTCCGTCCCGCTGCCGGAGCCGGGGGGGGTCTCCTCTCCCTTGGCCTCTGCTTTGCCTTGGTCCTCCGTGGGAGAGGACGCGGAGGAGTCCCCGGCTTCTTTCTTGTTCTTCCTAAAGGAGATCCCGCTCAGCTTGAAGGACTTCTTGAACGAGAACTTCTTCTTCTTCTTGGGGGTGTCCTTGGGGGCCGCGGCGCCTTCGGGCTTCGCGTCCCCACCTTCGGCTGCGGGGGCTGGCTCGATGGCATCCTCGGCGCCCGGCTCGCCCTTGCTGTCCTCCTGGGGGGGCTCGGCCGAGCCGTTGCCGTTGAGGGGCGCCGCCTCGCCCCCCGCCTTGGGCGTCATGTCCCCGTTGAGCCGCAGGTGGCCGTTCTCCTGCAGGAGCAGCTCCGTGTTAGGCACGCCCAAGATCCGGCACCCACTCCCCAAAACCCCAAATCCCCCCAAAACCCCAAATCCCCCCAAAACCCCAAATCCCCCCAAAACCCCAAATCCCCCCAAAACCCCAAATCCCCCCAAAACCCCAAATCCCCCCAAAACCCCAAATCCCCCCAAACCCCAAATCCCCCCAAGACCCTCCAAGCCCACCACCAGCTGGGGCGGGGGGGCCAAAACCCTCAATCCCTCCAAACCCGCAGCCAGGTGGGGCGGGGGCACCAAAACCCCAAATCCCCCCAAATCAACCCGCAGCCATGCGGGGGGCACCGAGCAGGGAAAAGGGGGGGGCCACCGGGGCGGGGGCGTTCGCACCGGGCGGTGAAGGGGGGGGGGGGGGGGCTCCCCGCGCTGCCACCGGGCGGCGCCCGCGCTCCGCGCCCGGTGCCGGGAGGGGGCCCGGGGCGCGGCCCGGTGCCGGCCGGTTCCGCATCCCGGAGCCCCCGGGCGGGACCCCCCCGTCCCTCCCTTCCCTCCCCTCCCCCCCACGGGGTTTCAGCCGCCCCCTCCCCTCCGAGCAGCGGCCGCCGCCTTTGTCCGCCCGCCCCGGCGGGGCGCCCGGCGCCTCCCGGTGCCCGGTACCCACCTGCCCGTTGGCCTTGGCGGGCTCGGTGGCGGCGGCGTGGCCGGCCGGGGGGGCTCCCCCCTCCGCCTTGGCCGCCTTGGAGCCCTGGCTGCCCATGGTGCGGCGCCCACCCCGCCGCGGCGGCTGCGCTCGGCGCCGAGAGGCAGTGGGCTGAGCCCCCCGGCGGGGCGCTGATAAGGCGCGGGGACGGGGCGGGACGGCGCCGAGACCGCCCCCGGGGCGGGGGACCGGGCTGCAGCCACCGCCCCGGCGGGGCCGGGGGCCTTCTGCCGTTTTCCCCCTCCCCCGACGGCCGGGGAGCCCCCGCTGGGGATGGGGAGGAGGCGGACGGGGAGCGGTGCTGCCCCCGGCACCGGCACCCCAAGGCGCCTCTGCCCCCCCCCAAGCCCCGGCACCCTGGGGTGTCGCCCACCGTGGGGTGTCACCCACCCTAGGGTGCCGCTCACCCCCGGGAAGGTCCCTCTGGGGCTGGCCGGTGGCACTTGGGCTGCACCCAGCTCCCCGCCTCGCTGTGTCCCCCCCCCCGCACCCCCCCGGCACGCAGCCCGGTAGCTTTGCCCCGCAGCCCTTTGGTTTCCTGGAAAGGAAGAGTTTAGGCGAAAGGAAAGTGGGACTAACGCGAGGCCGATGCCAAGCAGGAGGGATGTGCGGCTTGCCCGCGCTCCCAAGGCCACGGCTGCAGCAGGGAGCCAGCAGTGGCTGTGGGAGAGTGTCCTGGGGTCAGCCCTCCTGGCACCCCCCCCAGGAGGGTCCCAAGAGCGAGACACCCCCCCCCTTGTGCCGGTGGGAGCCGGCAGCGCTCCCTGCCCAGCCCGCTCCCCACCAGCAGCATCCATCAGCATCCATGCTCTGAGAATGGGGCCCTGAGCCCCGAACCCTGCCATGGCCCTGGTGCCTTCCAGCACCATGCCGGGGTCTGCAGCCCCCTCCTGCCAACGCCACCACAGCTCCAGGCAGCACCCAGCACCCGACAGCACCCGACACCCAGCACCCAGCTGCGCGCCGCAGCGGCCGTGCAGCATCAAGGCCAGCGTCTCCGGGGGGAAAACAACGCTTGGCTGTGTGCGCTCCGCCAACAAGGTCATGTTTTGTCTCCGTCCTCCCTCCCCCCCCCGCCGGCACACATCATCTCACCCCCGTCGGAGAGAAATTGCGCTGTTAATTAAACCAGGCGGCATCTTCCTTATTGACTTTTGGTTGCCAGTTGATAAAGCCTTTGCCCGGCTGCCGGTTCGCCCGCCCGCTCCTCGAGCCGCCTGCGGGGCGGGCAGCGGCCGTCAGGGCTGCAGAAGGGCCGTGGAGGATGTCCCGCGTCGAGAAGCACTCAGTTTTCAGAGCACAGCGAGGCTGTTTGCTTTGGCGAGACAAACGGCCCAAGCGAGTCCATTAAATCAGTCGATGAACACGATAAACACACCGTGTCTCTGCCGCTTGGTGCCCAGCGCCCCCGCTGGTACCTGCTGGGTCCAAAACCCGGCAGAGCCGCGGGTGGCAAGCCCCGGCCTCGTGTTGGGCCCGGTGTTGGGCAGCATCCGAGCCAAGCCCCGCTCCTCTTCCCACGTCCCAGGCACGAGCACGGCCTGGCTGCCCTGCTCCCATCAGGGACGGCCGGAGGAGTGGCAGGGTCCCTGCGCGAGGTGGGAGGGATGGGGCCGGGGTCGGGGCTGTTGGGGCTGCCTCTGCTGCCACGCTCTGTGCTGCTCACTCGGCTCAGCTCAGCCCCCGCGCAAAGCCCGGGTCTCTGCCACGCTTTGCTGGAGGGGAGAAAGTGCTTCACACCCCGCTGCTCCCCTGCCACAGCGATCAGAGGGCCGAGCTGAAGCGAGGGGAGGCAGATGTGATGTTTCTAAAGGGCAAACTTTAGCATGATTAGACAGGTCAAGATGCAGCCCTGCCGGGGGGGCAGCACACCACCACCACCTCCCCCCCGCTTGGCATCAGCAGCAGTGCCGCAAAGCTCACGTGTGCTTTTTTAGTGGCTTTCATCTCAGCGACATCCCTGCTTGCCACATCGCTCCTGATCCCAGCTTTTCTTGAAAGCCTCCTTCTCCTGCAAGGCTGCGCAGGGGATGTGTTTATAAATAGATGCCTTCCCCGTGGGCTTCCAACGTGCCTCCCCCTCCCAGGGCCACCTTCCCCGCGATGCCCGCCCTGCCCGTGCTGATGGCAGCAGGGTCAGAAGCTCTCAGTGGGCTCTGGTGTGGTGCTTTGTGCTCCAGAGCCCTGGGGTGCAGCCAGCGGCCCTCGCGCTGTCACCAGGCTGCTCTCGGGTGCGTTGGTGGCACGGAGCACGCCGTGCCACGCAGGGTGACACCGCCGGGGGTGTGCACACAGCTGGGTGGGGGCAGGAGCCGGCTGCGGTGCACAGCACCGGAATTCACAGCACAACCCAAAACCTGAACCCCGTGAGGGCTCTGCTGGCTCCCAGGGCTTGGGCCGCTCGGGAAGCGGCGGGGATTTGCAGGGTGCAGGCAGACGGGCAGATTACGGGGCTGTCTGCCTCTCCGGCAGATGGACAGGCAGACAAATCTGTCTGCCGTTCTGCGCGCTGCTCCTGCCTAAAGGGCCTCGGGGATGAGACATCTCTGCTGATGTTATTTTCCACTTTCCAGACCTACTTAAAGTGCTTGGTGATTATTAATTTATTAGGTGCTAAGCGCTGACAACCCGCAGGACGCAGCAGCGACGGCAGCCCCCGCGTGCACTGGAGCCAGGGCAGGAGGACGCAGCCCCCTGCCCGTGCCCTGCCCCTGCCTCCCGCGTCGTTCCCCCGTGAGGAACTGCTGCAATTATTTATTCATGTCTCTGGAGCCACTCAGCAGCCTCGCATCATCTGCTCCAGGATCTTAACCGAGTTAGCAGGGGCCCAGCCAGGGCAGCCAGTGGTGCTGGGAATAAAGCAGAGGGATTTCCATATTGATTTATAAATAGCAAAGGAATTAGCTAATTAGAGCTCTCCGGGGAGAGAATTCCAGCAGGGAGAGTGCGGGGCCGGGCTGCACGCAGAGGGACGGGCGGATGGTGACAGCTCCTGACACCGTGGCAGCTCCGGCACGGAGCAGCTCCTGCAAACAGCCCTCGGCTGAACGGAGCGGCTGTGGGGTACGGCTGGGGTCTGCCTCCGCTGTGCCCCCATGTCCCCGTGTCCCTTGCTGCTCCCTGCCCAGTCCCTGGGTGAGAGCACCCTGCCCGTGCTGCACTGGGAGACTGAAGGCTTGAGGCCGTGGGGCTGACTGGGGCCATCCCCGCATACAGGAGGAAAACCTCCAGCCATGTGCTGGGGGATTTCAGGGGGAAGAGGTCTGGCCGGGTGCAGGAGGAAGATGGGGGCCTCGTGGTGATGGAGGGGGCTTTTCCAGTCCCTCATGCAAGCAGAAGTCACCTCCAAAGCCGTGCCGCCACTCCTGGGTCTGGTGGGTCGCTGCCGAGCGCCCGCCCAGATCTGTGCCACAAAGAGGGGTCCTGGGCACCCTCGGGGGCTTTCTCTTGGCTCTTGTCCTGTGCTGGGTTAGCCGGGCCCCGTTCTCCTCGTGGTTTCTTGCTTCCACTCGTGGGCAGGTGGGAACGCGCTGGGCTGGGGGATTTCAGCCCCAACCCCTGCTCCCCGCCAGGCTCAGGGGCAGAGCTGCGGGGCTGGGGCCGGTGCCGCAACCAGCGGCTCCGAATCCGTCCTGCCCTGGGAAAGGCTCCAGCCCGGAGGCTGCAGCAAGGCGCTGACTTCCCATAGAAACACATAAAAGGGCCCGTTCTTGTATTTGCCAGAGGCCCATCATTTTTGGTTGTGAAGATCCCATGGCAACCAGTGCCTTGTGTAACTGCATTTTCTATTTCTGGGGCTGCTTTTCACTTTGGTAACATCCTTCTCACATCCCCCCGTCCTGCGCAGGGGCAGCACCAGCCCTGCTCAGCCAGAACGGGCACGGGACGGGTGCTGTGATACAGCCAGGGCCAGGACGCACTCCCCACTGCTCGCACCCTCTGCACCCCGATCTGCTCGGCCCCGGGCGGCTGCGGGCAGAGGCTGGCAGCTGGAGCAGGGCGAGCACTGCACCTCCTCTCCTCTCCTCCCTCGGAGGCCATCTGCCCTGCTTTTTGGCCAGGAGCTGGAGCATTTGCTGGGGCTGGCTGGCCCAGGGGACAGCCCTGGCTCTGCTTCACCCCAGGATGGGGAGCGAGGGCCCCCGGGTGCCTCCCCGTGCTCTGCACCGCATCCCCACGGCGGGTGGGAGAACAGGAACCGGCCGCAGCATCTGTGCCCCGGCGGGACGCGCGTCCCCCGCACCGTATCTCCTGCCTCCCGCCGTAGGCTACATTTCAGCGCTGATAAAGGGCTCCCTGACCCTGACCAAGCCGTGCGCTGCCGGTTCGGTCACGTTACGAGTGCAGGACGGCTGCCAGACGTTGTCCGGAGAGAAAAGGGGCCGCAGCGTCCAGCTGGCAGCGGGGACGGGAGAGCGGCTGGGTGCTGCTGGGCTCCCTCCTGCCTTGGCCGGGGCTGCTGGCAGGGTCCTGCAGCTGGGGGCTGAGCGGGGAGCGTTCCGAGCCTCCTTCCTCACTGGAAGGGAAGTTTATAATGGAAACAAAAGCGGCTCTCCGTCCAAGTGCAGCTTTTCCCATCCCGTTTCCTCCGGAGCTGCCTGCGGAGGTGCCACGGGAGCGTGCCCATGCGCCGCGCACCGCCACGGCCGCAGCGTGGCGAGGAAGCTGGGGCCGGGTGCGTGCCTCACCGTGGGCAGCACGGCATTGTCCTGCTCTAGCTGTCCCCAGGGAGGGCTCAGCTCCGTCCACCTCCAGAGCTGCCTGTGCCCGGAGCGGAGCTGTGTGATCGGGGGGCACGGTTTGGGGTCATCCCTTGCCCCCCAGCAGGGCAATGCCCCGATGGGGCTGCACAACAGCAGCTTGCCTTGGCCTCTGCTGCAGGTGGGGATGGGCTGGGGACAGCATGTCCCTTCTGGGGCTGTGTGGGGCCAGTGCTGCTCATGGAGGGCACCCGAGCCCTGCGTCTCCTTGGGGTGTGGCTGGAGGGGACCCGGCTGTGGGTGCACCAGCGCAGGTCCTGCGCATCCTGCACACCTGCAGCCTCCCCTCCCGTGCAGCCTCCCCTCGTGCACGTCCAGGAGCAGCGCAGACCCCAAGGACACCGCTGGGCACAGGGGATGGATGCAGCCCCACGACCTCCGCCGTCTCCCGGCAGCCCGGCGGGGTGATCGCCTGTGCCCGAGCCCCCCGGGGCCGGTGGCGGCCAGACCCGGGACAGGAAAGCGGCGCTGGGCTGCAGCGGTCCCAGCCCCCCGCCGCCGGGCTGCATGGGCCCCTTTCTCCCGGGCAGTCAATGTGTCTTTTTGTTGCGCTGCTGGGTTTTGATGCCTGCGAGCAGGGCAGACAATACGTCGCATTGTTCCCTTTCAGCAACATCTGACGGCCTGGGCAGAGAGAGGCCAGTGTGCGCGGGGGGGACATGGGGAGGCCGTGGGGGAAGGGAGGCAGGGAGGCCGCCGGGCCTCTGCTTGCGGGACCGGGACCAGGAGGGAGGCTCAGGGGTGCTGTGAGCCTCTGCTCCAGCCGGTGGGCTTCTGGGACCCAGCCCTGGGGGGGGACGAGCCTCCAGTCTTGCTCATCCTATCCAGCCTCGCTCGTCCTAACGTTACGGCCTCGCTAGGAGGCTGCGGGTGCCGTGCCGTTAACCTTGCTGTTGTCCTCTGCCAGAAATCCCAGCTAGTTTGGGGGGCGATGGGTGTGTGTGTGTGTGTGTGCATCCCCTGCTTCTGCACAGCACCAGACTCGGCTGTGTCCTCAATAAATCCGAGGTGGGCAAGGCCAGGAGCACTGCCAGGCCCCCCCCTGACCCCCACAGGCAGATGGGGATGAGCAGCACCAGGGCAGGGGCTCGAGCCCCCGGGTGGGCTGCAGGGGGGAGCGGGGGCCCTGGAGCTTGGTGGGGAACTCACACGTCAGCGCCGGGATTGTCTGCAACTTTCCATCAGAAATCCCCTCCTTCCCTGTCCCCTGCTGTCCCGGCCTGGATTGCCCAACCGCCGGGAGCAGAATTCCCCTCCGCCGCAGAGCAAAACCGAAAGTGTCCCCGGGGCCACGCAGCGCGGCTCAGGACTCGGCACGACGCCCGCCGGGCTCCGTCTGGGTGCCGGCGGAGCCCCGAGACCCTGGCGAGGGCTTTGGGGGCTGCTCCCCTCGGGGGTGATGGGGAGCACCCGCGCCGTGCCCCCAGACTTCGGCTGCTTCGGTCCATGGGGATGTGCTGGGGGGGTCCTGCTGCGGAGCCCCCGCGCTGGGCACGAGCAGCAGGGCTGTGTGCGTGCTGCAGGTGGGCGCAGCTCCCCGGCCCCCCAGCACCACCCGGCGCCACCAAACCTCAGCTTTCAGGGCCGTGGGAGCGCGGTGGGACCTCGCCGTGACCGCATCCCACGGGGATGCAGCCCCTGTTTGGGGGGGTCGGAAAGGGATAGGACAACGCTCCCAGTACCCCCCCGCGTGCCCCCGGCTCTCCTGCCACGGCTCTCGCCCTGGGCAGAGGTGCGAGGAGGGGGCTGGCAGCGGCTGCGGGCCGGGGGTGCCGTGGCCGTGCGGTGGCCGTGCTGTGGCCGTGCGGTGGCCGTGCGGTGGCCGCCATCCCCTGGCAGCGGGGGCCCTCCCCGCCCCCACCGCCGCCGCAGCTGCATTTCGCCCAGACTTGCATGGCCGTAACCATGGCAACGGCTGCTCGGCGGCAGCGGGATCCCCGCGGGGCTGGGGGCGGCGGGATGCGCGGCACGGGCACGGGCACGGGCACGGGGACGGGGATGGGGATGGGGATGGGGATGGGGATGGGGATGGGGTCGTGGCGCTGCACCGCGTCCCCCCCGGGCACAGCCCGTTCCCAGCAGCGCCGCCGGTGCAGAGCTCACGCGCAGGGCTGGGGCACACCCGTGCATGCGTGCAGCCGTGCACACGCGTGTGCAAGCAGGGCGTCAGCGTGGGGAGGTTGGGGCACACTCCCGCGTTATCAGGGCTGGGCTGCCATAAAGCCCGGCTGTTTGCAGAGGCACGGGCTGGGGCTGCCGTCGCCGCCGCGCTTTGTCTCCGCGTTAACTTTTAACCGTGGCCGCCTTCCCGTGCCGCGCCCTGCCGGCATCATGTACTGGGGCTCCCATTGCTTAGGGCTGTGCGAGGACCCCTTGTCTCGGGGACCCCCACACCTTGCCACCATGCTGGGGGGCTCTGGTTCCCCCCGCGCAT
The DNA here is from genome assembly GCF_040182565.1 of Anser cygnoides. Taxonomy (NCBI): domain Eukaryota; kingdom Metazoa; phylum Chordata; class Aves; order Anseriformes; family Anatidae; genus Anser; species Anser cygnoides. The sequence continues at coordinate 6,587,974 of NC_089896.1, read as the reverse complement.
TGCGCACCGCTCCCTGCCCGCTGGGGATTTGTCCGGCTGCATCCCGCTGCTGCTGCTCCTCGCCTCCCTGCGGGTGCCTGGCTTTTGGCTGCTGCCTCCGGAGGTGAATTCCCAGGGCTGGTGGGGCCAGCGGGGACATCGCAGCCCTGGGGGCAGAGGGCAGCTCCTCGCCGCCGCGCCCGGCCCCTCACCGCCACCCCCGGTGGGTTTGGCAGCACAGCAGCTCAGCTGGAGCAAAGCCTCTGGCGCTGGAGTGACCCACTAACCCTGTTCTTCTGAAAAATGCATGAAATGCAGGCTGCTGCCTATGGGGACTTGTGCACTCACGCTGCTGCTCACGCATGTGGGGGCAGATTTTCGTCACCGTACCCCCATGGCTGGGCCAGGCGGCGGCACTGGAGACCCCCAGCAGGGCTGGGGTGCACTGGGCTGGGGGCGAGCGCTGCGCTCGCCTTGCTCCAGATTTTGGGGTATGAGCAACGTCTACTTGCTCCCCCTCTGCTGCTGCTGCTGCTCAGTGCCCTGCACATCCCCAGCCCACGCGAGGGCACGGCAGGTTGCTGCAGCAGCCGGGGCTGGCCCCGCTGCTCTCCGCTCAGCTGCGATAACGTCACGGCTGCGCAAAGTCCACGCCGCGTCCCCAGCTGTGCCAGCGAGCTGGAGGCTGAGGCTGGGGCTGAGCAGGGCTGGATCCTGCTGCCGGCGAGGGGAGAAGGGCACCAGCTCGCCCCGACCACCACCGCAGCCCTGGCCTCGCAGCCCTGACCTCATTTCTCTCCGGCTTCTCCACTCCTTTAATACACCCCGGCCAGATGGCTGCGAGCCGGGGGCTCCCGGCGGTGCCTCCCCAGCACGAGGGGGGCCAGGGGCTGCGGGGGGGCTGCAGCTCAGGGCTCTGCTGCTGCCCCCAGCCCCACCGGGCTGCCCCAGGGTGCCCCCCTCCCTGCAGGGAGCTCCTGGGGCTGGGCGCTGCTGGCGCCGCCCCACCAGGGGTTAACGGGTTTGTGCCTTGTTCGGCTGATTGCATTTTGGTCGCATTTGCATAGCTGATTTCGTGGCTGCAACACCTCAGCTGGTGTGCTAGAGACACCGGCAGGATGTTCACTGCTGGGTGGCCCAGGACAGCGTCCGGATCCGGCCCCATGGAGGGTGCCCAGGGGGTGCCCGGGGAGTCCCTCAGGGAACGAACGGACACATCCAGCCCTCACCAGCACCACGGCTCTCAGCGGGAGCAGCAGAGGATTTGCAGGGCTGTGGGGATCAAGGTTCTGCCTTCCTTTTGTGGTTGCAATCCTTTTTTTTTTTTTTTTTTTTAAAAAAAAAAAAGAAAGAAAAAAAAAGCCAACAGCAGCCAACCCCTCAGTGCCCGCTGGCCTGGACTAAATGCACCGCGGCACGGCGCGAGACGAAGCAGCTTTCCCCTGCCAGCACAGAGGGAATCGCTCCCCGGGCTGGATGCGGCCGCACCACATTTCCCATCCTCTTCCTTCCCTGCAGCCGGAGCCCAGCTTTGCTCCCCTCGCTGCCTGCTCCTGCTGCAACCTCTTCACGTTGCTCCTCTGCCCCCGAAGCGGCTGCGTTTCCACCCGTGGCGGCACAACCCTTTCCTCCAAAACGAAGCAAAGCCCCCGCACAGAGCCCCGCCGGCACAGCGCCGCCAGCAGCAGCCGGTGTCCCAGGGTCCCCGTCCCTTTGGTGCGCGCAGTTCCCAAGGGACAGAGCTTTTTGGAAAGGCTGAAGAGCTGAGCACAGCCCGGTGCTGTGCTGAACGCCCCCATGGGTGCACGCAGCCGGGGCCCCCCCCCCCAGGCTCATCGGATCTGGGGGCAGCTGCGCACAGGGCGATGCTGGTGGCTGCGCTCAGGCAGCCCCCGGAGGTGCTTCCGTGATAGCAAATCGTGTGATTCGGAGGGGAGGGGAGAAAAACAAAATAAAAGAAACCAAAAAGCCCCGAGAGGGGATTTGTTTGGCTGGCAGCAGCGGGCGGGAGCCGTGGGAAAGCAGCGCAAGGTGCGGGGCCGGGCAGGGGCAGCCGGGGGCTTCCACCGGGGGCTGCCAGGGCCGGATCCTGCGGCGCCAGGGGGGGTCGGGTGAGGGTCTCGGTGGGTCCGAGACACGGAGAGGAAATGGCAGCGGGGCTGGGGGGAGGGAGCATTCACTGAGCCCTTTTGGAAATCCCTGCGGCTTCCTGTGTGGTTTCAGCTCTTGCTCGTACGGCAGCAAAGCCGAGGAAGAGCGTGAATCACCGCAGGAAGCCGCGCACCGCTCATCCCTGCCTGCACGCTCGCCCGGGCTCGCCGCACCGTGCCCTCCTGTCCTCCCCGGGACGTGGCTGCCCCGTCCCACGTCACCGGGGCCACGGCGTCGGGGTGTGCTCAGCTTGCTGCAGTGCGGGGCTGCGGGGGTGCAGGGGTGCACATGGGTGCACATGGGTGCACCGGTGCACGTGAGTAGGTGCACGGGTGCGTGGGTGCACGGGTGCGCCTGTGCATGGGTGCACACGTGTGTGGGTGCACATGTGGGTGAGAAGAGGAAGAGTGAGTTTCCAGCTCACGGTGTGAGCAGAGGCCCGGCAGCTCCCTCCAGCAGCAGGCAGACGGAGGCTGGAGCCCAGCACCGCTTTGCAGCCTCCTCAGTTGTCCCAGTCCTGCTCCCGTTGTGCAAGCTGGGGGTGGCAGCACACACACACACACGTCCATGTGCACGCACACGTGCACGCCCCCAGGTGTGCGCACACCTCTGCACCCCCACGTGCACCCCCGCACACACGTGCCTGTGCCCCCAGCTGGGCTCTGCACTTCCCGGTGCCAGCCAGGTGGCAGAGGAATCAGTCTCTCGGCTCCTCCAGCTAATTAACATAAATTGACACTGACTAATTAACCGTCCCAGCTCATTAGAGCCTGCGTGCTGCATCTCTGGGAACAGCAGGCAGCCGAGCCCTCGCTGCCTGGTGGGGCGGGTGGGAGCTCCACGGCTGCACGGAGCTGGCACCGGCCACCCCTGGCCTCCCGGTGCACCCCTGTCCCTGTCCCCACCCCAGTCCCCGTCCCTGTCCCCGTCGGTGTCCCCATCCCCATCCCACAGCCCTCGCTGAGGCCACAGCGGTAACGAGCTCGGCTCCTAATCCATTTATTCCTGGCTGGTGCAGGGGCTGGGGATGGCCCGGCTCGGCCGCCCGGCGCAGCCTGGGGAATCGCCCGGCTGCCCTGCGGCACACGGGGTGCCCCGAGGGTGGCTGGGGGCGAAGGAGGAGGTGCAAGGGTGGCCTGGGCGCAGGCGTGGTGTAAGAAACGTGCCGGGACCACGGCATCCTGCTGGGAGCAGAGTTCTGTCCCCGCGGGGAGGGCTGGCCCTGCAGCGGAGGTGACAGCAGCGTCACCCGCCCCGCGGCAGGGTGGCCTTGGCAGCAGCTCGGTGACAAACCCTGCGTCAGCCGGGAGCGAGCCGGGGAGCCCTGCCCGGCTGTGGAGGTGGGAACCCCCCCCGGGATTCCTGCGGTGCCCTCGGCCCTGCGGGCGCTGGGGACCCCCGGGTATCCCCAGCAGCACAGCCCCAGTGGCAAAGCCGGGCTGCAGGGTGCTGACGTGAGGCGGGGCAGGAGGTTGCATCCAGCGCCCTGGGGCAGGATCAGGCCCGCTGCGGGGAGCGGGGAGCGGAGCTGGGCGCAGGAGAGGCGACCGTGCCACGACGCCACCTCCGCAGCCCTGCGGGAGGAAGGAAAGGGAAGCTCCTCGCTTCCCTCTTTGCTCAGGGCTTTGGCGTGACCCCGTGCAGGTCCCATCCTGCGCCGCCCCACGGGGCTGTGCCCCCCGCCCCAACCCGGCCCCTGCGGCCTGCCCGCGCACGCCGCTCCCCGGCGGCTGCCCCAGGCTGAGTCAGGGCCCCCGCTCCGACCGGTTTGGGGGGGACCCGGCGTGGGAACGGCCCGGCCTCCGCGGGGAGGCGGCGTGCACCCAGCGCCAGCCCCGCAGCTGGATGGGGCCCGACGCCCCCGGACCCGAGGGGGCTCTGGAAGGGGTCGTTCTGGTGCCCCCCGGCAGCGTTTGCCGGTCCCTGGTCCCTGCCTGGTGGCCTCGGCTGGAGCCAGCCCCGTGTGCGATCCCCTGCAGCCGAGCTCCGGGGATTACAAACTGGGTCAGCGGCAGATCCCAAAAGTGATTGCAGTCAGGGGGTTGCTGCCCTCCGGGAGCGCCCGGCGGAGCCCCGCTCCGCTCGATATTGTTACCACTGATCTGGAAGGAAACGGAGAATCGCTGCTGGTGAAACGCGGGGCCTGGCACTGCCTGGATGAGCTGGGTCGCTCCTGCAGCAGTGGCACACAGAGGGGCTTGGGCCCAGGTCCTACGGCAAGGGTGGGGATGGAGCCCAGGGAGGGCACAGGGACCTGGGGCTGCTGGTGACACTGGGAGCACTGGGAGCAACCCCATCCAAGACTGGGAAAGAGCCACAGGGAGGATGGATGGTGCTGTCACGGCGGGGACAGCTGGAAACCCTCGGTGCAGGGAACAAGGGATGGAGAAGGACGACACATGCCCCATGTCCAGCAGCAGGGCAGGGTTTGGGGACGAAGGGGCCCCGGGTGCAGCCGGGTAAGGACGTGGAGCGGGGCAGGAGTCAGAGCCACGAGCCCCAGCGCCGGCAGGCAGGAAGAGGGGCGGGAGACGGGGCAGGAAGGCAGCCGGCAGCGGCGGAAGGAAGCCCGGCAGCGGTGCAAGGCTGCGCCGGGGCTCGTGTGCCGGCCGTGCCACCACGGGTCCCTGCACTGGGCGCACCGGCTGCGCCCTCTGCACCGCGTCGTGCCGGGAAAGGGCCCATCCCGGGCGAGCCCCGGGCTGCAGGTCGCAGCACCCCGCGGCACCGGCACGCCGGGGCTTGTCGCTTCGTGCCGCAGCGGGAGAGGTGCTGCAGCCGGCTCTGCGGTGCTGGCGTGAGGCTTTCAGCATTCCCGGGGCGGTGCCGCCGCACGCTGCGTGCTCGGCCGGCTCCGTTCACCACCCAGCTCCTCTGCACCCTGCGCTGCCGGGGCTGGGGAAATGTCCGGGTCTGGCCCCGGCTGGGGATCCCCGGGTGGATTTTTCCTTGGAGCAGGTTTGTTTTTCCCAGAAATGATGCGGCAAGCCTGACGAAAGGCTCTGTCCCTGTGCCCTGCCATGTCCCCGCCACGGCAGCCCCAAAGCTTTTCCAGCCCGGCGTGCTGGGGTGGTTGAGCTCAGCCCCAGGGCTCAGCAGAGCGAGGCTGCGGAGGGGCCGTGGGTCCCCGCGGGCTGCGGGAGCTGCCGCCCGCCCGGCTGTCGGCTCGACAGCAGCGCCGAGGATGGAGCTGTTAAATATTTATAGCCGCTGCTGGAGCCGGTTGGGTAAAATGGCAGTGTGATCGGGGAGGGGGGGGACACGTCTCTGCTCTCCCTGCGGCCCATCTGGCCCCGCGCAGCTCCGCGCATTGTGGAGCTGCAAATCGCCATCTGCTCCCCGCGGAGGGCTCGTGTCCTGCTCAATCCCCGGCCGTGCTCCTCGGGGGGCTCCGAGCCGTGCACAGCCCAGCCCCACCATGTCCCCAGCCCCGCCGTGTCCCCACACTGTGCCGGGCCACGGGCTGGGATGGCGCAGCGGCACAGTGGGGCCGGAGGTGGTTTTGCTGCTCAGCTGCCCAAGTGCAGTGAGTTTGGGGGTCTCGGGTGGTGACAAAAGGATGAGGGCAGCCCCTCGCTGGGTGCATGGCGGAGGTGGGGATGACCCCAGTGAGCGGGGAAGGGAGGAGAGGAGGAGGAGATGAAGGCACAACGAGCAGAGCGATGGAGACGGGTGCACAAGACACAGGGTGTCCCCTCTGGCTGGGTCTCGCCTCTCCTCCCCTGGCTCTGCCGTACGCATTCATCACCCGTTTTTTAACCATTCTTGCTGGTTAGCTGATGCTCGTGGGCTCCAGGGGTGCAGGATCCATCCCCTCCCCACACTCGCTGCCCCCAGCTCCCATGAACTTGTTCAGATCAGAAAACGAGGGCGTGTGTGTGTGTGTGTGCGTGTGTGTGATTGCTAATGAGGCCCTGCATGGGCTAATTCGGGGCTGCCAATTACGGCAGGTCTCGCTGGCTCGGGACGGGGCCTCGTGGGCCGTGTCCTGCCCCGGTTTCGGCAGGGCAAGCCCCGGGCAAGGTCGGGCGCGGGGGCAGCAGTGGCCGGCTGGGCTCAGATCCCCACTGCTGGGTGCCCAGGACCCACGGAGCCCCCCTGCCCTGTGTCAGGAGATGCTGCAGGGTGGGCATGGGGAAGCTGTCCCCCCCCCCCCAGCCCCCCCAGCATTTTTTCCCCTTCTCCATCTCCCACAAAACCCGCCTCGCTGTGAGATGGCAGCGGGCGAGCGAGCCCTTAATTAGCCACTTTAGGGATTTGGCTTTATTAATGGCATAAACGATTATGAAGCAAGAATTAAAGCTACCGGCCTCCAGCTAAAGGGCACGGCGCAGCGGGGATCATCCGTGCACATTGTGAGCCCCGGCCAGGGCCCGCCGGCTGCACGGGGGGCTCCCTCCCGGCCCCCTCCGCGCTCTTTCAGCCTCTGCAACAGCCCCCGTGCCCCCTGTTTCTGCCCCCCCCGTGGGCAGGGGGAGGCTGGAGCTCGGCCCCTGCTCGTGTGTCGCGTCCTGGGGCTACACGAGGGGTGGCTCGGCCGTGTCCCCCGTCAGGACTGAGCCCGTTTCTGCCCGGGTTTTAAACCCGCTGCCAAGCCAGTGCTGGGGTCCTGGGCTTGGGGGCACCCCAGGACAGGACCCCGGCACCCGTGGGCTCCCTGGTGTCTCTGGAGCTCGTTAGGCTCAGGTGTGGGATTAGCCCTAATTGCCTGCACTTTGATGGCCGCAGCCTCCTCCCCGAGGGATCCTCGTTACCTGCAGCAAACCTGCGCCCGGCATCTGGCTGCTAATCCCGGGATTAGCGGGCACGGGGCGGGGGGGGGCAGCAGATGGAGCCCGGCCAGGCCAGGACCCCCGGGGGGCTGCTCCCATGCCCGGCGCTACCCCGGCTCGGTTCGGGTGGGCCGGGACCCCCGGGTCCCCAGGGCAGGGGGACGAGGGGACAAGATGCCCCTGTCCTGTGCCTGCAGCCCCCCGGGGCCAGCGTCCCCTGGGAGGCTCACCCTGCTGCTCCCGGGGGAATTCCCACCCGGGATCTCCCCGGGGACATCATCCCCTCTGGGTCCCCGGGGAAAACCCCTGCGCTCACCGCCCCGTGACTCAAGGGAAAGGAGAAGTGCCCCCCCCCAGCTCCCCGCCGCCCTTCCCAGCTGCGGGGCCTTGCTGGGAACGCGCTCTCCCTGTGGGGACGAAGGGCCGGGAAGCAGCGGGGTGCAGGCACCCCCCCCGGGGCTGGGGGCTCTGCCCGGTGCCGTGGGTCGTGTTGCTGATCCTGGGGCAGTTGGGAGCCCCAAAATTGTGGCTTTGTTTGCTGCAGCTCGGCCAGCCCCGGCCTGGCTGCCCCGTGGGAGAAGGGGCTCTGCCACCCCCGAGGGGGGCTCGTGCGGCTGCGCTTGGCCGTGTCCCCAAATACCTGCAGTGTGCTCAGGCTGAGCGAGGGGAGGGGGGGCAAAGCCGAGGGAAAAGAGAAGGAAATGGCTGCAGGGCTCCTTCCCCATCCCTGCAATGCCAGCTCCCTCGTCCCCCACCCCGGGGAGGCTGCGGGGGTCCCGGCCGGGCGGGGGGACCAGAGGGGGGTCCCGGTGGGAGCTGCCCCCGGGGCTGCGTCCTGGGGGGGGCCCTGCCCTGTGCCCCACAGCCGGACCCCCTCCTCCTGCGGGCCAAGCGCCCCACGGCTGCGTGCTAACCCCAGGGTCCCCGCTCAATGGGAGGAAGGAAATCCTCATCCTCGGGAAAGGCAGGACACGGCCACTTCCTCCCGCCGCGGCGGGGAGGGGGCCGGGGCGCAGCACTCCGGGTGCCGGCACCGCGCTGCTCCCGGGGCACGGGGCTGGTGGGGGCACAGGGGACGGGCTGGGGACCCCCCTGGGCTGGCCACCAGCCCCAGCGCCAGCCCCTCGCTTTCCTGCTCCCTCTTCCTCTTCCTCGCCGTGCCCTCGGCCTCGCCGGCGTGGTGGCGGTGGCGGTGGCTTCGCTCCGGTGGCCTTTGCCCCCGCGGCGTCCCCGGCTGGGTGCTGGGCTCCTGCGCCGGGGTGCGGAGGCCTGGGGAGCCGGGGAAACTGGGGGGGGCGGGGAAAAACGGAGCAGGGGAAAGTCGGGGAGCAGGGGAAGGTGGGGAGCTGGGGGAAGGGGGAGACGGGGAAAGATGGGGAGCAGGGGAAGGTGGGGGAACGGGGAAGGTGGGGAGCAGGGGAAAAAGGGGGGAGCAGGGGAAAAAGGGGGGAGCAGGGGAAAGATGGGGGGCAGGGGAAAGATGGGGGGCAGGGGAAGGTGGGGGAGCAGAGGAAAGCCCCCAGCCCCCAGCCCCGGCCCCCTCCCCGAGCCCCCTCCGACGCCCCCCGAGCCGCTCGGGCTCTCCGCGATCCCGGCCCCCCTCGCACTCCCCGGGCGCCCCCTGGCGGCGTTGGGCCCCCCCCGAACAAAGGCGGGGGGCGGCGGCGGCTGCCGGGGGGCTCCTGGCTCCCGCTGCCCCCCCCGAGCCCGTGCCGAGCCCCCCCCCCCCCGGCAGCGGCCCCCCCTCGGTGATGCGGCTCCTTGGGGCGGGGGGGTCGGGGTTCGCACCCCCGGGGGCTGGGGGGGTGCAGGGCCCTGCCCCAGCCCCGTGCACCCGCCCGGGTTTGACCCCGTGTTTGAGGGCTCCCTGAGGGTCACCGCCACCGAGCCCCAGGGACGGGTGGCGCTGGGGGGGCTGCGCACACCGCAAGGCTCTCCCCCAGAGCGAGGGGATGCAGCACTTCAAAAACCTTTTTAGTTAAAAACCGCAACCTTCCCCTGCTGCCAGAGCAGCAGTGAGTAGCGCAGGAATTTCTGCAGGGTCCCAGGAAAAGACAGGGTCAGGGCCCGCAACGGGACGCGGACGGGACGAGGCCGTTCCCGTCTTCCCCCCTGGTGCCAGCTGGAGCCCCGCAGAGCAGCACTCCTCGCACCTCTCAGCTCTAAGCACTGCTGTTAATAAATTGCTCCTCTCGCACACAAGCAGGAGGCCATCTCATGGGACTTTACCAGACAACAAACACACAAACAACTGTTGGGAGTAAAAAAATATGTTTTTTCCTTTTAATTACATCAGTTATCAAAGAAAAAAAGCAGTGGTAACAAAAATACAAAGCTCTGAGGGTTTCTCGTTCTGTTTGTTCTGTAATAAGCTGAGCGTCAGTGCAATTGTTTTAATTTAACTTCTGCTCTGAGTCTCTGCTGGCAGAATACGAGTAGGCTTTGCCCAGCACCAGACGGTCACGCAGCAGCTTGAAGAAGGCGTAGTAATTGCTGAAGAGGATCAGAGCCAGTGAGATCGTCTGATGCCACTTCTCTGAAGAAATCAGTGAGTAAAGCTGGTAGAAGATGACGGCTCCCTCCAGCAGGATCAGGATGTTGAGGATTCTCAGTGGTTTGCTGAAAAAGAACTGTAGGAGAGGCGACAGTGAGGCACCGAGCGCAGGCGCAGCCCGCCAGATCCATTTGGGACAGGACGCGTGAGGCAGGGGCCCGTGGGGCGGCCCTGTGGGATCCCCTCTGCGGACACCACCGTTACCCAGAACAGCTCTGCACAGGGGCCAGCTTTGCACGGGGCAGTCACCCTCCTGGCAGCGCCGAAGGCAGACGTGGGACTAGCGTGCAACGCTGCCGAATCCAGCTTGTTCACTGCCCTGGTACACCCAGCGGGCAGCTCTCCCGCCCAGAGAGCCAGCTCGTGCCACCAGGAGCTCTGAGGCGCTCGGGACAAACGGACTGCCGTCCTGCCAAGGTGCTACGCCTCCGCTCCCAGCAGGAAATGTGACCTTACGTGAAAGCGGAAGTGCGAGACGTCCGATGGCACAGCCACGTTGTAATGACCCACAGCTTTGTACACATTCTTGCTGTGTTTCACTAGCACTCCCTGTGGCCACATGCACTCCTCCGTCCACCTGCAGAAGACAAGCAGAGCGCTTTTACTTCCACCTGCCCAGCTGGAGACGGGGTCTGGGGGCAGAAGGGGGGTCTGCTGCCTTCCCCCTTCAGCCAGGACAACGTACGAGCCGTGGCCGCGGCATTTTCCACGGTGGTGAGCCGTGGTCATTTGTGAGGGCAGAATTTGGGCCGCTGGGGCAGGTAACTGTGGCAGTGACAAACTGCGGTTACCTGCGGCCAGAAGCAGCAGGCGTCTTGCCAAAATCAGATCTGCCTGCGGCACTTGGAAGTGGACAGTACAGATAGCGTCTGTACCATGCCAGATGTGTCAGCTCACAACCCTGCCTTCATTTTTCTTTCTTTCTCTTTTTTTTTTTTATAGCAAAAAGAAGAGGAAGAGAGACGGCTGAAAGCCGAGCGCCCCCCACCCAGCCTCAGTTCGCACCAACAGAAACAGAAAGCTCCGGCCCTCGCCCCGGAGGGTTCCTTACTGATGCTGTAGCACATTGGAGCAGAGGGCTGGGTCGACCTTCTGCCAGCAGCCCAGGTGCGCCGCAGCTTTGTGGAGCAGGTCGCAGTAGCGCGCAGGCAGGAGGTACTGCATCAGAATCACAGACGTGCTGATGGAAACCAGAAGGAAGAGCTCACACGACCAGCGCTTGTCGTAGTACTGCGTGTTCTGTGGGGGGACAGGAAGACTGTGACAACGTGTTTGGACAGCCTCACCTAACGAAGCCATCAAAACACAAAGCGCTCCGGCAGGTAGAACGAGGGCTTTTCGCGCAGCCGTTAATCCTTCCTCCAAAAGAGGCGCCCACATAGGACGGCTGCTGTACAGCTCCCGAACACACCGCGGCAAAACATTTACGCTGTCATCGCGGATCACCAAATATGGGGAGGTGTTTCTGATGCTCCCCCAGCTCAGCTGCTGGGCGGGGGCACCAGTCCCGCAGGGCTCAGCCCTGAGGTCTGACAGATTTATTACTAGATGCGTCTCACTGCACCACATACCAGGAACCGAAATAAAGCACCGAAGAAACCTAATAAAACCCATCCTCTCTCAGACTGGCCCCCTGGTTAAAGTCAGTCCCCTGTCCTCGAGCTGCGTCCTGACAGAAGGCCAGCACGCAAAGGGCTGGTCAGACTGGGGTCCAACGCCCCCTTTTAGCTCCTGGGGAAGGTGAGAGGATGACACTGCTCCTCACGGAGCAGACGGATGCGCATCTCACTAACAGCAACCCTAACCCAGCGCCCGCCTCTCCCCAGTCCTCCCCAGCCAGTCCCATGCTGGGAGGAGTGGGACGATGCACGCGCAGGGCTGCAAGAGCAGCGAGGGCTCTGGCTCACCTTCACAAACCACACTGGCACGAAGGCCACGTAGTAGGCACTGAGCATGGAGCTCACCAGCACCTCTTTCATCCGCCAGTTAAAGTCCATTTTCAAGTATTCCACCTCATTTCGGATGAGATCTGGGGAGAGGCAGCAGGCGTGAGTGGGCATGGCCTCCATGCCGTACATCTGTCGGGTGTGCTGCTTCCAGGTTTCCTTTAGGACAGTCAGGTAGTCTCTGCCCCTGAAGTTCACCTCGCCGGTCTCTCTGGGACCGATGTTGGCCACCTGGGAGAAGAGGCTCGTCTTCCGAAAGTCACAGTTCAGTTGGAGGAAGGGAATGTACATGCCAAACCTGCAGCAGCAAGGTGCAGAAAGGTGGTTACGGCCTTGCCAGCTCCCCGGGCAACACCTTTACCGGTAGTGCCTCAGCATTACGACTGCATCCCTGTCCCAAATGGCACCTACTGCTTAAATAAACTCCAGAAAAGATCTTCACCAAAATGACCTCAAATGGCCGTACAACCCAGGCCACCTTCACCAATAGAACACCAAGTCTCACGTCTTTACGAGATCCTTCCTCCTGCCTCTACCAGAGGGAAGGGAGCAACTCCACTAATTGAATGGAAATTCAACCAGCTTCCTTCTCTTGGTTAACATGAAGCAGGGAAGCGTTTGATCCTCTCCACCTGGCAGAGGCACCTAAGGACTAAAGTAAGCTGAAGGAACGGGTTCTTTGAATACCATGAGAAAAACAGACAATCCTTTTCAGATGACACAAGCAATCTAGGAACTGTAATTAATGCTTACATTAGGGCTGAAAGGTGTGCAAATGGGAAAAATATGCCCTGGAACCAAGAGGAAATGTGACGCAGCAAGACTGCAAAGGGTAGGTTAAGTTCTGTTGCCATGTAATCAAGGGCTTATTTACTTCCAAACTTCCTTTCACCTGAGCAACATCCACTGCTCTGAAGCAACATCAGAAATCACACACGAATGATAGAAGGATACTTACGGGTAACACAGGAACAGGAGATTAAGGAAAGAGTAGGTTCTGAAAAGGTGAATTATGGATCGACACAAACTCCAGCCCGTGCCAGTGAGAACAGCGAACCGGGTGATCACCAGGAAAACCGAGCGTGGCAGGGAGACTTTGCCGCTCTGCGAAGCCTGCGGGGAGAGAAGGAGCAGGGCTGAAGGGAGACTAACTCGCTGCTCCTCCAGGGAGCAAACGGTAAACGGGCAGCACTCAATCTGTAAAACCAACACCCTATGCACGAGGGAAGAGCTAGCGAAAGGCATTATTTGAGCGCCTCCCGAAAGGGGAGGCCGCCTTTAGGCTGGAATCCAGAGCCTCCAGAACCCGGGGCCTCACTCAAGCCGGAATGAGGAGAGCTCTCAGAGTTTCTTGTTAAGGCCTGGACCTTACCTAGGCCACCGGCCCACTTTCCTGGACCTGCTCACCACAGAAAGCTTCTGCAGTCAGCAGAAACCAAACTATACTGGTTCCTCCTTAGAGAGCTAGATAAATTAAGAGAACAGGAGAAGAGCCAAACGCTGCTCTTCGCAAGGAACAACGCAGAATTACTACAGCCTAGTTGAGACAGTGATTCAGAAACAAGCCCAGGAGGACAGTGAGAGTAACGAGCAGCATTTTGAGATGCTCGTTTCTCTCTTCTTCCAATTAGAAACCATACCTAGCTTCCTGACTGGGACACAGCCCAAAGTTCATTGGAAAAGGACAAAAGAGTTTGGAACTGCAACAGAGACAGAGAACTTCACGTTTCACCCGAGGGAAGAACGGCTCTGAGATTCGCCTGGGGACGTTACCTCCTTCACAATAGCGACGATCAGCCGGCGTGCCAGGACGATCGTTGTCACCGTCAGCACGTTGAAGTCAATAAGATGAAAATTCTGCAGCAACGAGAACAAAATGATTCCGCTTTCCATCGGGCAGCAGAAAGCCACATTCAACAGAGAAGCTTCTAAAGCATTCTTTTCTCCTTGGGCTCTCTCTTCCAAGATCAGGAAGAGAATGCCACGCAGACAGCCAGCGCCCAAAAGTCGCCAAACGAAAGCCACACGAGCAGCCCTCCAGGGCTGCAGAGTCAAATGTAGTTTGCGTAAAACAGGGAGAGAAAGATTCACGTCTAACAACCCAAGAGAGCCTGTAAATGTCACCAGGCAGCAGCTGTCCTTTGGTGCTTACCAGCGACGTGTGTGAAGGAGGATGGGAGGGGGGGTACCACCACACGGTCTTGTAGATGTTGATGTAGTGGACGAACAGCGCAACGAGATGGCAGAAGAAGAGCTGAAGCTCAAACAGCACACTCCTCTCCACAGGCAGCTCTGGGATCTTACAGTGCCGGAGGGGAACGACTGTCTGCGTTGCCAAGGGTGGGCTGGAAAGGCCTGTACCTGAACCGCTCCTACCAGGGCAAAGCAGAAGCAGCAGTCACTTCCCCAGACAAGCACGGCGCTGCCCTCCAGCCCATGGATTGTGCAAGAGGGAGGGTCGAACACCAACCGAGGGACCTCAGCGGGCTATCACGGCCAGGAGCTGCCACAAACCAGCCGTGTCAGCACCCCGAGGACTTCCAGAACGCCTCTTCCAGGCGGATGCAAGCAGGAATTTTCCCGGTGAAAGCAATATTTGGAACCAGGCCAGCCTGCAGCGCCAGGTCATTTGGTATTAAATCCCTCGCTTTGAGGCAGGTTCAAAAGCCGTGGCTGTGTTGGGCTGTTCAAGGGGCAACCGGTGGCCCTCTTAATTAATTGCGAGCGTTTGGGCCTCGAGTTGCTATTTACATTTCTAAGAGTGCTTGAACATGAAATACAAAGCAATTAAACACAAGCCCTTTCTCATTCTTCAGCTTCTATTCAACGATGGGGAAAAACAAGTTTAGTCAGAGGAGCGTATTCCTGTGTGAGCACGCACACAATTCCAGACACCAACCCTTTTAATCAAAGGGAAGGGAATTAATATACAGCAGATATATCTCTCCTGATTTGCAATCTCTAAATAACAACAGTCAGAGGAATCTGGGTGTGGGTTTCAAAGGAACCACAGAGCACAAGGTGCCAAATTCCTATTGAAAATCCCCAAATGAAATCGCAGGAGTCTCAGAGAGCGACTGCAGAAAGACTTCTAGCCGGGGTGGACACAGGTGGATCAACCTGTGCTTTTTAAACCAGGAGGCTGATAGCCTGAAATAAGTGTGTGGGGACAACTTTAGGAACCCAAGCTGTCTCTGAAATCCCCCAAGTCCCAGCTTGACAAGTTCTGGTTCCCCAGCGGAGGGCTTTATACACAGACCCGAGGCCTTTTTTACACATACACGCCGTCACTTGGGGCTTCCTGCAGAACGCAGCTCCCAGAGGCGTTACGGGCACGGAGCTTTTTGGGGTTCCCCAGCCTGGGCTGCCATTCAGGCGACCGGTGTCGCACGGCACGGCACACAGCCACATCACCTGGAGGTGCGCTGGGGTGTGGGTCTGTGCTACATTCCCTGCTTCGTGATGAGGACTTCTGTGCACACTACCACAGCAAAACACGTACAAGGTGGATTGCTCCACTCTCAGCAGCCTTGCAGTAACTTGTTTGAATAACTGTCTCCACACACATTTCTTGGCGCAGGGCCACGAGCGGGGAGAGGCTGAGATGGATCTAACATTTGCTATGCAGGCAGTTCACAAGGTGCCGCCTGCGTACATATTCCTGTTGGTGCACGGCTTCTCTTTTCACCCCTCTCACCTCAGAAGCAGAAATGCCAACAACCAGTTGGGCCAGAATCTGCAGAAGAACCAAACGCAGCCTACACATCACCTGACCTAGCTAAACTCTACCCTAGAAATACCTCCCATGACAAACCCAGGGGCACAGGAGACCCAATAACCAGAACTCCACAGCCAGGCTTTGGGTAAAAAAAATGTACTCCTGCTTTCCATTGAACGGTCACTGAAGGCTTTTGAACGCTCATGGAAGTCTGTCGTGGTCTGACCAAGCACTTGGGCAAATAAGAATCCAGCAACCCAGTTAGGACATGCAGCACAGACACTGCCACGTACGGGGAAAGGATTTCAGCCAGGTGTGGGAGACAGCAAAACCCTGAGCCCCAGAAGAGCCAGCAGAGTGCGACGGATGGCCGACACCTGCCGGGGAGGGGAGCACCTGGCTGGCTGCCCCCCAGGACCCGGCGACCCGACGTACCTGGTGCGTGAGCGCACGCCCGTGACAGAGGAACTGGTGGAGTGGCCGGAGCCGCCAGCGGCGCCGGGCTCGCAGAGGGGGTTTCGGCAGTAGGACGTGCGGTTGGGGCCCCGCCTTCCCCCTGCCATAACAGCAGAGGGTGCGGAGGGCTGCTCTGCGGGGCGGCTTCTCGGCTCCTCACTGCGTGGCGATGTCTTCGGTCCTCAAAACTGGAAAGAGAAGGTTTAGAAGTAAGGCTCACCTGCTCACCGCGCGCTGCTGACCGGCGGTAACCCGCCGCCTGCAGCACGGGGCAAGACAACGCGGCCTCGCTCGGCCCTTTTCGCAGGGGGCTAAGCCCGGCTCCGTCTCCTCCTGCATCGCCAGCGGCCAGAGATGCGGCCCAGATAGCTCCCGACGCTCCCAGGGCGTGCAGCAGCTTGCTGAGGCGCTGCGACTTGATCGGGCGTCTAACGCCTGACGCGTGCAGGCTGCGAGGCAGCAGGAGGAAGCTTTTCATGCCTCCCTCCGTCCCACGGCAGTTTGCAAGGAATTTAATCTGCATGGCGGCGGTGTTATCCCTGTTCCCCTGGCAGAGCAAGGCGCTTACGGAGACATTAAACAATTTGCCCAAAGGATTCAATAAGTTGGGGGTATTACCTCGGTCCCCTTTTGCCCGGTTTTGTGCTAGAATCAAATACTCACAGCTCTTTTATAAGAGACGCTGCAAAAGCGCACAAGGTGACTTTTTCCTTTTTGTGCTCTTTTAAGGTGGAGAAAAAGCACCTGGAGAGTTTTTTGGGCATTTGCTGTTGCTGTGTGTTTGCACGGTGCACGGCTCAGTGGGATGCTAGCCTGCAGTTAGCTTTTCTAGGGCTTGCTTGCCACAGTGCAAACAATAATAATAATAATCCCAGGGCTTAAAAATCTCCTCTGGGTCCTGTTTACAACATACAACTTAAAGTTATACAAGTAAATCTATACAGCTTAAAGAGGGGACGGGATGAGAACACACCATTTCCCTACCAGTGGGATCCGAGCTGTGACAAAACTCAGATCAGGTCGCACCAAATGATTATAATTTCTTTTTCTGGCTGCTGTTCTCCAGTTTGCAATTAACTGGAAGAAAGAAAACTCACTGAAGACTCAGACACCGCTCTCAAACAACCTGCAAAGCTTACGCCACGCTCATACGTCCCCCAGCGAACCGCTGGCCTAGTCCCGGACAAGGAGGGGCAGGGGGTGCAGCGACGTGCCTGGGGCTAGACCCGAGCAAACCGAAGACGCCCTGAGGCGGGCACCCAAAGGCGCCCTGAGGCGGGCGCCCCCAGGCAGAGCAGGGGGGCACAGCGGTCTGGGGGGTCTGGGGTCTGGGGGGGGTCTCAGAGCACAGAACCGGCCTGGGACACAAAAGCAGCGGGGCTGGGGCACGGCAGAGGGGGAAGGGGCAGGGCTGGGGGCCCGGGGGCTGAGCTGGGGGCCCGGGGGCAGGGCCGGGGGCCCGGGGGAGCCCCTCGGGAGCTGCAGGACGCGGCCCGGGGGCTCCGGAGGGGCCGGGGGAGAGGCCGGGGGGGACCGGAGAGGAACGAGGGGGGGGCCCAGGAGGGTCTCAGGGGCCCCACGGCCGCCGTGCCGGGCCCGGCGCCGCTCTGGAGCCGCGGGGGGCGGCCCCGGGGCCCGGTGCAGGCCTCGGCCGGGAGCCGCCCCCTCAGCGCGGCGGGGCGGGGCGGGGCCGCCTGCGCCTCACGGGGGCCCCGCCCGCGGCCCGGCCCCGGCCAGGCCCGTCCCGGCTCAGCCGCTCCCGTCCCGTCTCCCCCGTCCCCCCCCCCGTGCCGGTGCCGTCCCCGCCCCGCCGCCCTCACCCATCTCCGGCCGCCGCTCCGCCAGCGCCGGGCACAATATGGCGGGCGGGGCCGCGCCGCGATGGCGGCCGCCAGCGGACAAACCTCCGGCACGGCGCCAGCCCCGCCCCCGGCACGCGGCCACGCCCCCCCGCATCGCCCCGCCCCCTCGGCTCTCCGCCCCGCCCCTCGGCACCTCGCCCCGCCCCCCGACAGCCCCAGCCCCGCCCCCTCGCTCCTGGCGGCCCGGCCGCGGGTTCGATCCCCGGCACCGGTTCGCTCCCCGCCGCGGCCCCCCCCCGGGGCAGCCCCCCCCGTCCCCCCGTCCGGGTCCCGGGAGCTGCCGCCACCCCCGCCCTCTCGCCCCAGCCCTGTCCGCCTGCATTACAGGCGTTGGCGGCTGTATCCTCATTTTCCTTCCGGTTCTCGGCGCACCCAGCTTGCACCCCAGAGGCTTGCACCCAAGGCATGCACGGCCCCAGCCCCCCTGCGCTGCTCTGCGGGGGGGAAGCGAGCACCCTGCGCCCTCCCCGGCATCACCCCGGGGACCGAGAGCCCCACAGCACATCTTCAGCTCGACACCACCTCTGCGGCAGGAAGGGAAACAACAGAACGCCTCACACGTTTGAAAGCCAAAAAAGCCAACGTTAGGCCTTTATTGTAAGGGATGAGTAATCATTTCCAACATCTGCTCAACACTTCTTGCTAAATAGCAGCCGTGCGAGAGCTCGCCAGTTTCCTATACAAGTTATTTTAATGCTGTGATTCACCTTGATCAGTCTTCACCACCTTTACCAACCACTTGCTGTATTTTTCATTGAATTCCTCGACTCGTGGGCGTTTGATGCTTCAGTGCAGATGGAGCGTTACACAATGGGGAGAGCCACCCCTGCCTAGGCTGGCGGCAGAGCCACTGCTGAAGTTAATGAACTTTCACAGGACCAATCTTCTGTTCTTTACTGGGTTTGGAACCTATGCTGTGCAGAGCCATCAAGCCCCGCAGCGTTCAGACGGAGCCGTAACGCCGGCAGGCAGGATGCACCGGCGCCATACTAAAAACAGGTCTGTGTGCACCACGTCTGTGTGCAACACCACGCACACGCCTTTGGTGGCGTTGAGTTGTAAAGCCAGCAGCAGAAGCAGCAGCTTCACTGGAAACCAGCGTCGCAGCCCTCGCGCTCCAGCTTTTGGGGCAGCTGAAGGAGGTCCCGGTGCTCGCCAGCACTCCCAACGAACGCTGGCAGTCCCGTTTCCCAGTCACAGGAAAGCCAACGGCATCTTAACCGTGCTCCTTTATCAGCTCTGACACCAACTCCTCTGAGCCCCATCCCGCTTTGCAAAAGGAGCTGAGTGAGCGTGGAGACAAACATCTCTATCGAAACATATGGCAGCAGCGGAAGGCTCAACTGAGCAGCAGCAGCAAAGGTTTCGGCACTGCGCTCACAGAGCCGAGCTTCCTGAGCACAGAAGAGGAATAATATCTACATTTGAGATGGCAGCTCCCCACGGGCCCTGACTAGCCTGCAGAAATTCCTCCCCCTCAAAGCTTACAAGTGGGGCTCGTGTCCAACATCTCATTCAAGATGTTACGGGTTTATCAATTAAAGCGGGATTTCCCTGAGCCTCGCCTTGCTCCCCAGAAGCACCATATGTACTTGGTTCCTCGCAGCCGAGAGAGGAGCTGTGTGAGCAGCACCTCCTGTTCTCCTGGGCAGCTCCCAGCAGACAGGGCACAGCTGGTCTCTTTTCCTTTAGGGCCGCTCTGAGGGCCTGGCACGGGTGCAGGGATCGCCCTCTGCCCACGTGCTGCTTAGGAGAGCAGCGGTGCGGGGTGAGGAAGGGAAGATGTGCACGTTTAAATTGTTTTTCTTGGCTCTGTCCGTGACAGATGCTCTCATACAAAATTAAAAACTCATTCCGTACAAAAAGAATCATCTGCTCTAACAGCCAAATAGGGAATCCAGCTGTGCTCCGAAATCCAAGCTGGACCCAACTTGCCAAATTTGGACTTTTACAGAGAGCCACATCAAGGCAGGCTTTTAGCCTTACTGAAAACACGGTATTTTAAGTTTAAAAAATAGTAAGTTATAAAATAAAGCTAATAGTCATTTGCTTTATCTAACAATCTAAAGAGCAACTTGAAACCAGGGGTAAGGAACGGGCACAGTAGGACAGCATCCTTCCAGGGCAAGCTGCTCGGGACACCTCTGCAATAGCAGGCAGAGCATTTTCCTGGGAGCTCAGGTTCACACTCCTGCTGCTGACCAAGATGCTGGCTGCGAACCACTGCACGTGGCGAGACCCCACGGAAGAAGTGGGAAGAAGTCTGGGGTTGTATCAGAGGCAAGCGGGGCCAGCCTGACCAGTTATACCCCCGGCTGAGGAAGCAGCAGCCCCCCAGAGCAAGGGCCAGAGAGGGTGGGACTGCTGAGGCAGGGGGTGCTCTGCAGCAAGAGGAGGTTTCCGGAGCCAAGCTCCCCTCGGGAAGAGCAGTACTGCTGGGAAGCACTTCCACGGAGGAGACGTGACTGTGTTGTACATCGCACTGTACAGTACCATGCATAACGGGGGCTTTTACTGTTCATGGCATTTACCACAGTCCTACAAATAACGAGATGTGAATTAGTTCTTTGGGCAAAGCAGGAGACCAAAGCTCACCTGCACGTGTCTGCCCACGGCCAGCAGAATGCCCCCTCCAGTGTCAGCGTAAAGGGAGGTTGTCTGGGTGACTCAGACTTCAGCACTCGGAGGAATCTCTACCCCTCACGTATTTCAGCGAGTCCTGCATCACCCCCGGAATGTCTGGCTAATTAGAGCATCTCTGAGACACACATCCGATGCTGATGGCTATTTTGGGATCTCGAATTAGATTTTGCAGACTCTAGGCTAAAATCTGAATGTAGTAATGCTTTGAGAGGGAGGAAGATATCTGGTGCAGGGCATGTTTTTGAAATATTTTTAGCATATACAGTTATTTTCAATATATTAAGATTTACATTCCTCCATAACATTCAATTTTTTCCACATAAACATGCAACAAATGCAACGCATAAGCAAACTGTATTACTCCAAAGGCAGTGTCACAAGATCCACGTCTACTGGTAAAAAACTGCATCATAATAGATGATCTCTATCAAGTCTTTTCCACTTGATATAAAAGTTGTGCCTATTAAGAAAGAAATGGGAAAGATTGGTACAACGCTATATAAATTGATGTTCCAGTTACATTGTAAGCGAAGGTGCATTGCACAAACAGGCCACAGAAATTCAGACATGTTATGATTTCCCCTAACAAAATTATGGATCAATTTTCAAGTTAAAGTCAAAGAATTGAGGATAATTTCACTCCCTTATTTCCACGTATTACCATTTTTTTGATCCTAATACTCTTAAGAGAAGCTCATTTGGTACCTTTACATTTCCACATAAAAAAAGACTTACGTCCTTATATCCTACACTCAGGGCTTTTCACGGTGGTCTTTGAAGTCATTAGACTCCAGCGATACAAAGGTTTGTGTCTTTGTTCTTTTATTTACGGAGCTCAGACTTGCAGCGGTCTCGAGAGGACCGGATCAGCTGTCCCCACAGGCAACGCTCAGGGCCGCTGCCTTCGGGCCGGAGGGAGCCGTGCCCTTGCAGCACCAGACGGTCACTCCTCCGACGCGCGATGCTGGGGGACCGACATCCCCAACCAAGGTACCACTCGGTTTGCGAGCGTGCGCACGCATTTATTAAGGTATTTAGGGGAGAAAGCAAGTCACTGCGGCCACAGCAGCCACCAGAGGGAGCCCCGCCACCACGGGTGCTGACCAGCACCAGCTCCCAAAGGTGCTGGGGCTTCCTCACCCCCCGGGGGCTCAGGGCGTCCACTCCCCGCAGGGCTCCGAGCTAGAGTTATCCCGGTGAGGCGCGGAGGACCACTGGCCCAGCGGTCTGACAGCTATACTGGACTAAAAGCCATGAAACAGCAGCCAGATCACGTTTCAGAGTCCGCCACGGCAGCGTGGAAGGGACAGAACTAGCAAGGCCTAATTGGGCTACCTGCAGTGCGTAATTTTAACGCATTATAGGATCCTGCAGGAATTCCTCCTGAACCGTTCCTTAGGCTGCTCTGTTCCTAGAGCACAGGGTTACAACAAATTTAACGCCACCTTGCTGCCGAGAGCATTCAGACGAAAGCCAGCAGCTCAGTCAGGAACCAGCTCCCAGAAATACATCTCCTCACCACATTTCCCCCTCCCCTCAAATCCACTTAAACCTCCTTCTCCACGGGACCTCGGTGGGAGAGCTGTAAGCGGGTGCACACTGAAGCCTCCTCCACACCGTGACCTCTGCGAGAGCGGCAGTCATGTAACTGGCCTTTCGCGAGAGAAATTTATTTGTGGGTCTATGAGGAATGGCTCCGATTTAGCAGCTCAGATGGTGCCGCCCCCGCCTCCCACACAGAACATGTTAGCAGCTTGCAACGGGTTGCAAAAATAAACAGACAAACTTACCCACTTCGTGTTGCCCCTGCTCATCGTCCCCCAAGCGATTCACAGCGATGCACTCTTGACTCCTGCAAATTGAAGACATTTGTGAGCCTCCTTAATGTAAGCACAAGTCAAAAGAAAAGATTCCTGCATGCAATTACACAGGAAGGAAAACATGCAACTTAAGCTGAGCTTTGAACATTTCACAGTAAGTATCAATACTGGGGTCTAAAAAGGGCCATCATTTTACATTTTTAAATAACTGAGCAGAATTCTTTTTTTTGGCAGTAGCAGGACTATCTATATTCGTTCTCATTTTACATCTTTTGATATTTAAGCTTGCCGATTCCTTTTTGCCCACATTACATTACAGTGCATTTTCAAAGGGCACAGTATTAAAGTTATCGCTAATTTATGCAGAAGCATGTGGTTGTTTTTTTTAAATGTTTATTTTAAACATTTTTTTTTCAAATTTTTACATTAAAATTAACATTTGAAGAATTGTTTCAATAAAGTTTATGCAAGTTGCCGTCACAGTTTATGTAAAAGAGAAATGTGCTATTAAAATCAGACATTTAGGTTACCTTTTGGGTTTTGCGATGCATGTTAGCTTTACACATCCTGATTCTCCTGCGATAATTTTCCTTTAAAAGGGGGGCATAGGGTGATCTTTTCATCAAGCAAGACATTATGCCCTGAAAGCTGACTCCAAACCATTGTTGAAAATTCAGTTATTTGCACTTTAATAACAATCTACAAATACAACTTTTTGTTTTAAAGTATTCCCCTCAGTCATGCACTGCTGCAAGCAGTTTGTTTCCTACTGCTCTATTTTTCACCCCCGAGCAGTTTAGTTCTCTCCCCCTAGAACGCCAGATTCACCTTGCAGTTGGGAAATACAAACCGGTTTTCACGTCTCTCTAAGCAGCAGTTTAAAGTTACAGCTGATGTATACGCAAATACATACACGCCCTGTCAGAAGGATCTGAGGAGCAGCTGCAGCACCCTTCCCAAACAGGGGTAACATTTGGAAGTGGCTTTCCAAGTAAAGGCTACCTTAAAGCAGGAAGGGCAGCATCCTAGCCCAGTGGGTTAGGGCAGTTTATGTGAACAAAGCAAGCTTCCTCCTCCTCCTGGTGGCAGCTAAGCCTCGGAGTTCTCAGCATTCGTTTTGTCACGTTACATTTAATGTTACGCCAGCCATTTCAGACTCAGCCTGGAGCCTGCAGTCTGGCACGCTCTGTGAGGCCACCTGAAACCTGAATCTTTAATTCAGTGGAGCTCCATGAACACTTTCCAGCCAGATTTCTGCAATAGCCTAGGATCAAACTGCTTTCAAGAACTTCCAGGGGGTGAAAAACAATTTTTTTTGTCCTTTTTCTTTTTTAAATTAAGCTCATTCAGTGAGCTCGATAAACTTTTTGTAAGAATTGCAAAAAAAACCACCATTTTTAGAATGTCTCCATATTTTAAAAAGACAATTAGCTTTAGCATTAATTTAAAATTATTTGAAAAAAATAATAGCTATTTTACTGCTCAACAAAAAAATGACAATTCATCACATTTACTTTGATTAAAAAAGGACTAAACTTTATTGACAAACTGCGGCAGACATTTTGACAAGTTTTAGCTACCTATTTAGGCAGACTTACACATGTAGCATTTAATCTTCAAGAACAGAGTTGGGAGGACAGTGTACAAATCCAATTAGGACTTTAACCTATGTACAACGTGAAAATTTTCCTCATTTTTTTCAGCTGCAGTGTCCCTTTTTATGCAAAGCTAGTGTTGAGATACACTTGAACAAGTCAATGGGATTGCTAATACTGACAGTTTTGTCAGTTTTAAACTTGCACTGTATTATCTGCCCCAAACCCTATAAACATGAGAAGACTGTAATTTTACAGAGTTCAAACCTACTCACTTAGTACTCTGTTTTCTAATATCAAACACCGGGCAATTAGAGCCATGCTTTAATTTGTTTTCCTTTTAAAAGTTCTTCATATCGAACCAAGCTGAGAACCCCTTTACACTGGAAAATCTGCTTCCCAAGCATCTCTCAACACCGCATGTTCGGGGCTAGATTTCAAAACCCACATAAGAAATGTCAATTTTACAAACCTAATTTTTTCTTTTAAGTCAATCACCTTTAAAAAAATGCTATTTAATTTGCTTGAGGATCCTTCGTGTTAAAATTTAAACTTAAGATTCACCAGCAATCTGCTTTTAAGTAAAGTTTGACATCTGAGGTTACTTTTAAACGGTGGCAACTACTACCGTTACATTATGATTTTAATTCTTAAAAACAGCCCTGAATTTTGAAATGTAGCCTACTTTGGGATTCTGCAACTACAACTTTTATGGGTTCCTTAAAACCGAACTTAAAAGGTTAACAAAACCTTAATTTCATAACTGCTAAGCAAGCATGTCACTTTTGAAACTAACATTTTTAACTCAACTTTTTTTTTTTATTAAAAAAGGTACAGTTGTGTTTAGCTAAACAACAAAGAGAGAGAAGCAATCTACACACTTAAAAAAAATTAAAGTCGGTCCTCTAAGTCTATTTAACTCATCTTAAAATACTACGTACAGAAGCCAGAATGCAGGGTGAGGATGGAGTGGGAGAAAAAGGGCCACGAAGAAAAACAGTTAGACAATTACTTGTCTGGTGTGGGTAAAGCAACGGGAATCCTGGGAGATACAAGAATCAGTAACAACTGTTTGCTCATAACTGATATTTTTCCCTCATGTTTGTTTTTAGTAACGTCCGTATGGGTGCTCTCTGTAGGCCCCCTTCACCGGCCTAGCTGGCGGGGCCTTCAGGGAGGGCCTTGTTCCATTCCAGTCATCTTGGCCTGCAGAAAAGAGAGCAATAAATCAGCGGCGGCGGCGCGCTCGGGGCCGGGCGCACGGACGGCGCAGCCGCACCGCCTGGCTCCCGACGCGGGATCCTCTTGGAGCCTGAGCCGAAACACTCCTGGGCTCCCTGCGAGTCGCTCTTCAGAGTAAAGCAGAGAAAAGCCCCTACACAACCCCCCCCCCCCCCCCCCCCGGCTCCACAAAACCTCTTTTTTGCAGCCCATCTTTGGACCAGTATTGGGAAAAGCCACTCGGCCGGGAATCCCCGGGAAGCCCACAGCCCCGGCACCCCCGCTGAGCACAGATTTGGACAAATCCGGTGCCTTTTACGAGTAATTAATTTCAGCAGAGCTGCAGCCAATTCACGGGGTGGCTTTGGCAGCCAGCCTGCCTCCGCCAAGGTCCGGGCAGGCGCAGCCCTCTCGGACGGGCAGCCAGCAGCGCTGTGACCGCGCGGGGACACGGCCGCAGGTAGCGCGCTCCTCCTTGCGAAGCGCCAGCCAGGCAGCTCCCCAGTAATCGTGCCAAAACCAGTAAGTGACTCACACTGCCCTCGGACGGCAGCACATCTGAGGGAACGTGCAGGCAGCCGCCTGCCTTCCGACTGCTGCTTGCTGCTCCTCCTCCACCGTGATGATGGGGAAAATCTGCAGCCGCAGGGAGCGCCGCATCTGCTCGCCCAGGACGGCCAAAACCCTTCTGCCGTGTACAGCTACCACCAAACAGAATGAAGTTCACATCCCGCTGTCCCTGAGCTAGCTCAAGCCCCGGACAAGCACAGCTTTCATTGCAGCTTGTGCCTGCAGCATCGCTATTGGCATGCCTGCCGCTCTCTCCACCGCCCCTTTCGTGAGAGCGAGCGCCCAGACCCCGGAGGATGGCCGACCGCTGCTCCTGCTGCCACGGAGCACGTTCTGTTCTTCTCAAAACCGTCTCCAGCCCGGCTCAACAATTTATTCTTCTAATTTTGTTTTCATGAAAGCAGAAACCAAAGGAAATTACTGTGGATAAACAGATTAACTGTGGCAACTTCATGCCAAGTGTACAATGAGCATTTTGGCCTTCCTACCCCAGACAACAACACCGCTCTCCTACCAAGCAGGAGGCACAAAAGCCTCTTTGTGCTGCGTGACTAACACAGGCAACAACCCAAGCCATTTAAGAGCCATTCTGCACAGAGGCACGAAAGATACCCACCATTACTGACAGCAGCTGTCTATTCAAATTCGTCTTAGCCTGGAAAAGCAGCCCTGATTAGGAACCCGAATTTGCACTCGCAGCTTAAGCCCAGAGCACACCCAGAGGCAGGTCTGTCTCTGCTCCTCGCTGGGAGCAGGAGATGCCACAACCGGGGCGGGGGATTCCCTGTCTCCCCAGAAGCCCCTCCAGGTCGGTCATTATCATCGGCATCTCGGTTCACTCACACCTTCAGGCAACCGACGCTCTGCTGCAGGGACTGCTTTCAACACGGCGCATTTCCGTGCCACTAAGCAGCTTGCTGTAGGGCTTGTGTAACTGTTTACATTTCAGCTTGCTTCCAGAGAAAGGAAAGTGAATCTTACTCATTGCCACATGCAGATGTCATTCATGAGCTGGGATAACTGGACTAGTTTAAAAAAAACCCGATGCAGTCACCCAATGCTTTACTGCCAGCACCTCACATAGAAGGCCCGTGGCTTTCGGCAGTGGGTGATTTACACAGCTGTGGCCAAATCGGTCGTCCGCACTCCTGAGCCTAACCTACATTGGTAGCCTTAGGTAATTTAAATTAGCCGAACTTCATAAACTATTTTCTAGTCATATTGACCAAGATTGTTCTACCTAATCAAAGGGAGGCCTTAAAATGACATTTAAATCCATTTTTTGAGCAAATGTGTAGTGCAGAGCCGGTGTCAGCTGGAAGGTTTTTGAGGATAAGGAAGCAGATGGAGCCATGCACTCATGCAGCTCAACAAAATATAATCCATGAAACCAGACTGCAGCAAAAGTAGTGCTGGGGGTGGAAATCCATAGCTCTTAAAATACTTTAAAGCTACAAGGAAAGTAAAAGATACTTCCATATTTAAAAATGGAAGTTTTCATCACCTTTGAGACAACTGAGCTAGATAAGAATCTAAAAACCACAGAATGCCTTCAGTTGTTCTGACCTGGGAAATCTGTAGGGTATAAATATTCTGCCATGAAAACTACCTGAGGTCCTCCTCAGCATCAGAAATTTCTGCTCAGAGTGTGGAGTGGCACTGGAAAACAGCTGACCGACTGCAAGCAATTCCCAGCTACGTACAGCTGCTACAGGCAATTCCCAACTATGTGCGGCCCCTTCCCTGTCAAGAGAACAGTATCCCCAGACATACCATAAGCTTCATAGGTTTCCTGTGCCTCCCCGTGTCCATAATCATAGTATTCTGTGTCCCTGGAAGAGTAATTACGTTGGTTACACACAGCGCTGAAATCGTACTCTAACCTGACACAACTTGCACAAACGCTTGAACAGCACAGATGCCCAATGTTGCTCACGGCTGTGGTGTGTGTTCGCTGCTTTTACAGATTTGTCAAGCACACTGGGGCACTCCCAAAAGTTATTTCCCAGGGACTCCTGGTTTACAGCAGAACAGGGCACTTTCCCTACAGCTCAAACTCAGAAACAAGTGTTTCCATTCCCTTAAAAGAAAGGAAAAAAAGATCATGCACAATTTTCTCCGTAACAGACAGGTGACTTACCCTTGGCCCTGGCTGTAGTACCCTTCGTACCCCTCATAGCTCTGGTCTGCATATGCATCATCATAGCCCTGAAATGGAGGATGACATAAGTGGCATTAATGGAAAGAAGGAAGGTTAACGACCGACCGAGGGTGGCGGCAGAAATGAATTCAGGCTGCAGCAGTTTTCAGAGAAGCCTCTGAGTCCCTGCCTGCCACAGGGAAGGGGCTCCATCACAGAACACGTGGGCAGCTAAAAACTGCTTGTGTCCTGTGGCTCGCGAGGAATGAACCACACTAATATTTACAATGGATCTGAGAGTTATTTACATGTCCAAGGCTGCAGCTGTCTGCAGTACAAGTCCTCGTGTGTCACGAGGACTCTGCGTTATCCAGATTTACAGGTAGACAACCACCGATCTATTATGATTGGCTTCAGGAGTTTCACTGGGAGGAGAAGCAGAATTTTCAGAAGTTGCCACATTTATGTTGGTTCCCCAAAATGCTGCTGTGCATCAAAACCAGCGTTCTTGTTTTCCATTTAGAATATCAAGAGCAAAGATGCTAAGATAAGCTTGGCAAGAGGGTGGTGCTTGGGTATATGACCTGAAGCCTCATTATGCTCATTCACATGTTTACTTTAAGGATTTTATGGGCTGCAAAAAAAGCTTTGGTGCTCCCTGTTGAAAGAATTCTCTTGCAGAAACTGCGATGCAGTTTTTCTACCATGCAGTGAGTTATGCCAAAGTTCAGCCCTGGGCACATTTCATTTTTATGATAACCCTTTCACCTGAATTCACGATACTAACAGACCCCTCTCTCGAAGACCGAACAGGTAGAGCACGTCACCAGCACCATACCAGTCTGCACTAGGGCTCACTTTGTCAGTGCAATCCCGTGCGTTGTTAGCCTGCATTTAAAGGATGTTAAATATCTAATGCACAACCGGCTAGCTGGAATAAAAAACAGAAGTACGTAGTTTCTTACATATTCCTCATAGGTTTCTGGTGCGGGAGGAGGAGGAAGCGGTATCCTCTGAATGCCGGCTGCACGTGCTCTGGGTGCAGGAGCCCCCCGTACTGCCGGGGGAGGAGGCACTCCGCGGGCTACGGCAGCTCCTCTGGCAATGGCACCCCGCACCGGGGCTCCTCGCACCAGGGCCCCCCGAGGAGGAGGAGGAGGAGGCCCAACACCACGCCCCCTGGAAGGAGATAAAAATGACTGAAGAGCTGTTGCTGTACCGCTCACGTGCTGAATACCGAGGGCAGTGCACGCGCTTCTTACGCCTACTTTAAAACACGAAAGCTTGATAAATAAATCCAGTTACCGTTCTCTAAGCTATGGACTGTCACGAATGAAAGCACGGGAATTAATCCTATATTGCACGGACCGAAAAATGGGATGGAACTGTACTGCGTTACACGTTATACAGATGAAGAAATGAATCTGATGCAGAACTTCTGCCAAGTCATTTCTCAGAGTTGGTTTTAAACAACCCTCTATCACTAATCAGCAAAGACTGCCATACCTCCAGGACTATAAAGATCACTGATGGAATAAGCAGGGACACTTCTGGGATAACCAGTCAGATGAAGCAAAGACTTTCCCCCATGAAATATGTAGTGAAGCCAGAACTACAGTAACAGAGCTTTATCGCCAATTTATCCCAACCCCTTGACAGCAACGACAGAAAAATGCTATGCTGTGACTTTCAAAGGAAGGTCAGTTTAAACTGAAAATGTTTATTCTGCTGCAGGTTGCAGAAGCAAATACAAAACATCTACACATGATTTTGCAGACCATTAAAAAAAAGATTTTCTACCTATTCTTTCAATTTTTGAGTGGTTACTTTATGGAGCTTCTAATTTCAGGCACCAAAAAACAAGACAGAAGACATCCATTGAGCTAGATTACAACTCAGCACATACAAAATATTTGATGTCAGCTTGCTAAAGCAAGCCTGCAGAACAAGGCTAGAAAGCCTTGGTCAAAAGCCAAGATCAAGGCTAACAGCTGATGGACAGGAATAAGCAGCTCGACCTGATCTTGGAGCACCACTCCGAGCAAGACGCAGCATTTCCAGATCCATGTTTTGGGAACGGTACCTTGGAACAGGCGGAGGTGGTGGCGGAGCTGCTCCCCTTCCCCGCACAGGGACTCCTCGGCCACGAGTTGGCTCTGGTACACCGTTCAGGTAGGAGAGCTCCAAGAATTGCTCCTGACAGATATCATCCATCATATCCTAAAGAGGGAAGACAGTCAACTCCAAAGAGCAGCTAACTAGACAGTCCCTGCTCCAGGATATCACAGGCTACCATGCTGGAACAAAAATGACCTAATAGTCCCAAATTAAAACCTGCTGGTTAGTTTTACTGGGATCTTCCCAGCTGGCAGCAGCACACGGCTGCCAGCTTTCTCCAAACCAGCCAAGAGGAACCCGCTCCGCTGACGTCCAGGAGCCGCAGCGCGCACGGCAGCCGCTCCCTGGGCAGAGGACCTTGCTCACAGGAGGGCTGGAGGCATCCCAGGGATGTTGGCGAGATTTATTTGCAAACGTTGGAGGGTTCGGAGGTCAGGCAAGATACACCTCACCTCGAGCATCTTTCAACTGCCATTTAAAGGCAAGTGGCTGGCAGCGAGCCCACGTAACGTAAAACATACTGCCGTGCTCCCGACACACCGGGGAACAGGAGAGGATGCGGCCCGACGAGGAGTAAATGCCAATTTGCAAACGCAGGCTGTCTTCTCACTGCCTCACGAATGCAGTACGTTTCTGCTCCGTGCATTTTTATCACCCCAAGGGATGCAGCTTGAGGATTCGGTGCCAGTCCCTGGTGACCCGCGGGGGTCTTTGCGGCCCACCCCTCCCTGAGCACACACGCAGGCCGGGCCTCGCGCCGCCGGTGTCATCAGAGGGGACCCTCACACTGCCATGGCAACGCCACAAAGCGACAAGCCTCCTACCAGATGTGTCTTCACAGCACCGCTGGCTTCCTTTGTGACTTCTCTGCCAATTTTCACGGGTTTAACATATTGTTTGAAGGCAGCGATAGATAAGGCACTTTAAATAGCAAGGCTGCAGGCTCGCTTTAGCGAGCCGAGGTTTTGTACATCCCAGGGGCTCCTTGAAGATGACCTCTTTCCTTCAGAGGCACTGCACACAGTAATCTCTCCTCCTCTCCGTGTCAGACTCACGGAAACCACTCAGGAACCATATGCTTTTCCACACTTCCCCGCTGCCTGCAGCTCTCGACTTCCACCCGCCCCTCGACCCTGAGGCAGAACACCTGAGCTCGCCCAGCTCCGCACGGCCCCGGGCTCTGCTCAGCTCCCTGCCTGCCACGGCTCTGAATTACAGGCTGAGCTAGCCAGAAGCCAACAGCACAGAGTGCTTCCTTCCCATTTTGTCTTCTTCCTAATTTAGCGAGCAGTACTATCATTTCAATAACGCGTGAGAGACTCCTTCAGGTACCTTGGTTCTCGGAGGCAACGCTCAGCTTTGTCGTATTACATGCTGGCACAAAACCCATGATGCTGAACGTAAAGGTCTTACAAGCTTCACCAGTAGAAGACATCCCCCAAAAGACAACAAATGTCATCTGCATAAACGCCTGACAGGCAAAGAGAGGTTCCTTCACATCATACCCATTTAAAAGCAGCAGAAATACCGACTCAGACGTGTCTCAGAAACTAATCACAACACTAAGTACCCACTACCAAGCCTCCAGGCAGTCACCCTCCTCATCCTCACATCATCCTCCAGAGCAGAGCAAGCACCCCTGTGCATGGAGTTCCTGATCTGACCAGTACAGTTTTGTAGCCAGATTTTGATGCCCCAGTTCCAAATGGGAGGAACCCATCCAAGAAGGCTCTTCCACACCAGATCTAGATAAAATTACTCGCCTGCTAAAACTGACACATGGAGCTAGACAAGCTCTCCACCCACCCATGTCCACATCTAAAACTGGGAAAGAAATACCTACTCCGAGTTTCCTACGCAATTGCCCTGAAGGTGTACTTCCTTCTAATTACGATTAGGGGATTAATACATGACCTCATGCAAGATTAATGGGGCCATCTTAAGCTGCCACACACACACTTACTACTCCAAGCTTCCTCAACTACACCTTTCCTGTACCACAGGCCTTACACTGAGCAAACCTTAACCCATCTTCACCCTTCAATATGAAAAAGAACATCACTATACATACTGGGACAAGGAACTTCTTGACTTCTTCCATGGCATGAGCCATCAGAGCATACGCTTCACAAGGGGGTCCAAAAACTTCAATGAAGACATGCAAATCCATATTTAGATGAGCATATTTAGGATCTCCCCCTTTACGTAGTTCTTCCTCCTAAAACAAAGCATATTAGAGAGTCCTGAAACTAAATAAGCAGCAGCAAAACTACTTTTCTTTTCCCTTTTCCTAAGCCTTAACAGGTAATGTCCGTAAAATCATTTTAGCCATGCCGGTTCATGGATCATGTTAACCTCCTGTGCACATCAATATACAGCTTTACAAAAAAGCCACAAGCAACCTGCAAGTCTGTACCTTCCAGCTTTCTACAGCTGCCTTTTCAGGTGGCTACGGTATCTGTGTTAAACGCAATGATGCCAGCAGCTTTTTTTCCAGAAGATTAAGCACAGGCAAGCGATGTTCTTCCTGTTCTGCACCACCTTTCTGCCTAAGGAGCCCTTTACAGGGAAAGCGAAGCTTAATGCCTCAAACACACCTGCTCTAACTCTGCTCTTTGACACCTGTGTTATTCAGCTGGCTTTATGAAGCTGTAAGCAAGCTAGAAGCACACAAACTTCTCAGTCTGCTAAAGTAGAAGCTGAATTAAGTTAAAGCCCCATTGTTTGTTAGCTCAATTTTAGGAGCAAGCAGGAAGAAAAAAATGTTTCCATTTTTTCTGCTCAAAAAACCTCCCGGCACTTCATGATTCACTAAAGATTACCAGGAACAGACTGCTCCAACGTCTTCAGTGAACCATGAAAATTTACAGATTTCAGAGGGGACATCTGGAAAAGGGAAATGTTTTTTGTTTGTTTTTTTTTTTCCCCAGAGGGAAAACATATTCCTTTAGCAAATGACTTTTCAAGGAGTAGCTAGAATTGGTTCTTACTTTAAAGACCTTGCACTTCACCTTTCCTATAAGCTACCTCTACACCGGAGGTGCCGTATATCACAAAGATGACTGGTTTCTGCAAGTATCGTTTATAAAGAACACATGCATCACACTTCTCCCCCAGCCAGGAATGCTCCCAACAAGCACAGAACGTTTTCAGAAAGGTGACTTCCTATTGCCTTCACTTTCAAATTTCCATCTACAAAATTCTTTGAGGACCTCTACTTGTCACAGCAATGTGCAAGGCGTAACGTATGTGCACGGCTACAAGGGGGGTGCCCTTACCTTTGCTTTATCTCGCATTGAACCCTTCCCAAGCACAGATATCTTAGCACCAGTTTCTTCCTGAAGTCTCTTGATGGTGTTGCCTTGAGGTCCCAAAATCTTTCCAACAAAATTGAACTGTAAATACAAAAAGAAGTTATTTAACTCCTAAACTCAGTAACATTAACGAAAACTTCTGTCAATGTTACGCTGGCTTACAAGAAATTTAGTCACGCCACTTTCTCATCTCACAAAAAAAAAAATCAGACCAAAAAATGCACAGGAAAACTTAAATTCCAGAACATTCTTTCAATGAAAAAAAATGCTCCACCAGAAAAGAGCTAAATTAACTCATGTAAAGTGTTTATTTCTAACTGCTACTCTCCAGTGGTTTTACAGGCAGCAAGCCTTATGAGGTAAATGTGGTCTTAACTGTAAAACAGAGCTCTACACATGGAAGTCTGTTCTAGCAATGAAAGATCACAACTACACATCACCATTTAGCTTTATCCCGAGACATGCTAGAAATGCAATGTATTAGAAATAAGATCCTGCGAGCTTGCATAGGACAAATTCTGTAGCGATTCCAGCGGCACACTGGCATAACTCCTGCTGACACTTTGACAGCTACTATCTCTAACATTCAGCCATAAAATCCATAGAAAATAAGCAAATCACAGAGATTCAGTAAGCTATTTTCTGGCCCTCACCTTGGGGTACTGTTTGACAGGTATCAGAACTCGTTCTTTCAGTTTCATATTCTTGTGAGAAAATAAATCCAGGTAGTTCTCTTCCTCATCCTTCTTTGTTGTTTCACCCTTCTGAATTTTTTCAATTTCTAAACAAGATAAAAATAGGGCTGCTTATATTCCTCAAACAAGCATCATTTTAGAGTTGGAATTGTAACAGGACACACCACCCTCATCCTCTGTCAATATACCAACATTTATGGGGTTTATTTGTACTACTGGAACCTGGGTAGACAGGACATCTTTAGTGCTAGCCCCGCTCCTCTCTTCCTCCCTTCACAGCTAGGGACTCCAGAAGGCCAAAACCAGGACAACGAACAAAAACGAAACAGCAGAGTGCCCTACAAACTGCTTCATCAGTTCAGAGGGACGCTGTAAGCACAGCTCTGAGATCACTTCTGCTGTGCCGTTCCCTCTCAGTTCCCGAACTCGTGCCTGCGCAGCGAGTGCAGCACCCACCTGCAGGCTCCTAAACCTCGGGGGGGCCCAGCCCCACTGCGCACCCCTGCTTTAACGCAGCAGCCGTCAGCAAAGCAGGCGAGTTGCAGCACTCAAGCTGATGTGCTAATTTAAGCTGTAATTTAAATTGTGGTTTCATATATTGACACTACATTTCTGCTAAGTTGAGGACATTCCTAATAAACAGAGGCCCAACTTATTGACATTGTTGAGCTGGGACTGGTTTACTAAATTCTTACAAACTTCACGTGGTTACACGAGTGCACCTTTGTCACCCAGGCAGCTGATGACTTGGTGTAAGCCGTAAGGCTCAGGCACACCCGCCGTACGTATCACAAGTCCCTAACTCGATTCAAGCAGTGTAAGGACAAGCTTTTCTCTGTCAAAGAGAGATTCTGGCGTTTAATTGTACATGGAGTTACGGAGTCTTGGAAGAGCACTGAGGCAGCCTGACCGACCCGCAGGCACCCTGCAGCCCGGGGGGAACTGGGGGAAAGTCCCAATTACCTGCTGGAAGCAGTCATTAAGGTAGGCCAGTTGGGAACTAGTGCTCGGCACCTCCTCACACCTGGCTAGAGGTTAAACTTCCTCGGAGAGATGCCGGGTGACAGTCACCCCGACAGAGAAGAACCCCCAAGCACATTTTGGTCCAACCCCAACACCTGGCCGCACCACGCACGGCCATCCCGAATTACTACTCGGGTACTCAGTGAGTAAGGGCCCTTCCGTAAAAGCCAAACTGCGTCGTTTCAGCAGCAAACCCGAGAGCTATAAATACCTCTTCTCAGTCGAAAGCGCTCTAGATACAACTTCTCACGTCTCGGGGGGAAGAGAGAGACGCTTTCACAAGATTACACGCAGAACTGGATCAGAGCTGCAGGGCAGGTCTGAGGCTGCTTACTCCTTCGCCGGGCGGTAAGGAGGGCAGCTGCGGCGGCCTGCGTCTCCTGCGACTTCTGTCCGTGTCAGGAACGAAGAGCCCGACACTGAGTGCTTGTGTTTAGGGCTTTCGAAGACTGGCAGAGCAGGTACTCGGCATGCCAGCCACCCAGTCGTCTTCCCATATAATGGGAACAGAAATAGGAGCGCTGGGTTTGCCGTCACACCTCTGCCCGGGCAGGCAGGCACAGCCCAGGGGCTGAGCACCGCCGCTGGCACCTTCAGCAGGCCGCAAGGAGGCCCAGCAGCTGGGCGTGCAAGCAAAAAGCCCTGAGAACACGCGGAACGATCAGCACTTGAACTTTTGGGTTACGGGCACCCTCACGCAAACTGTTTTTTAGTTTAGAGATCCAAATATAGATCCTGGGTGTCGCGTTGCATAATTACGAAAAAGGCCTAATTTTTCTTATTCCTACTTGCAACAGCGCTTTGGATCCTTTACAAAGCTGTTACCATGACGCCTCGGTTTAAGAAAATTGCTGGATGTAATCAGCTTTGAAAAAATGGCTTGAATTTTTGCTTTACAAAGAAATGACTTTCTGAAGACAGTACGCAAACAAAACAGAAGTTCAAACACTGTCAAATGGATAGAATAGACAGAGGAGATGGCTGCCTCGGTTCGTTTTACGTACACGTTTTAAAATTTTAGCTATAAAAACACATCAGAGAATCAAGATTTGGAATCTAAGGGTTTAATTGGTGGCCTCTTCACTGATAAAGTGTAGCTTTAGATCCTACAATAGAAATGAGAACGCCTCTCCGATATTGTGCCTCTCCAAAAGCAGTATTTGTGAAAAAGCATCCTGCGTGTTAACAAGAGGCACTTCCTATGCACACACCAAGAATAAAAGCACCCTTAAACTACCTCTCCAGAACCCAACGTGATCAGGTGTCAGCCCCTGGAAACCAGTGAACCCCATTTCACAACAGCCACACAGCAAAACCCACTCTGCCTCGTGCAGCAGCAGCAGCAGCATCTGGGACCCGCTCTGGGAAGGCAGCAAACCCTTAAACATTTGCTGAGGAGTGCCAGATCCACTACTGCTAACTCTTCAAGGGAAACCCAAAACATGAGAGAAGAAAAAAAAACAAAACCCTGGCCCAGAGGGATTACTCCTGGAGTTCTCAGTCAGCGCAGGACCTCGCAGCCCCCTTCATGCCTCCGAACGGGCTCCAAGGCTGCCAGCGGGTGAGGAGGGACCAAAGACACGCGCAACGTGCCCTGCGCGTTACTCCAGCGTTACCCAAACGCGTTCTGGCACGAGCTACGCGGCACGGAGCAGCGCTGGAGGAACTGCTGGGCGGCAGCAGCGTGTCAGACCACTTACTGAGACGAAGGAGAAGCATACGTATACCTTGAGGGGTTAAGCATGCCTCACTGCAGTGCTGATTTTATAAAGCCGTGTCAGAGGTGCAGCAGAAGGTTACCTTCTTGCCACGGGGAATGTCAGCAGGCTGGCGGCATGCGTGGCAGTGGTTCCCAGGACTTCGTGGGGGAGAGTGATTGCATTGTCTCAGAAGAAATCCTAAGGGGTAGGTAAAGGGGGTTGGTAACGCCGCTGCTTCGCAAGGAGGAGGCTAAGCAGCCACAGCGCTACTCCTGATCGCAGCCCAAACATCCTCAGCACTGCCCCGCAAGCCGAGACACCTTCTGTCCATCCCTAACACTGAGAGCATCACCTTCACAGCGTGGTTGTACTGACCCCGCGGCCCCAAAGGAAAACAAAATGAAGAGTTTAGGGGTGGAAGCCTCTGGAAGAGGGCAGGGCCCCACCTCTACGCTACCGCTCCCTACAGGGTCTGATCCCCCAGGGGAGGAGGCAGGGACCTGCTCCTGGGCAGACTGGGCCAGCTGCAAGGTGCCGCAGGGCCGGGCAGCACAGGGGAAGGGGCACGGGGAGGAGAAACATCGCTGAAGCAGGAGGAGAAAGGCCGGAGGTGAGCTGCGAGAGATGGCACAGGCAGCGGAGGCAGAGTCCCGGCAGTGAGAGCACCCAGTGGGGCTGGCGGGGCTCGGCAGGACGAACACTGAGAAATGAGGCAGCACCAGCACGTGGCTTGGCTTGTGACATCGGGGCATGAGTCTAAGGCAGCAGTTGCAGCTCCTCGGGGGGCCTGGGCACACGCTCGGAAATGCAGGGATTGAGGTAACCATCTCCATCTCGGCACCGGCCCCAACTCCACGCCGAGAGAGATCTGCACATCTCGCTGCTTGGGTTTCATACAGCTCCCCGCTGCCCCGTGGCCTCAGCCCATCTCTAGTCCTGCTGCTGGGTCCTCGGGAGCAAGGCCACTGCCCGCCCACCCGGCCTGCCCACGCAGCCTCTTTTCTTCCTAGGAGCACACACAGATGAGACGAACCTGGCACGAGAAGCAGGCAGTCAGCAGGGGATTCTGCTGAGGGCTCCTGCAACGCCTCGCGCTGCCCCCGCTCTCTCCTCTCGTGTGGGGACCTGCTCTCGTCCCCAACCCACTGCTCCCAATCTGCTCCTCAGCACCCCACACCCCTGGGGGCGTTTGATGATCTCTGAGGGTCCCTCCCAACCCCTAACACCGTGATTCTGTGACGTGTAGGGCTGTGGTTAACGCGGGGACCCACGAGGTGCCGGCCAGGCAGAGACGTGCAAGGGGAGCAGAGGTGGCTCCTGTTCTGTTTGCAGCAGAGAAAGCTCAGAGGCAAAACTGCCAGCTCCTTCCAAGGAGAGTTCCTCCGTGACATGAAACAAGCTAAGGTTAACAGGAGAACTCAAAGCCCTACGCCTCGCTAACATCAGGGGGCACCTCCTGCTCTGCGCCTGCCAGAACTCAGCTCCTCCAGCCCTGCCTCCGCAGCACACGGGGGGCACAAGCCAAAGCGAGAAGAAGGGATTTCTTGTTCCTGTGGAAAAGGAAGGTCACGCAGACCCTGAATCACAGGACTCGTATTCCAAGGTGCAAGAAACCCCAGCTCTCAATTCCTGCTCAGGGTGCTGTGTAACAGCCCCCAGCATCTAGCTGCTTGACTGCCTTCTATCACACAGCACATTGTTTGAGAACCGCTATTACATCACTCTGCTGCCCTTCATCTCGCTCCTAAACAATGCTGATTTTTCTTCAGGAATGCTAAATAGTTTTAGAATTACACAAGTATCTCAGGCTGCTTTCGGATCCCGTTTTTAAAGGAGAAGGCTCGGTGTCAGTGCAGACCTCCTGCGGGGTTCTCCCTCCAGAGAGCAGGCAGGAGGAGCAGCCTGCATTCCCGAAAAGGGGCTGGGATAGGAAGATGGCTGACATTCAGTAACCAGCCTTTTTCTGTGTGTGTGTGTCTGAAAATCATTTTACTTAAGTTGTGCTACACGTACGCACTACAAGCTTTGGCCCAGACCTAAATTCCAGAGTAAGCTTCAGGGCAGTTTCTCCAGCGTGACATCCCCAGAGGCTGCCACGGCAGTAGAGAAATCCTGAGCAATCCGGGCGAGCTGGGGAGCAGCTGGTCATCTGCACGAGTCACTTGCCTAAAAGCTCAGGCTTATTTCAGGTTTTTCTTTTACCAGCTTCTTGCTCTGATTGCCCTGAGTTCGGACTGCTGGTGGATGCTCCTAACGGACAGCAACATCCAAAATACCCAAAGCAAGCGGGAAGCATCTGGAGTTCTTCCAAAGATCAATGTTAAGTCTCACAAAGCAGCAGTCTACTATCAGCAAATTTTAAATTAATGAAAAAAAACCCTCATAAATGCTGGTTGCACTGCTCTGTGAAGGAAGCTTCGCTACGGGGCCGCGCGCTGCTCTTTGTGCGGGAATCAGCAAACTCCTCTGGCTGCGCTGGAGGCATTATCGCTGAGCTGCCGAGCATCAGCTGGCTGAGGGGTTTTATTAATGAAAAACCTTAAATTGATAGCAAATCAGCTTACAGAACTGATCGAATTAGACCAAGATGTCCACAAACGATGCCAAGCTCCCCATGCCGATGCACCTCAGTCACTTGCACAAAGGGAGAGGGCAGTTCTGAAGAATTACTCCCCGTGTCACAGGAGGAGCGAATAAAGCCCCTCGTGCTGCAATGACTACGGCAACACCCAACGTTTTAAAGCCCTGAACGAGCCCATTTCAAAGCAGAACGATAAACGGCAGG
Source organism: Anser cygnoides (assembly GCF_040182565.1). NCBI lineage: Eukaryota > Metazoa > Chordata > Aves > Anseriformes > Anatidae > Anser > Anser cygnoides. Next base: position 6,548,912 of record NC_089896.1, on the reverse strand, counting down.
GAGCTGAGCGCTCTGCTCATCCGCAGGCTAAACCTGCGTCCGCCCTCGTGCCGGCTGCCTCCCGGCTCCGCACCACGCACGCGTTAAGTGCTGAGTGGCACCGAACGCTGCCGCTTGCTCCAATTTTTAAGCTGACTTACGGGGTCTGGAGGCAGCTGAGCCTACCCGATACGGCCACCGAGTGCGGGAGCAGCAGCTGCACGGTGGGGATGGGGAGAAGTCAGAGCCGCCTGGCGATTGCACAGCGGTGGGGAATGAGAAGGCCGGTCGGGGCACGGAACAAAGACTGCCACTGCCATCCCCTAGTTCGGCTCACCGGCAGCACGGAACGAGCTCTAACCCAGATTGCCCGAGGGGAAAATGGGAGGGCTCACAACCCGCGCCCCGCAGGGACCCAAGCGGCCGCTACGCGGAGAGCCCCGCAGCTCCCCGTCCTCCTGGGGCCCCTCTCCCCCGGGGAAGCGAAGGGCCGGCCCCGCCGCGCTCCGAACCTCCCCCCCCCCTCCCCGCCGCCTCTGGGCTCGACCCACGCCGGCGCACCGCGGGCTGCACCGGGGCGAACCGAGCCCCCCAGCACCGGGCTGCTCCAACCCGCGCCTCCGGGGGGGGCAGCGGGCCGAGCACGGGCGGGCCCCGCCGCCCCCCCTCCGCCCCCCCGGGAGCTGCCCGGCCTCCCCCCCCGCCGCCCCCTGCCCCGCCGAGCGCCGGGGGTCCCGTCCGGCCCGGTACCTGCGGTGAGGAGCTGCATGGCGTGCGTGAAGGACGGGTCGAGGCTGTCCTTCTCGGCCATCAGCTCGGGCAGGTACTTGTTCTCGGGCTCCAGCTTCCCGCCGGCCCCGGGCAGCAGCGGGGTGGGGGCGGCGGCGGAGGAGGAGGAGGAGGAGGAGGAGGAGGCGGCGGCGGGGCCCTGAGCGGCCGAGGCCGTGCCCGCGGCGCTGGGCGGGAGCAGCGGCGGCGGCGGCTGCGCCCCGGAGCCGGCCCCGCGGCTTCCCCCGCCCCGGGGCGGCCGCCGCGGAGGGGCTGAGCCTTGCCGGGCACCGCCGCCGCCGGGCCCCGGGCCCCGGCCCATGCGGGCGGCGGGGTCGTCGCGGCGCTGCATGGGGGGGGCGGGGCGAGCCGGGCCGGGCCGGGCCGAGCGGAGCGGCGCTGCCACACCGTCCGCCGCGGCGCCACGGCCGGAAGTGAGCGGCCGGAAGTACCGCCCCCTCGGTTACCCCCCCCAGCTCCCGCGCGACCACCCCGCGCGCCTCCGCGCCTGCGCAGGGCGCCGGCCTCGCGGCGCGCCTCCCCCCTCCCCGCACCACCCCTCACGGGGCGCGCGTGCGCAGAGAGAGGGTGGCGGGGAAAGAGCGGAGCGCGCGCATGCGCAGTGCCGGGGCCGTGAGGGGGGGAAAGAGCTGCGTGTGGGGAAGGGAGCGCGGCGCTCTCGGCTTCGACTGCGCACGCGCAGCGCTGGAGGCGCGACATTAGTCCTGGGGCGGCGCGAGAATTGTCCCAGGTGACCTCAACGCGCGTGCGCACAGGCTGTGGCGCCGGGGGGGGAAGCGGCTGCGCGCATGCGCAGTTGGCTGCCCGCGCGGGGACGGCGCTGAGGTGCGAGGCGGTGGGGCCGTGCCCTGAGGGGGCCCTGGGGGGGTCTGAGGGGCTCTGAGGGGGCCTTAGGGAGCCTTAGGGAGCTCTGAGGCCCAGGGAAGCAGCCCTGATCGTTTTCCCACTGAGGGTGCCCGCCCCCACGCAGGGGGTGTCTGTGCGGGGTTCCGTTACCGCGGTTTTGGTTTTACGTTCATGGCCCAAAGCCACGGCCTTTATGGCCGGTGAAACCACGCGTACTTCATCCCCTTAAGGACGCGAATCTCATTTGGTCTTTACATGTCTCGTGACAGGGCCCAGTTTGCAGCAGCCGCTCGTGTGGGGCTGGAGTCGATGTGTGTGGACAAACAGCCTCCGTCGGCAGCAGGTAACGGCGCGCCTGGACCCTGCGCTGCCCCCTCGCCTCCTGGGTGCTGGTTCTAAGCAGGACCTGCACACAGCCGTCACTCGGCATCAGTGGCTGGGCGTTCCTGGTGCCTGTAAAGCCTTGGCTCTGTAAGGGAGCTCCTGGTGTTGGCAGCTTCAGAGCTGCGTGGCTCCCTGACACGCGTGCCTAGTGTGTGCCTTCTTTGCCAGGTCTTTCCTCGTTCATGCGCTGTCTCTTTCACCCCAGGTGTAAATCTTCAGTGTAATTTTGGGTATGTTTCACTGAGATTCTCTTTCCTTGCCTGTCCTGTCCTTACAGCTGCGTTACTTGTAAATGCTGTGGCGCCTTCCTGGAGCCAGGCGGTGCTAGCTCTGCTCTTGGAAATGCTGTCCTCGCCCCAGGGTTTCCACCTGCTGCCTCAGTCATACTGTGCACAAGCAACTTTCCCCTTGCTGCAGCCAGCCCCTCTGCTGTGCTTGTGCAGCTGTGAGGGAAGGCTGCCACCAGCCATTTGATACGGACCCATCCCTCCAATAACTTCAGCAAAAAGAGATCCACGTGGCTTTCCTAGAGTTTAATTTCTAGAGGAAGGTTGCCCGATGGGGCCCTGGTCTGGAAGTTAGGAAATCTGGGACCGGTTTCCAACTCTTTCCAGGCTTTTTGAGTGGAACTGGACACTTAACCCGTCAGTTCCCCATCTGTAAATTGAGCTACTTCTACTTCCTTTGTCCTCGGACTGTTTGATCTGCTGGGGCGCAAAGGGGCAGAGATGTGTCTGTTACAACCTTGTGGAGCCCACAGAGAGAGCAGCGCAGCCCTGAGCTCAGCCAGAGCCTCCAGCAGCCGCTGAAAAAGAGTCGCAGGGTGTTAAAATGGACGTGGTGCCCTCCTGGATGGGGCAGGGCGACGGGCAGAGGAGCGACAGCTTTCCTCTGGCCGAAACCGGGAGGTGGGCCCGCCGCAGGGACGGCGGGGTGCAGCCAGGAGCCGGCGGAGCAGCGCCTTTGTTGCGCTGCTCCCCAGGAAGAGGCCCGGTGGGCCGGGGCACCGGGCGCTATGCAAATGGTGTGCGTCAGCGGCCCCGCCGGGCCGAGGGGCCCCGCCGAGGGCTTCCTGCGGGCGCGGAGGACACAGAGGCCGCCTTGTTCCAGCCCCCTCGCTCGGCCGGAGCAGCGGCGATGCCGGCGGTGACGGCCCGCCCGCCCTGCCCCCGGCCCCTGCTCCGGTAATTTGGTCTCGGCAGGCAGGGAAGGCGGCGGTAGGCTGCGGCTCCCGATGAAGGTACTCCTTACGGGGTTAACGGGCGCTGCCCCGGGGCGCTCGGCGAGCCCAGCCCCCGGCCGAGCGCTTCCCCGCGCCGGGAGCCCGGAGCGGTGTCCGGATGCCCTCTAGCGGGGCCCGGCCCGGCGGCAGCTGCACCCGCGGGGCAGCTTCGTGCGGAGAGGAACCGAACGGCGCTGGGGAGAGCCCCGCTGGGGCGGTGCCGCCCTCCGCAGCCCCCGGCTTTGGGCTCCCGGGGCGGCTCCGCCTCGGTCCCCCCGGGCTGCCCTCAGCGGGCACGGGGCCGGCGGGGAGGAAGGGGCAGGAGCCGGGGGCAGCGCGGGGAGAGGGGAGCGGGGCCCGGAGCCGCGCCGTGCCCGGTGAGGCCGCCTGGGGGCCGGTACGGCCCGGTACGGCCCCGTGCAGCCCGCTCCGGTACGGCCTGGTACGGCCCGGTACTGCCCCAGCTCGCCTCCTTCAGCCCCCGAGCGCCACGTGGCCGGGCCGGGGAGCTCCGGGTCCCGTTCTCCCCCCCCCGCCCCGCGCTCTCGTGCCGGCCGCTCCGCGTTTTGAGGCAGTTTTGGGTTTTTTCCCCCTTTTCCCTTTTTTTCTCAATGGGAGCGGCCGCGCCCGCCAGGCGGAAGGCGTGGGAACGGCGGGGCGGGCCGAACCACCGGGCAGGGGGGAGCGGGGGGGGAGCGGACCGTACCACTGCCTCCCCGCGCGGGGGGGTGCTGCTGGCGTGGAAGGGCCGGCGCGCACGTGGGGCCGGAGGGCGAGTCCAAGTGCGGCGAGGGGGCGGGGCGGGGCCCAGCGACCCCCCCCCCCCCCCCCCTCCCCCTCAGGGCTGCCCGGGAAGGGCCGGGCCGGCGCCCAGGGGGCGGGGTGGGCCGTACCACCGCACCCGCTGCGCGGGGGGAGGGGTCGGCGTTGCGGTGATGGCGGCGGGAGGGCGGTGACGGCTCCCCACAGCCCAGGTGGGGGCTCCGCGTTTGGTTGCGCGCCTCCAGCCCGCTGAGCGGCGGCGGGGCTCAGCGGCTCCTCGCCGCGCTGCTCTCTTCACACCCCACGTTCCCGAAGCACCCCCGCGCTGGTTGCAGATGGTCTCTCCCGGCGCGCAGAGCCGGGGCGGGCGGACCGTACCACGGACGCCCCGCGGGGGGGAGGGGGAAGGGAGGTAGGAGGAGGCGGGGAGGCTGGGCCGTACCACGCGGCGCGGGGGGGCGCGGCCTGTGCTCCAGCAGCGTCCGGCGGCGCGCGGGCTCCCGGCTCCCTGCAGCAGCGGCCGGGCCCCGGCGGCCCCAGCCCAGCCCAGCCCCGGCCCCGGCCCCGGCCCCGGCCCCGCCGCCTCCCTCCCTCCTTCCCTCCCGCCCGCCCGCCGCGCCCCTTCCCGCCCCCCTCCCGGCCCCGCTGCGTGGGAGGCGCCGGCCCCGCTCGGCAGAACGCCGACCGCTCAATGCCCGCGGTGAGGGGCCCGCGGCGGCGGGGGGGGGGGGACACGGGACAGCGGCGGGGGGGCAACGGGTGAGGAGGGGCCGCGGGAGGCCCCGCAGCCCCCGCCCCGGGGCGGGCCTGGGCCGGGGCGGTGGGGGGGGGCTGCGCTGCCCCCCTCGGCTTTTTGGGGGGGGTTCCGGGCCGGGGGGATGGGCCTGGGGGGGCTGCGGGGCCGGGGGGGGGCCGGGAGCCCGTACGGGGCCTGGGGGGCCGTTGGGTTCCGGGGGGGCTCTGTTGGGAGGGGGGGGTCCCCGGTGCCCTGAGGGGCTGGGGGGGGGTCCCGGCCCTGGGGGGGCTCCGTGGGGTTTTCCTACTTGCCGGCCCCCCCAGGAGGAGGTGGGTTTGGGTCCCCCCCCCCGCCCTGGGGGTTTGGGAGGGGTGCGGCCTGGGGGCCGGGGGTCGCCCCTCACCTGCGGGACGGGGCCGGTTTGGGGGCCCCCTGGGCACAAGCCCCCCCCCCCCCCCCCGGGCTGGTTCTTGGGGATACCGGCGGTTACGGGACCGGGGGGGGCTCCCCTTCCCTGTGGGGTTGGGGTGAGGGGGCCCCACGGGGCGGTTTGGGGCAGCGGCTGTGCCTCGTACCCGGGCTCGAGGTGCTCAGGAGGTGTTTGCGGCCTGCAGTGGGGGGGGAGGTGGGGAGAGGGCCGGGGGGGCGCATGGGGGCTTGTACTGGGCACGGGGGGGGTGCCTGGAGGTCTCAGAGGCGAGGGGGGGTCTTGTTTGTGGGTGTGCGGGGATGGGAAAGGAGTTGGAGAGGAGGTGGGGGGCCGGCAGGGCCGGCTGTGCGGCAGGGAGCCTGCCTCGTGTCCGCCCCGGGGGCGGCCTGCGAAGGGGAAGGGGTTTCGCTGGGGAGTCCGGGGGGGGGAGAAGGCCTGAGCCGGGCTGGGGGGGACCTCTTCCAGCCGGGGGTGGAGCTGGGAAGGAAGGGGGGTCTGGGAGGCGGTGGGTTTCCTGGGGCGTGAGCGGGGGGCAGGGTTGTGGAGCCGGAGAGAGGGCTGATGGCGGGAGCTGACGAGGGCTGAGGGTGCCGGGAGCGAAGGGCCGAGGCGGGGAGCGGTGTCCGTGCTGGGTACGGCTGGGGTTTGCCCCGCGGGGGGGGGGGGCGAGGAAGCCCAGCAGCGGGGGGCCGCAGGTCCGGGGGTGTCGGTGCCGCAGCGGCAGCCCCCGTGCCCTCGTGGGGAAGGCTCCCGGCGAGGCTGGGTCACGGCCTGCGTTTTCTCTCGGGGCAGCTGCGTGCTGGTTGCTCTCGGCGTGAGGAGGAGTGAGGCGGAAAGTTGGCTCCTAACGGCGGCCGTATAAAGGGAAAGCGGCCGCAGAGCTCCCCGAACCAAGCGGCCGGGTTCTGACTCAGAACTGCAGTCAGTATTTAAAGGAAGGAAAAAAAAAAAAAAAAAGATAAACCCACCGCCAGCAGCAGCCTAAAAACTCTATCTTCTTATGACTCAGCGTGTAGAAATACTTCGAGCCGGTGAACTCAGCTGCTGGAAGGGAAAGGTCGCCGGGAGCTGGAGCTACGGGGAGGCGGCTCCCGCGTTTGTAGGGGTGCGCGGCCGGGGCTGCTGGCGGGGTCTGGCTGGGAGGTTGTTGCCTACGCCCCTGGGAAGGCGGGTTCTGCCTCCGTCCCTTGGCACGGGGACACCGCGGGGCTGCCCTGCGGCCGCAGCCGGCTGCCTCGCTCCTGCCGCTGGACTTTGCCCCGTGCCGGAGCCGCGCTGGGGAACGGCCAGGCGGCCTCCGCTGCCTCGTCCTGCCAGAGCCGGGCCGCGCCGGCCGCCTGTGAGGGCACGTTGCTGTCCTTGGCTCGAGGAGGAGAGTCCCCGGCTGCAAACACGGCTCTTGAGGCGCCGCGGGGCGAGCGGGGACGCTTTGGAAGCGGTGCGGGGTGTGTCGTGGCGGTGTCTTCGGAGGAGACCCGTGGGTGATGTACGGGGGTGCTGGCAGAGGGAACTCTGCGGTGCCTGTTGGTCTCGGGCTAGTCCGGCCGCGTGTTTGCCTGGTAAAGAGCTGGGATTTAAAACAGCTCTGAGTAAACGTTGGAAAAAGAGACCTAAAGGCTGAGAATCTGGGCTGGAAATTGCGCTCTTGACACACGTGAATCGCAGCGCGAGGCCAGGCCGGCACCTGCAGGCCGGTATCGGAGGCGGATATCCCGAGAACAGAGTACCCTCAGAGGGGCTGCTGCCTTCAGGATCGCCTCGTGGCTCTTTTTGCTAATTGTGAAGGGCGAAAGGAGCCTGAAATCTCTCGATCCCTTCTTCTCTTCTAACCTCGAGCGCCGGGTTGCTGTCTCTCCTCAGGGCGCTGTTGCAGGTATCTTTGCTCCCCCTTGTTTCTCTCCTTTGTGCTAACAAGTTAAATTCTTCCTGGTGATCCACGCTGGGAGCCTGGCTCTGCTCGAAATAACGCACCGTGGATCTTCACAGTTGTGACGTTGAGGACGTGCAGTGCCATCTATCAGCAAGCTTCGGTTTCAGTTGCGAGGCTGGCTTTAACTGCCACAGGAGCGTGGACGAGGAGCCAACTCTCCACGAAGTCATTTTTCCAGCAGAGGTAGATGGCAAATTCAAAGTGAGATGAGTAAGATGCAAGTAATTCGGCTCTGCAGCTTCACAGAATAACATCCCTGTTGCTGTGCGGTTGGAAATCGCTTTCAAGTCCTGCTTGACTTGTTAATGGTTTTTTTTTTCTTTAGATACTTGATCCTAAAGTGTGAGAATGTTTCCTCCGAACCGCTGGGGAGGCCGGTGACCTGGCGATGCGTTTCCAAAAGCCAGCAGTTGCCGCAGCTCAGCTCACCCTGCTGATGTTCAGGAACTAGTTTAGAGTCAGTAACCGTGAGGTGTTGGCTAAAAGTTGCTTTTGACTTTAGGTATTCGAAGTTAAATGCGATTTTTTGGTTTGAAGAGGATAATAGTGAGCTTGGATCCCTCTTCCTTGGGGGGGGGGGGGGGGGGGGGGGCGGGATTTGGTTTACACTTCAAACGCTTCTGCTAACTTCAAACTTTTTGGGTATGCAAGTAATATTCAAATGTGTCTTCTGAAGGATTTTTTTAACCATGTGGTGGGTGGGGAAAGCGTTCAAAAAAACTCCCGAGTGTCAGACCAGCCGTGCTAAGCGGCGAAGCAGGTTCTGTCTCACAGGGGAGGAAAACTCCGCAGCGCAACGCACGTGTGCGGGCCCTGTCCGAAGGGCCCGGGGACTCTGCCTGATCGCTTCGCCGCCGAGCTCGCCAGGATGGTCTTCTCCGTGCGCTGGTGCCTGCGTTGGAGACAGTGGTTGGACCTCACCCAGGCTGAGGGAGAAGCGTTTCGTGTGTGGTGCCCGAGTTCTGGCTCTTGCTGAGTCTCGCACGGCCCATCCGACCGTTCTTACTGCTTCCTCATGCGTCGCTTGCAAATTGAGATTTTTTTTTTTAATCTGGACTTTTTTTTTTTTTTCAATCTCGCAGAGGCAGATTTGTATCTGCTGCTGTCGGTTTTACGGCCCGGGACGGAGCGACCGGGGTAGCGCAAAAGGAAACGCATGAGTCACCGGCAGAACTTGTCAGCGCGCGGGGAGGGAGCTCCGCCGCGGGGGTGGAGAGGGTGGAACAGAAAGATTTCTGACCTCACCCCTCCCGAGGCACGTGTCGTCCCGAGCAGGCTTCCTTCGGAGCGCGTTCAAGAACTTTTTTCCAAGAACGCTAGCTCCGGAGTTTCTTTCCTCTGCGTGCGAGGGGAGCTGGTGCTTTGCAAAAGGTGGTCGCGGTTCCTAGCGACGGGGTCTGCGCTGCGTTCGGGCCGACTGCTTTTGGGGCTCGCGCTGAAGCCCTTCCTTCAGGGCTGGGTCTCCAGGACCTTTCCGGTGGGGTATGGGCGCAAGGCGGGTCGCTCGGAGGGGCGATGCAGGAAGAGGAAGTGAAATGCACAGCGCGTAGTGAGCGCCAGGAAAAGCAGGGCCGCAGCGCCCTAGCGGAGTGGAAATTTTCACCGTCAGGTTTTGCACCGGCAGCGCAGCGTGGTGCTCATTTCACGTGTGCGAACGCAAACCACAGGAATGAGGTTTTATTGAAGAGGAAAAGGAAAAAAAAAAATCAGCAGCTCGTTACCTAATGTCATTAGCGTTCAACGTGAATTCCCACTTAGGGGGCAAAACAAGCGGAGGCACTTTCAAAATACCGGCCTCCAAACACCGAAGTATTCTTCTAACGCCGACCAACAAATTAGCGGGCTTTGCTCCGCATCCTGTGCTCCGGCTTATTTTGAAAGGTGATCCGGGTGACCTTTCCAAAGGTATCTGTGTTTTGCAATCCGGGCAGGCCGCAGCTGTTGCGGGCTGTTGAGCTGTCGCCGCGCAGCTCAGGAAGCCCTTCTGGCCGCGTGCTTGGGAGGTGGTGGGACCGGGAACTCCCTTGTCCCTTGTTAATACTTTTTTTTTTGTCATCAGATCCGTGCCCCCGAGCTTGCACAGCTCCGGTACAGAAGGGAAGAGCCCTGCTGAAGCGTCTAATTCAGGAGCCAGCGCGCTGCTGGGCTGGTTTTCTCCTTGAGGCAGTCTCGAGTGAGATTTCTGTCAAGTCAGGAATTCATTCAGCTCTTCTCTCTGAATTAGCTAGCCAGCCTAAATAAACAGACGGGGGTGATGGATAGGCCTGCCCCTCGCTTACGTGTTAGGGATATTCGTAGGATTTTGGGACGTTCTTCTCAGATTGGCCCCATTAGGCTTCGTCAGGCGTCCCCCGCAGCTCGTGGTGGAACTGAAATGAGTCACGGCTGTAGGTGCAGGGACTGTCACAGCCCGCTGAGCCTGGCTGGGGAGATAGGCATCTCGATTGATGATTATTCCCTGATAATTAAGTTAAACGACATCAGGAACTAACTGCCAGGCATTTCCAGCTCCTCTCAGCTGCAGGAGTCGCTGCCGCTGCTGCCCCTGTTCCCCTGCTCTGGTTCCTGGCGGAGCTCTCGCGCCCCGTTCACCGCGTGGACGTGTGAGATGTCTGCTCCCTGCCTCAGAGCAGCCACAGAAAGTGGGTTGCGCCCTGCTCCGCCTCGCTTTCCGAGGGTAGGAAGAGGGCTAACTGGCCGAAAACCCATTTCTTGCGTTATGCTGTGCCGCCGTCGCTGCTGTTGGTCGTCATGGCCCTGATGGCGCGCAGCCCTCCTGGGATTTCGGCGTGCCGACTCGCTTGCTGACACCGGGAGGGAGAACTTTGCAGGTGTTTACCTGGGGAGCTGAGAAGTTTCAGACAACGGGGTTCTCTCCCAGTTAGAAGCCCGGTTTTTCTCACTGAACTTGAGCTAACGTGTGCAGTCGAAGTCACGGGAGGAAGGGATGTCTGTGTCAGCAACCGGGCTGTGTTAAGAATAGGATTGGGCGCTACATAAACTTCTTATCCTTCTGGAAATCGTTTTTCAGACTTAAATACAGCGCTTTACATTTTTAATCACTCCTGAGCTATTAGGTAATTAAATGCTCTAGTAACATGCCTCCGGGGAAGGTAAGGTGGTGTCGTTCCTGCTCGGCAGATGAGTCAAGCTCCTGGAAGCAGCTTGGTCAAGGTCAGCCAGGAGCAGTCGCAGATCGGAGCGCAGGGCTCGAGCTGGTGATGCCCTGCGCCGCGCTTCGTGTGCTGGAACCTGTCAGCTCCCCGCGTCCTGCCTTAATGGCTCGGTAAATAGTTTTTAAAAAACATCTTTCAAGTAATTGGGCTGAAATTCCCTCTGATCTGCTCGAGGGAGGAGAAGTGTAACAGTGATGACCTGATTTGATGCGGCTCACGGCTCGGGTGGCGCCGGAGGAGGCTCCTCTGACCCCGTTATTGCTGCCGAAGAGAAAAATGTGTAAAGGATTTGTTTAAATACGGCACAGTCGCTGTTCCCCCCGGGGCGGTGTGCTCTGTAACGCCGTAAGCCGCTGGTACCCGGCTCCAAGCTCTGATCTCCTACGCCAAGATGTGCTGATGACTGGTTTTGGTTTAAATCACCTTGCGAGGTCCTGAAAACTTGGTTTTGGGACTGCTCCTCTGGTGTAAGCGTTCAGGATGCGTCAGGTAGCTTGAGCCTATGTTTAAATCTGGGGAAACCCCCATCCCAGGGTTTCTGTGGAAAAAAAAATGTTTTCTGGCGTAGTTTTACAGGTGTGGGACGCGTGTGGCTGCTGTAACTGTGGTGGTTGTGTGCTCGGTGTGTCACAGCCATCGCAGAGCGCGGCGCTTTGTGGCACACGTGGGGTTCAGGAGTGCAGGTGAGGAAGTTGTGACAAACGTGCAAGAACTGACGAGCGAAAGGACCTGAATATTGCGTGCTTAGGTGGGACTCCTCCATCTGGGGGGAGACCTTAATCCCGCAGTCGCTGTGCTGATAAACTATTCCAGGATCCGTTTCTGCAATCTGTATTCGAGTCACTCGGTGAGAACTGCTTTAAGGTTGGGGGAGGTTATTGGAAACATCGCTGTTCTTGCCTCTGGCAATCCAATTAATGTATGTTTTTGGCATTGAAAGCTGTTCTTGAAGGAAATAATTGCTGTTCTTTGGGTGATTTTTGACTTCATGTCAGTGAAAAAGGTAATTTTGTGCTACTTAATTTGACTATTTTAAAGCGAGGGTCTCATTAAAACGTTGAGCGCACCACAGGTTTGGGGTGTGAATTTCCAGGCGTGCGTTTCCCTAATTGTATTCGCTGCAGTGTGCCACATTGCCCTTTCTGTTCAAGTCACAGGTTTGTGACTCCTGGGCTAGTTTGGATTTTACTCAGCTGCTTGAAAACTTTTTCTTTAAAAAAGCAAAGTGTCTGCAGTGGGTCTCTGGCTTTATGCTTTTTACACACCTTAGTTCTTTCCGCTTAAGGGTCTGCTCTGGCAATACGCTGTTCCAAAACAGATTTCGCCATTTGGTGGTTTCCCCGCCCAGCAAAGCTGGTTCCCTCCTCTGCAGATGAAAATTTGGTGCGCCTGAAGCCGCTCTGTACCTGCGAGGAGGTAACGAAGCTCGTTGCCTTCTGACCCCCTTGAAGACGTGACACATCACTGCCCTGCTGCTGCGCGCTCGGGAATTTCAGCAGGCCTAGGAGGGCTCGTCCTGTGAGCCGGCAGGAGGTGGGGGACGGAGCCGTGGTGTCTGAGCGAAATCTCGGCCTGCCGTGCCGGCGTCACGGTACCTGAAAGCTTCGCCGGCGTCTTCCCAACGAGCTCGGCTTCCAGCACGCTGCTTAAAAACAGCTGAGCAAAGCCTGGTTTCACCTGCAGCAGCAAAAGCCGGGTTGCTTACCAAGTATTTCAGCCTTAAACCTCCCCCTTAGGGTTAGTTCAGGTTAGCTCCGTCCTCTCTCAGCAGTCCCATCAGCTCTTGCTGTTGCTGAACCAGCTGTGTTTGGAATCCTCTGCAAGGATTGGGAGCTGTTGCCGCTGCCTTAACGCTGCAAACGGAGATAAGTCTGCGAGTAACTAAAAGTTACGGCAGCGCAGTGACCGCCGCCTTGCTCTGGAACCGACCGATTCCTGGAGGATGCCTCCCTGCTGCTGCTGGCAGCTCGGTGGCACAGTGCTGGTGACGCTTCTGGGCTACCAGCAGTGCAAATGCCCTCCTCTTTCTGCTCGTAGTGCTCCTGCTGTTCAGAAAACGAAGCCATCGCGTTGTGGCCACAGCCTGCGGTGCTGGGAGGCACGGCTGTGCCCGACGTGCTGGGGGGAGCTCGGGGCTGGGGCTCTCGAGGCTGCGGCGGCAGCTTCAGGTTTGTGCGTTGGACGCGGCCGTGTCCCGCCTGGTCCAAGCAACGCTTCGGAAAGGCAGGCAGTCCTCCCTCTCGTCGAACGGAGAGCTTTGACTCGCAAGTGGTTCGTTAACTTGGGAGTGGGTCCTCGAAACCTGGTGCGAGGCGGAGAGCTGGGACGGAAAGCGAGCTGCCTGCGAGTGCCACGGCCCCGGGAGCTGGGGTCCGCGCTGGGGCAGCGCTCACAGCCGCCGGCCCTGCCTCCGCGACGGCGCCTTCGCTCTCTGCTTGTCCTGATGGGCTGCGGGGTGAACGCTCGTTTCTGTTGGGCTTGGGAGTTGTCGGTTTTCCATTATCCTGCTCGCTCTGAACATAGTGACTTAAAAAAAAATGTTAATTTTGGTGTAATTAGCATCCTGTTTACCTCCTGCTCTTTATGACCTCGCTCGTTGGAGGCGTTAGTCACTGGCAGCGTGTTGTTCTGGGCAGTTTTAGTCATGGCTGTTTTCATAAATCGTCCTGAATGGTAGGAGCTTGAATCAATGGTGCAGTTTGTTTGTGTAGGGTTAGCCTGCTGCTTCCCCTCGGACGCTTACAGGCGGCAGCTGCACGGAGGCTTCTCCTGACCTGCTCGTCATTTCGGGGCTCTTCGTGCAGCGTTGAGCAAAGCCTAAAATCTGAGGTGATCGGAATCCTCCACGGGAGGAAAGGAGAAGCTGCTTCGTGCTACGCTGAAAGAAATGACGCAGTTGGTACCGACTCATTTCAAAAGCTCATACCGCTGCTAATAGTTTAAAGCTTCAGGATCGTTAATAGCTGGTGGTTCTGCAATGAGAAGCAGGAGTTCCTCTTACGTGGTGTTTTCTTCTTTGCAGGTGTTCTGTTGGAATATACGTCGCACATTTATGGCGATTCTGAGCGTGAGGGCAGACTTCTGCCAGGCCCAGCACAGCATCCTGGCTGACAAGTGAGCCGAGAGCGGGGGGTTTCACGTGCCATAATTACTTTGCCTTGAAGATTCCAGACACAGCGAACACAAATATATGGGATATCTTCTGCCCATTGGAAGCATATTCCTTTTACTGACTCTAGCAAAACTAAGCGTCAAGAAAACAAAGTGGAGAGAAAACCTGCCCTTACCTTTTTGCCTCACCAGTGCCTAAATGTAGAACAGGCTGCCTAGTCTTGCATGTAGTCAGAATTCGTGGAGTCTGAAGGATACCACCTGCAGCAACTGAGGCCGAAGTTGAATTCAAGTGGATTCTGAAGCAAACCTGCTTTTCTAGAAGCGAAGTCTCTAAGGAACAAACACGTCGAAGCAAGCTCTGATCAATCCCAGCCATTTTAGTGGTCTTTTTAATGTTTTCTGCTGTGAAACGTTTCTGAGGTTATTGATTTTTTTTTTTTTTGCCCCTCACGCATTTTGTTTGCCATTATGAACCGTCCAGCCCCCGTGGAAATTACCTACGAGAACATGCGTTTCCTGATCACTCACAACCCAACCAACGCAACCCTCAGCAAGTTCATCGAGGTAAGGCAGGCAGATGAAATACCGTCCTTCTTCCCTTCTGGGTTCCTCGTGTGCTCATCGTTCCTGTAGAATTATTCACACCTGTGGGTCACAAAGCTTGGAGTGTGTTACGTGCTACCTGAAACAAGGCATTTTTTTCTTTAATATATTTCTTAAATATGTTGTTGACGTTCTCTTGACAGTGTGAGAATTCTCTGATTACTTTTTTTTCTGAATCTTGCACTTCTTTAAGTAAGAGGGACTGGGTGAGCTGCCATTTCAGAATGCAGCCCTGCGCCCTTGCCATCGTTCTTGTCGTGGCTTCTGAAGGGCTGCGTGTTCTGTGCTCTAAACATAATTTTTCATTAAATAATACGGTGCTTCTAATATATTGCTCATCTTTTGGCTTTTAAAGTAGCAATGAATGGAATTGTAACTGATTTCTGAACTTCCTTGTCCCTTAAAGTAGGATTAAGCGCAGTGCTTACGCTGATGTTTAGTTCGCGGGCTATTTTCCCGGGCTGCCCCGCTGCCCCCGGAGCTGTCCTTTCTCAGGGATGAACGCTGGCACCTGAAGCACCTGGCAGCTGCCTGGGTCTGACTGTGGGAAGAGTCCGTTACGACAGACGGTGGAACAGAGCGTCACTGACACAATAAGGTCTTAAAGACAGCAAAACTTAATAGTCATATGACCTGAAAAAATAACAAATAGTGTCATCTACTACACATACACTGTCTGCCACCGAAATAGCAGTACAGTGTATTTCTGCACTCCAGTTTGCTCCAAACCCGCTGTATCTTTGTGCCCTTTGTATCCAGAGGACTTTTATCTTGCCTGCATAGGCCCTTTTCATTCCCAAGAGATCCTGTCATCTGATACTGCTGTCTGACTGCAGCAGACTTCCATCACTTAGCAGCCCGCTCTCCACCGTGAGTCCGCTCATACATTAGTGGTTAATTTGTTCTGAAAGCCACATCTTTTAGTCTCTGTTTTTTCAGACTGTGGATTGTCTTCCTTTATTAGGAGGCTTGAGTCTGGAATAGATACTGCTAATTGTGAAAAGTCATATTGACTCAGTCCAAACACGAGAGGAAATTCTGCTCGCTCTATCAACCTTCAAAGTGAACTGGAACAGCTTTTGTTTGATCTTCTGATTATTTATCTAGCACAATGTGCTACTTATAGCGCATTACAAGGAAGCTAGAGTATGGTGGTGTGTGTTCTGTTCCTCCCTGCCTCAAAATGTCAACACTGGCTGCAGCAACCAGTTCCAGGCTTCTATTTAAAGAGAAAAAGAAGCTGCATGGAGAGTATAAGCAGCTATTCTAATTTTGCTCGTACATATGCATTTTTTTCCGCCCTGGCGTTTCCCCAGGGAGGAATAATTCGGGGGTGTTTCACGTTTATTCCTGTCACTTGTAGCCCTTATCCTAACGCAGGTCATAAACGCTCCTTTCACAGCTGGCCCTTGCTCCTTCGTCGTGCAGTCACCTGGGAGCCGTGCAGGTCGTACCTCTGGCGTGGTGTGAAATCTTTGCTTTTGCAACTGATGAGAAAGTTCTTGAATTTCTCCTCCTGCCGGTGTGCTCACATGTTTTCTTTCTTCTTAAAGGAGCTGAAGAAGTACGGAGTGACAACCTTGGTGCGAGTTTGTGATGCCACTTACGATCAAGCTCCTATCGAAAAAGAAGGAATCCAGGTTCTAGTGAGTTGTCTTTACCACTGTCTATAAATGAGAATTGCTTGTCCACGAGAGCTGGGGATGGCTTCGTGCTTTGGGAAGAGCTTATGACTGTTTCGGACTGGCCAAAAACTGTGTGATCCCCTGCATCAGACAAAGCTGGTCTTGAGAAATTCACTGTGCTTCTGTGAAATGTGCCTGCTGATGAATTTCTACAGCCCGAGTGCTTTAGTTGGAATAGAAATGTCTGCTCCTGGGTTTCTGGATTTGTTGAGATACTCAGGATGCGTTTTAGTGATTAGGTTGATGCTAATCCAAAGAGAATTCACAGAACTTTGTTCCGTTCAGCCTTGTGTTTCACACAACCCTGCTCAGTCCTTCCCTCTCCACACAGCACTTGTTGGCTTTACATTTGACCTTCTCAGGATGGAGATAAAGCTCCCTTCTCTCACGCTCAGAAGCTGCTGCCTGCTGAGCCCCCAGTGACACGTTGCTGGGTCGCTGCTTTTGTGTAAGACCCAGGTTTCCGTGGGCATTTCCGTGGGGTCAGTGGCTGGGAGCACAGCGCTGGTGCTTCCCTGCCGGGCAGGTGGAAGGAAATCCTCTGCTGCTGCTCCTGTTCCTGCACAGTGACTGCCCGCATTGGCTGCTACTGCTGGGTGTTCTGAGCATTTATTATTATATTTTTATTTATTTTTGAGTAGGTGTGTGTTTGAATTAACCTTGCAGGCAGTATTTTTCCAGGCAATACTTCTGAATTATTGCAGTGTGTTAGAATCAGTTTATTTTACTGGGGTGAGTAACATTCTGTTGTGAGGCCAGAAATTGCATCTCGCCGCCTCCTTGCAGGTAGTTGGTCTTGTGTTGGTGCTGCTTGTTGTGTGTGCTGGGTGGTGGCTGTTGGGTTTTGGTTTTTTAATGGCTCAGTTGGAGGAAAACCTTCAGTTTTCCATTAGGAGAAAAGCTCGTACTCTGGCGTATCCGTGAAATTCCACGTACAGGTCAGGCAGGTTTCTTGGCTCCTGGCCCTGGTAAGCATTTACTCCGGTTCCAGGCAGCCACGTGTGCCTCCGTGGTGGTGGAAAACTCGGTCATTCCAGGGCTTCCAGGCCCCTCCGGCCGCGCGCTGGAATAGCATTTTTGTTCCTTCTGGAGCTCTCTTGGGCTTAGGCACGCTGCGAATCCTCTAGCCGTGAGGCTTGTCAGCTTACCGGAGACTGGAAGGACAAACCTGTGGCGTGTAAGCCCTCAGAGCCCTGCTTTAAGCTGTGGGTTAGGGGATGTCAGGTCCCGCGGCAGAGCAGGGACCCGAGTTCCTGCTCGGAGACCGAAGGGCAGTTTCCCCATGTCCAGCTCCGCGGATGGCATTGCTGATCCCGATGGTCCCAGTCGTGATCTTGTCTTCGTAACTGACTGTATCACAGCGGTGTTTGGCTGTGGGGGATCAGTTAACCAGTTACTGACACGACCGTAGCTTTTCTTCCCCGTTAATGCGTGATTTTTCCAAACCGAGCCCCGCTGCTGTTCAGAAGCGGCGCTGAGCTACCAGCTGGCTGAAAAAATCCCCCATTTGTTTAAAGCTAGTACTTGCCTGTAAAAATAACAAAGGTTTAAAAACGCAGCCTGACGGAGCTTGGCGTCTGTTTTAAAACCGCCGAGGTCAGAAGCGTAGTGAGACCCCAGAAAATGAGAGCGTTTCAGCACAGCCCGCTCCCGTGCCGCGGTGCGGTGCCGAGCGCTGGCACGCGGGGCACAGCGCGCAGATGGATGCCTTGGCAGATGGCAGAGTGAGAAACGGGAGAGCGAGCTGCTCCGTGCCCGGCGTAGTACTACTGCGGGCGTGTTTATCAACAGAGATTAAGTCCCAGAGCCGGGCAGGGATGGAGTTAGGTTCTGGGGGTTTCTGTGCTGTTCCTACAGCTACGTTCATGTGCGAGGCCTTGTAGTGTGAAAATGGTACATCAGAAAAAGTGTTTTTCCTGCTTTTTTTTTTTTGCACTGACTAGCAATCAAGGAGGGCTGCAATAGTTTTGTTCGCGGTAAGGATCTAAGACACGTTTTGTGGTTCTGGATTTCTTTCCGCTCCGTGCTGTCGGGAGCGCCCCGGTAGAGCCGTGCCTCCGCTGCCGGCTGCTGCTTCTGCATCGCCACGGGCCCTGGTATCAAAGGTGGGATGGTCCCGCGCTGGTGGCCGCAGTCTCATCCTGTGCAGATGCCGGCAGTTCTGCCGCACCTGGGCTTCGAAGAAAAGGGAACTCTGTGGCTTCACAGCCCTGGTGCTGCCCCGGGTCAGCCCCGCTCTGCGCCGCCGGTCCTGCGGACGTTGCTGGCTGACAAACCCGGCGCCGCTCTGCTGAGCAAGGCTGCTCCAGATAAAGGGTACATCAGAGCTGCCTTCACTGCCTGTCGTCCTCCCCAGCTCCTGCAGGGTGGCACGGAAGCGCTGCGCTTTCTGTTGGTGCAAACTCAGCGCATCGTCCTGGCTGTTAATGGCTGCTTTGGTCGGGGAGCCCAGCAACTTGTTTCCTCTGCTGTCCGACGGGTGCTCGGAGGTGTTGCTGGCAGAACTCGTAATTAGGGGAGGAGGAAAACACAGACCTGCAAAACTTGGTTGCTATTACTCCTCTAGTCCAGAATTACTCTTGTTCCCCGCTCCGGGCAGTGTCCCATCAGCGCCGCTGTCATGCCGGTGGTGTACCAGTACTGGGAGGTGATGCTCTCCCGAGAAACGAGGGTGGTCATTAATTAACTCTCGGCAGCACGTGCCTCGTGCGGACGTGAGGACTGACACGCAAACAAAAGTAATGCAGTCACATACTGCGTGTGGTCTGCAGGAAGGGATTTTAACCTAACCCAAAAGTAGGATGCAGAATTGAAATGTAAATCCTGTTCTCTGCAGGTCGGGTTCAGAAGAAAGCATCTTGCAGTGGGTAAAGCCTCTTCTCTCCACTGCCCGGGCGTTTCTCCCTGGGACAGCGCATGACACGAGGCCTAAAATAATACTGCTAGCAGAGTGTGATTGAGTGGAAAATCTTGTAAAAGCCTTTTATTGGAAAGAACAAGATTTACCTTATGGTGTTGTTGTATAGCCTTTCAGCTTGCTGTGCTGTCCCAGGTATTTTTAGTTTCCTACTTCCTTTAAAAAGGAGTGCCGCACGCTTTCAGGCTTTGTCTTTCCGAATTAATCACATGTAGAAGGATTTCACTAACTTGAAGATTTCTGGTTTTGCAGTTCTGACAGATGTGCCCCTTGCAGCTTTTTAACGGTTGCACATCTGCAGGGCTGCGATCCTCCGTGCTCAGCTCTGCTTGCTGGTCGGGAAGCAGCGGGGTAGCAGTAGGCGCAGATCCAGGTGAAAGGTCTGGCGTTTTCTGAGCCTTCCCTTGCGCTTGGTCAGTTTTCGCACGTTCTTGCAGGATTCAGAGAATATTGCTTGACATTAACCTGTTCTCAAGATACTGCTTGGAAAAACTCGATTCTAGCCAGCGAAGGAAAAGGAGGGTTCCCTTCCAAGCAGTGTCCCTTCCATTTTGCGAGGTTTTTGAAGAACGCCAAACTCTGGTTATCAGTCTCTTTTGTGAAATCGCGTTGCAGTCCGCTAATGAAAAGCGCTAAATAACCACGAAGTAGGACTTCCCCCCGCATCTCGGAGTGTTCCTGTTACAGCACTGCCCGTGTCTGAGGTTGTGAAATGTGCTGTTGTGCTCGAAATACAGGACATGTAGTACCCCTCTCAGCACAGGCTCCAGGAGGGAGCCGTGACCTCGAGAAAATGGGAAGCTTCTCACACGTAATTTTGGTTTCCAGCCATTTTGATGACATTAAAGGTAGCCTAGATAGCTTAAATATTGGCAACCCCTTTTACGGACAGAAATGAAACTTTAAATGCTGCTTTGTGGACTTTGCCACTGCCTAAGCACTCTTCTTTTTTGCTTTTAAATATGGTGTGGGGTTTTTTTTGGCTTGAGAATACCCAGGTAATGCTAAGTCTTGCTGCTCACTGGATGCACTGAGAGCTGTGCAGGCTGTTTAATTTGAATTGTCATAGAGTACCATCTCTGCAGTACAAATAGTATTTTAAAAGGTTGACACAATCACAGGCAGAAGTTTACAGAGTTCTCATCTGTCAAATATTTATTTGAAATGTCCATTGATTTTTGCACTTTTTTGGTAAAATGAGATTTCAAGGGCAGCTATTAAAAAAAACGATTCTGCAAGGAAGTTATTGTCAAGTTCTATTTAAATTTTATTGAAAAGCCTAATACAATGGTTGTTAAAAATTCAGTGTTGCATTACGATACTGACTTGCAAACTTCTAACTAGAAAAATACCCACGAAAGGGATCAGGAAAATATTCTGTAAATATTCATGTTGCCCCCTCCCGGTTATGGTTACCTTGCTGTTGCCTACGGATTGAAATGTGATTGTGTGCATGTGCTTCAGGAACATCTATAGCTGATATCTTTTTTTT
Source organism: Anser cygnoides (assembly GCF_040182565.1). NCBI lineage: Eukaryota > Metazoa > Chordata > Aves > Anseriformes > Anatidae > Anser > Anser cygnoides. Next base: position 6,528,847 of record NC_089896.1, on the reverse strand, counting down.
CCTTCAAAGGACTGGCCGTTTGATGATGGAGCACCACCCCCGAATCAGATAGTTGACGACTGGCTAAACCTGTTGAAAACCAAATTCCGTGAAGAGCCTGGATGCTGTGTCGCTGTTCACTGTGTTGCAGGGTTGGGAAGGTTAGTGCTCTGCTCCCCGGGTTTTCTGCTGGGCTCGGTTAGTCGATGCATTTGGGAGGTAGCTCACAGAAGCTGTTAGGTAAATGCCAGTATCTGTGTTTTGTCCCAAGTAGTGCTTTAAAGCATCATCATCACGATTGTGTCATTAAGCAAAAGAGATTTATTGCAGCTTAAAAATCTTCAGTAATTTCATAAGCCTGATCTAGGATCAGAGGAAAAATGTGGAGTGATTGTTCAGGACACTTCTCTCAATCATGTACGACACACAGGCAATTAGAGGCGTTACTAGTTTGGAAGTGTTTGTTTTTCTGCTAAAACGAGGTCTCTTCTGCTAGGTCTCTTACGCTTTTTGACAAATGCAATATGCATGCATAGTACCATTTCCAAGGCTGTATGGTTTTTTAAAATTTCCTCCTGTTTTCAACTCTACAGTATTAATCGTGGTAAATAAAAAATTTAGAAAAACTGGTTCAACTGTTGACTTTCTTACTCTAAAGTGGCTTCACCTCAGTTTTAGAGAAGTGTTAGGCTTTTATTTCTTGCTCGCATGCAGACGTGTTTCTCTCCTTCTCACTACTCGTAAAGTAACTTCCTTCTGTGGGAAGAACTTCCTTTCAAGGTGAAATAAAAAGTGCTGCTCAGAAAGCTAAATGCAACCTTCGTATTCCCACGTGTAATCCCTAAGTGTTGTTTGTCCTAAAACTAGGACAAAATGGAGCCTAACTGTTAGTATTCTCACAATAGCCATGGGACTGTTAATATTTAAGGATCTGAATGAGTAGGCAAGAAAGGTGGATTAAAGAAAGTTCCTCCTCTGGAGAGGAAGAGATAGGGGAAATGAAAAGGTACAGAGAGAAATGGCGAATGTTTAGAGACAAGAGCCAGCCAGGTAAAACCCAAGGCAATTAACATGATTTCTTTGTCCATTTCTGCTCTATTTTTAGCTGAGGAACACCTTTAGGAAGGCGACCACGTGTAACAAGTGATATTAAACTGCCTTTTTTTTTTTTTTTTTTGCATAATGCCAGGCCAAACTGTACCAGAAGCTTCCAATCTTCTGTATATATTGCAGCCTCGTGTGGTGTATCTGTTCCTTACACAATTACCTTTTTGCTGTTGCTGTCAGACTGTTTTTGGCAGAGGGAAAAGGGAGAGCTTTACAGATTTAGCTTTAATCTGGAAAACTGTGTGCCTGTAGTAGGGCACTAAAACTCAACTATAGTAGAGATTTTTTTTTCAAAACGACTTCTGAGATTTCAGATTGTTCCCCTTGGAAAGTGAATTCTTCTGTTTGTGCAGGTGCAGCGTGGCAGTGATAGTGAGTTGTTTCTCCTGCACTGTATTTGTGTTTAGCTATGAGTACAAGTTGTCCAACTGCTAGCACCTGTTCAGTCCTTTACTGCTCTGCCACCAGAGGTGCCTGTTGCAGCTGTACGTGTTCAGCGGGGTGAACACCAATCCAGGAGAAAGCCGATGTGTACTGTGATCTTGGCTTGCTGGAAAAGCCAGCTCTGTGCTCTGAACTGATCTCCTAAATGAAGACCCCGAAGTAGAAAGCTGTACTGCACTGCCACTGGAATGCCCAGCTCCAAGAGCAGCATGTAATAAATAAGATTTATCTGTAAAAGTCATCTGTTCGTAGATCTGTCTCATGTACAGCTAAACCTAGTGCTGTAAGAAGCAAAATACATCCAGGTGATGTTACAGACTGCTTTTACCAAAGTAGAAAATTAGGTTATAGTGTGATGAGAAAGCATAAACATCTAGAACTATTGCTTCATGCCCCCAAACACTAAGGAACGCTATTTGTGTGTGTGTGTGTGTCCACTGGAAACAGAGCTGCCTGCTAAAAGAAATTTTGCATTAGATACTCAGCAGGCAAATGGCCTTCTGTAGATAACATTTAAAGAGGAAATACTTAAGCTGTTTGTTTATAGATTAATTTGATGCATTTTGAAGGATTCAATCTATAGTTTCTCCAGATCTTCCTTAAATATTGATTTTTCCTTTAGGGCTCCTGTCCTGGTTGCACTTGCTCTCATTGAATGTGGAATGAAGTACGAAGATGCAGTTCAGTTTATAAGGCAGTAAGTTAAGCTTCTTCATTCTCAAAATAAATTCTCGCTTTATGTTGTATTTGAACAGCATGCATCTTCATAAAGGTTCGTTAGACTTTTTCACTTGTTTTCTAGTCGTTATATCCTGACAATATGGAACATGACTTTGATGTTAATGCTGGGGGTGTGTGCCCTTTTTCTCTGTGTCAAGCTGAGGATTAAAGAATGATATCCCTCCTCCTTTTTTTTAAATCTGGGCTTACATATTAAGCCATTAGACTAAGACCCAAAGCTTATGGAGGGGGAGGCAGCCTAGGCTAGGGCTGTAAAAATTGCGGCTGGAGTTGGACATTGTCTAATTGCTCCTCACTCAAAAAAAATAAATCTAGTGAGTTTGGGCCCCCAAGCAGCTCGATTTCTCCAGCAAGTAGGTGAGCATCAGCACTCCTACAGGCGTTGCGCATGAGTGCGTTATCCACTCAGGAAATGTCAGCAGCCACCTTGTCTGGAAAATAGCAAAACTGGTAAAGGATGAGAATGCAGAGCCCTGTTGGTTTAGCAACAACATCAGATCTTGAAATGAAGCCCAGCAGGTAAGATTGATGTTGAATGAGCTTTGTCAAAAAAGCAATTCATCCTCTTATGGATTCCCAGGGTCTCCAGTTATCTTTGTAAACTATATTGATGTCAACAGATTTTTCTGAACTTTTCCTTTTTTTTAAATTGCTTTTTATGTTCCTAGCTACAGTACCTTTCACATTGAGAAGTTCTTTTCTGAGCACCTCTTATATATTTCTAACTGACTGTCATGGTCTTACTTAGCTAGTACAAGTAGCATGTGCGTCTGCAAGGGAAGGGTGACCTTGTGTTGTTCAGTGACTGCTGCTGGTGCTGGAAATAAACTCTCCCAATCCAAGAAAATATGCTGAAATTTGCTAATGGGATTTTGATTTCAATATTGGCACGTAGGTAACGAGCTGCATGTGCTGGTCTAGTTTCTTTCCTCACAGTGTCAATGGATGCCAAAATATTGTTTTATGGATACAGAAAAGCTTTGGAACGGGGACTAATCTGCATTAGAATATATATGGTGATTGAAGCAGTACGTTTTCCATTGATATTAGCCTTCATTCTGTTTGTTTTAGGAAAAGGAGGGGAGCTTTCAATTCCAAACAGCTGCTTTACCTTGAGAAATACCGACCTAAGATGCGATTACGCTTCAGAGATGCCAACGGTCACTGCTGTGTTCAATAGAAAATCTCAAACGAAGGCAGAAGTTAGCATGGCTGTTTTCTGGACTCTTGGCACCTGGAAATGTGAATCTGGAATCAAACTACGTCATCAAATTAGTGGTGGAGTCAGTGCTCCTCAACCTCTGTCCTAATGGTGGTGATGATTGGAAAAAAATAAAAATAAAAAAAAATTAAGAGAAACATTTCAGTGAAGGATTGTTTTCTCCTTAAGCTGCAGTTTGAACATCTGCAAGGAGAAAAGAAAATCAGTTTCTGAACCTTCTGTATTTTTAACTTTTTAAGAAAAGAAATAAAGTAAATTTTATGTCTAAGGAAAACCAGCAGAGCATTGGCTTGTGCAGAAACTATTTTCTTGATTTGAGGAAAGTACCCTACGATTAGGGCCTGACGCATTAATTCCAATAGGACTCTTTTAAATAGAGTTGCCTTTTTTTAAACCTTGCTGAGAGCTGGCAGACAGACAGGAGGAGAAGCCTCTGTTGCTGTATGGGAGCAGTCTGACAGCCTTAAGCCCAGCCTGGGCGTTCTAGAGATTTGGTGATGTTTGTGTTGTATGTCTACATGGTGTTCAGACTCTGCAGGTGTGAGAAACTTCCTGGTGGGCTTTAACAGAAGACTCGTTGTCTGATATCTTTGGTGAATCTCCTTTATAAAGGCCTTTTCGGATTGGTGGGAGACAGTGATTTTAACTCCGTGCGCGTGTTTGTGTGTGTGCATGTGCGTGTGATTTTGTGTGTGTGTCTAAATCTTATTTCTCCAAAGAATTTGGCTGAAATGTTAATTGTCTTTCTGTTGTTAGATAGAAAATCTATCCTGGCAGAAGACTGGCGTTCAAAAGTGTCCTAGGTGAGCAAGGGGCAAGTCAGACAAGGAACTGAGATCAACTTACCTGTCATAAGGAAGAAGAAAAGGCTTTTTGCTGCTGTCCAGATTCTCTGCCTTTCTGAACACAGTAAATCAGGATTTGGGGGGAGGGTCTTATTTGTGTTGTATATGAGGTGTAAAGATAGTATGCACACAGAAATGCTGTCCACGAAGAAATGCCTAGTGTGGGTCTTTTCCCAGACTAGCCCTCATGTACAGTTCAGTTTAACCACTGATTGCCTTGTTATTTTTTTATTAGGCTCTTTTGGAGGGAGAATCTCTAGTTACACACCAACATGCCTATCATGCATTTACCATTGGCAGACCATAAACACGCTGATTTTGGAGTGTGGACTTGGCACCATGTTCTCTGTAAGGCCATTGATGATGTCTGTGAATTAATCAAGGCAAGTCATTTTACAGCCTCTACGAAGCAGTTTCAGCCAGGCTAGTTGTACCAAACAGACCTTAACTTCGTGCCCTGCCCCTGTAGCCACCTCATGCTTTCGAGTTGACGTTGTAATATCCAGCAACTAAAGGCTTTGAATACAGGGCTGGGGTCGTACTCTCCTGTGACACTTTGCTGTGGAACACCAAAGGCTTTTGTTTGTCTGTGCCTGTAGTGGGCGTAGACTGGTACCCGTCTTTTACCAATACCTCAGCTGCTGGCTAAACGAACTGCCTTCACGGGATTTCTTCCTGTTCTAGAGTTCTGGTTTTAATTTGCAGCTTAACTGCATCAACACTTTCAGAAAACAAGTAATGGGCTTCTAGAATGCTATTCCTGGGAGGGGTTTTATAAATTTAAGCAAAGAATAATGGTACTCGTCAAGCCCCTCATTTTACAGATGTGCCGACAGACCTCTTCTGAGGTCCGTGGCTAGAAAACTGCACTCCACAACACTCAGTCTGCACCTGACTCAAGTTGTGCTGTTGTACTAAGTTCCTTCCTCCTTTTAAGATGTGTAACGTTTCTGATTTCTTTAATAGATAAGAGACGAGAAAGTGTTTGTGATGTCAATGCCTACATTAGGGAAATAACGTATCTGGTAATGTTTGAGTCCATGGGGAAGGTAGATGACGCTGAAAGTATCCAATTCTGGCTTTTACATTCCCCTCACAAACTAGAAGCTAATGCTCTAACTGTTTTTGCAAATTAAAATCGGTGTTCTTAGTAAAGTGAAATACTGGTAGATTAAGCCAATTTGACAGAAGCTTGATTGCAGGGGAAGGTGTGGAGCTGGATTAAAAACAACCCCAAGCCCTTCTGAAGATCAGTTAAAATATATATATATTTTACATGCTGTATGTATAACTTTGCATTCTTCCCCCTAGTTTTACTCTTGATTTATAATGTACTAATTATATACCGTGACTCTGCAGCCTTAATTGAGGAAAAAATACTGAAAAGTGCAGGCTGTCATGCAGCGTAGACACAAACGGGGGAACGTAATTGTGACCAATGTCCAGTAGGCACGATATTTGGTTCAGCACTTGAACGTAGTGCAATAAAGTTCTTGCAGTAAAATGTCTCTTCCCTCTGGCTCTTAATGAATTTATTGCAGGTCATTAATGCTAAATGTTTTTCTTTGGTCTCATCTGTAAAGGCCTTTGGACAAGTTTGTCCGTGCCCCGTGTATCCCTAGGCGTCATTCAATGCCACATGGTCTGAACTGGTTGGGGGGCTTCGTAACTACTGGGAAACACTGTTCCACTTCTGAGAACAGAGCAATGCTGCAGACAACAACCACTGTTTAAAAACATGAAAACATGTAAACGTACCTTTTTTCAAATATATATATATATAAAAATATATATAAAGAAAATAATTCCTGCTAGTGTTCCTGAGAACAGGCAAAGATTTGTACAAACGTACTCTTGTGCCCTGGACAAGACTAGACACCGTGTCACCTGGCAGAGTTTGAATTGGGTTATTGTTCTGGGGTAACAATGAGCGAGTTTCTGGAGTCCTGGATCCCAGTCAGTTCCCCTCTTTGGTAGTGGAACGCCACTGAGATGATGTGCATAATTTCTTTAAGTGACACTAAGGTGCTATTTTCTGGGCTTCACAGATAACAATCCGATCAGCTTTGCTTTGCTGCCATGAAAGAAATAAGTTACTTGCAAATCGGCATCGTGTTTCTAATATTTATCAGATTTTCCCATTAGTGTACGAGAACAAATTTTCGGTCCCTCTTGGCAGTGAGATAATAAACCACTTTGGCCATAAGACTGAAAGCAGTAACTGTCAGCTTTCATCTCCTCTTTCTGTGAGGATGTCTTTGTGTAGGTTTGTTTTGTTTTTTTTTTAACACCAAGCTCTTGGTTGAAGGTTTTTACCCTTTTGGTTACTGTGCACAGAAGTAAAACGGCGTGTTAACCAAAGGCTAGTCAGTATGAAAAGAAATGACATGCTTCATTGGAATTGAGATATTCCTGTATGAGTTACTTATTTCTCTTGGTAGTTCTTTTCACTCACATCTAGGCAAGCTCAGGTAGTAATACTTCCTCTAATTGGAGGTAACTCCGTCGCATGCGTATTTATGTGACTTCAGATGGTGCTTCTGGGGCAACTAGGAATAAGCAGAGTGGGGTACCTGTGTTGGTAAAGGAACTGCAGGAGTCGTGGCTATACGCTATTACAGAAGCACAATTCTTTTAGTTAAAAGTTATGAATCATTTCCCTTGGTCTTAACACTTGCAAATCCGTTCTGTGGATCTCAGGAGAGCATTTAAGTACGTGTTTCTTGGGGGACAGGGAGAACAGCTGTGTGAGTAAAACAGATCTTGAAGTAGTGTGCTGAGGGTGCTTCAGACCTGCTGCTGCCGTGGAGGGGCAGTGGCACCGCTAGAAAAAATGTTCGTGTACCTGCTAAAGGTGGTGGGAGTGATGGCTTTGGGTTGTGATGCTCCCTGACAAGGCCAGGGAGGCTGCTGAAGCTGGGGCACTTGGAGCACACAATTATTTGCAGCTGAGCTCAGCAGTGTGTTGCTAGGCTCTGGGGAGTGGATTGCCCCAAAGGGACAAAAAATGATGCTTTTCACAGGTGTAGCTGGAACACCTTTCATTTTCGACTGTCCAAGAGCTATACGGACATTGTTTTCCATGGCAGTCCTGTGTTAAATATTTGTATCCCTAGTTTGAAAACAAAAATCCCACCCCAGAGGAGCTAAGGCCTAGGACCTTCCTTGTCCTCATTGCCTGCTGGGTCAGAACTTAACTCACTGTCACCAGTGACGTGATGCGAGTGACCTTAATTGCCTTTCAGGCCGTGTACGTGGTCCAGGTCCTGCTCCTGCTGGTCGGTAGGAGAGCGCGCACAGGGGACGAGGCCGTCTCAGAGTTGCTGGTTACCTGACCGGGTTGTTGGCGCAGATGCTGAAAGCTGCCTCCAGGCCATCCAGCACAGGAGCTCCACTTCTGGGCTTGGGCACTTTGTTTGCCCGCTGAGCAGAGCCTCGTTTCAGGGGTGTGCTCCCAGGTAACGTGAGCATCTGAGCACTCCTGTGACTGGCAAGGAGCTTGCCTCCTGAGGAAACGGCCATGGGGGAGATTCAGAGGCTGCTAGAGAAGCTTCTTTGTTTTGGCAGTGGCTGCTGGCAGGATAGCTAGAATTTGAGGTGCCTATGTCTGTGCCCTTTCTTACAGGGCTTAACTCTGTAGATGGAGACAAACGAGGGACACCGAGAGTCAACACCAGAGGAAAGTCCCTGATCCAAGCCTGCGGATGAATTAGAAGAACTCGCGGGGGAAGAAGAAACAGGTAAGGGATTGCTTCTTCCTCTGTCCAGTGAGGGAAACCAAACGCACTGAGTAGTAACACGGCTCCTCTAGGGCTGCACGAGGAGTCAGCGGAGGGGATGAATCTGGTCCAGGATGTTTTTCTTTGGTTCCTGAAGCCACTCTGGTGGGAAGCAGGGTGGGAAGGCTGGCTGAATGCTGATGACTGGAGTCCTTTATTGAGAGGATTCTCTCCCTGACAAGCACCCTGAGGGGATGCGCACGCAGGGAGCTGGAGGATGCGATGTTGTGAAAGGCCCCCTGCCCCCAGCAAGGCAGGGGAGCTGGAGCTACTGACATCTGCAGTGTTTTGCAGAGAATGGAGAGCACAGCACGATCCCCTGGCTGAAATAATACTCAGAAAGCCCTTGCGTTATCTTTGGCAAGGCCGTGCGCGCAGAGCTGCTGACCTTCCTGGGCTACTGTTTTGTTTCTGTTTTGTATTGTCCTTGTTGTTATCCGAAGGGCTGTTGGATCATTAGCTTGCTGGGTGGCACGGTCTTGCTGAGCTGGTTATTCCAACCCACTGCACTCGGTGCTTTGGGGTGCCTTCTGCTGCAGACGATTCTGCATGCAGCCCGAGTCTTGTGCTGCTTTGTTGGTGATTTGCTGCCGTTTCGATTCCAAATTTCAATTTTAAGCACTAAAAGGGAGAGGACGTTCCTCCGTGGAATATAATCAGCTTTAGGACTGAAGTAGGAAATTTCCCTAGGGAAAAGGACGGCAGAACCCATCGGGCTGGAGGGAAGCGTTCACGCAGATGCAGCAGGTTGTTGACTTGCGGTTCCCCGAGCTGCTCAGCCCCGCTGCCTGCCAGCTTCGGGTAGCAGAGCAAAGCCCCAGGGGTGCGGGCGAGCCTCCTGCTATTCTGGGAGCGATGCTGGGATCGACGCGTTCCCGCAGAACGCTTCAGCCCCACCACTCGGCGTTTGGCAGGGAGGGGAGCATCTGGGAGATCTGTCGCTACTTCTGATGTGTGATTTTTTGTTGCCCGGGGGCAGTGGGGCACGCAGCGGGTCTCCTGCTGTCGAATCAGGTGCGGGGGGGATGAAACGCAGATCGGACTCCTGGGCTGCTGCCTGGAGGTGGGGGGGCCGGAGCCTTGGAGGAGCAGCGGGGGTGTGTTGTGTGCGGGGCACCTGCTGCGTGACCCCTGCAGGAACAGCTCGGCCTGGTGCTTACAGGACAGATCTCCTGCCTCCTCTCCTCCCTGTACACTGAAAACAAGATGAGCGGTAGTGAAATGGTGTCAAAGCTGCAGGAAGAGCTACAAAACGCACAACTTTATGATAATCACAGTGGCTGTTTGCAACTATTTCATCTGTTACCACCCTTATCTGGTTGCGCTGCTTGGGACGGGGGCCCTGGCTCACGGGCAGGCTTTTGGGGCGTTCCTCGGTGTGTGGCACTCATTCGTATTCGCGGTGTCTTTGCAACCGGGATTCAAAGTCAGGCCTGATCTTGCGGCCATGGAGCGGGGCAAGAAAAAAAGATTCCATTAAAAAAAAAAAAAATGTTGTCAAGGAAACTGCTTTCACAGTACCACTCCGCGCAGCCAATAAGGCACAAAGAAAAGTCTCCCCACAGCAGAGCTGCGTGCAGCACGGGGTAGGCTCCACAAACGTAATTGAGACAGCAGGAATTCGGTGCTAACTACAAAGCCGTGTTTTGATTACCGTGTGGACTCCATCCCAACCTACCGTAGTTATTCTTTGTACCTTCGTTAATGAGCCAGTCTTGCCTTCCTTTCTGTAAAACTAGCCAGAAATTTTAAATAGGAGAGGGGTCAGGAGGAAGGTGTCAGAAATTACAGCAGACCTGCTCTTGGTAGCAGTATCCTTCCTGCAAGGATAATTACTTAAAGCAAGACGAATGCTCTGCATTTCAGTTAACTCCTCTCCAGCCCGCGTTAAATCCATTACAGGATGCCTCGCGTTTGACATTCGTGTCTTTGTCCTTAATGATGACAGTAAATTTAAACACCCTAGGAGGGCTGCAGATAGCTGCCAAGCCTCAGAAAGCCACCGCTGCTGCGACTGCTCCGACATCGCCCCACGGCTGAGGCCACCGGAGCTGCTTTGGGAGTAACAAGAGCGCTGGTGTCTCCCACACACTCGCAGCGGAGGTGAAAGCCGCGCTCGCACAAGCGAGATGTGACGCTGATAACCCGCGGTTGCTTCCTGGTTACTAGGTAATAGCACTGTCCCAGGTGAATCCTTCGTGTTTGCAAAGGTAATTTATCACCCGGCTTTCCAGTCTGCGTTCTGCGGAGCTGAATCCAAGCCTTCCATTTATTTCGGGACTTCAGTGAGAAATCAAAGCGGGGTTGCCAAAGGGCAGCAGGATTAAACTGTTTGCCTCTGCTTGAAAATGGCTTTAAATGAATTCTGGTGCTCACAGAATCGAGTCCTTCAGTGATAGCTGAGACGGGAGGCAGTTCTGGGCTCGCTGTTCTCTGCCTTCCCCTGCCCCACATCTGTGTAATAACTGACACAGCCCCCCGGTGCCTCTCAGTGCAGACCTGCATTAAGCTCTTCCAGGACTGAAGTCCAGGACAGCTCTGCAGTTCTGCCAGCTCGTCCCTCGACCCGTCACTGCTGGGGATGCTGCCCTGGTGCCCCGAGCTCGGCTCCCTGCGGTGGCCCCGGCGTCCGCCTCCCGTGAGTTCTGCCCCTGGCTGCTGCAGTGCCCGGGGGGCAAGGAGGAAGCTTTGCTGTCAGTCTAGGCTGCTGTCACTCCTAAACAAAGCAGCTCACCAAGCCAGGCCTGCGGGGCTGGGAGATGAAATGCCACCTTTCCCCCGGCTCTCATGTTTATGTATATATGCTGCACACACTCCTTTTATTCCACCTGTTTGATGATAATGGGTGTTGGGGATGGAGCAGCTGCTAAAGTGGCACACGGGGCGGATCAAATCAGCAGGTGACATTTTTCACTGGGTTTATCTTTGCGAACAAGCTGGGCCTGCAATAAACTGGCTGCTCCTTCATTTACTGGAGGACAAAGCTGCCATTATTCAGGGGCAGAAGAAAGCGAAACCCCAGGAGATGAGCCGAGTGCGTGCGTGATATCCCTGTCTGGCTGTGTGCAGGCATTAATGCAAGAACTCAAGGTCAAAGGCTACCCAGCTCGGAGAGGCAGAGGCAGAAGGGGCCTCCAGAAAGAAGAATGGTTTATTTCTTTATCTCATGGAGTCATGTATCAATTATCCATGGCGTCTGAAAGCTGAGGAAGGGAACAGATTTTCTGCTCTTTCAGAGTTTTTTGCACGTTCCGTTCATTTTCTGGGCAGCGGATTCAAACTGTGCGTGGCTCTGAGGCAGGAGTCTGAAAGCAGAGGCACGATGTAGCCTGCGAGGGGAAAACCCGAAGGGCAACAGCTTTCCTCTCGGTCTCAGATGGTCCTTCTGTCTTTCATGAGGCAAATTGTGCTGATAATGTGAATTAGGGAAATGTGCTGTGCTCCGTTCTAGGGGGATTGCTGAGAAAATGAAGAAGAAATTGCCGGTCCTGTGTGACAGAATCGTGGCAGGGCTCAAAAATCAGCCCAGCTCCAATCTGTGAGCTTTAAAAACCAATTTCCTTAAACTTCTATGATTAAGAACCCAAAAGCAAACCTGCTCGTCTCCGCCGCAGTGTCGTGCTGTGCCGTGACCAGCTGTCAGCCTCCTGACACCAAGCTGCTGCCCAGCTGCCTCGGAGCTCCCGGGGTTTGCAGCCTGCGGAGCACGGCTGTCCTGCCGAGCAGGGGGAGCTCAGGGCTTACAGAGAGATGCTCCTGCACCTCCTTTTGGATAAACGTGGGTGAGACCTTGCTCAGCACCATCTAGCAAACCAGCGCCGTGGCCAAATCCGTGCCCAGCAGGAGGGCGTAGCTGCAGGGGTTTGAATGCTCAGCGTTTCTGCTGAGCAGAGCAAGCGCTGAGCGTTCGTCTCCGCCTCGATTTCCAGGGGAGGCCCCGCTGTCTGTTGTGCTACCAGGCAGAGGGGGGTCCTGGGGGGTACAAACGGGTCTGGGCTTCGTCACCTCGCGCCCAGGCAGGGCTCTGCTCGCTCAGCGGGGTCGGGGGCAGCTCTCCCTGCGGCAGCAGCGCTCGCTGGTTCAGAAACCTGGGGGATGGAGAAATGCGGCCCCGACCAGGGGAGGCTCCAAGGGGTACCTGGCAGTTCCCGTGGTCCTGGCCTCTGGGATAGCACGGGGCTGTCTTCCACCTTCAGGCCGATTGAAATCAGCTCCTTGTTTTGGGGAGAAAACACGTTCTGTTGCCTGGTGGCCTCAGCGATGAGCTGATTAGAGGAAGCAGTTGCTGCAGCATGAAAGAAATGCCTCTCAGCTAGACAGCGAGTGGGTTTGTTTTACCGTCTCTGCGATCCGCGGGCGTGCTGCCTGCCTCGGCAGATCAAGGCACCAGAAAGCACTCCAGCAGATTTCCGCCCTGCCTCCTCTGAGCACCCGCCCCTGCTCCATCCAGCTCGGAGCTCTGCAAACGCCGTCGCTGGAAGCCGCTCGCGGGGAGCTGCCTCTTCCCTCCCAAGCACCGGCGCTCTGGGGGTGGGCACGGGGTGGGCGCAGAGCTGCTCGTGTCCTTTACCCCGCGCCTTGTTCTCCTCCGTGGCCTCGGCACAAGCCCCGTTTCTGAAAGGAAGCCAAATGGGAGTGACTCGGGTCTGGGTGAGGACGGGCAGCCCCAGGGGGCAGTGACTGCGGCATCCCAGCGCTGCAGGAGGGAGGTGGGCACCTTCCTGTGGTGCTGCCGGCCGGCAGAGCCCCGGTGCCCGGTGGTGGCCGTGGTTTCTTCTGGCAGCTGCGAGGCGGAGGGAGGAATATCTCGGCCTTTTCCCAGCAAGCTCTGGCTGTCTGCACCGGCTGCTGCTGCCCACTGAGGCCCCACCTTTGGTTTTCTGGTTTCCTGCAAAACACGGGAGCCCACTCAGGTCATCCTGCTGCCAGTCTGGGCTTTGATGTGGGACCCGTAGCCGTCCCTCCTCCTGCTTTGAAAGGACACAAATCGCTGCCCTCAGCGCTTCCCAAAGCCTGGGATACCCAACCTGTTTCTCGGGACACGGCTCTGCGTGCACCAGCTACACCCTCCTGTGCTGCTTCGCGACCTTCCTCTTCCCCCAGATTTTCTCTTGGCTCCTCCTTGGGAGGCACTGCCTGCCCCTGCCTGCCCCGTGCTTTGTAACTGGGGGAGTTTTCAGCCCCGAGAGGGGCCCCTGCTCCCGTGCTGGGCACGTCCTTAAGGCGAGCAAACGCTCCCTGCGGCTCCGTCCCATCTCCCGGGAGCTGTCTGCAGCTCCCGCTGCGGTGCCCTTGCTGTCTGCCTGCTGGGGCTGTCCTTCATCAAGTTAGCAATTTTTGGCGAGGAGGATAAACGCGGCCTCTTAGAGATCAGCCTCATATTGAAAATGCAATAACACAGAAAGCAATTGCAGTTTGAGTCAGCCTTTGAGGGCTTCTGTCTGCGGCGCTTAATGCAGCGGGGAACGTCTCGCTAATTGATGGAGCTCTCTGCCGCTCCGCAGCACCGATATCTGATCAATACGGGGTAGAAAGGGAGCAGCGTTAAATCTGCCCCTCCTCGGGACCTCCCACGACAAGGGGAAGAAATGGATTTGCAGCCTTGTGATTTCCCAGCCGGCGATTGGCAGGGTGCTTTGTGCACGGGGCTCTGAGCGCTGCCTCTGAACGCCGTCCCATCGCCGCCCTTCCATCATCATGTCCTATCGCCACGCTTCATAAAACCTGGATTATAAACTCCAGTCTCCCTCCCGTTCGCCGTGTAGCTGAGGCAGAAAACAGATGAGAATGGCTGTCAGAGCTAAAGGCTGAGGGAATTTCTCCTGCTCACGTGGAAGCCGGCGCTGCCTCTCCAGTGAGAAGGGGCAATAAAACACCAGGGGTGTCGATCTAACGCGGGTTTCGCATTTGGTGCGAGACAAAGAAGGGATTTTAGATGGATGCCTTGGCAGGAAACGATCCGTATTCCCTTGACAAGGGGGTTTCAAGGGCAAGCGCCGACGCCGAGGACAGTGACCTCCTAAATCTTGGCTATAACATCTCAAACACGTGCAGCCCTCGGCTTCCCCGCGCGGTCTGTGCGCGGCACACCTCCGCGCCTGGCTCGGCTCCGTGCCTGTGGGGCTCCACGGCCCGCTCCCATGGCATCCATCCGCACTTCCCTGCGCACCGAGATCCTCGCGGGGTGGCCCCGGAGCTGAATGTTGCTGCAGCTAGAGGCGAGGTTTCGAGGTCTCCCTCCCATTTTGCCGGGCTGCTGCCTTCTCCGGGCCTTGATCTCTGTAAATCTCCCCTGGCGAGCCGCGGGAGACGTGCTGCGGATCAAAGGTGTGTTAGCTTGGCTGCCTTTGTTGCCCTTAGCCTCGGAGTGTAATTAGAAATGTAATCCATCCCCCGTCGGCCGGGTGACATCGCAGCCTGGCTGAACGCTGCAGCTCTGTTCTGCGATTGCCAGCGGCACGGCCGCTGCTCCCGGTTCAGCTGCAGCCCGACTTCCCCAGCTGCTGCCGGCCTCGCGCAGCCTCTCTGCGGTCCCGGGGGGGGACAGGACACATTTGTCACCCGGCTGAGCGTGACAGCCAGACCCTCCGAGGTCTCTGGGTGTCCCTTAGCGGGATGCTTTCGCCAAGAGGAGCGAGGCGGGTGTGGGGGTGGCAGAGCCCAGCGTCCATTCGTAACTTTCCTTCTCCGTCGTGGCCCCAAGTGGTGTTGAGCGGAGAGGTTTGGGGGCTCAGACACCCTCAGTTTTAATGGTGGATTTATCTTCAGTGTTCAGCTGAGTTGTTGCCGTCTGGTTGAGCCCCAGCCTCGCCTCGCCAAGAACAAACAGCACATTCCCCTTGGGTCGTGCCCTCCAATGCCTTTGGGGTTTATCCTGGCAGTGCTTGGGCACCATCAGAGCCCCAGGGGGCTGGAGGTGAGGGCATGCGGCTGCCGGGAGCTTGGGCCCTGGTGGGCTCCTCTGCAAATCACTCGCAAAAACCCCACGGGGGTGAAACCTGAGGTTTTTATTAGGTTCTGCCTGCTTTTCCGGGAAGGGCTCTGCCCGAGCGTGCACCGAGGCAGCAGTAAAAGGGGACTTTCACCTCTGGAGCTGTTCCTGAGGCCAGGGAGCCCGGCTGGCTGCACCGTCCTGGGAGCCTCAGCTCTGGGCGGGGGAGGCCAGCAGGGGAGGCCCCGTTTCTGTGCTTCTGTTTCCCTACTGACTGCTAAAACCCTGTTTAAAAACTCTGGGGCGTTTCTCAAGTCACACAGTATTCAGAGAACGTGCTGGAGGGGCTGTCAGTCTGCAGGCGCGGTGGGAGCACATTCTGGAGAGCTTCGGAAGCGAGGGGAGGTGGTCTGCGTGGAAAGGGTCCCTGGCACCGCAACACAGAGCTTAAGAAAAAAATAAAATCTGCAATTTGTTTAGCTGTTTCCTACCCAGTTTTCTCACATTCCTAGAACTGACTCATAAACCTGCTGCTCTGCATTTCTGCCGTGCAGCCAGAGGGCCCAGCTCACGTGGTGCTGGGCGTCTGCAGCTCTGCAGCCTGCAGGCTGCTGCGGAGCACAGGGGAGCGCTCGCCAGCAAGTGCTCTGCACCTTGCAGGATTAATCCCAGGGACCCCTGCGTCTGTAGGAAAGTTTTCTTTTTTTTTTATTTTTTTACTCGGAGACAGCTGATTGCCATTTAATTAACAACAGCTAGCGTGTTTGTTGAGCATTTGGGAAGTGTCCAGACAAGCTTTGTTCCAGGATGCTGCTCTCTGTGGCTTACCCCAGGGCTCAGGCGAGTTGTTAATGGGGAGTCAGACACTGCCCTGGCTACGTGCGCGCTGCGCTCCCTCGGTAGCAGCAGAAAATATGCTTTGAAAGTTGGCCTGGATAATCTATAAATACAGAGGGAGCTTCAGCGGGGTCAGAAACAAATCCGTGACATTTTGCATCAGCGGGGAGAAAACAAAATTTCATCCAAGGTTTTATTCAATAGAGAAAGCGATAATAAACCTTCCTTCCTCCAACCAGCCCGTTGCTGTGGCAACCCGCAGCCGTGCCGGGATGCAGGGATGGATGCGGAGCGGCGCTGCGAGGAGGAGCGCGGAACCTGAGGGTGAATTTCGGGGCCGGCTCAGCCCGGGGAAGGGCAGGTGGAGGGCCGGGGTTAGGCTTCGGCGCGGCGGAGCTGGGTGCTGTAGGGTGAGCTCGTCCCGCGGTGGCTGAGTAGCTCTTTCCCCCTTCAGTGGCTGTCACCGCACGTGTCCCGTCCTGGCGGCGAAGGGGAAGACCCTCGTGCCCTGCTCTGCCGCCTCCCGCCTTGGCGCAGTGACCAGCGGGGTCTGTGGGCTGCTCTGGGCCCCAGTTCGCAGCCGAATGCTCAGGATCCAGGAGTTAGAGACCTGCCGGTGGGCCTTGAGGTTAAAAATTCAGATTATAACCTCTGTGCCCTTCCTGTGCAGGGAAGAAGAGGGTCCTTCGGTTGCTGCATCACAAGCATGCAGCCCGTGCTGTGGGTCAGCGATGTTGGTTTCTGCTGCTTGCTGCCTATTGATTTTTTTCCCCGCTCAGGAAGAGGGCACGTGTTAAACCCCCCTCAGGGGGCTGCCTGCAGGGACGGGGACACCGGGCTGCTGTCCGTGCCCGTCACCTGCCAGCCGGGGCGCTTTGTGTCGGCACGGCGCGTGCAGGGAGGCCGCGGGAGGAGGTGTCTGCGGGCTTCGGGACAGAAAATAAAAGCTGCGAGTCGAGCGGGCTGAATTCCTGCCTCGCAGGTGGAAATTGTCGATCCGCCGTCTCCCAGGGGCGTGCTGATGAAAGCGGCAGACTTTTCTCGGTCATTATTTCATAGCCTGCAGGCCTCCTTGTGACAGCGATCGTCCCCGTGCTGGTGTCCTTGGTGGTCATTTGTTAGGGGAAAGGAAATCTCTGTGCTCCCCGGAGCGCGCTGGGGAAGCGCTTTGCAGAGCGGCTGCTTTATCTCCTGCAGAGGCAGGCGCTGTCATTTAGCCAGAGTCAGGAGGGAGAGCAGATGGTGACCTGTTTTTGCCAGTGAGTGAAAGAATGAGGTTGGAAAGGCACCGTGGAAGTGAGGACACGGGGAAGAGGCTGCCGGGCAGTGCCGTAGGTAAACAAGGCTTCGTTTGAGCCGGCCCCAGCGCGAGGTTTGAGCCCTGCCTCGTCCCGTGCCTGGGGAGGAAGATGTGCCCGTGGCGAGGAGGCAACGGCTGCAAACACAGATCGCTGCGGTCCTTGGTTTTAACCTGTGACGTTACTTTCTGTCTCTAAAAGATGTGTGTGGTAGGATGGGAAGAACTTGTCCATCGGGTGTCCGATCGTCCCCGCCACGAAGTCTGGAAGGAGCCACCCTGCCCTCGGTAGAGCCCCCGGTCATGCTCCAGCCTCATCCCCGGTAGGGATTTGTTGCGAGCAGGAGGGATGAGGGGATTTTTCCCTTTGTTTTCCTGCGTGCTGCTAACTATTGTAAGATGATTCACTGTTATGCATACAAACATATGCTTCTTCTCGGAGTGTTGCTGATTTCTTGGCTTCAGCAGCTTCTTCTGGGAGTTCGGCCACGTTTGGTTCGTGTAGAGCGAACAAGCGCTGTTAATGCCTATCGCTTTGGGGGGGGGTTCTGCTACGGGGGAGTTGCGGGTTGCAGCTTGGTCCCTGCTCAGCATTCATCTCCTGCCTTGAAGACAGCTTCATCGCCGGCAGTTTCTGCTCCTGCAGAAGGCGCCTGAGGCAGAGCGAGTTGCCCCTAGCAGGAGGATTCACAAGTCACCTGAGATCCAGGGCCGGGAGGCGCTGGATGAGTTACCATGGTGAAGGATTTGCTGGTGTTTGAAGCACTTGCAGTACTTTGTCGCTCGCGGTGAGATGATCCGCAGCGGAGAGAACCGGAGGGGAGAGGAAAGGCACGGCCGTCCCTTCCCAGAGGGGATTAGGAAATAATGGAGAAGGGATTTGGAGGGCTGATAAACGAACCCTGTGCCTCATGATGGTTCATCCGAGTCTGCCTCAGGTCCCAGGTAGATCAGAAGGTTTCCAGGTGCCGGCTCCTGCATGAGAAGGGCGATCCTGATGCCACCGGGGGCAAACGCCCCTCATCAGCAGAGGAGCTGCTTCCCCACGCCGCTGCGGTCCAGCAGCCAGGGAGCCCCGTGGAAAGCCCAGCTCTGCAGGAACCAGCCTGGCGAGGGGATGCTGTGTGCCCGTCGGGGTTTTGGGAGGTATTAGGAGGAAGGAGAGATTGTTTGCAGGTCTGGAGAAGCAGCAAAACAGGCTGGAATGGCCCAACGTGAACTGTGGCTGCGCAGGGAGATGCGATGAGCAAGAGGCTGAGGAGTGTTACCGTAATTAGGACAGGGGATCCGGGCAGGCGAGTGAGTCACTCGGAGATTAGGTAAATCTCCGCAGGATTATTATTATTATTATAAGGGAAAATCCTGCAGATGTTTGCTCTCAACAGCTTGAGAAGTCACCTTGAAAGGGGAACTTTCCAGGGCACTGACCTTAGGAAGATGCCTCTCGGTGTCGTGGGGGTTTGGGTGCACGGCCGTGGCAGGTTTAGGCTGTCGGGTGGCGGAAAGCAGCGACTGAGCGCCCCAGAAGCTTGCGTGGGGCTGGGCTGAATGCAGATGGAGGTGTCCTTTAGATTTCCCTGGGCCCCTTTAGATTTCCATCCCGTATTTTTCTCTCTCGTTAACATCTGCTGCGACACGGGGCCGAGCTGGCGGTGACGCCATCAGAGTGTCCTTCTCCCTGTAAAAGACTCGAAGCCCTCGGAGCCCACCCCCGTGCTCAGCAGATGGCGCGGCACCCGGGTGGGCGACGTCCTCCAGATGCGGGGTGGGTCCGGGCAGCCCGGCCGTCCTCTGCCGCCTGCCTCGGGTCGTGCTGCTCCCCGCAAGCTGCCACAGCAGGCTGCTCCGAGCCTCCCGAGGCAGAAACCCCCCCCGGGGCTCCCCTTTCTGTCTGTGCAGGGTGGCACCAGCAGCAGCCAGCCATGGAGGAGGCGATGCTGCCCCGGGGACCCAGCGCGCCTGGGGCACTGCTCCGGGGCTCTCGGGGACACCTCGTGCGTCCCCGGTGACAACCGTGGGGTGGCTGCAATAACCCCGGGCAGGACGATCCCTTCCCCTTGGGTCCGTGGCTGTCCGTGCAGCAGGGGTTGCTCGCAGGGGAGGTGTGGCTGTAAGGCAGGGGGCCGGGGGGAGCCGGGGTTTGTTGCCTCGGGCAGGCTCCCCAGCGGCCGGGAAGCTGGCCGCCAGTGCGAGGCAGCCTCTGGTCCTTCTGGTTGAAATATTAACTTTCGGAGCATGAAATGATTGTTAATTAGGCAGCAGCACTTGGGCACGCAGCCGTGCGAGGCTGTAGCTCCAAGACATGAGAACTGCCCTGTGTGTTTTTTTTGTTTTTTTTTTTTTTGGCAAACGGTCGGGCTCGTCGGTTGCTTTTGATGAACGGGCGCAGGGAAGGAGGGGGTAATTGGATTATGACAATCCTCGCGGTCTCCACAGGAGGGTTGTGCTGTGATGGATTTCGGTGCCTGGATCTACCTTGGAAGAGTGCCGCAGTTCAGGCCGCTGCCGTTTAACCCCTCTCTTTTTCCCAGCCACGTTGTGGATTAACCTGGCTTAGCCTGGTGTAGGCAGGGGATCGAGGACGTGGTGGCCCCCTAACAGCCTCCTGCTCGCTCCCAGCCCTGTGCCGTTTGGGCTGATGGGGTTTGCTGGAAAAATCCCTGAACAGCAGCCGTCGTTCTGGGTCACGACTGCGGTTTGTGAACCAAGACACGCAGCAAAGCTGCGGTCACCCTGCAGGTGGCTTCCCGACAGGGCATCTCCGACAGCGACCTGTGCGAGGAGGCTGCCGCGGCTGCGGCAAATCACCGGGGCAGTCTGCAGGCAGCCGCTGACCTCTGCTCGCTCTTCCCATCCCTCTGAATTAGCAGGGCCTCGTTAACGCCGCCGCGGCTCCGCCGGCTGAACCTGAGCCGTGCTGGCACTGCCCTCCAGCCGGCAGCGGCTCCGTGCTGTGCGGCTCTCAGCGCCGTGCTGCTGGTGTGGGGCTGGGTGAGCGCGTCGGGGCTGCCGAGCTCCTCGGGCACTGATACCTGCAGGACGGGCTGGCACGTCGAGCCGAGGGCTTTTCTGCTGCTGCTTGTGGCTCTGCAGCAGTGTGGGAGGTGAAGAGGGGATTTCTCTGCTGGCTGGTGCTTCGGCCAGGCTCTGAGAGCAAGCTGCAGCCTCTCTGTTCGTTGCCAGCAATAAAGATCCGGCGAGCCAAGTGGTTTCAGCGCCGCTGCCCTGCCCTTGTCCTCTGCCTTCTGCTAGGGAAATGGACATAAAGCGCCGGAGTCCAGCTCCAAGGAGCCCAGGCCTCCACCCGCCACGACATCTGTGTCGGCTCGGACGCTCGCGGGTGCAGCAGGCAGGGCAGAGCGGGGCGGCCGCGCTTATTCGGGCTGTGGGAGGTGGCTCCCCGCGGCACCAGTGCCAGCGCTGCGGTGACAGGGGGTCCCGCACGTCCCCTGGCCGGTGGGTGGGTGACCTGCTCTTTATTTATAATCACACCCCGTAATTCCCCAGGTGGCGGATGAGCAGCAGTCCTGCCCCGAGGTGCAGTGCCTTGGCTCCCTCTAAACGGATTAGACCTTAATCCTAAAGAGAGAAAGCGGCGCTGCTGCGCGGGCAGGTGGAGAGGTGGCAGGAGTCCTCCGGGGCTGGGCTGTGCCACGAAGCTGCTCCTGGCCCCGAGCACTCACCCCCTGCATTTTGCCCTTTGAAGTGTAATTAGAATACACGGGGTGCCCTGAGGTGCTGGGGGAACCCCGCCATGGGACGGGATGTGGCCGTGCAGCCCCGTGCAGCGCTCTCGGACGGGGCGCCCCTGCAGATAAACCTGCCTCGTGTTTGCCACGGACTGCAGCCGCCTCTGGCCGCTGTTACGCAACGCGAGGTTTCCCTGCGCGTGGAATTGTACTTGAGCAGCCTTATAATTTAGCAGAGTGATGATTTTTTTCCTATGCCTTTCCCCGAGCCGTCATCATCCCGGGAGTGCTGCGCTGGCTTTGAAGGCAGCGTCGAGGTAACCGCGGGTCGGCCGCTCGTTGGGCACGGCGCGCCGCTTGGGCCGAGAGCGTGAGCGAGGATGAGGAATGAAGTGTTAATTCCTGGCCGTGCCAGCTCGCTTAAAACAACAGACACGGCGTGGTTAGCCAGGTGAGGCTCTCAGTCCTCCTGTTTACAGCGAGTGCCCTCATTAAACGGCCCCCTCGTGCGCCGCGGGGCCTTTGTGCCGCTAATGAGAGGGCGGCGTGGTTTGCATGGCGTGAGCTGCCCGTCTGCTCCCCCTGTGCTGGGAACGATTTCAGGCAAAAAATGATTTTCTGCTGCTGGCCACATCGACGTGGGGGGAAAAAAAAGGTTTGGGGAAGGCAAAGAGAGATTTTTAATTGGATGCTCGCACTCAGCAATGTCTCCGATAATAGATCTGAAGAGCGCTCTGGCCCCGTGCTCCCGCTCAGAGGATGTTCGCTGCTCAGAGGAGGTTCGTTTTCCTTCTCGTTACTGGGAAGAGGAGCTGAGGTCGTGGGGTTCGCCTTTTGTCGGAGCACGGTGAGGGCGTGCAGAGGAGGCGTCCTCAAAGGCAGTGGCGGTGCCCGGCCGTAGTTGCGGCTCTCTGAAGAACAAAGTCGTATCGAGCCGCGCGCTCCGCGAGGGAAGGTGCAGGAAGGCAGAGCAGCTCGTGGGCGATAATCGCGGGGACCGTGCTGACGGCTTGCATGAAAGCTGTGTGATTGCTGAGCAAAGCCTTGCGTCTGATGCCGCTGTCCTTAACCGCGCAGGCAGCCAGCACCTGTTTGGCGACGGCTGTGCTTCAGGGGAGCCTCTCCGAGCAAGCTCTGCGGTGCAGCCGGCTCCTGCTGCTCGCCCCGGGCATCGGCCGCACTCCAGGGGGGGGTTGCAGTGCCTGGAGCTCCTCCAGAGCCTCTGCTCACCTCTCCCCAGGGGCTCCGGCAACCCGTGGGCTCCGTCTGTGCCACCCCAGCGGCGGCACGTGGTGGGAGCCCTGCTCTGTCCCCAGCCCCGGGTGGGAGCAAGATAACGGGGAGCCCCTCGTGGGGACCCAACCCTGGTGGGACCTCGTGGGCTGGGCAGCCAAGGTGTGGGGGAGGTCCGGCTGCTGCTGACCTGCCTCCCTTGGTGGCACCCGGCTCGCTCTGCAGCACGTTCAGCTGGGACGGGGAGCTGGGACCTCAGCCGGGCTCTGCTCCGAAGGCTTTCGGTGGGGTTCACCCCGGGGAGCTGCACAAGGGCTTCTCCCTTGCCCCTCCTGCTCGGAGGGGCTGCCAAAAGGCTCCCAGCAGTCAGGTTGTGAACGTTTCACTTCCAAGTGTTTGTTTCTCCTCCGAGAAATGCGAAGCATGTGCCCCAGCCCGCAGGAAGGCCACTTAATAAATGTTAGAAGTAAATAATAGAGATTAATAGCAATAGCAGTTTCGGTATCGTGTTGCATACATAGGCCTTGAGTAAATCTGAAGGTTAACAAACAAATAATAGTGATAATCTTGTGTATTTTTGCTCCGTTGGCTTTGAAGGCGGGCTTTTAAGAGGTTCTCTGGAGCAGGCTTTGCCGTGCGGGTGCAGCCAGGAGGCTCGTGCTTGTGTGCTGGAGGCTTCCTTCAGAGGGAGCTGTGACGGAGAAGGAGGTGACCGGAGCGCAGGAGGTGACCGGAGCGCAGGAGGCGACCGGAGCTCCCTCAGCACCTGGGGACGTGACCAGTGGCCAACCCACGGCCGGGACTTTAGGAGCCTGCAGCTGCAGATCCTGGAGAGGGGCTGGCGCTGAGTTTGCAGCATCTCTTGGTAAAAGCCACCGTGCACATCAGCGGTGCCCATCAGGGGCTGAGCCTGCCGCTGCTTCCGAGCCCCGGCAGTAAAATCCCTTCAGTGCTCTTGGAGCAGTGAAGGGCATTTGGCATCGGCCGGGGAAGGGCAGGGTAATGCCGCCTGAGTGCTTGGAAAGGGGCTGTGCTTTGTTCCCGGCCTTCCCAACCAGCGGCTCTTGCCACCGACCACAGTGGCTGAAAATTGCTGCTCAGCCACGGCAGCGGTGCCTTATTTTCAGCTGTGGTCAGCCTCAAGTCGCGGCTGAGCTGGGGCGATATGTGCGCGCGCAGAATTAGCTCCATCCACTCATTTAGAGCCAGTTACACAATTAGTGCTGGCACATCTCTCGGGGAGGCAAACAACGATCCCCGGCCAGAGCGATGGGCTCGTAACTCCCATGGATTTTCCGATACAGCAGGAGAAACCCTGAAAACAGGAGCTGCTCTCCGAGCGGTGGCTGCAGCGTCGGGCACAGGATCGCTCCTGCCTGTCAAAGCCCCCATGCCGTGACGTGGGGAGCTCCGGCTGAGCCGGGCTGGCTCCCTGTGCCACCGAGCCCCTGCCTCTGCCAGCTCATGATGGATAAAACCTCAGCCCCGGCGTTGGCCCAGCACCGGGCAGGGCTCGGAGCGTGCCACGGGTGGCAAAAACCGGGCATCGATCGCGAGCTGGGATGGGGAGCGGCGCCGCGGCCGCCCGGCGCAAAATATGTTCTGGTCACTCTGCTTTTTGCAGCAGCTGCGAAGCATTGACCGTGCCTCCAGGAGGCCCAGAAAATCCGGTGCACTTCACAAGGTGGAGCCCGTGGCTTTCCTGCGAAGGCACCTCAGGTACCCATTTGGAAACAACACACCGCCGGGAGGAAGGGCTTTCAATCCTAATTGCACCTGGCGTGGGCACAGGTTGAAGGCTCAGGCCTTTAGCAGAGGATTTTCGCTGATGGTTTTAGCGCAGAGGCACCGGAGCAGGGGCGGTTTTGCTGAGCTGCGCGACACCATGCAGCCCTGGAGGTCCGAGCTCTGGCACCGAGCACGGGGCGCTTTGCTGCCCTTCGTCGCGCTCGGGGTTGCCTTTTGCTGAAAGGTTGGGGGGGGGTGGAAAAAAAGGCAGGTCTCCCCGGGTGCTCGGGCTGTTCTCAGCGTTACCGGTACGGGTGGTTCTCAGAAGCACCTGCCTGGTGCTGAAGGACTCTGGAAGAGCTCAGCCCGAGCCCGTGGGGCTTGAACTGAGAGCGGCCGTGGCAGAAACTCCCCGTTTGGGTCCCCGTGGGGGTGGCGGGGCCGGGCCCCGACCCGCAGCTGGCTGCACGGCGGGGAAGGGTTCAAAATGCCTCGGTGGGGCAAAATGCCACGCGCTGCCCGCTGAGCCACCGGCGGGGAATTCCCTTCCTTTCCCCTGCTCTGCGCAGAGTTTTTTCCTCTCCGCCCGCTGAGCTCTCAGGGCTCTGCGTGCACGGGGTGCCGGCTCCCGAGCACACGGGTCCTGGGCACCCCAAAACCCTGCCAGCAGTGGGGGGACCGTGGGGCAGGGTGCTGGGGCTGCCCAGGACTGCAGCGAACCCGTGTCTGAGCCCCCCCAAAAAAACGCGCTGCTGGTGCCCGGCTGGCCTCCGCCTGTCCGTCCTCGGGCACCTTCAGCACCAGCAGCACCCCGCCAAGCAAACGCTCCCCGCGCGGGCAGGGTGCCCCCGTCCCAGCCTCTCCTGAGCACCCCAAAGGGCTGGCAGGGACCCGAAGTGGGTGCTGGCAGCTCCTGGGCACTGGAGGCCGCGGTGATGGGGAGAACCGTGCCCGAGCGGTGGGGGACGAGGGCAGGGGGACCCCAAGGAGCCTGTGGCCGGCCGCAGCGGTGGCCCCGTGCCACCAGCCCTGGGAACGGCAGCATTTTGCTGCCCTCTAGTGAGGCCCGGCCGCCGGGCTCCCTCTGGGGTCCCCGTGGCACCGACGCGTCCCTTTGGGGACCCTGGGGCAGGGGCACGGCCTTTGGGGTCTCCAGGAACATCCCCGTGGGGCGGCGACCCTCGTGGCTGGGCTTTGGGCTTGCTGCCCCGTGTCCTCTGCAGGGCAAAAAGCCCCCAAAGCGGGGGGGGGGGGGTTCTGCCCCTTTCCTACAACCCCATGGGATCCATCCTGCCCCTGGGCTGCGGGGCTTGTCCCCAGGTCGCCAGCCCCTTCCCCCGGGCCCTGCCCTAAACGCCGAGTGCCGAGGAGCCGTTTGCTCCGACGCCTGCCCGGCCAGCTGGTGCTGTGTGTAAATAATACAAATTAATTAGAGGGGAAATCAAAACGCAGCACATTTATAATGAGGCAATCCGCAGGCCCCTGTTATAATTAATTAGGTTAATGGGGGCGCCTGCACCGTGGAAGCGCCGCGCTGCCCTGCAGGAGGCTCTCGGGGGGGGCTCGGGGGAGCGTGGCTGGGCGTGCTGAGCACCACTGCCCTGCGGCGTGGATGCGGCTGGGCCCCCCCCGTGCCCAGCCCCTCGCACGGCCCCAGGGCCGCTCATCCGCAGCCCGTGGGTCTCAGCCTCCGGCCCCCCCGGTGGGCTTCGGGGGCCCCAGTGCCGGGGCGCGGATCCAGGCGTCGGGCACATGGGCAGGCCAGGGCCAGGCGGTGCTGCCCGACGCGGGGGCTCGGCCCCGGGAGGATTTTCCTGGCGGCAGCGGCGGGGCTGCGGGGGGCAGCAGCAGCGTGGCGCGGCGGCGAGCTGCAGCGGTGCCCCGGGGCATGCGGGGTGACCCCCCCCCCCCCTCGAGCTGCGCTGGGCTTCCCGTTGCCAAAGCCCGGCGCTGGTTGTAGTGCACGTCAGCTCTGGCCGTGTGCGCGCAGAGGGTGGCGGGGCGCTGAGCGTGGTTTTGCAGCCCAGCACCACGGGGGAGCCCCCAGCAAAGGGCCAAGCGACCTCGGCAGGCTGGGGGTGCCGCCAGCCCCCCCGCTGCGCTCCCCAGCTGCCTTCCCCCTTTTTTTCCTCCCTTTTCCCCTTTTTCCACCCGCGCAGGCGGCAGCACCCCCAGCTCTGAGGGCAGGGACGGGCTCAGGTTGGGGCTCGGGGTTTCTCCACCGTCCCGCAGCCCCTGCCCTGCCCCTGGCGCCCCGCAGCAGCCCGCGGGATGGGAGAGGAGCGGGCAGGGCTGCCTGCTCCTGCCTGATGCTCTCCCCACGGACAGGGCCTGGGCAGGTCCCGTTCCGCCGGGGGAGAGACGCGTCCGTCCGTCCGCCACGGGCTGCAGGAGGCTGTCGCCGTCCCTGTCACCCGCAGGGCTCCTGGCTGGGCTGGGGGAACGGAGGTGACCTCTGCGACAGGCGCGGGACTGTGCCGCCCCTGCGGAAGGGAGCAGGAGCTGGGCTGGGAGCAGGAGCTGGGCTGGGAGCAGGAGCAGGGCCGGGCTGGGGGGGGGAGCTGGAGCTTATTAACGGCGGCTCTGCCCGGGAGGGCCACAAATGAGCGTGCTAAATGGCCGCCGCCAGTCAGGATTAGGGCAGGCACTTAGAAGGTGCTGTTGGGAAACCTTGCAGGGCTCAGGGCGCTGGAGCGAGCCAGTTTGTCTTTGGCAGCGGTACGAATCCGTCACTGCTCGTCGCTGCCGGGGGCTCTGTGGGGGCGGGGACCCAAAGGGGGGCGGACGCGTGTGTGCACACATGTAGGGGTCTGTACACGCGTGTGGCTGTGCCTGTAAAGGCGTGAGGGCACGGCACGGACACGGCACGCGCGGCTGGCACGTGTGTGCCCAGCCCTGCGTGCATGTGCGTGCCCCTGCCTGCACAGGAATCCCTCACTGCCACGGCTTTTTCTTTTTCCTAGCATCTGGCCCGAGCATCTCTGCCCTGAGCAGCGAGGCCAAGCCCCAGCCTGAGCCCCCCACCGTGGAAATGGGGGTCTTGGGGGAGCGCGGCGGGGGCTGCGGCACGGCCTCGTGGCGCTGGGCGCCTGCTCCTCCCTCTCTTCTGCTCCCTCTGCCTTCCAAATGATCATCAGGTATTCAGAGAGCTGGGAGCGGAGTAAGCCCTGGGGACACCTTGAATTAAAGGGTAATTGTTCCATATTTCTCGGCTAACTATAAGTAAAATAATAAAAATAACCCCCAGCAAACCTAGCCTTTTGCACCAGCCTGCCAGCAGATTTCAGCACGGGGACTTTATAGTCCAAAACACCATAAAACGGAGCCTAAATTACCTAGCTCTCATTTGAAACAATTACAGGTTTTATCTATGGATATTAAAGGAGATGATTGTTCAGTGTAGTTAAAAAAAAACAACTCCTTTTTCCTTCTTTTGTAATCCAGTCTTTATGGACCTGGGGGGAGCGGCGTGCAGCTGCCCTGCTGGCCTGGCTGGGTTTGGGGAGGGGAACGGGGGGCTCGGGCTGGGAACGTGGCAGGTGAGAGCCGGGGGGGGCCGTGCCGTTGCACCCCTCGGCCTCTGGGCTGCGTCACCCCGGCCACCGGCACGTGCACCCCTGGAGAGCGTGCCAGGATAAGGCGTAATTCCGCTGAAATTGGGGCACCTCCGGGGAGGCTGCTCTGGGGCTTGGCGCAGGGCTCCGGGGCGCATCCTGGCCCTGCCCCCGGGTTCCAGGCGTGGGATCCGCTGGGTGACCCCAGCCCCGTTGTCCCGGGGGAGAGGAGAGCCGGGACAAAGCCTGCGGGGTCGGGGTGAATCTGGCACGGCCGCCCCGGCTGCGTCCCTGCCGAGGCTGCCCCGGCCCCGCGGTGCCGCGGCTCTAATCCCAGGTAATTGGATTTACGGGGAGCGCTGTATCCAATTACAGAATCCTAATTAACGGACCAAAGTTACAAGTGCGATGTGTCTTGCTTTCAGCAATTATGATTAATTTTGCCAGAATGCACACGCAGACGTTGATTACAGGATCCGCGGGCAAACAGGAGCGGAATGCTGATAATTGAGCCGTCAGCGCGGGCGCCTCGCGGCTCGCGGGGGCGATGGGGAGCGGGGGGACCACGGGGCAGAGCCGGGTCCCCAGCGGGACCTTGGCTCCCCGGGGTGACAGCACGTTCCTGCTGGCCCCAGGAGGGGCATCACCGGTGCCCCAGCCCACGCGCGGGGACCTGGGACTGCCCCCTTTGTGCAGGGCTGATCTGGAGCCCCGGGATTCCCGGGGATGCCCTGGCACATCCCCGTGCATCGACACGCTGGCTGTGGGACCAGGAGCTGCATCCCCCTCGGATGCTTCCCTCTCCTGCACCAACGCGGGCCCCTCGCTGGGGTTTGTGGTGCTCTTTGCCTTGCCAGCCTCGAGGGGCTCTGCTCAGGGCTGCGTCGCGTTCCCCGGGCAAGGGGCTGGGGAGCACTGGGCTGGGGAACTGCGGCACTGGGCTGGGGAACTGCGGCACGCTGGGCTTTGTCGGGTTTTCTCTCCTTCAGCAAAAAATAACCACCACCTGCCATCCTAAAGCTACAAGAACTTGAGAAATCCGAGTGGCTGCAGTGCTCGGG
The DNA here is from genome assembly GCF_040182565.1 of Anser cygnoides. Lineage (NCBI taxonomy): Eukaryota > Metazoa > Chordata > Aves > Anseriformes > Anatidae > Anser > Anser cygnoides. The sequence continues at coordinate 6,500,400 of NC_089896.1, read as the reverse complement.
CGGGCTCCCGGTGCCCGTCCCACGGAAAAGGGCAGCCTGGGCCCCGTGCGCCCTGGCCGGGAGCGCTTCTCCGTGCTGGCCGTGCCTTATCGTCCCCTTGCTATCATCTTGTTCCCAGGCAGCTGCGAGTCCCTGGCTCAGGACATTAATCCTGCGCAAGCCAGAGGCTTATCCAAATAGGGAATCTTCCTCGGTGATTTTTAAACAAAACTTGATAAATCCTTTGCAAAAGAAAAAGGGCTTTCATCTCCAAAGGGCCCATCTCGGGGCTGATGGGCGATAAGCGCTCCGGCGCTGCACATCTTCATTTCCTTCACGTTTTCTCCCCGGGAGCCTGAGCTGAACGCGTTTGCTCCGTGCTCTGTTCTCACCGTATTTTTCCTGCTGTTGCGGCTCAGTGGGGAGATCCCCGGCCACGGGGTGCTGTGCTGGCGGGCCGTGCTCGGGCCGTGCTGCTGCATTCGCTGGGCCTTGCAGCCGGGTTTTGGTGCTTGGGGACGTGCTGGGGCTTGGGGATGTGCTGAGGAACAGGGGGGCCTTTGCTGCCCCACGGCTGCTGCCTCGCTTTATCCAAGAGTTTGTTCTTGCCTAGGCTCCGGCGAAGCCCCGGGAGCAGTTTCCACCATGGCTTGAGGCCGCACAACCGGCCTCCGCCTCCTGTTCCCTTCCTCGCCTCCCTCCTCTTCCTCGCCTCCCTCCAAGTCCCAGCTCCTTTGACACTCGCCTGGGCTTTGATCTCCTCTGGAAAGCCCCTTCCCCATGAGGAGCCGACCGCGGCGCCTCGGCGGAGACTTATTAAAATAGATGAAGAGCTGCCTTTGATCGGCCGCGGTGCTCCGAAGACCTTTCCCCACTGCGAGGCTTCAAGCGAAGCCGTCTGCTTTCATCCCCGCGCCGGCGCGGAGCTGCCGGGGCTGCTGCTCGCCTCCGGGACACGGGGGACACGGGGGACACGGGGTCCTGGCCCGTCGGCAGCCCCGTGGGGCTGGGATGCGGGATGGGGCTCAGCACCAGCACGGACAGGGTGCTGGGGTGCCCGGCGGGGACGCCAGGGTGCGGGGACGCACCAGGGAGGAGCTTCACTGAAAGGTTGGGGAAGGCAGAAAGGAAACGGGAAGGTGAAGATGAAAACAATGCTGGGGAAAAAAGAGGGTTAGCGAGAGAGGAGGAAGCAAGGGTAGCTGCCCCCCTGGGCAAAGAGCTTGTGAGACCTTTAAAGTGACGTGTGTGGATTTGATAAAATGTGAATAATTAATCCCTCCTCCCCCCCCGCTTTGGGCTCCATGCGCTCGCTGCTCCGGGGTGCTTTGGGCGCTGAGCTGCTGCTGCGCGGGGCTGATAACGGGGGGGCTCCGCAGTGCGTGGGGTGTGGGGGCACGGGGGTGTCCCGGGGATGTCCCGGGGGTGTCCCGGGGTGAGCAGGCCCGCTCGGAGCCCACCGTGCCCCCACAGTTCAGGGGATGATGGAAAGGAGACGCTGGAACCGTGGGGACAGCGGGGGCCAGGAGCCAGCGCAGTCCGTGGGGAGCGGGGAGGCCGCGTGCCAGGACTCCCTGGGCAAATATTTGCTCAGGCTGTTAAAACGGAGCAAATCCTGCTAATTACAGCTAATCAGCTGCTGGGCGGGCGCAGCCAGCACCCCGTGTGCCACGGCCGTGGTGCCGGCACGCTCGGACGACGCACGGTGGCCGCTGCCCTCCCTGGGGGCACTGGGGGCACCGGGGGCACCCAGCGCTGCGGGTGCCGATGGCACCGGCCCTGCGGGGGGAGCAGCAGCACCCAGGACCCCCCGGTGGCAGCCCCAAAACCTCCGGTGCTGCCCACCCAGCCCGGCCCTGGGTGGCAGGGACTGCGCCGGGCCTTACCGGGCCTGCCTCGCGCCCTGCGCTCAATTAGCGATTCCGCTAACGGTTTGTAATTCAGGCACGACCCTGATTGCATCCGAATGCTACTTTATTTCTTCGCTGCCGCTTGCATTCTGAGCACTAATTATGCCTCTTTGGATGCTAATTGCTTCCCAGCCCTCTGCCGCTGTCTTTCGCGAGCAACATTTATTTTTCACGCGTCCATGTGGTTAAACTAATACAGGCCGGGGGGGGGGGGGGGGGGGGGGAGGAGGGAGCTGCGCCCGTCCGAGGCTTTGCTGAGATCGAACATCCCAGGAAGGTGAGCGGGGACGCGCAGCCCCGTGGGACAAGGGGGCGAGGGAAGGGCCCGGCTGCCCTCGGCCCCTCCGGCCCTGCACCGAGCCCCTGCGCCCCCACCGGGGGGCTTTGCCACCAGCTCTGGCTGCTCCCTGCCTGCCGTGGCCCCCAGCGTGGATGGACACCCCCACGTGGAACGGCCATGGGCACCGGGGGGCCTTCCCCCCTCCCCGGGTTGGGTCCGCGGTGGGCAGGAGGAGCCCCCAGCGCGGGGCTGGAGCAAGCTGCAAGCAGGTTGCAGGGATTTGTCCCCATCGCAGGCGGCAGGTTGGGGACACAGCTACAGCCAAGGCACGAGCCCAAATCCCCTCCTCTGGCCGTTGCTGCCCAGCTCTGTTTGCCTAGCAGCTAATTAAGCAGCAATTAGTCCCCAACAGCACTCCTGCTGCAATCAGGAGGAGCGGAGGGACCGATCCGCTCCCGGCCCCCGCAGCGGGCACCGCGCACGGCACGGAGCCGGGGACACGCGCGGTGCCCGGGGGGCTCGAGGCGGTGCGGGACCCCCCCGCGCCCTGTGCTGGGGCTGGGGGCTCAGCACCACGCTCCCTCTGGCCGCGGCTCCTGACGTGAGCTGTGCCGGGGGCGCTGGGCTGGGCGCGGAGCGGCGGAGACGGGGAGCTCAGGGAGCTCGGAGGCGGCTTTTATTGCCCTCGGTAATGACGGTATCGCTAACAGGTATTTAATTATCTCAGCCACTCTCGTTAATGGCGCTGCGGGGCCGGGAGCTGTGGTGAAGGCGGTGCTGAAGGCGAGGTGTCGGGCTCTGCAGTCACCCCGCTCCTGCGGGCTGGCCCCGACCCGCTCTGTGCCTCAGTTTCCCCAGGGCCCAGCAGCGCACGGGGGTATCCGGGCTGCGGGGGCTGCCTGGTGCTGGGGGGCCATAGTTGTGCACCCCTCGCTGCAGCCCCCCTGCGCCTCCAGAGACCCAGACCAGCCTCCCCTCGCCCGGTGAAGCTCCCCCAGCACTGCACAAACCTCATTTAAGGCACGAGGTCAGCTGAGGGTTATCGGTGTGCGGGAGGGGTGCAGCCTCCGGCCAAGGTCACGGCACGCGGCGCTGCGCTTTGGGGGGGCCCTGGGGTCCGCCTGCTTGTCCCCGCCCGCCCCAAGTGCCCCAGGGACGGGACCCACGGGGGAAACATCCCCACTTCCACACCTCTCGGGGCTGCCCGGGGCACGAGGGCTGCAGGTGGCCGGTGCGGGAGGAGCCGCGGGGCAAACCAGCGCCGTGAGCGTCGTGCCTGGTGTTTGATGCACAGTTAATGCCGGGGTACCCGAGCACGGCCCCGCGGCTCCGCAGCGCGGCCGAAGCATGAATATTCATCTGCTCGGGGAGACGGCGCGCACACACCCGGCTGAGTGGCAGCTGTCAATCTCCCAGCCCGGGAGGGATGCGGGCGCCCCGGGCGTTTCTGCTGGGAAGGATGCGCCCGGCGAGGCAGCGCCCGGGCTCTGCGGCTCCAGGACGACGGCTGCAGGGCGCGGGAGGTGCGCGTCGACCCCAGGACACTGGGATCGGGGCCGCTTTGGGGCTGGGCACTGGGATAGGGGCAGCTTTGGGGCTTGGGGCTGGGCTTGGGGCCGTTTTGGGGCCGGGCACTGGGATTGGGGCTGCTTTGGGGCTGGACACACCGTGGCTTCCTGCCCTGCCGCCAAGGATCCCGCACGCCCCACCAGCGGGGCCCCGTGTGGATGAACCTACAAGTCTCCTGCTCAGGGCTGTATTGACGCAGTCGTGTTTATTTATTTAAAATATTTGGCAGGCGGCAGGGGAGCAGAAGAACGCGGAATCGTATTTGCGGTGGATTCCTGCTGGATGGCCCTGTCACCCCAGCAGCGACTCGCCAATTAAATATCCATCAGTAACAAGGAAAACAAACTGGCGGATCCCTAACGCTCCGCATTAAAACTTAATAATACAGCTAGCACCTGCAGCAAGAGAGGCAAATGAAGAGCAGCACTTGGAGTAACACAGTAAATGGAGGAGGGAGCAATTAACAACCATGAAAAGATGAAGAGAAACAATTAGGAGCGGGGGGGACACAGCCACGGGTACAGGGGGCTCGGCGGCGCTGTCCCCGGGGACGGGCTCTGCCCTGGGGGCTTCGCCCCTGCTCTGCCCTCCCCTCCCGGGCTGTTTTGGGGGGGGTCTCCGAGTCGTTTAGGGGGTGCCCTTTGCAGCCCCTGGGGAGGAGCCCTGCAGGGCTCGGGGGAGAGCTCGCCCTCCTGCTTATTTGTGGGTGAAACACAAAATATTCGGAGCCTGGGGGCTTCGGCCGTGCCGTGCCCCCTGCCTGGGTAACGCTGGGGTGCCCCCAGCACTCATGGGGTGACCCCAGGGGCTCCGGCTCACCGCCGCCACCCCCCCTGGTTCCATCGATCCGGGGTGTGCAGCCCTTGAGTTATCTCTGCCTCAAGCCTGGGTCGATACGGGCTGGAGCTGTCCCAGGGAGTGACATTTTTCCTGGGCTCCCCCTGGGCACCAGCCCCGCGTCCTGCTGGGTGCTGCTCTCGGACCCCTACCCCGTGCCCCCCCCCAGTCCTCGTGGCCCCACCTCGTGCGCCCGGTCCTGGCTTGGCTGCGCCCGAAATGGGTGCATGAAGCTGGGAGAGAGCAGGGGGGAGGCTTTGTCCTGCTGCATCTGCCGGAGCAGGGGCTGGGGCCGTCGCTGCTGCACCACGACCGCGGCTTTGCCTAACCTGCGTCCCCCACGTTGTGGGGGCCAAAGCTGAGGCTTTGAGGGGTCTGCAGGAGGGTCCGGGAGGTGCCCGCAGGACCTCAAGCTCATGGTGCAGCTCGTCCCCAGTCCTGGCACCAGCACGGTGATGCCCTGGGGGCGCGGGGCTGCTGTGCACGGAGCTGGGCGCGGGCACGGCCACGATCCCCCCGCGGGTCCCTGCAGTGCCGGGCGGAGCAGGCTCCCCATCTTCTGGAGGAATTCGGATTTATTTTTTTAGCTGGTTACACTGCAGTCCGAAAGGGAAGGCTGGTACCTCTGAATATGCAGGAGAATCCTTCCGAGCAGGCGTTAAGCAGAACGTGAAATGTTTCAGCCGTCACAATAGGGCATTATTGGAGCTGTGCAGGCAGGACATGGATGTTCACTGCTGGTGTGGCCGCAATGAAAGGAATAAAATCGAATCCAAAAAGCTGCCCGAAAGCTCAAAGCCCAACGGCTGCTTCCAAGTCCTGACTTTTTCCGTTACAGATATATTTTTGGAAAGCAAAAAATTTCCGTTTTGGGGTATTTTTATCTGCCAGATTAACTAAATCCCCTGAATGTGGAAGAGAAGCAGAGTCCCTGCATGGGCGGCCGGGGGCTGCCCAAATCACCCCGCTCCCTCAGCTTTCGCTCATATTTTTCCCTATTTTTCCTGGATTTTGGCGTTCTGGGGGTGCTGCTGACAGGGAGCTGGCGTGCGAGGGGCAGGAGCAGGGCTGCCATCTCCATGCCCAGCGCCGGGGGCTCCCGGGGGGCTGCGTGGTGCCCTCGGTGCGCCCCAAATCCGAGCGGCATCGGGGCCGCCCCGGCTCCGTGCGCCGGCAGCCGCCTCCTTGCCGGTGACCGGGATTTATGCCAGCGAAACAGGAAGCTGGAGGGAGAGATAAATTAGAATTATTTTTAATAAAATGGGGATCATTTTTAATCATGTTTAAGTTATTTTTCTTTAGCCACTTTGTACAGTGTAGATTTCCCTGAAAAATGGGGAACTTTCATCTCTTGCTGCTTGGAAATTAATTCCTCCCTGACAGCCGTGGTGCTTAATGTAGATAATAACTATTAGTTCTGCCCAGACAGCACACTCCGTCCTGCGGGGCCGGGGCTTTCATTTTTCTCCCCGGATTAGACCGAACCCTCGGGCAGGCAGCGAGGGGCTGGGGGGGGACGCGCTGGGCGGGGGCCCGGGCGCTGCAGGTCCCGTGGTGAGGTCCCTGCGGCTCCTCGGCCCCGGTGGGCTGTGGGTCCCCCTGGGGCACCCCGGGGTGCGGGATTGCGCCGTCCCTTTGCGTTTCGGCAGCAGTGGCAGGGCTCTCCATCAGCGGGCGGCGTGACGGACCGAGGGGCCCTCGTCCTATTAAAGGGAGGCTGTAAATACGGAGCTAATGGAGCCTGCACGGCCGGGCCGCCGCTTCCTCGGCGTCTCCCTGGCAGAGCCTGCGGGGTTGGGGTTTGTGAGCGGCTCGGAGGATTTATGGCCGGGACGGGGACGGGGACGTGCTGGAGGGCTGCTGCACGCGGGAGCCTGTGCTGTGGGGCTCAGTGGTGGATCTCCGCGTGGTTGGGGTCTGCCTCTAAAATCCGAGGTGGGACAGAGGAGAGAGGGGAGCAGAGGCGGGGGGAAGCTCTGCGCCCCGCCGTGCCGCCGGAGATGGGCTGCAGGGAGCCCAAAATCTGCTCTCCCCATCGGCCCAGCGGGTGCTGGGGGTGTTGGGGGCACTGCTGAGGGTGCAGGAGGTCCTTGCCAGCTCCTCGTCCCCTCTGCTCCCGGTGCCCAGCCCCTTCGTGGGGGTGCAGAGCCGCGCTCACCCCTCCCGGAGCCGCGCGCCCCCTCCCCGCTCCCCGGCAGCGATAATCTGCCTCCATCAGCCGAAGCCCGCGGGGCTGCAGAAGGAGCTGCTTAAAAGCAGCCCAAAGAAGCCGGCAGCAATTTCCACAAAATGAAGGCTTTCTGCTGCGTTCCCTGCTCCGTGGCGTCCTCCCCTTGCTGCCTTCTTTGGGTGAGACGTGGCTGGTGAGCGCCGCGGCTCTTTCCTCTACCGCTGCCTCTCGCGGACCTCGAGGGGTGCCCTGAGCTCCCCGAGGAGCTGGGGGTGGCCGTGGTCTGGCCCAGCCCGGGGCTGATGCTGCGTTCCCCGTCCCTGCCCTGCTCCAGGGGCATCGCCTTTGGTCGGGCACTGCCCGTGCTGGGGGTCGGCAGGCCCCGTGCTGCCGGCAGCGGCGGCTCGCTCGGCTCCATCCCAGCACCCGACCTCCCGCAGCGCTCCCGCTCCTGTCCCTGCAGGCTGTGCCCCCCCCCCCAGGCCTCGTTCTGCTGCTGGAGGAAGGGGTCAGAGCCCTTCCCGCGGGGAGCGGCGCTGGGCTGGGCAGGATAAGCTGCGAGCTTGCCAGGTAATGCGATAGGAAGGGCGCTGCGAGCGGCGAGGCAGGTCAGAGCTCAGCGCCCCGTCCTTCCTGCCCGTCTCAGCGCGCGGCCGTGCGGGGACCAGGCTGATTTTCGCAGCGCTGGCCAACCCCCGGGCGCTGCCCGCATGCGTTTGTTACAGCAACAACTACTGCCTCGGCGCTGACATGCAGATCACAGCGGCTTTGATCCGGGCTGCTTTTCTTTTTGCTACAATTTCATATTCATTAGCTGGACCATTTCCTTACTTACAACAGTGGAAAGCACACTCGGACCCCTGTTGAAACGCTGGTTTTCACCCAAAGGGCTGCTCTCTTCGAGCAATGGCACCTGGCGGGGGTGAGGTACCCTTTGGTCCTCCCTTGAGATGGGGCCGGGGGGCTGCGAACATCTCCGGGCTGGCAGCGGGGTGACCCCAAGGCTCGGGGTGCTCTCGTTGGTCTCTTAATTCAGGGTCGCAAGGAAGAAGTGGGGAGCCAGGCCCTGGGGCCAAGGGGCCCTAAATAAACCCCAGGTGAACCAAATGGCACCTCTGCCCCCGTGGGGTCGGGGTGGCAGCGGGTGCCCGGGGAGGGGGCTCGCGCCGCCGCTCATCCGCGTGATCCCCCCTCCGCCCACCGCCGCGGCTGCAAAAGGTTCTTTTAATCAGGGGTAATTTTATGCATCATTAATATCAGGCCTGATTAGAAGGCAGGAAAGTTCAGCCGAGGGGAAGATGAAAGGCGGCGGCCGCCCCCTCTCCTCTCGCCGCGGGCACGCGGCTCCTCCGGGGCTGCCGGCACGGGGCCGCGGGCGAAGTGTCTGCAGGAGGGGACAAACGGGGGACAAACAGGGGACAAACGGGGGACAAACGGGGCCCCCAGAGGCCGAGCGGCTGGGGAAGGGGGGGGACAGCGGGATTTTGGGGTGCTCCGTGCATCCCTGTGCTCCTGGCAGCCCCGTCTGGCACAGACTCGGGGGATTGCTGCCTTCTTCGTTAATGCCATTTTACGCATGTAATTTGCTTTGTAGCCTCTCCTGCATCAGAGGTGGTTCTTTCACGGGCGGTGCATCAAACGCCTCGAAATCCTGTCCCCGGGCTGCTCGGGGAGAGGCGAGGTCCCCCCGGGCCCCCGGGGCTCCCCGCTTTCCGCCCCGGCTCTGCCCGAGGGGCCGGCAGCGGATGCGACGTGTCGGGGTTTCACAAAGGCGTTTCTGTCCGCTCCGATGCAATCCGGGAGGGAATTTTTTCTCTAATCGTCTTGGCTGAGGACCCGCTGGTGGGGCTGAGGGCTGGGAGGACTGGGGGGGGGCAAGGGGTCCCCGTCCTCAGGACGGGGCGGCTCCGCTCCCCGGGCACGAGCCGCGACGTGGCAGCAGCAGTTGGCCGAGCAAACGGCTCCGGCTCCTCGGAGAGAACCTCGTTGCTTCCTCCGCTTCCTCTTCCTCATCCTCCCCGGCTTGCTTTCCCTTCGTGTGTGGGTACAGACATAAATTAGAGCCTCTGTGAAGAAAACAACATCTGTTTACCCTCCTCAGACGCACAGCTCATAAAAGGAGGAGAAGAAGGCGCCCGGCCGCCCACCCCGAGTGGGCTGGTGGCTCCTGCTCCGCAGCACGGCGGTCCTGGCCCCGCAGGATGGGGCTGGGGCTGGGGCTGGAGGGGGGCAGTTGTCATTATACGAGGCGTTGGGAGGAAAAAAGCCCTCTCAGAAGCAAGGGAGGTTTAATCCCTTGTAAAGCGCGGGGTATAAAATCTAAATGCCGAAAGAACCTTTACCGCCAGGGCGTAAATTTACGAGGATTTACCCGAGTGAAACTTGGCACGAGTCACTGCTGCGCGGGCTGAAATGTTGCTTTGCCTCCCTTGGGTGCTGACTGGGACAAGAGCTCGCCCCGTCTGCTCCCACGTGGGCCCAAGCAGCTGCGGGAGGGGAAAAGTCCCCAATTTGTCCCCAGAGTTCGCACGGAGTCGGTGGAGGGGCCGTGCTGGGCGCTGCCCTGGGGGCTTTGGGCTCCCCGAGCCCCGGATTCCCCCTTTCTGGTTCCTTCACCAGGCTGAGGCCTCCCAGAGGTGCGTGGAGCAGCCCCGTCCCCGTCCCCTGGGGTCCCCGAGCGCCTCGGGGTGCTCCCGGGGTCCCCGTGCCCGGGGCTCTCCCCACGCTCGCGCCCCAGCCGTGGCCGAGCCCCGCGTGCGGCCGCCCCAGGGGAGCCGCTGGGCCCCGGGGACCGCGGCGCCGTGGGCACGGGGGAGCTGCGAGAGTCCCAGGGGAGCTGCAAATCTCCCCCGGCGGGGAGCTGCTGATGAGCGCGAAATAAATTAACGGCTAATTGGATCAAAACATCTCGGCGGCTTTGTTTCCTCGCCGCCGCTCGCTGCCGGGGCTGGGGGGGGAGCGGGAGCGCGGCCGCCGGCTGCCAGCTGCGGGGTATGGGGTGGGACGGGGGGGTCTAGGGGGGACACTGGGGGGATTGGGGGGGCTGGGGGCATGGTCTGTGCCAGCCCCCATTGCTGTGGCCACAGGCTCGGCGTGCCAACGGTCCCTGTGCCCACTTGGTGAGAGCACCGCACTCGCAGCGCCGAAAGGTCCCCTTAGTCAGGTCAGCAGCCCCGAGCGTTAACAAGGCGCATGTTTAATTAAACACCACTTTTTCCCCCCCGTCCTCCCCTCCCCATGCCGTTCCCCGTGCCCTTTGCGAAGGCAGAGGCTGTGATTCAAGGCTGCTCTTTAACTGCCAGCCCAGGATTTTGGAGTAAAATACGAAAAGCGCAAAGTTCCCCTCTAATATTAACCGTAATGAGATAAACTTAATTGAACGTTTTTTACGATGTCGTACTCATTTCCCTTTTTAATTAGGTCCTTCTTCCATAACAACACGAAACCATACGATTGTGGACTTCCAGGAGCTGTTCGTTACGGAGAGCTCTGAAAACCGAAATTGGCAGGAGGGCTCCGGGCTGCCGCAGCGGCGCGCGCTTGGAGCTTTGAGCAAAACAGCCCCGGCGGGGGGCTCGGGGGCAGCGGTGGGGTCTGCGCTGGGTGGGAATGACCCTTGGGGTGGGAGGAGGAGGAGGAGGAGGAGGGAGGAGGAGGAGGAGGAGGGAGGAGGAGGAGGAGGAGGAGATGCAACAGATGCAACCCCTGCCCTGGCCAAGCTCCCCTTGCTGCTGGGCTCTGCCTTCCCTGTCGTCGCTGTCTCCGAACCAGGAATTAATTGCACTTGGCAACATAAACAACCTAATAAAACGGGGGGGGGGGGGGGGGGGGGGGGGAAGAGGGTGAAAGATGAGCCACCGCTTTGATTTAACGGCCTGCTCGCGAGGGAGTCGCTGGGGACTGCAGCAGTAGGCTGCCTGGGCGCACAGGGGCTGGGCAGCCCCCGCAGGACCCCCGCGGCAGGGGGCTGTGCCTGGCCCCCCCCCGGCCCGGTGGGCTCAGGGGTGGCCTCAGCACCCCCTCGTCCTCGCCGTGCATCCCGCAGCTGGCTGGGAGCCACCCCGTGAGCAGTGATAGCGGGGAGGGGTGTGGGCAGCTTGAGCCCCGTCTCCTCCCCGCTGCGCAAACCTGATTTCTCCTGATTGTCTCCCGATTCTCCTGATTTTCTCCTGATTCTCCTGATTTTCTTCTGATTTCTCCCGATTTTCTCCCAATTCTCCTGATTTCCCCAGCTCACCACTTCGAGGTTGGGCTGAAAGAGCAGGAGACGGCAGCTGCACCGCATCGGGGACAGGGGACAAAGGGGACACGGCGCTTCGGGGAGACAGCACCGAGCGGGCACCGCGGCGGTGCCCGGCGCGGGACACCGAGCACCCTGCCCTGGCCGGAGCTGAGCACCCACGGGATCGGGCTGGGGAGGGTGCAGTGAGCTGGGGGAGAGGAGCCGAGCACCGGCCCCGCGCTGCCCGCCCGTGATGCTCCGCGGTTGCCTCGCTCCCTGCGGGGCCGGCGAGCGGGTATTTTGCAGGGGAGAGCACTTAGTGCATTAGCGGCGGCTTCTCCGCGCACGAAGCCTGCCGGTAATTAATCATTCATACAGCTCTGGGACCCCGGCCCCGCTGGCAGGGAGTAATTACACCTCTCGTGCTCCTCGCGCTCCTCTTCCTCGCCGCAGTGCCGCAGCCCCAGCCCGGCAAAAAGCAAAGTTTTGACAAGTTGATCAATGAGGGCAGCAGCGCCGGCAGGGCGGGGGCCGCTCGGGGGGAGAGGTAATTAGAGCAGAAAAAGGGGCCCGGAGGAGGCAGCCCTTCCTAATGCAGCGGCCGGGCGCGGGTTGTGCCGCGCTGCTGCCGGGAGAAGGGGGCTAAAAGCCAGAGCGTGGCCCCGCTGAGCACCGCTGAGCACCGCGTCGGCACCGGCCCCGCGGGTGCCCCAGGTGGGCCGGGGCCGGGGATGTGCCGGGGGCGCTCTGGGTGCAGCATCCTCAGCTTGAGAGGCAGCAAAACCCGACAACAAGAAGAGAAAGGAAGAAAAGCCAGCGCCATCTGGGATTTAATTTGCTTCCCCAGCCGTGCACCAAGTCCTGGGCTGGGCTTGCGGAGGAGCTCGAGGGGCTCTGCGTGCGCCCGGGAGCCGTGCAGGGGACGGGGCTGAGCCAGCTGGGCTGAGCGCGCCGCACGGCCGCGGCTCGGAGCCTGTTGTCAGCCCCAGACCAAAACATCGTTAGACAAAAAGGCGCGGAAAAAATCTTGGTCCTTAAAAATGCAAATAACATGTGATGCTGAATGTCCTTGTTTGTCTGTAATTGCAAAATTCTTAGACTCAATCAGCCAAAGATAAACTGTGTTATTTAGGAGCAATTTGAAAGCAGACGAATTGAAAACAATGGGCCGGATTCAGCTTTCAGCTGCTCCTGAATGAGCCCAGAGCATCGCTGCTGGATCAGCAGGGCCGGGGGATTTACACCGCCGGGACGGATCCGCGCAGCGCCGCCAGCCGCGGGGCGCGCAGGACGCCCCTGACCCCCTCCCCTCCCCTGGGGCCGCATCCTGCCCGGCGTGGCGTGCCCCCTGCCCTCATCCTGGTGCTTGGCAGAGGGAAATGCCGGCCGGGGGGGGGGGGCTCGCAGGGGTGCCCCCCGCGCGGTGCAGCTCTGCTTTACGTCAGGTGCTGCGGGGAGCCCGGGCGCAAGGTGAGCCCCCGCCGTGCCTGGCGCTGGCAGCGTGTCGGGGCTGGGCGCTGGCAGCGCTCCCCTCTGCCGATAACCAGGCGCGTGCTCGGCTCCGCTCCTGGGGACGGAATCGTTCTGCCTCGCGCCGCAATAAATCACAGCGGGGCAGAGCCCGCCCTGCGCGCCCCAAACCCAGCCGGGGGGGCGCAGGCGGCGGAGTCCTGGGGGGGGGGACACGGCCCCTGCGGGCACCCAGGCCTCCCTCCTGGCCCTGCCTAATTAGCTGCTGCTCGTCAGGCCTAACGAGGAGACGGAGAGGGGCTGCAGTGGGAAGTCCGGCCGTCCTGGGGGGTTTTCCAGGGGGGCTGCGGAGGGGAGGCCGGGGGCGCAGAGGCGGCGGTGTTAAACCGACCCCCTCTCCCTCGCCCAGGAATGCAAACAAGATACCCTTTAAACGCGCGCTTCCTGGCCATCCATCACGGCATCCAGACTTTATTACGCCCTACTCTATATGTTATAAATTACATTTTAATGATAAATTACGCGCTCGTAACGCAAACTGCAGCCTCCCGTTGTTGTTAAAAACAATAATAGATTTGTAGAAGGCGAAAAGAGGGAAATGCATATTTATGAGGTTGGGCAGTTGGGGGAAAAAAGGCAATTGTTATCTGAAATATTGGGATTTATGGCTTACTTCCTGTTGCAAAAGGCCTTCTTCGGGTCTCCTCGCGGTCGGCACCGACGAGGAGGGGCGGACGGTGCCGGAGCGCTCGCTGCAGCTCCTGCGTCGGGCGATGCCGTGCGCCCTTGGGTGCCCAGGGCTGGGGCTGTCCCTGCGCCCCTCTGGCTGTCCCCATCCCTCCTGGCTGTGCCGGGTGCTGGTGGGGGTCTGGGGGTCACCGAAAGCCCCCGGGCTGTGTGGAGGGGCATGGCCGGCGTGGAGCAGGGGGTGACAAACGCCCGGTGCGGGGCAGGGCGCAGGGGGCTCAGGGAATAACCACGGGGTGAGCCGGGGCGTGCGGCCGCTCCGGGAGCGGGGAGGGGAGTGGGAGCCCCCCCCAGAGGTTAATTTAACCCTGTCATGGTGGAACGCTGCTGTAATTAGGCTTCCCGTGGCGGTGCCGCGGCGCTGTCAGGCAGCCCTAACGATGGCAGTTAATTAGCGGTTGCACGAGCTCCGTGCGCTGGCACTGCCGGGCAGGGTGCCCCGCGCAGGTGCGGCGAGGCCGGGGCTGCAATTTGGGAGGCTGCGAAGGGGCTGCGGTAGCGGGGGGGGCGTTTGGAGCCCTCCCTGGCAGCAGAGGCGGGTGCTGAGCAGCGAGGAGGAGCAGGAGAGAGGGAGCTTTTTGGCAAGCAGCGGCGCGCAGCCCCTCTCCCGCGCCCATTTTGTGGGGGCTGCTGGTTAAAAACCGGCCTGGAGCGCAGCCCCCTGCGGGTGCGGGGCTCCCTGCGGACTGCAGGGAGCTGGGCAGGGTGCGGGGCCGGGCGCCCTGAGCTGTGTTTGGGGGGGGGGGACGCGGCCCCCCGCGCTGTCAGCTGCCAAGTCGGCGCTTTTGTCTGCACATCCATTACCGGAGCAGCTTTTGACTTCGGCAGAGATCGTGTCTCTGGCCTTCAGCAAATGGTTTTTTCAAGGTGAACGTCAGCTTTCTGCCGGAGCCGAAGCATTTGGGAGCTTTTAAAAGAGCATCCTTTATTCGGCGGCGGCAGCTGGAGTCCCCTAAGTGGGATCGGGGCTCCGCGCTGTGACCCCCCCCCCGGCTCCCACCCGCAGCAGCACCTGGGCAAGGAGCCGGGGGAAAGGAGCACGGGGAGGAAAAGGAGAGGCAGGGGCGGGGGGCTCGGGGCTGCACCGCCAGCTGGGGGGCTCTGCATGGCCGCAGAGCCGGGGAGAGGAGCGGGGCTGGGGTCTGGAGGGTGGCCTGGGTGGGTGGGCACGGCCGGCAGGGACAGCGGGAGCCTGGCTGCGGGTGGTGCCCGCGCTCAAAGCCCACGGACTGCCAGCACGAGGGGCGGTGGCGAGGCGAGGAGGAGGAGAGCGAGCGGGCAGCGGGGGCGGAGAGGGGGAAATCCTGACCCCGGTGATGCCCGGGAGCTGTCCCGGGGGTGAGGGGTGAGCCCCGGGGCCCTGCAGGTGCTGGGGTCGTCCCGGTGCCCACCTTCAGCGGGTGCAAAGCGCAGCACGTGCTGTACCTGAACATCCTGTGCTGTGCCTTACCGTGCTGCACCGTGCTGTACCGTGCTGTACCGTGCCATCCTGTACCATACTGTGCCGTACTGTGCTGTACCTTACCATGTGGTACTGTGCCACACCATGCTGTACCGTGCTGTACTGTGCCGTACCGTACCATCCTGTACCATACCATACCGTGCCGTACCGTGCCGTACCGTGCCATCCTGTACCATACCATACCGTGCCGTACCGTGCTGTGCCATGCCGTGCTCCCCTCGCGCACAGGCACCAGGAGGGCTGTGCAGGAGCGCGGGGGGCTCGCTCTGAGCACCCCAATGATTTATGCATGAGCACCGTTTACCCCACGCACGAGCGCCCAATGAGTTTCTGCATGGGCACCCGAGGAGCGCGTGCGTGACCGCCCGATTGCCTCGTGCATGGGAGCCCGGGCAGCCCCCCCGGAGCCCCCAGCAGTGCCCACGGGAGCGTGGGCGGGGGCAAAGGCAGGGGGAGGCCGGGACGGAGGCTGGGGCTGCCCCCCCAGCTGCTGCCCGAGCTTAATTAGAGGAGCTGCTGCCGCAGCGCGTCCCAGGCCGCGCCGCCTGTTCTGCGGATCTGGCAAGTGCGAAAGGTAGCCCCTGGCAGTGCTTAAAAAGGGGGTCATTAAAGAGCTGCAGCTGAGTGGGATTCTGGGCTTTCTGCAGATGAAAGAGCTGCTCCAGTCGGTGGAAAACCCTGGGCGAGGGAGCCGAGCCCGTGAACGGGAGCCTGGGCACAGGGCTGCCTGGAGGGGGGCTCGGGGACCCCTGGGGGGCCGGGACCGGGCAGCGTGGGTCCCCCCAGCCACCTCCAGCTCTGTGCTGGCCCAGAGCCGTTCGCAGCAGCTTTCTGCAACAGGTCAGGGGGACGGGGTGGCTGTGAGAGCCCAGCTGGTTTTGGGTTGGCTTCTGCAGATGTGGCTGCAGACAGCGGGTCCGTCCCGACGCCTCCCCGGTGCTGCAGGCCCCAAACCCTCCCTGCTGCTGGGGCTGGGAGACGTGGGGACGTGGAGACACGGGGACGTGGGGACACAGAGACGTGGGGATGTGCTGGGGCCGTGGGGCAGGGGTCAGGGAATGGCTGAGCATCGGGGGGAGGCGAGCCGGACCCAGCCTCTCCCGATCTCTCTCTGTTGGGTGAAACGGCAGCACCTTGGAGGCTATATTTAGGAGGAATGTAGGGCAGGCTGGGGCATCCAAGGCGATCGCCTTCCCGCAGCTGCTCTCGTCCTGCACGGAGCACAGCGTGTGAGGGCTGCAGTGGCCTCTGCCCTCGGGCTCTGCCTGGCGGGGGGGGTCCAACGGGGGCAGCCTGTGCATGCTCCAGCTCCGGCTGGCAAAGCGCTCAGAAGATTTCCTGCAAAGGCTTTTTCACTGCAGGAGGCTCCTGAAGGTGGGACACACATCACACCTGCAGCCGATGAGACCCGGCGATGCCGTGGCCGTGCCGGTGGGCGCAGGGTGCTGCCCACCCCGGGGTGCCCCTCGCCTGCCCCAGCGGTGGGGAGGTGGAGGTGGAGGTGGGGAGCTCCTCGTCTGCGCCGTGCTCCTGGCAGCACGCTGGCACCGCGGTCACGGCGATCTCCTCTCAGCAGAAGCCTTTGTTCCGCTGGGCAGGAGATGTTTAATTCTTCTTATCGCCGTTAGCATAAGAGCACAAAGAAAGGTGAAGGGAGAAAAATCGCTCCCATCCTCATTCCCCCTGGCTCTCGGCAGCGCGGCGAGCGCTGCCAGCCAGGGACCTGGCACCAGGAGGGATTCGGTGCTGGCAGGAGCCCCGTGCCCTGGGTGCTCCCCAGGGGTGCTGGGGAGGGAGGAAGCCCCACGGCGGGGAGCGGGCGCGGGTGCGCGCTGGGTGTCCGCGACCCTGCTGGGATGGCTCCTGCCTGCTCTGCAACGCGTCCCTTCGCCGGCTGCCACAAAGCCTTGGGTGGGTGCCAAAAGGGGCTCCCCGCTGCTGGCCCCCTCTGTACAATCCCGGGGGGGGGGTTTCCATCCTGGTTTCCCCCTCAGCGGGGGCAGCTCCGTGGAGTGTCCCCGTCCCACCCGACGCAGGTGCTGTCGACGGGGGCGTTACATTTGAAGAGCTGATGAAGTGCCATGAAAGCCGTGTCAGCTCCTTGTCAGGGAGGGGAACGCACCGGGGCTGGGGGCGAGGGGCTGAGTGACGGCCGGGGACCGCCTGCAGACAGCCCATCAGTCACAGCGGGAGCACCGGGGGCGGCCGCCGGGCACCCACCCGGGCGCTGCGGGCACGAGGGGGACGGCGGCGACTTGCGGGGAGGTCACAGCGAGCCTCCGTGGGGGGAGGCAGGGGCCAGGGGGTGTCATGGCACAGCCAGAAACCGCAGAGCCTTCGGGGGGGGGGGGGTCTGGGTGCTCCTTGCTCGCTCCCTGGGTGCTGGGCTCGGTCTCACCCTTCTCCCATCGCCTCTGCTCCCCGGAGTGCGTTTCGAGCCGAGGCGCCGCGAAGCCTCCAGAGGTGCCCAGCTCCAGGCAGTGACGTGTCTCAGCCCCAAGCGCAGGAGCTGCTGCCTGCCTTCGGGGGCAGATTTGGAGATTTCAGCCCAGGCTGAGCCTCCCGGCAGGCAGAGCGGCTCCGAGCTTTGCTCTTCAAAGCCGAGGACTCGCTTCAGCCCCCAGCGCCGGCGGCTCCGCGGCTGCCTGCTGCTTCAACGCATTTATCGCCTCTTGGCACCCTCCCTCCCCGCTCCACGCTGAATCGGGAATTTCTCGCACGGCTGCGGGGCCGCGTGGGGGGAGCGGGGACGGTGCCGGGCTCAGCACCCCCACGCTGCCAGAGGCTGGGGGGTTTTGTGGGGTGGGTCCCCGCCTGCGAGCCGGGGACCGCGGCACGCTCCGGGATCCGGCTGGGCTGCGGGAGCTGCAGGTCCTGCACGGCTTCAGCCTCCTCCGTCTCTTTTCGTGCTTCATCTCCCCACCCGCAGAGCATGAAGGCCGGCCGGAGGCTGTGGTGCTGGCTGCACCAGCTCAGCCCCCAGTGCCCATCGCCGTGGCCTCGGGGCTCCGCTCTGCCCGGCCGGAGCAGCGCGGGGACCCGCAGCGGGGAAGCACCGGGGCGAGCGTGCCTCTCCGCCGGTATAAATAAACGTGAAATGATCGTCTGTTCATCGGGGAGCATCCAGCCTTTCCTCCCTTTCCCTTGGCTAATTAATTTAATGGCTTTATGATTGCAAAGAGATTAGTTAGGAGCTATATAATCTATATATAGAGGTACGGAGGGGGCTATAGATAGCACGTCAAAGGGAGAACGGCCCCCGCGCCCCCGCAGCTGGCAGCGCAGGCAAGGCCTCGGGTACGGAGCCGGGGTCCGGACCCACCGCAGTCCACGAGGCGTGCCCCCAGCTTGAGGGGGGCTGGGGGCGAGCAAGGGCTGGGTGCTCTCGGGTGCCCATGGGGGTGTCATTGCCAGCACGGGGGGGCCGTCGGGAGCCGCGCCGCCGCCCCCGCGCCGCTCGGCCTTTGTGCCGCGGTCGCCTTTGGCTCTCCAGAGGCAGCGAGCTGCGGATTGACTTTGACAAACACAGCCCAGGAGCTGCGTCTTGGCGGATGCAAATTATTCAGCAGCTCTGGGGAAAAACGCTCCCGACACCGCACCGGGGGGGTGTGGGCTGCAGCACCCTGTCACATCCCCCCTCCCGGGTCCCTGCTGCCACCAGTACCCCCCCGGGGCGCAGCAGGGCGCAGGGCGCGCATCCGTGCGGCCCCGCACCGGGTGCTGGAGAGGGCAGCGGGCACGCGGCTGAGCCACGGGCTGTGTGCGCGTCCCCGCCATGCAGGGAGATGTGCTCAGCCCCAGCTCTTTGCAGGATTGCAGCTCGCTCCTCAGGGCCGGTCTGGGCAGGAGATTAAGCTATAAACACGACTCCGAGCCGTGTGCTGGGGCTATTCCAAAATTGGCCGGGAGCTGATAATAAAGGAGATGAAGATCTGGAAATGTCTCCAGGGGTTGTTTTGCAGATCTGATTTGCCAGACTCCGGGCAGGTAGAGCTTGCAGAAAAGCCTGTTGTCAGCTGAGATTCAATTCATGCTCAGAAAAAAAGAAGCAGCGAAGCCGTTCTTGGCAGCGAGCCGCGGGCAGGGCCGTGCTCTGCGCGGTGCCGGGGCGGCACGGAGACAGGGCGAGGAGCCCGTGGGTGCCCGTGGGTCGGACGGCCCAGCCTGGTGCAGGACGAGCTGGTGCTGACCCAGGTGGGAGGCATTTGGGGGGAGAACTGGGGCTCAGCACCTCTCTCCTCGCTGCCAAAACGCCTGCAGCCGCCTGGCTGCGTGTGCCCGATGGAGAGGCGCTGGCGTGGCCTGGGGACCCATCCTGATGGCAGCGATGGAGGTTTGGGGCCCACCCCCTGCCCGCTGTGCTCCTGACCCTGTAGGTGAGCTCTGCCTTGGCTTCGCAAAGCCCAAAGCCCTCCGAGGGCTGAGTGGGAGAATCCTTGAGGGCAGAAGGGGACCAGGAGGCGAGGGGAGAAGTCGCTTGGAGCCATCGCTTCCGGAGGTGGCGTTTCAGCAGATGGAGGAGCGGAGCCGGCACTGCAGCCGCTGCTGTCTGAGGAGGATGTGAGAGAAATGCGAATATGGAGAGGCTGCTGCGGCTGCCTCTGGTGCCCCCCGAGATCTTAACCAAACACCAGTCTGGGGCCGGTGACCCGGAGCTGGCTCCTTGTACCAACGCCACCAGCCCTCGGAGGTGGCAGGCGCCACTTTCAGGGCTCCGGGATCGTTTCAGGGTGCCACCAGCCCCGCGCCGTCACCGCCGCCTCCTGTCGGGACGGCGACGCGGCCCCCTGAGCTCTGGCAGGAACGTGCCTGCACCGGGCTCTCCCGCTGAGTCCTCCAAACACCGAGCCATATTTTTATTCTGAGGGTTTTGGCATTAATATTTATCTATCAGCAGCTTGTAATTAGGCCTTTCAATGACGCTCCTGTAGTTGGTTGAAGTAGATAAATGCAGATGATCTGCGAGTGGAGCGGCAGGCTTGCTTGGGTATGTGCTTCGCGTCTAGATTGATAGCGGGGCTCCGTTAAAATTTTCCATGATGCTTTTCCCCGTGCCACCGCTCCTGCCCAGCTGGCTGGGCCGTGGTGACCGCCGTGCCAGGGCGCGGGGGGACGCAGCGGCACGAATTCCCCCTCCAGGCTTTTAACTCTGTGTTTTCCCAACATTTTGGGGGGCTTGGCGACTTTCTGTGGCGGGGATGAGCCGGGCAGGAGAGAGCCAGAGCCAGGGCCAGGCGGTGCAGGGGGCAGAGGGCTGCTGGAGCAGGGTCCCCCAGGACAGCCACCACGGTCCCCAGCGAGTCCAGCCCTGTCCCCACCAGCCCGGTGGTGATGCCGCCTGCACAGGGACGTCTCCGTCTCCCCATCCCTGGGGCACTGCAGGCCGGGTCGCACCGTGCCCTAACAGGGGCTCCCGAGGCAGGTCGCACAGCACCGCGTCCGTGCCCGTGCGTGGCACCGCGGGCACCATCCTGCCTCCTGCAGCGGCTCGGTGCGGCCGCCTCTCGGGCAGCGCACGGCTCCGCGCCGGCATCCCGGGCCCGGTGCAGCTGCCGCCGTGGCAGGAGCCGCTCGGGTTCCTCCCGGCCCCGCGGTCCCTCTCCTTGCTGCTTCCCATCTGCTGTATTATTTCAGCATTTAATTATTTACCGCGGGCTGTGTGGGCGGCTGTACAGAGGCAGTTATTGCTTAATTGAGCTACTTGACTCCGGCGCTGCCAAAATAATAACACGCACACAAAATATGGGCCCCGGCCGCGCGGCCCTGGGGGGACAGCCCTGTCCCCGGGGTGCTGGGGGCATCGCCCACCGCCTCTCCCTGTGCACGATGCCCACCTCGGCCCCGATCCCATGGGCATGGCTCCGCCGGCTGCTGCGGGACCCAGCCGGGACCGAGGAGCCCCGTGGGAGCAGCACACCCTGGTGCGTGCGGAGCGGGGGGTTCCACCCCCAGCCCGGGCTGGGAACGTGGATATTTGCAGCATTTCCCTGCTCCCAGCCCTGGGCTCTGCGTGTCCCCTCCGCCACCGATTTCCTGTGACCTCCCCATCTGCTGCCAGGCCTCGGTGTCCCCGGCCCCTCCGCTGGCGGGGGGGGAGGCTCCATCCATCCCGATTTCTGAGAACGAGGAGCTCCGCGGATGAGAGCGCGGGGTAATTGATGTTACGACGGGATCCAGCAGGATGCAGATTGTGGCAGAGCAAACATCTGCCCGCTCCTCTTCGGGGAGCCCTGGGAAGGGGAGAGGAGGCTGCGGGGCTGCTCGCGTCTGTCCCTGCAGCGGGGCCGGGGACGATGGAGGAGATGGAGGAGACGGAGGAGCGATGAAGTGGCAGGAGGGAAGCAGGGGTGACCCGGGTGGGTGTGCTGGGGGGGCACAGGGGTGTGTTTGTGCCCACCTGTGTGTGGCATGCACGCAGCCAGGGGAATGCCTGCACCTCTGTGGTGTGTGGGTTCTGTGATGGCACAAGGGGGCTCAGGGTTTCTAGAGGGAAGGGGGGCTCTGGCATGGCAGGGCGAGGTGCACAGGGGCTGGGGATGCAGCTGAGGGCTGGGACGGGGGCTGCAGGCTGGGTGCTCGCGGGCAGGGTGGGTGCTCGTGGTGCTGGGGGCGTGGGACCGGGGCTGGCTGGACGCAGCTCCCACCACGCTCCCCGTCTCCGCGCGCTCTCTCCAAGCCGTCACGTTGGAAGCAGCGATTTGTCAGCCTCTAAAGGCTGCCGGGACTGCGTGTGCCTGGAGGTGATGGCTTCTGGTGGGTAAGGGATGGCGGCCATAAATATGCTCCGTGATGCTCCTCTCCGTGGCAAAGCAGCCAGGCGGGGACCTTCGTCTTGGCTCAGCGCATCCATCACTTGACCCCGCGCCGCAGCCCTCTCCCGGCGTCCCCGGGCTGTGGTGGCGGGGACTGTGGGGACAGAGGGGACAGCAGGGACAGCAGGGAGCTCGGCCGCACTCCTCCTTGGTCCGCGGGGCCAAGCTCGATGCATGGGGCAGGATGTGTGCGGGGTGCAGGGAGTTCCGAGGGGCTGGAAGGGCGCTTTGGGGTCCCTGTCCCCGCAGGGTGTTGGGGTTGAGCCCGAGGTGGGTGAGCCGGGTGTGGGACAAGGACAGGGCCACCCTGATGGGGACACCGTGGGGCTCGTGGGTCCCTAACGAGGGCAGCGAGTGGCTCGGGGTGATTCCTGCCCCTGCATGGGGGGACATGCGGAGGGGAGGTCAGAGCTGCGCCCCCAGCATGCTGCCTGCGCTGGGACCCCGTGGGGCTGGGTGCGACCCCTCTGGGACCCTGGGACACCGAGCTCCAGGGCATGGAGCGAGGCTGGTGCGTCATGTGCAGGGAGCTGGGTGCAGCTGGGGACAGCTTGGGGTTGTCCCCAGCCCCGTGGAGGTCACCAAGCCCCCCAGGCTGCCCTGTGTCTGCGGAGCCCCCGCAGTGAAGGCCGTGGCCGAGCCTGTGCCTCCCACCGGTGGGGAAGCGGTTGTGCGCAGAGAAATAAATTAATTAAAGCCATCAAATAAAACAGCACAACAGCCCCAGTGGGATCCTCGCTAATGCATTCACTGGTTGCATTTAGGTATTAATGCCCTGACGGGAGGGCTTTAATTATGAGCCTTTAAGCCCGGCTTCCTCCCCCCTGCCTGAGCATCCCCGGCGAAGCCACCCAATGTCCTCGCGATGGCACCGGGCCCTGCCACCATGTCCCCGTGTCCGACACCGTGTCCCTGTCCCAGCCACCCTCCCGATGCCTCGCCGGGGCCCACCGCAAGCATCTCTGTGTTAGCACGAAGCCAGCACAGGGAGGTGAGCCCCCCCCGCACCCCCCTGCGCTGCCGTAACCCGCCGAGAGCCGGGGGCGGCGGGGGCAGAGCGCGGCGCGGGGAAAGAGGCCGGCGTGTTGTGGGTTTTGATAAATTGTTGATAATCTCGGATCCTGGAGGAGCTCGTGGGATTTCTTCCTTATTCAGAAAAAGAAGGAAATGCAAATGTGTGAACTTAGGAAGCCCCAGTTATCTCGGCGCACAAGCGTGGCGCTTTCTGCCAGGCTCCTAAAGCTGCGGCACGCTCCATGGCTTGGGGGAGGTGGGGGCAGCTGGGGCTGTGCCGGCACCCAGGGGGCTTTTTGGAGGCTGCACTGGGCGAGAGGGTGCTGGAGGCGGGTGCTGGAGGGGGGGGGGGGGGGGGTTCCAGGCACGGTCTGACCCAGCGCCTCTCCCCGGGCTCCCTTTGCCCATGTGCTCCAAAAGCCTTCGTGCAGGGCTGCGGCTGCTGCTGCTGCTGCCGCTGCTGCTGCCGCTGCTGCCGCTGCTGCTGCTGCTCCTCGTCCTGCTGGGGCTGCCCCTGCCTGGCCCTGCTCTACCACCTGCAGCTTTGCCTCCATGGGGACAGGATTGGACAGCAGGCTTTGTGCAATTCACCCATCTATCGCAGGCTGTAACAGCCTTAATACCACCCTGGTTAGAAATTAAAAGGGGGAAATAAGCGGGTGCTGTGCTTTAACGCCAGCGGTGGGCGCAAAGGGAGGGACGGGGACGTGCCGAGGAGCTTTAGTTAAAGTTTACTGAAGCTCATCCCCGGGGAGGGGAGGGAAGGTGGTGCCAGGGCCATTTTGGGGTTGGGGTGCCCAGGATGAGCCTGGGCCCTGCGGGGCTGCCGTCGGCCTCCCCATCACGAGAGGCTTTTATTGAGACGTGGGGTCAGAGGCAGGAAAAGCTGCAGCCTCCCTGCGGCCCCCGGCCAGGACAGGAGGGAAGGGGCATTTGTTTCTCTGCCAAATGTATTTATTGCTCCTGCATGCTAGCTTGCGCACCTAATTGTCTTTTAATTGCGATGTAGCTGTATCCCATTGTGGCTTAATTAGCAGCATACCTTATCGGTGGCGCCGCTCGCGGAGCCCCGGGCTCGGTGCCGGGTGTGGGCGGCTCCTGGGGCATCGACCGGAGGAACAGAGGGCACCACGTCTGAATACAGGCGAGGGAATTGGGGCCTGGGATGGGCACGAAGCTGATACGAGATATGGGAGGCGCTTGGGGAGCAGCAGAGGGGCCCCGCTGGGTGCCCAGAGAGACCCCGGCTTGGCTGTCGGGGCTCAGCCCTGGGTGAACCATGGCTGGGGAGAGCCGGTGCTGCCCCCAGCGATCGGGGCCGCTCGCTTGTGTCCCTGCAAGTGTGCCCGAGAGTGCTGTGCTGTGTCCGTGCCCTCCCTGAAATGATGATGGGGAAGGATCGGTCTGCGGCGCTGATCGGCTCCGCGGCTTCCTCGTGGCCCTTAATTTATTGGGCTGTTATTTTAACTGTACTTTAAAGCAGAGCTGTAGCCAGGAAGTGGCTCTCTGAAGAGCCCATCTCGGGGCTTTCTCTCCATTTCCCATCAATGAGTCGGACGTAACAAATCTGCTGTTTATAAATCAGCCTCCAGTTCCTCCTGCTGCTCTGTGGTTACCTCCCGCTGCCTGCGGAGCCGCGCGGGGCTATTTCTGACTCATGCATCATCGCGGCAATGAAGAGCCGGGCACCGGGGCTTCGCTGGCAGCTCGCTCGGTGATGCATGAAGTGCAGCGAGCGCGTCGTGCTCGCCAGCGCCTGCCCCGGCCCGGGATGCTGCTGGTCGCTGAGGACGGCTCCTGCGTACCGGCGGCGTGGGCAGGGGGATGCCGGGGGCGGTGCGAGGGGCCGGTGGTGCTGGCACGCTGCGGGGCACCAAGGCTCAGCCCTGCTGCCCATCCTGGTGAGGGGCCGCGTGCCTGGGGAAAGCCAAAATCCTCCGAAACCGGTGGGAGTGAATCCTCCAAAGCCGGTGGGAGCGAGCCCGGCCGGCGCCTTGTTGCAATCACCGCGTTTTCCCCTGGGATGCGCCAACCCCGACCTCGCCCCTGCGTTACAGGACCAGGGACGTTCGGTGCTGGAGAGCGCAGCCCGAAGCGCTCGTCTGCTCCTTCTCCTCCAGGTGTCATGTCCTGGTTAGCGAGAGGCCGGTCGGCTTGGTCTGAGCATTTTCCAGCCCGGGGGCCTTGCCAGCTGCTGCCAAGGGGCCGCCTTGGTGCGGGTGCTGCCGCCCGGACACCCCCTGGCTGTGATTCCCCGTCCCAGCCCCACCATCCCACGGGAGCCGCCGGCCCCGCTGCAGCAGGGGGGCGAGCGCGGCCGCTGGTTCTTCCCCGCCATCTCCATCCCCGTCATCATCTGCGTGGTTTTTCCATCTGAGCTCTTGTAAAATTCGAACCGAGGAGCCGCCTTCGGAGGTGGCAGCTGCCTTCGCGCGGCTGCGAGTGCCAGCAGCAGCGGTTCCGATCGCACGGCTGCGGGCGGGGGATGAGGTGATTCATGCCGGAGGGGCTCTCCGTGCAGCAGATCTGCCCAAAAAATAGTTGTCAGGGCTGGTTTGTGTGCGTGTATTTTCCCACCAATAAACTTCTGCCACAATTACCCCATTTTTTATCTTTATGGCCTTCGACGCTGCAGGAGATATTGGATCCATATCAGAGCAAAAGAGGACATGAAAAAAGCTACTAAAAGCAGAGAGGAAATCTGTCAAGCCGTCGGGTGAAATACGCTATTTTGATTAAGCATTCAGCAGGTAACCCAAACATAATTTACGGCGCTTAAGCAGCCGCGCGCCGGGCTCCGCTCGCGCCGGGAGCCGCATCCCTCGCAGAGCACCGGGGCGGCATCGCGGGGAGCGGGGACGGCTTCGGGGCTCGGGGCTCTCGTGGGAGCCCTGCCTGGCCCCAGGGCTCTCGTGGTCACCCTGCCCGGCCCCAGGGAAGCCCTCCCGTGCTGGGAGGCCGAGGGAACACGGAGGCAGCTTGGTGGTGCTCACGGAGGAAGAGCTGTAACCGTGCAGCCGCCGGGGACTGTGGCTTTTGGGAAGAGCTCGGTGGCTCCAACCTTGTCTCTCCTTTTTGGGGAGAAAGCGATCGGCCTACCAGTCCTGACGCACCCGCCTTGCCCAGGAGGGGATTTGCAGAGGAGATGGGGAGAAAATGAGACGTGGGGGTGACGTGTTTGGGCACCCCTGCCCTCCCAAGCACACCCACAGATGGGGCGCTGGAGGTGGCACCCACATCCCTCCCCACACAGGCGCCGCGGGCAGGCAGGCACAGCACCGGGGGGCTCAGCCCCAGACCCAGGGGGGTTCCTGCTGCCCAGGGCCCCTCCAGGCATCGGGGGCGGCTGTGACGGAGCCTCGGTGGCCGGGCCCTGCGGAGCGCCGGGAGCCTGCGCGCCGATGGGTGCCGGGCTGCCATTCAGCAGCACTTAATGAGCACTTGCAGTGTTATGTAAATTTGCTCTTCACTTTCACTCCGATGAATCCAATAAGATGAGGTGCCCTTTATTTTTTTTTTTTCCCTTTCTCTTTCAATCTCGGCACAGATCATCTTTTCTTTCCCCCCTTTCCCTTTCGTTTAGCAGCAGAGGGATCGCGCTGAGCGGCTGCAAAGCGATGCGCAGGTTCACAGGCAGCCGGGTGCCAGCGCTGCGGGGAGCAGCTGTGCCTGCAGCCCCTGCCCAGCCTCTTCCTCCTTTTCAGGGTTTTTTCCTCCTTTTCAGGGGTTTTTCCTCCTTCTCAGTGGTTTCTCCTCCTTTTCAGCGGCCAGCACGTGCTTGGCTTTAAGTATCGTGAAACGAGGGTAGTGCGGGGACCGGGCGGAGCGCAAGGTGCTTTGCTTCGCGCGCATCCGTCTCCTGGAAGCACTTTGTAGTTCCTTTCCCCGGTAATTATTCTTGGTACAAGAAAGCATCTCGGCAGCTCTAAGACCTGGGAGGAAATGTGTCAGTCATATAATGATTTTCTTGATATTTCCCCCCCCTTCAAATGAAAGTTGGCTAATGGTTCGTTTCGAAAAAAATAATTGCCGCTGATTTCTCCAAATTGCAGAAAATGTATTAATGACACTTTTCAAGACAGAAATAACACAATTTGCATTTAAATGTGCCTAATCTTTGCAAACTCCACTTGGTATTTTCTTGCAGACACATAAAATACCGAGCGCTCCGGCGCACGGCGCGGGTGCTGCGGCGCTGGAGGACGCTGAGCAGCGGTGCAGGGGCGCAGGTGCAGCCGGGGACGCCGGCGGGGCGGTGACAAGGGGTGGCCAGGGGTGGCTCTGCGAGCTGCTGGGCTTGGGGCGGCTTGGCTTTATTAATAACCTGCCCCTTGATTGCTATCGCTGCCTCGTTAGCGGGAGCCCAGGGGAACTGATAACTCAGCATGGGATGGAGGCGCTGGGGTGTGATGGCGCTGGGTGGGGGCGCTCGGAGGAACCGCTCCCAGCTCCCACCGTGGCCCCGTGGGCACCGCACGGCCTCGACGCCTTCCTGGCATGGCCCCGGCCCCGGGAGGGATGCGACTGGGATGTGCTGGGCTCTGTGGGCACATCCAGGCACGGCCACGTCCCTGCATGGCCCCTGCTTCCCCCTTTCGCCCCCAGGCCCCTTGCCACACACCCGCTCTCCCCTCTACTGCAGCCGGCGGCGGTGCTGCCGCGGTTTCGTTCTGCATTAGGCAGAATCGCGTTCGGTTTTAGGAGCTGAGAACGGGCTCAGGGCTGTTGGAGTCAGGCTTTCGCTGGCTTTGGCAGGGCAGAACCGTGGCGAAGGAGCTAAGAGCAAAATCCTCCTCGTAGCTCCAGCGGGAGATAAGAGCAGCAGAGACACCGCGGCAGGTCCTGGCTCCGATTTCGCTCCTCCCCGGGGCCAAACATTCCCAGCCCCTCGTGCCCTGGGCCGGGCTGCCTGCGCAAGGGGAAACTGAGGCACGGGGCGGCAGGGCACCAGTGACCGCGGGGTGGTGTGGGGCTCGGGTGTCCCCAGCCCTGGGACGCCTCCCTCCCGCCCTTGTCCCCCAGTGTCCCCACTTGCCCCGCGTGCCGCCGCTTCCCCGGCGCTCCCCCATAAATCTCCAGGCACTGACCCCTCCCCAGCAGGGTCCATCGATTTTCCGATGGAAATCTCCTCTCGTGCAGTGACAAGCTTCGTGCTGCCCGAATTCGGGTTTTTAATGGGGTCCCAACGGTGCAGGAAGGCCCGGGCAGGGCAGGCGAGGGGCTGGGTGGGCGCAGAGCTGGGTGCTGGCCCCGTGCCGCTCGCTGCCACCCCCAGAAGGCCGGGGACCCTCGACAGCCCCCCTCTCTCCTCCTGGAGTTATTTTTCCCCTCTCCTCCTCTGTTTTCATTGCAAACAGCTTGCCTTTGAAATTCAAATGTCGCTTTAGCCCTTTCCTCACCCGCTCCAGGAATATCTCCCTTTTCATCTGAAAATAATTAACAAATGAACAAAACTCCTGTGTGAAATTAAAAATCCTGCCCAGAGGTGACCTCTGGAGCCCGGCGCTCGCTGCTGCTGGCTTGGTTCAGGTGTTTTCTCCCACTCGCTGCCCGACTTCAGAAGGGCTCATTTACACCTCCCTTCCCTCCTCTCCCTAATTGCATCAAGCTGCATCCCCCCCAGAGCTGCTCCTCGCTCCCGGCCGCCCCAGGGGCTCCCAAGCCCCCAGCCCCTTTCAGCCCCGTGCCCCCCTCGTCCCGGGGGTCCCCTGGGGCCGTGCGGATGTCAGGTCTCACAGCCGGGCTCGGTCTGGCCGTGCGGCAGCTCGATGCAGGGCTGAGGTCGGGCGCCGTGGGAGGATAATTGTTGGTGATCACTAACGAGGAGCCTCGCGCAGCACCTCGGCTGCCCTCGCTGCTCGCCCTGCAGGGCTGGGGGTGTCCCCGCACCGCTCCTTTCCAGCCAGCCCTCATTTGCTCCGTGCTTTCCTGCCCCGGTGCTCGCTGCCTGCGGCTGCTGTGGGCCCTGCAGGGCTTTGTCCCCGCGTCGCTGCTCCTCCGGGGGGTGCCCGGTGCCGTGGGCCCTTCCTGCACCCACCCGTGGAGCAGCCAGCCCGAAATGTCGTCCCACGGGAGCGACGTGATGGCCCCGGCAGGACGCGGGAAGCCTGGCGGCGTTGTTCTGCTCTGGGTGGACGTGGCTGGGGTCGAGGAGCAGCGATGCACAAGTGAGCGGGGCGGGGGCTGCCGGGCACACCCCTGCCGGGTGCTCGTGCCGAGGGGAGGAGGAGGAAAAAGCCTTTCCTGGTACGGGCAGGGGCTCTGCTGGCCCTGAGTCCAGCTGGACGCCGTCCCCACGTGTGGGATGAGTGGTTGCAGGTGGGACACCCGTGGGATATTGGCTCGGTGGCAGCTCTGCCAGGATGAACCATCCCCGGCAGCCCGCGGGTTCCCGTCGGCTCCCGTCCTGGCTCTGGGGAGCAGGGAACGAGCAGCCCCCCCCCCGGCAAAGGCAGCAACCGCCCGTAATTAAACCAAGTGGGAAAGGTTGCCATGGCACCAAAAGCGAAGAAACGAAGCTGCACCTTCACTGCTGCTCCAGAGCCTCGGGGTGGGGCGAGCTGCTCCGCCTGGGGTGGCGGGGTGCTGCGGGGCACCCCGAGCCCCCTCCGCTTGCCCCTGTCCCCTCCCCGTATCTGGGGGGGGGGGGGGGGTCAGCGGTGTCGGGATGGGGCAGCGGTGCTGTGGCCCCGGGGCCGTGCCGTGCCTCTTCCCTGGGGAGCTGGGGCTGTTCCCCGCGGGCTCCCCGCTCCATCCTGCTCTCCCCGTGCCCACGCAGCGCCCCGTGCCGTGGGGCCACGTCCCCATCTCTGTGAGGCCCCCCCCCCAGGCTTGGCACAGTGCAGGTGGCCCTCGGGGGCTCTCCGAGGGGCTGATGCGGACCCCAGCCTGGGGGCTGCCAAAATCTGGGGGGACGGCAGCATCCCCCCCACCCCAACTTCTCCCTGCACCTGCAGGCACCCCGTGAGCCGCTCCATCACATCGCGTCGTCCTGGCAACGGGCGAGGATGCTGCAGAGCCAGCCCCGGGCTGTCCCCTCCGGCTACGGGGGGGGGACACCCCCTTCACCGCCCTCACCCCCCCAAAAAAAAAACAGCCCCTGGAATGGGACCCGGGGGTCCCCAGCCAGGCGGAGGGGGGAGTGCTCAGCCCCGGGGACCGTCCCCTCTCGCTGCACTCCCCCAGTGCCCGCGGGATCCCCGTGCCTGGTGGCGGTTGTGTCCCCTTGTCCCCCAGGTCGCCGGGGGCTGTGGCTGTTTTCCAGGCGAGGAGCTGGCGGCGCGCAGGAGCACCAATTAGTTAATTACCGGCAGGCCACCAGGCCGTTAAGCCATCACCGCGGGGCTCTTCTGGGACACGAGCAGAGGGGCTGGGGGGCTCCTGCTGGGGCTGGGGGCTAGGTACAGCCCCGGTTGGGGCGGGTGGTGTTTTGTCCTGCCCGTGGGTGCAGGGAGAGGGGCTGAGGTCTGCGTGCGGGGTCAGGACGGCGCCGCCGGTCTGCCCCTGCTGCCACCCTCTGCAAACGCAGGAATTTCGCACAAACTTGACAATGGCACTGAAAGAGCCAATTTAGACCGGGGGATGAGCAGATGTTCCAATTATACTCATTTGGGCAAATTTCCCCCATTGAAAAGCCCCTTGGATCAATCCTTTGTGTACGGAACTGAAATGCCTTTCACACCCAGCTTAATCTCGTTAGCGCCACGGCAGCTCCCGGCCGGAGGCTTTGGGGTGCTGGCTGTGCCCTGCACGAGGTGCACCCCGAGGTGCCGTGTGGGTGGCGAGGGGGAGAGGGCATTTTTGGGGAGCTTCCCTTCATCGGAGGGCTTTCAGGGCAGGGACGGTGCCTCTGCTCCTTGGGGCCCTGGTGAATGGGGCTGGATGTCGGCTCCAGCCGCAGCCCAAGGGATTTTAGGGGTGCTGGTGGTCCAGGGGGCTCCGGAGGGGTCTGGGATTTTCCGTGAGCCTCCAGCTCGTGCCCATCCGCAGCCCCGTCCGCTCCTGCGGATGCTGTGCCCAGGCTGGGTTTTATTTTTGCCTCTGCCCCACATTTCAGGCTCGTTCCTTGCCCTTTCTCTGGCCTTGTCCTCCTGTTGTGTTTCTGCCACGATAAAAATAGCCGAGGAGGTGCTAAAATAGCATTAAGGCGCTTGAATATGCAAATGCTCCGTGCTTGCCCCGTCGCCTCCTCCATTTCAGCAGGACCGATGCTTTCCTGCCCAGCCCAGCCCCAGGAGGCTGCTTCAGAGCAGGGAGCTCGGGGGCACGGAGCCGGGCGGGGGGCGAGGGGCTGGGTGCCCTGCAGTGCTGCTAAAGCTCCCCGGCAGCTCCTAAAAACCCTGGTTTCTGGCCCAAACCTGGCGAGTGCCACCGCTGGCACCGGCAGCAGCGTGTGGCTCCCTCTGGATGGCCCTGGCCGTGGCACCGCTGCGCCCCGTCCCACCGACAGAGCTGTCCCGGTGCCACCTTCCCCTTGCTGGGAGCAGGCACGGCGCCGTGGAGCGCGGCTCTGCCCACAGATGGAGAGCTTCCCGGCCCCGCTCCGATCCCTCCGGTCGGCGGGGGATATCTCAGGAGCGCTGTCACCGGGCCCTGGCTGCTCCGCGGGCAGCCGAGACGGGGAGGGAATTACACACTTGGAGGAGCTGGCAGAGCTCCCTCAGGGGGCCTGTCAGGGACTTCGAATCCATCCTTGTTTTTTTCCTTCCCATCAGAAATTGCAAAATGTGGCTGCTGTGTGCTGGCGGTGCTGGCACCTCCGATTCCTGGCCGGGGGGGCCTGGTTGCTGCCCCTGCTGCTCCGCACCCCTTCCCTGGCCGGTGCCGACGTGCGCCTGTGCCCCACGGGGGCTCACGGCTGCGGGGCCGCGATGCCTGAGTCGTGCCCCCCGTCCCGGTGAGCAGTGCCCGTGCTGGGTGCTGCACCCACCGGGCTGGAGGCTCCAGGGATGGGCTGGGGGGGCCGAACCCAGCCTGGGAAGCCCCCCCCCAGATAAGGGATGGAGCCCGCTGCCCCGTCAGGTCTCTGCCCAGCTTCCCAGGGGGAGCCACAGCTCTGGGCATCGGGGCTGGTGCGTTGGAGAGGGGCTTTGCAAACCCAATGGCCTGGATTTGGTGGGTGCAGTGGTGCTGGCCCACCTGCAGGTGACATAAAGGACTGGCAGCTTCGTCTCCCCGTCCCCCTCCGGGCAGCTCCCAGCTTGAGTTTTGGGAGCAGCCGCCAGGCACGGTGCTTGACCTGCACCCCGTGCACCAAGCACCAGTTGGTGCCGGCCGCGGGGAGCAGCGGGGGCATCGCGGGGACCTGGGGGGCTGCGAGAGCTGCGGCCCCCTCCCCATCCCACGGGCATCAGGGTGAGCTCAGCCCGGCCGTGGCCGTGCCCCCTCGGCCCTGCCTGGCTCCCACACCAGGCTGGGGCTGGCAGACGGCGCAGGCCGCATTTACACGGCGATATTTAAAGCCCGACCGGGTGGGAAGCGAAGGAATCAATTTCCCAAGTGGGAGGGCGGGGTGTTATTTTTATATATCATTGGATACGCAGCTTAAATCTGGCCCTAGAAAGTGGAGAGGAAACGGGTGGGGAAGGGAAATCACGTCCTGGCGCTGTCGCAGGCTCCGGGCGAGCTGGCAGAATCGCGCCTGGGGTGGCGGGAGGGGACGGGGACCCCTGCGGCGTCGCCATCGGGTCCGTCCCTGCAGCCCAGGAAGCTGCAGCGAGCGCTGGGTGCAAAACGCAGACGGTGAAAGGGAAGAAAAACCCATCGAGGCTGTGTCGGTGCTGGGAGCTGCTCAGCACGGGGCTCCCAACCGGGGCTGGGGCCACCTTATCCCATGGCTGCTGCCCCCCCAGCTCTGCCCAGCGGGGCGCAGGCTGCATTTTGGCCCCAGCCCCTCGGCACCCGGTGCCCCGGGGCCCTGAGGGTCCGTGCAGGTCGTCGAGCTGCCCGGGTGCTGCGGGATGCTGGGGGTGCTGCAGGTGCTGTGGTGCTCAGCCCGCACCACAGGCAGCCAGGGGCCGATCCTGCGCCGTGCCGGCTCCGGCCCTCCTGCCCCTGCCAAGGGAGCAAACAGCCGGGGACGTGCCATCTCCCCACTGCCGAGCCGTCTTCTGTACTTAATTAATTAGTGTTTGTAAAGCTCCGGGATCCTTGGCTGAAAGGCGCTATTAGAAGTGCAAAGTGTTGTTATTAATAATTTACATAAGCCGTTCTGCTGCCTCTGTTTGGCTGCCGACGCCTGCGATGCCGATACCGCGACAGCTCGGCTGCGGCCGGGCTGGGCTCCACCAGTGGGGTGGGATGGGATGGGATGGGATGGGATGGGATGGGATGGATGGGATGGGATGGATGGGATGGGATGGGATGGGATGGGATGGGATGGATGGGATGGGATGGGATGGGATGGGATGGGATGGGATGGGATGGGATGGGATGGGATGGGATGGGGTGGATGGGATGGGATGGGATGGGATGGGATGGGATGGGATGGATGGGATGGGATGGATGGGATGGATGGGATGGGGTGGGATGGGATGGGATGGATGGGATAGGATGGGATGGGATGGGATGGATGGGATGGGATGGGATGGGATGGGATGGATGGGATGGGATGGGATGGGATGGGATGGGATGGGATGGGATGGGATGGGATGGGATGGGATGGGATGGGATGGGATGGGATGGGATGGGATGGGATGGGATGGATGGGATGGGATGGATGGGATGGATGGGATGGGATGGGGTGGGATGGGATGGATGGGATGGCATGGCATGGCACGGATGGCATGGGATGGATGGCATGGGATGGCATGGAGCCGGCCCCTAGCTGCTTCTCTGCAGCCGTGGCAGGCAGCCTTCGCCTCCTGGTGCTGCCGGGCACGACGGGCTCCCTGCCCTCGGCACTGAGCATCCCCTCTGCTCCCAGATGGCCCCCGGCTCGTGGCTCGTGTTTTGGGATGTGGCCTCTGCCTCGGTGCTCGTGGGGTTTCCCATGGAGCGGCGCGTGCTGCTCACGGCGGTGCTGGGTTTCGGAGCAGGGGCTCGTTCCACGCTGGTTGTTAATTAAGTGGATCATTCAGAGCCACTAGTAATGTAGTATGTTGTCTTATAATGGGTGAGATTCTGTCCCTGTGCCAGCTTCCATTAGCAACAAAACCCACTTATCTTGTTCCTTCCTATCTCTTCCCTTTATATTTTTATCCTTCCCTCTCCCTGCAAGTCTCTCTCTCCTGTTTTCAGTCCCAGCACTGCAGTAATAATTCTACCAGTCGTCATCTCGGTTGACAAAACACTGTTGATGTGACAGCTCCGAGCTATGAAATCTCCGTTACCGCTCGATAATTAATTTACTAATTGCGTGCGCTGCCTCGCCACGCGGCTTGGAGCCAGCCCTGCAGCTGGCGGAGCCCAGCTGACCTCGGTGCCCGCTGGCCCGGGGGGAGCCACGGGGGGCTCCTGCCCCTGCCGCGGGGATGGGGCTGGCCTGAGGAGCAGAGACACGGGGATGGGGTTGGGATGCGGTCGGGGATGGGGACAGGATGGGGATGGGGATGGGATGGGGATGGGGGTGGGGATGGTTTGGGGTTGGGGGTGGGGATAGGATGGGGATGGGGATGGTTTGGGGATGGAGTTGGGGATGGGGATTGGGATGGGAAAGGGGATAGGGTCAGGGCTTGGGATGTGGATGGGTGTGGAGATGGGGATGGGGAAGAGAAGAGGAAGGGGAAGGGAAGGGAAAGGGAAAAGCCTTTCTGCCCGGCGAGCTGACCTCCTCCCTGGCTGTGCTGCAGTGCATGAAGGCACCTGCCTGCGTCCTCGCACATCCCATCGGAGGGAAGGTTCCCAGGCTGGTCCATTATTTAGAAGGCCAGGCCCTTCCTCGCCTGGCTCCTGGCCAAGAGCTTTGGGTACGTGCTGTGCCCCGGCCCCAGGCACCAGCCGGGACCTGCTGCTGCCTTCGCACGGTGGCCCCGAACCACACCAACCCTGAGCACCCGGCACCCAGCTGGTGTCTTCCCCACGTTAAAGACCTGGCATCTAATTTACGGTGGAGAGTGGATGAAGGGGGGACGGGGGCTGCTTCTCCTCCTGCCAATTCATTTTAAGCAGACTCGGAGACCACGCGAGCCTCCTGCCTGGCTGCGCACACCGGGGCACGCAGCCTTCGCCGTGGCTCGGCTCGCTCTCCCTGTGCCGTCAGGGAGCTGGGGCTTGGGAAAGTTGATGTTTTCTGCACGGGGATTGCTGTTGCTGTGAAATGTTTTGATTTTCTCTGATTGCAAGAGTCAAGATGAACAAAGTCTTTTGGAGGCGATGTAACGAAGAGGCATCTCTCACTTTGACATCGCAACTTGTTTCATTTCTGGAGGGAAGTGTCGCGTTTTGCTTCGTTTTGTTGATTTTTTTTTTTCCCTTTGACGTCTCAAGCCCCAAATGATGCATTTTCATCGGCAGGAAAGCTTTGCCTCCCACGTCTCCAGCAGGAGTCTCGGGCACGGTGCTGCTCGGTGCCTGCCCCACACCGGGGAGGACCTCAGCCGTGCCCCCCGTGCCCTGTCCTTGCCGCAGCACCAGCGAGGTGCCGGCACCGAGAGGGATTTCCGTGGTCCTGACCAAACATCCTCCTGTAGAAAACGATCATTCGTTGGGGCCAAAGTGGTGTAGGAGCTGACTGTGGTCAAAACCACCTAAATCATGACAAACGCACCCCTGGAAGGAGCCCGGCTTCCCACGCTGGCCCCGGGAGGGGAGAGGGATTTCAGGCTGGGCTGTAAGTCCCCCCGATTCGCCCCCTCGCCTTGGCACCGCTTTTACCTTCGCTCAGGGGCTGGGCTGGGCCAGGCCACCCCTGGTGCCACCCGGCTGCTCCTTCCCACGGCAGTGGGTGGGTGCTGGGACCCTGCCCGCGTCCCACTGGGACCACATCCTACAAAGAGCCGGGGGTGCGGTGGCAGCAGCAGAAAGGCAGCACAGCCCCAGGGGCAGGCAGCCACCCCCCGCATCCACCCCCCGAGCCCCCTGCTCGCTCGGCTCTGCCTGGCCGCCGGCACGGGGTCCCGCCGGTGCTGGGAACCTTCCACGTCCTCGCCGGGCAAATAAATAATGGCTTGTCTCCCGAGCCGCCGAGTCGGTTACGTGGTAATTGCTTTCTGGGAGATGCAATTACCGGGCGCTGTGGCGGAACGTGTCGCTGCTGTGCGTTGACACCGGCCTCTTCCAGGAGCCGCCCCGGCCTCGCGCCGGGTCCTGGTGGCACCCCGGGTGCCCTCCCCATGGGCGCTGCTGCGAGTTGCCCACCCCGGGCTCCCCACGCCACTCTTTCCATCCCCTTTCCATCCCCTCCTGTTCATCTCGGTGCCCCCCAGGCCAAGCCCCGGCCGGGGGCAGGTGGCCCCGTGCTCCCCCCTGCTCTCGGGGGGCTGAGGCTGGAGCCCCCGGCCCCGCGCTGCCCCCCCTGGGCTTGGCACCGAGCCCCGCGCCTGGGGAAACGCCGGGCTGTAATTCGGGGTGGGAGAGGAGGGGACGGCGAGGGCGGGCGGGGGCCGCCAGCAGCCGAGGCTGTTTGGGTAAATGAGCGATGGGTTTTAGGCACGGAGCTGTGGCTCTCAGCAGCTTTTGAAGCCTCGGGAAATTTGTCTTTGTGGCTCCGCAAGGTGCTCACGCAGGGAGGGAAATGCATTACAAGCTGAAATGCTTTGAGCGCGGAGAGGAAGCGTTATGTGATTCGGGCCTCGTTCCTCCCAGCGAGAAGAACCTGATGAATACAATATATTGTATTCCTCGCGTTCCTTCGCCTCCCTGTGCCGTGTGTATAAATATGCTCGCTTCCCCCCGCTCCCCGGCAGCCTCGGCCGCGGGCAGGAGCCGGCTGCCGCGCGGTGCCCGCTGCTACCCGGCCGGGCAGGGCTGGGGGGAGCCGGGTCCTGCTGCCAGCCCCGGGGGGGCCCCGTCCCCATCCCCTGCCCCGCACCCCGGTGTCCCCGTCCCCTCCGTCCCCAGGGGTCCGTGCCTGCGGGGGTGCTGCGGGGCCGGGGGTGCCGCCAGCCGCGGCAGCCCGGGAGCTCAGCGTGACGTGTGAGGAGTCGAAAATAGAACCAGCGCCGGGTTTGTTCGTGATAATAAATGGGAGCAAATCGCAAGCAGCGGGTAAGCGGCTGACAAACGCTGGTATTTTAATGTCCTCACAAAAGACCCGTGTGTAAGCGGGACTTTGCATGAGTAATTCCATACATTTTTAATGGTGGGCCCTGGGGGAGAATCAATCACGCTGCGCGTTTGCGTTTCCCTAATGCAAGGCGCAGCACAATGCAATTGGGGTTGATAACGCCGCGCCGAGAGCCGTCGTTTCCCCGGGCACCCGCTAGCAGAGGGGAGGGAGGCGCCGAGCTGCGGGCAGCCTCCGGCTTCCCCGTTACGTGGACGTTTTCCCGGGGACCTTTCCACGGGAAACACCCCGTTGGCAAGCCTGGCTTTCTTCCCCTGCCGTCACTGCCTGGTGCGGGGTTCAGGGCAGGGTTCTCCGGCTCCGTGGGACCAGCCAGGGCTCCGCAGGGGCTTTTGCGTGGAAGCGATGCATCCGGATCTGTGCAGGGAAGCCCCGGGGCTTGGCCCTGCATCATCCTCAGCCTGGCCGTGGGCACCTCGAGGTGCTGGCATCCGGAGCTGCTCCCCCCCAGGACCCACGGACGCACGGGCTGGGTGCTGCCTCCAAGGAGCCTGCGCCTGGTGGCTGCTTCCCAAAGGGCTCCCGGTGCTTGGCAGCACCCCGGGGCCCCGCTGGGGTCCCCCTGCTCACCCAGGGCCGGTGACCGTGCACGGCTCCCTGACCTTGCGGGCTCAGCTGGCGGCGCAGGGGGGCGGCTGGGTGACAGGTAGGGCTATGAATAGCGCTCGGGGAAAAAAACGCCCTTATTGGTATTCTGGACAACGCCGGCTCCGTTCATCTCTGGTGCCAGGGTGCTTAATAAATATTAGCGGAGCCTCTCCGCAAGGAGCCGCGCGGGCAGCAGCACCCATGGGTGCCGCACAGGACCCCATCGCCCGTCCTCTGTGACCACGAGGGCCCAGGGACGCGGGTGGCCCCGCTGCCACACGCTGTGGCGCGAGTGGCAGGAGCCTTTTCTGCAAGGGCAAGCAGCGAGCGTTAGCTCTTTGTGATGGAAATGTAGCCCTGCAGGAGCAAAAGGCTAATGTGCTCCGGGTAGCTGCTAAAACTTCTGCTGGGGATATATAGCACCTCATTTACGATGATATTTTTTATGCTGAAATGGAAGAAAGCAGCTGCTATCTGTACAAACAAAATTAGGCCAAAGGAGGAAAGTAATTTTGTAAAAGAAATAGGGAGATGCAGGGGGAGATGGATAGGAGACAGATGAATAAACACAATCTACATAGAAACTGATAAAAATTCAATTTCTGCTCACACACGTCCCGGTCTAGCTCACTCCCTTCCTCTCCTCTTCTCCACACGCTCCGGCGATGTCTGCAGTCCTCGTGCATCCATCTGGGGTGTGGGAGGCGAGCACAATGATCCTATTCTGTCCTCAACATGCTGCAAATTTTCCTTTAATTATGGCGCTTTAATTCCTCCGACTCCAGCTTCATCTTCAGTATTTTGCCCTTGCAAGCAGTGGGTGCCAGAGTGGGTGTCCCTTGGGGTGAGATTCGGGGAGGCTGTGGGGGTCTCAGATGGGGATGCGGGGCTGGCACCGCAGGTTATGGGGTCACAAGGAGCCGGCGACTGCTGGGGGGGACCCGTGGCACCCATGGGTCCAGTTCACCCCAATTCTTGGTGCCGGTGTCCACACAAACCCCAGCTCCTGGGCCATCGGATCGCGCTGGGCTCTCCCCTGTGCTCTTTAAGCACATTCAGTGCCTTTGGTTCCGGGTTATTAAAAAAAAGCACGCCCCAAAACTTTCCAGAAACTTTCCGTGGATGCGCCCGCTCCTTGCGCCCCGCGCGCCAGCGGTTCCGCGGCTGGTGGCACCGGCACCGGGAGGGCTCTGCTCTGGCGTCACCGTCCCCACCGAGCGCACGAGAGGGGACCGATGGAGCCGGAGAGAGCCCAGGTCGAACCTGCACGAAGGGCAGCGGAGCCGGGTGGGGAGCACGCCGTGCCGGGGCTGAGCCCTGGGGTGCCAGGCTGAGCGCCCCAGCAGGGAGCACCCCCACGGCCCCGTAGTAACGCCAGGCGGGGAGCTGGGAAATGTCCCGTGAGGATGAACAGGTGGGGAATAAATGGGGGAGGCTTCGGAGCTGCGGACGGGGAGGTTTCGGAGCACGGCAGTGATGCAGCGAGGCAAATCTTGTGGTGCTCGCTGGGGTGAGCTTGTGCGAGCGCGCTGAGCTCTGCCAAGGCATCCTCTGCCTCTCCGCACCCCGCAGACGCTGCTCCGCTCGCTTCGGCCTCCGCCCCGGGCTCTGGGGAGGCCGCAGAGCTCTGTCCCGAGGGTCGTCAATGCCATCAACAGCCGGGACGGGAGATGGAGATGTGGGGCACCCACCTGCCCCCTGGGCACCCCCAGAGCCCTCTGCACGCCCACGTCCCTCCCCGCACGCCCACATCCCCCGTGCACGCCCACGTGTGCGGAGGCTGAGCCGAGCTCCAGGCTGGTTTCCCTAGGAAACCGAGCCGAGGCCAAATAGCTCTGGGAGGTGCTGGAGGGCCCCGAAACGTGGCCTGAGGAGCTCCGCACCCCGCGAGCTTCGCTGTCCCAGCCGGTACCCCGGGGGCACCAGGTGACAGCGGTGGCACGGTGGCTCCTTCGGGGCTGGGGGTGCGAGGCGGAGGCAGTGAGGCTGCACTGGGGAGGCTGGGGAGGGGTTTTGGTGAAGAAACGAAGCTTTGGGCTCTGCCCTGGTACCTGCAAATGATGGAGATGGGGCGGTGCAGGGCATAGGGCGGTGTCCCAGCCCCTCTTGCTGCCAGGGGCTTGTGCAGGATCGGGGCAGCTCCGAGCTCACCCCGAGCACCCTGTCCTGCACAGCGGGGATTTGGGTCTGTCCTGAGCCCGCGGCAGGGCGCAGCCTGTAGCCCGCTGCCAAACCAGTGCCGGGAGGACGCATTTCCCCAGTAAGGGGGTGGTGGGGGAGGAAGGAGGGAGGGCATCGCTTTAGGGCTGAGCTGGGCTGTCCATGGAGCTCCTGCTGCTCTCGGACCACGCAAAACCTGCGAGGGAAGAGCCTCTCCTGGCCCAGTGGGGTCTGCGTGGCTCCTCGGCCTCACCTCGCCTCACCCAGTGTGCTGCCTGCGTGCCAGCTCCCTCCTCCTCCTCCTCCTCCTCCCTCTCCTCCTCCTCCTCTTTCTCCTCCTCCTCTTCCTACACCTCCTCCTCCTCCTCCTCCTCCTCCTCCTCCTCCTCCTCCATGGGCCGTTCGCAGGCTGCCAAGTGAAGACGCGTTTTGCTGGGCTGCGCGCTCCAAAAGTTGCAAATTCCCCTTCAGGCAATTAGAAGGAAGCCATTTCTCCTCAATCAGCCGTATTTGAATATGGAAATGATTTTTAATTACTCAGAGTCAATATCATTTTATCACCAAAATGTGTTTGAACGAGGTTTGCCGTATTTGCAGGGAGTCTAATAAGCTGAATGCAAATTCGCTCCGATTCACGCTTTTTAAATGTTATCGGCAGCGAGGAGGGTGCTGCCCTTTGAAGGCGCGTGCAGGTGCCGAATTTGCAGGTTCCTGTAATGCCAGCACCCCCTGCCCCCCCGGCCACGGCCGGGACCCCCCTGCAAACCCAGCCTGCGGCAGGGGACGTGGCAGGGCTGCCTGCCAGCGGCAGCACGGGGACACGGGGACAGCCATGGGGACACGGGGATGGCCGCGGGGACACGGGGACAGCCACAGGGACATGGGGACAGCCACAGGGACACGGGGATGGCCGCGGGGACACGGGGACAGCCACAGGGACATGGGGACAGCCATGGGGGCATGGACACAGCCACAGGGACACGGGGATGGCCGCGGGGACACGGGGACAGCCACAGGGACATGGGGACAGCCACAGGGACATGGGGATGGCTGCGGGTACATGGGGACAGCCATGGGGACATGGGAACAGCCACGGGGACACGGGGACATCCCCTTCCCTGAAGCACGAGCGTGGCCGTCCCCAGCTCGCCTGGCCCCGAACATGCCCGGTGGCACGGGGTCAGCCCCAGACAGAGCGAGTGACAGCTCGGCGGCGTTACATCCCCGGCTATTGTCTCCTGATTAATTTGCTAGTTATGTTCTGCTTTTATCCAAGGGGCCCGGCGGCGGTGCTGAAATGTCAGGCGCTTGTTTATGCCCCGGGTTGCTGGCGCCGTGACAGAGGCAGGGTCCCGCAGGGCTGCCCCGTGCCGGAGCCACGCGAACCTGGCCCCGCAGCCCCTCCGCGGGGTGGGACGGGGCCGCTGCCCCCCCCCAGCCACCCGCTTCCCCCAGGGCTGGGGGTGAGAATTCCCAGAGCATCCCCCCTGCACGCCCTGGGGTGGCAGCGCTGCCACGCACCACGGGTGGCCCTAATGCCACCACGGCCCTGGCCGGGGTGACTGCACGTGGCTGCGGTCCCTCTGCAGCGGGGGTCAAAGCGCACAGCACCCGAGGCCAAGGCAATCGGGGCAGCTTCTCTCCAGTGCAGCCCAGCTTGGCCCCCTTTTTCCCAGCTCACGGGGGGGTGTTGGGGTCCCAGGAGGTACTACCCCTGCTGAGGGAGGGACGGGCACTCGGCCAGGTGGCTCCCCCACATCCAACCCCTGGGTTCTCCCGCTGTGCGAACCCACCGGGTGCCCGCGTTAAACACTGCGCTCCAGCAAGGCTGAGCAGCGCAGATAACATCCCCGCTGAAGGCTCGAGCTGGGCTTTCTGCAGCCTCATGTATATTAATCGAGATGAATATTTATGCGAAGTTTCCTGCTCTTTAGCAGTTGTTAGTGTGCAGGCGCACTCCGGGTACCGCTGCTGGTTCAGGCTGTGGGTGGCGGAACGGCTCCAGCCCGGACCCTGCACCGGGGGCTGGGGGCAGAGCCGGATCCTTCCCTGGGCAGAAACTCTCCCCATTCCTCCCAGTTCCTCCCAGTTTCTCCTGGGAGCTCTCCCCCAGTGGCCCAGCGCGCTGAGTCCTTCGCCCTTCCTCTTGCCAAGGCTCACCTCTGCCTGGTGCACACGCGCGCGGTGCTGGCCCCGCTCTGCCCTTTGGTGCTCGGTGCTGGGAAATGACTGAAACGATGATGCTGAGCCAGAACACGTCCCCCTGGGCAGGAGAGCGCTGCAGGATCCGGAGCTGCGTGGGACCAGCTGGAGGCTCCGGCATCACAGCCGTGCTCCTTGATCCTTAGCAAACCCCAAAGTGAAATTTATTTCAGGGTATTCCCACATCCTTCCTCTTTGCGTTACTGCACGGGCTTCCCTGGGCTTTTCCCTTTGCTTTTCCCCCTGCCACCACTAGCGGAGAGCTCCGGCGTTAATCTGCCGGGGAGGTGAGCAGCAGGCAGGCCCCGTCTGTCTGTCCGAGGGGCACCAGCCCCTGCTCTGCAACTTGCTCGGGCCCTTTTGCCAGGCCCTTGCCGCCTTTTCCCATTAAAGTGGATTATTTTGCAAATCACATTTCCCTGCTTATTGGGGTTTTTGTTCTTCCACTGGAGCAATTTGCAGCAACGTTCATGGGAAGTGGCTCCACGGGCATCGCTGGGGGCTGCCCCGTCCCACCCTGCAGCAGAGCCCAGAGGCTGCTGGTGTGGATCAGCACCATCTGCTCAGCCCCTGTGCTGCTGCTGCTGCTGCTCGGAGGAGATGAGCCCTGGGGATCAGACAGGGGAGTCAAGAGAGCCTGGGGGTGGCGGCAGCATTCCTGTGCTCCCCAGCCGGGCACGGGGCTTGGTCTTTTTGCTGAATCCTCGCCTAGGGCCGTGTACAGAGGAGCTGCCGCCGTGGTAACTCTGACCTGTCCCCAGTTTCTGTGCCAAAGGAGGGGAAAACAAGAACCCTGTGCTGGAAATGGGTTATCGGTACATTAACGGACAGGTTTAATTCCTGGCCGGCAGGCAAAGCCCTGCTGTAGCAGCCTCTGCACGTGCTGGTGTTGCACTAATTCTGCCCTGCGAGCGGCTCTGCTGGCGCTGACAGCCAGCCCCGGCGCAGCCTGCGCCTGCTGCGGCCAAGAGCCCACCCGTGCTTTCCCCTCGCCCCAGGAGCTCACGGGGCTGAGGACGTGGGGGGCTCCGTGGCCAGCTGGGGAGGTGGTCCACATGCCTTGGGGTGCTCCAGCCCCTTCCCGAGCACGGGGGGGGGTCTGGGCACCCGCTTGCCTCGGTTGGGGCTGCAGGCACAGCCCTCGGCGGAGCCCGCGCTGCGGCTGGGGGAGGTTTGCAGGGATGCAGCAGCAACAAGCAGCTACGGAGGCAGCACCCAGTTGTCCTGGTAACAGTGGGTGCCTCCGGCTCCCGCAGCTCGGGCCCCCCCGGCACGCACGAGCCCCGTGGCCCAGCAGCACCAGGACGGGTGATGGGAGCTGGGCCGGGTGCTGTGCCGCCGGCACGGGGCCAAGGCAGAGCCGCTGGGCGATGGCACCCGGCGCGTCCTGCAGCGCAATAGCTGGTGCCACGCGATGCGCTCGGGAATTTGGGAGCACGTCGAGCGTGCAGAGCCAGTCGGCTGCGGGAGCAAAATACCCGGCGGGAAGCAGAGAGCGTGACCCGGAGAGCCGCGGGCTCGGGATCGCCCTTCTGCTAAGCTGCAGCCTCTGCACTGATCTGTATTTACAGAGACGGGCCACGAATATCCTCCGGTGATGTCTGAGCCAACGCTGCCGCGCTCCCTGCTACGGGGAGCAGCTGGGGAGCTGCTTTGCTTCCTCTCAGCATCGGCCCCGAGGGGATGAGCGTCTGTCTGGGGACGCCGGGTCAGGCACCAGCAGGCTGCAGGGGACGACTGGGAGAGGGAGC
Source organism: Anser cygnoides (assembly GCF_040182565.1). Taxonomy (NCBI): domain Eukaryota; kingdom Metazoa; phylum Chordata; class Aves; order Anseriformes; family Anatidae; genus Anser; species Anser cygnoides. The sequence goes on along the minus strand of NC_089896.1, from coordinate 6,457,003 downwards.
GCGAGGGAGGCAGGGAGGCAGGGAGCTGCTTTGCACGAAGGTCTCGTGTGGATACGGCCCCACACATCCAGCTGCACAGAGCAGGGCTGGATGAAGGCTGGTGCTGATCCCGTGGGTGCTGAGCTGGGGTTGTGGTGGTCATTTTCCAGCTTTCTGCTCCTGCCTGGCCCTGGACAGCGGCTGCGAGGGGCTCCTGCAGCCCTGGGCACCCCACAGGACCGAGAGCAGCACCCAGCACGGGGCAGGATGCGGCCAGCAGAGGTGGCCAGCCGGGCGGCTGCTGCGTTTCCAGCTGTGCTGCTCCTGCAGCGTGGCAGCGAGGCCGTGCCGCATCCTGCTGGGCACCGTGCTGTGCGGCTCTGGCACCGTGACCACCGCAGGCAGCACCGTGTGCCTGGTGGGTGCTGCCCCGGGGGCACCCAGGCTGCCCTCGGTCACCCGGGGACCGCTGGGGTCTGTGCACAGCCCGGGCTTGGCCACACCGCGGCACGCCTCGGGCCATGCAGGTCCCGCACCCCTGCTCGTCCCCACGCGCTGCTGCAGCTCTGCAGTCCCCCTGTCCGCTATCACGACGCCCTCCGTGTCACGACCACTCGTGCCACGTGTGTGCCAGCGTGGGGTGTGCCAGCCACATCTCCCACGGCGTGCCAGCCCCGGCTGCCCCTGCGGCCCCCACCCCCGGCTCTCCCTGCAAGCCGTGCCGGGGGCTGCACACGCGTGCAGCACGGCCACTGGCAGCCAGCGCCCGTATCCCGCACAGGGGCGTGCGATGCACGTGCGTGTGCACCCCGCGGCCCCCGCCACTGTGCACACCCCCACTGCCCACGCACCCGCACCCACGAGCAGCCCCGCCGTGCACACACGACCCCGCTCACGCGTGTGCGCGCCCCCGCCACCCGCACCCCGCACCCACCCGCCTGCACGGCCCCCCCCGAGCATGCCCGCCCCCCCTCCCCCCGCGTGCACGTGCACATCGCAGCCGTGTGCACGCCCCCCCCCCCCCCGTGTGTGTGTGTGTGTTGGGGGGGGGGGGCGCACCCCCGCCGCGTGCACGCGCACCCAGCGGCGCCGCGCCGCGGGCAGCCCCCTCCGCCCGGCTGCAGCAGCCCGGGGGTCGCCTCTCCCCACCGGCACCGGGTCTGGGGGGGGGGCACCGTGTTCCCCCCCCTACCCCCCCCCCTCCCTCGGCCTCCTTAAGGCCGCCCCCCCCCCCCCCCCGCCATGCCCGGTGCTGTCACACCGCCCCGCGCCCGGCGCATGCAGCAAGTGCCCGAGCCGAGCGCGCCGCCGCCGCCGCCCCCCCCGCCCGCCGCCAGCACCGGGGCCCGGCGCGCCGCGTGCCCGCTCCCGGCCCCGCGCGCCGCCGCCGCCGCCGCCGCCGCCGCGCTCCCCCGGGCGCGCCCGGGCACCGGCAGCCGCCGCCGCCGCTCGGGGATGGCCAGCCCGCTGCTCGCCGCGCCGCGCCGGGGCTCCACGCGCTGCTGACGGAGCGCAGGTAAGGGCGGCGGCGGCGGGGGGGGGGATAAGGGGGGGCCCGGGGATTCCCCCCCCCATCCCCATTTCCCGGTGCATCGCCCCCCCGCCTCGGTTCTTCCCCCCCCCCTTCCCCCCTTCCCGGTGCCCGCAGCCCCGCTCCGCTGCGCCCAGCCCCGGGGGGCGCCGCGCTCCCCCCCCCCCCCCCAGCCTCGCCGCGGCGCCCGGCGGGGGCGGCAGCTCGCGGGGCTGCGGGATGCGGCGAGCGGGGCCGCCGGTGGGCACGGCCCCCGGGGCGCAGGGGTGCGCCCCCCGCATCCCCGTTAACCCCCCCCCCCAACCCCCGGACCGCGGCCAACTCTGGGGGCCCGGGGGGGGGGGGGCGCAGCCGCCGTCCCGGGGGTAGCCGGGGCTCGGTGCCCGGTGCGGGCAGCGGCACCCCCCGGGCGGCCCCGGCCCTGCCGGGAAGTTGCGCGGGGCTGCGGCGGCGGCGGCTCCGCTCGCACCGGGCATGCCCGCGGGGGGTGGGGGGGGCCGGTCCCCGGCGGTGCCCCCCCCCCTGCGAGCATCGCGGGCGGCCCCAGGGCAGGGGGGCTGCGCGCGTGGGGGTGGGCACGGGCACACGCGTGGCACCGCCGTGCCGTGCCATCGCGTCCGGCAAGGCCGCGGGTGCCCGGTTGCCAAAGGGACGTCCCCGCTAGCCCCATCGTGGGCACGCGCGTGCTGCCGGCCTGGCACCCGTGGGCCACCCACGCTGGGGCCAGCCCCACGCCGTCACCCCTGGCGCGGGCCCCGGTGGGTCGGCAGGCGTGGGCAGGCGTCCTGGCACCGTGCCGGGGGCAGGCGGGCGTGCAGCCCCCCCACCCGCGCAGGGCTTTGTTCAGCTGAGGGCTGTGGGGAGCCCCCAGCCCCGTGCCATGGGGCGAGCGGCACCCGGGGCCCGTGGGCGTGCGGCGAGGGCACACGTGGGCACCCAGCGTGTGCCGGCGCGGGCACGTGCAGCGCGCAGGTGGCAGCCGGATCCGAGGGAAAACGGGGGGAGCGGGGGGAGCTGCTTCTCTTCCCAGGGGACCCGTGAGCATGGGGGGGGGCACAGATGGAGCCATGCCACGCGTGTGCGTGCGTGTGTCCGTGCGGGTCACTTGTTGAAGCAGCGGGAGGTTCCCTGCAGCCCCAGCCCGGCCGGGGCGGAGGGTGCTTGCGCACTGTGCCTGCGTGGTCGGCGCCGGGGGCTCGCGGCAGCACGGTGTGTGAGCAGCCCTTTGCTTTTCTAGGTCATGTCACTGCTGCCTGTGCCGGATGGCGCCTGGCAGCCGGGGCTGCCGGTGACGTGGGGACCGACCCCGAGGAGGTGGCCCTGGGGTGGCCGGGCTGTGCCGTGCCGAGCGTCTCGTTGGGGTTTCGGCCGGGTGCTGCTGACGGATGGGGCGCGTGGAGCCGGTGGCATGGGGCTGGCTCCGGGCCGTGCTCTGGGGAAGCACCGGGGGTCGTCTTGGACTGGTCGTCTTGGATGCAGGGCGGTCGTCTTGGGCTGGTCTCTGCCCTGTGAAGGCTGCGGGGTCGGAGCCGGGCAGGGTCTGGGGGGGCCGGAGCGTGGGCTCGCTTGGCCCCAGCACGGAGGCAGTGGGGAGGAGCGGGGCGGCCGCGGCTGTCGTCACTGTCACTGTCACTGTCGCTCTCGCTTGGCTGCCCTCTGGCCGCCCTCGTTGGGGATGCTCGGCGCCCCGCTTCCCAGTGGGGTTCGGTACGAGCTGCGTGGCTAGCGGGGGATGCTGGAGTTAGCTGTGGGGCAGCATCGGGCCCCCTGCACCGGAGCCTGGCAGCGGTTCCTCTGCGAGGTCTCCCCGGCTGCGCTGCGCGCCTTGCCACCACACCTGGGGTTCTGATCCAAGGAGTCTGCAAGAAGCTGGGATGCTACAAATCCTCTCTGTGCCGGAGAGAAAATGGAAACGGAGCCGGCACCGCGCGTGGCTTGCTCTCCAAACGGGGCTGAGGAGCTCCGGGACGCGCTGCCTGCTCCTCCCGCTGCCTCCGGTGCCGCTCGACGCCTCCGAGGACTCGAGCCGCGCTCAGCTGGGGCTTCCCGGGGAGCTGTGGTGTGCTCGGGGCTCTGCGGCGGGTCCGCAGCTTGTGGAGAGCCCCGTCCGGGCACCAACCCCCTGCACAGGGGCACCACGGCCCATCGGGGCCGGCTCTGCTGCTGGAGCCGTGGGAATGGAGGGGTTTTCCGTGGGAATGGATGGGTTTTCCTTCGCCCGGGCTGTCCCCATCGCTGCCGGGTGGTGACAGATCTGGGGCAGGCCAGCCCTGTCCCCGCTGAGCTGGCTGCGCTGCAGGACAGGCTCCCCCCTTCCCTGCCCAGAAGGAGGAAGAGCAACGGACGGGCTCGGCCGGACGCACGGACCCCTCCGGGCTGGCCTGCGTTGATGCCTCTATGCTTCTCCAAGGGAATTTGGACCGAGGCCCTGCAAACTCATTTCCTACCATGCCGCCATCCTCTAATGGGGACGGGGCTGGCTCCAAGCCACCCGGCTCGGCTGCCAAACGTCAGAGCTCCGTACCTCCTCGGTGCTCACGAGGGCCATCGCGCTCCCCCCGCTCTCGGCCCGTCTGTCCCTTCTTGATGCCCTCCAGGAGTGGGACTGATCCAAGCCCATTCCCGTCCCTGGAGAGCGGCACTTCGGGGGGCTCCCAGCAGGTCTGGATCCGGCTGAGAAGCGGGGCTACAAAAATCCCTTCCTGGCATGAGTGCACGACCAGGCTGCCGCCTCCCTGCTGCCAGCCCTGCCACTTGGACCCCCCCCTCTATTCCCCATCCTTGGAGACCTCCTGGAGGCCCCCAGCCCTTCGCACGGTGCCAGGGCAGGAGGGAGCTGGTGGCAGAGGGAACCGTGGCCGGCGGCGCTGCAGCTGCTTGCAGGAGGCTCCGGGAGAGCAGGGGGAGCAGCCACGGCCCCTGCGGTGCCTGGCTGGGGGGTTCTCACCCCTGGGGGCCCCACAGCTGCTGGGGGGGGCAGGCACACGCTGTTCCTTGGCAGAGCGTAATCCCTAATCCCGGAGGAGATTTCACTGTGCCGTCTCTCGGCCTTGCTTTTGGAGTGGAGTTTTACCAACAGCAGTTAAGTAAAATAAATAAAAGGGCCTGTGCTTGCCAGTGATAGCGGGGCTGAGCCAGTGATTGGCAAACCAGCACCATTAATTAGGGCTCCGCGCCGCTGCCAGCCTGCGTGCTTCAGGAAAGGTGGTGGCAGCGAGCCGGGGAAGCCAGCGGGAGAGGGGGAGCGAGCGGGGAGCGCGGAGACGTGCGGTCAGGGGGGGGGCAAACGTGGTCCCAGGCACCGGGGGGGGTCGCGCAGCTCCTGCAGGAAGGCGCGCGGCAAAGCCAGCTCCCTGCCGGGCGCAAGTGCGTGTGTGCAGCAGCACGAGCCGCACACCCACGGGCGCACACGCGTGCACACATGCCTCTGGAGGAAGCTGCGTTTTTTGGGGGGGCGAGGAATGGAGGCTGTGATTTCGGTGGAGTTAATCCGTCACGTTCACCTGGTGAAGCTCAGAGCGTTAATTAGCGGATGGAGAGGCTCTGCTGGTGCTGGGGCTCGGTGCCGGGGTCCCCGTGCCGGGAGGACGGGCGCAGGGAGGAGCGGGGTCCAGGAGCCCTCGCAGGCAGAGGGGCTGAAGGCAGAGGCGGCTTTGAAGCTCCCGGCTGCCTTTTAACCACCAGCAAAGATCCTGGGGATGGGCGGCGGGCAGGCTCGCCCTGCGGGGGCTCAGGAGGAGCTTGTTAAAGCGCTTTGTTTGCCGGCGGTCACCTCTGGGCAGCTGCGAGGTGCGCTGGTGCGATGGAGCGCCTCGTGCCCGGCATGTGGGCGTGCATCCCGGCTGTGCCGAGCCGAGCCATGCTGAACTGAGCTGTGCCGAGCCGTGCTGAGCTGTGCCACCTGCCAGCCTGCTTCTCCCGACGGCGTTGCCTTGCAGCACAGAGCAGAGCTGCTCCCGCAGTGGTCCGGTGCCCGGTGCTGCAGGACTGCCCGGCCCTTCCTTCTGCTCGTGCCCTTGTCCCGAGCCATCCTCGCCTTCAGAACTCTCACGGATCGTATACTTTATTTAGCCTATTAAAAGAACACTGTCGGGTTAAAAACCGTGTCTCTTAAAACCCAAATCTCCTTTACTTTGCTATTAATCGTTTCTCAGATTATTAATGCCAGCAGGGCTTAGTGCCGCCCGTTTATCGCTTTTGGGGCTGTTTGTTTGTTTCTGCCCTCGCCTGGGCACACAGGGGCTGCAGCTCCCGGCCCCCCTCGCCCCAGCCCCGGGGCCGCTGGTGGCTGCGGGCTGGGCAGGCTGGAGCTGCCCCAGATCCCCACGAAATCGCCCTAAATGCGAAGCTCTTTGGGGAAACAACCTGTTCCTGCGGCGTGAGCACGCCTGGGGCGGTCTGGCGAGGAGCAGTGCCTCCTCCTGCCGTGCTGTGGCTGCTGTGCAGGGAGAGGCGAGCCCTGGCCAGATCCTGCCGGTCGCCGGAGCCCATCTGGATGCAGGCACCCGGCGGCGATGGAGTGGTGCCCGCGCTCCGAGCGGGGCCGCTGCTCCTCCCTCCGCGGCGCGGACGCGAGCCGGGGCTGTCATTTCCTCGCCGGCGCTCGCAGGCTCTGTAATGGCTCTTTAAAAGCTTTAATTAAAAACCCACCCCTCCCCTCAGCCCAGGCGGGGAACAAAGGGAAATGAGAGGGGCTGGAGCAGGCTGCAGCGGGTGCCTGTGGCGGGTGAGCGTGCCAGCAGTGCCAGCCGTGCTGCGGGCGCCAGCAGCAGCAGCAGCAGCTCCTGTGGCCCAGCGAGGCGCTCAGATGCGGCACGTCCCTGGGGGCAGCAGGGGCCCCCCAAGCCCGCGGCCGCCGGCATGGCGAGGTGCGTGCCGGGCGCTCTCCTCCATGAGGAGCGGGGCCGTTTTGGAGCCATCTGGGCGATGGGCAGCGGGGCCGGGGTCACCGGAGCACGCGGACGGCGACGCTGCAGGGTGCGAGGTCCTCGCCGCGGTGCCAGGTAGGGGGAGCGTTGGCGGCAGCCCTGGACCCCCCCCCCCCGAGCTGCTCGGCAGCGCTGACCCCCTGCCGGCCCTCTGCCGGGTCGCTCGGTGCCCCCGCTGCTCGATATCTTCTCGGGCCCAGCTTGCAGCTCAGTGAAATATTTTCACTGCAGCAGCCACAGCAAACGCTGCAGGGAGCGGGGCTGGTGCTGAACGAGCTGAAACGGATTTGATCGGCTCTTAATGAGACCTGGCCTTCGGCAGCAGCTGCAGCAGCGGTGCTCGGGCGCATCCTGACCCCGCTGGGGTTTTGGGGTGGGGGAGGCTCCTGGTGGTCCGGAGAGCCCACCCGGCTCCTGCGGGGCAGCGTGATTAAAATGTGAGGAGCCCGGGGACCGCGGCAGCCCGGCTGTGCCGCTGTCACCACGATGGCAGCAGGCGCCGTGCCCCGGCCGCGGGCTGGTTGGGTGCTGGCAGGAGCCGGGTGGGCAGCGGGGCCGAGCACCCCCGCTCGCTGCTGCCGGGTGAGGGAAGCAAGCACCATCTTGTGTCCCTGCCAGGCTGCGGGAGCCCCGCGAGCTGCAGAGCGGCAGCGTGTCCCTGCCTGACCTCCTCCTCCCCCTCCCCTTCTTCCTCCTGCCCCTCCTCCTCCTCCTCCTCCTCCTCATCCCTAGGCTTCTTCCCCCCCCCCCCCCAGAGCAGCACAGGGTGGGGATCCTCCGGGGGACCCCAGCTCCTTAATGCCTGTGGAGCCCCAGCAGGGACCTGGTGCAGCTCCGGCTGCCCCTTGGCTCCCTGCTCTGGGGTTCCCCCGTTGAAGCGGGCTGGAAGTGGCCGCAGGGGAGCGGGGTTCCCCTTCCCCCCCCCCCCGATCTCCCCTGCTTACATCTGGGGTTACGCCTGGATCCGGCCACCTGCCTGGCTGCTCCCTGTGGCACCAGCCCACCCCTGCCCCTGTGCCCGCGGGCTGCTGGCGGGGCCGGGTGCCCGCACGGAGCCCCCGCACCATCGGGGTGGCAGGAGCAGCGCCCGCCTGTTGCACGGGAGCCGCGTTATTTTTAGCTCCCTAATGTGCCCGTCGCAGCATTGGTGCAGGCTCGGCCGAGGCTCAGGCTCCCTTCCCATTTTGCAGGGCTGCCAGGGTACCGGGGCCTCGGCCGGGGGCGATTTGGGAGTGGGAGACGTTGCTTTGGGATGGAGAGGAGCCTGGGTTAGCTCGGGGGCGAGCGGCCACCTCCCGAACCTTGCTGGCCGCCCCCTGGCCCGCGGAGCGGTGCCGACACGCGCTTGGTGGCCTTGGCCTCTGTAAAGCCACGCTCTGGTCCCACTTAATAAGGCCACCGCATGCATTATTTTATTAATGAGTTATTAAAAAGCTATCCGCAGTGATGCTGCTGCATACCCGGCATGGTTCCCAAGAAATACGTGCTTTAACGATCGCTCGCCCTGTGCCGGGCTCTCGCAGCAGGTAGGGGGGATGCCCCGCTGTGGGGTGCCCCAGCTCATCGCCCCAGGCTCCTCCAAGCACCCACCCTGACCCTGAGCAGCCCTGGGGGGGCAGGAATAGCCCCAAGGCTTTTCATAGCCCGCTCCAGGCAGGCGCTGCCCGGTGGCTCCTCGCCCAGGATGCGCAGGGCGAGCGGTGGCTCGGTGGCACCGGCACCGAGTGCCCACTTGCTGCACGGCTGCTGCCCTCGAGTGAGTGGGAGCAGGGTCTTCGGGGGCTGTGGGACGAAGCCCCCGGCCTGTGATGTGTGCTGATGGCATGGGGATCACCTCGGCACAGCCGGGGGGCGGGGTGGGGGGCACCGATGGCTGTCCCTGGGGGCTGGGGGCACCCTGGGTGCTGCTCCCACGATGTCCGGGGCTCGGTGCAGGGTGCTGCCCCCCCTGTACCAGCTCTGCAGCGGGGAGCCCGCGGTGCCGTGGCTCCCGGTAAGCATCTGTCTGTCCGTCTGCCCATCTGTCTCTCCCCCAGGGCAAATGCCATAGGATGACCGCTGCTGGTCCCCTCTTACTGGCTGTGATTTCGTCTGTCCTGTGGCTCACGCGGGGCTTCGACCCGGCTCCCAGCGCCTGCTCAGCCCTGGCCTCCGGCGTCCTGTACGGCTCCTTCTCGCTCAAGGACCTCTTCCCCACCATCTCCTCCGGCTGCTCCTGGACCCTGGAGAACCCCGACCCCACCAAGTACTCGCTGTACCTCCGCTTCAACCGCGAGGAGCAGGTCTGCACCCACTTCTCGCCCATGGTGCTGCCGCTCGACCACTACCTGGCCAACTACACCTGCGACCCGCGCGGCGAGGCCGCCAGCCCCCCGCCCTCCCCGCGGCGGCTGCAGGAGGAGGAGGAAGAGGAGGAGGAGGAGGACGAAGCCGAGCTGGAGCTGTGCGAGGGCGCGGGGCCCTTCACCTTCCTGCACTTCGACAAGAACTTCGTGCAGCTCTGCCTGGCGGCCGAGCCCGAGGCGGCGCCGCGCCTGCTGGCCCCCCAGGCCCTGGAGTTTCGCTTCGTGGAGGTGCTGCTCATCAACAACAACAACTCCAGCCAGTTCACCTGCAGCGTGCTGTGCCGCTGGCTCGAGGAGTGCCTGCAGGTGCCCGGCACCCGCCGCTGCGGCCTCACCCACGCCGGCTGCAGCTGCCAGGCGGAGAGCCCCCCGGCACCGCGCCACAACGGCTCGGGGCACGCCGCCCGCACGCCCGCCCCGCCGCCCCCCGCCGCCGCCCCCACCGAGCGCTGCTGCCCCCCCGAGCTGCATTCTGCGAATGCCAACGGGTTCGACCTGCCCGAGGTGCCGCACGGTGAGTGGGGCGCGGGGGGGGGAGCCCTGGGGCTGGGGGGGCTCCCCGCTCCGTGCAGGCTCCCCCCTGCGCAGGAGGGGGCAGGTTGGGTGCTGTGCGCGCGGAGGAGCCATCGCAGGATCGTAGAATATCCCGAGTTGGAAGGGACCCGTAAGGATCATCGAGCCCAGCTCCTGGCACCACACCTGCTCCATCCTGCTCCCGCACGCCCCTTGGGACATGGGTGCAAGCCGTGCGCTTTTCACGGAGCCTGGAAGCCGTGCACGGGATGAATCCTGCCCATGTACGTTCCCTGGGGCGCGGGGGTGCCCATCGGGCGCTGTGCACGGAGCAGCGAAGCCATGCAAAGGGCAAATCCTGCCCGTGCCTGCTCCCAGCTCGGGGTGCAGCTCCCCCGAGCAGTAGGCAGGCTCAGCAGAGCTGCACAGAGCCGCAGCTCGCTCTCCCCATCGCTGCTCCCCGCTCTGTGCCACGGCTGCTTTAGCACAGCCCCGGGGCTCTGCTCGCCACCTCCCCGGCCGGGCCTGCTGCTCGCCTGACCGTGAGCCGGGAGCGGGAGCCCTGTCACTCTGCGTTGGTGGAGACGAGGAAAACAATTTGCAGGTAAAATGACCCTTTCCCATGGCAAATTACCCTTGACTGCTGCAGCCCGGGCGCTTGTTATTCCAGGCAGGATGTGGCGGCACGGCGGCACGGCACGGCCGGGCTGTTAACCAGGCGGAGTGAAGCCATTTGCTCGTTACCAAATTGCAGGAGCCTCAAGTGCAAATAAAGCAGCCACGCTCGCCCGTGGGCACCGGGCAGCGAGCCGCCTCACCCCGGCGCTCCCTGTGCCCTGAGTCCGGGCACCCCGGGGTGTCCATGCGGGCCCCGGGGGGCACACATCTGGCCAGATGTTCCCCCCCATGCCAGCTCCAGGCAGTGCCCGGGACTGCAATCCCCAGCTCAGCTGTTCACGGTCTTTATCCGGGGTGATGCTGTTCCCAGCAGATTAGGTGATGGTGGCGGTGCTGGGCTGCGTGTCTGTATAATTTCATTGGGTTTTAGCATTTGCTTCAGGAGCTAAATGTCATTATGGGCAGATCCCCGAATAAATCCCCGGTCCGTTTCAGCTGCGTGCTTATAAATCGCCTCATCCCGAGGGGAGCTTCTTGATCTGATTTTTTTCTTCCTTTTTGTTTTTCCCCTTTAAATGCAACTCTGCGTGGAGGATTAAGAGCCTGGGGCCAGGCCCAGGTGCCATTCTTGGGCTCAGCCTCGCTCCCCTTCTGCCTGTGGTGCCCGGGGATGCTGCAGGGGCTGGCTGCTGCTGTGCGCTGCATTGGCAACGGGTGCCCAGGCTGGAGAATCCGGGGGGGCTGCATCTCCTGGGGGGGTTAGCAGCAGTGAGCGTGGCTCCAGGAGGGGTGCTGGGGCCCTTCCCGGCACACTCGGGTGCTGAGCCACCCGCCAGCTCTCCACAGACCAGCACGGCAGCGGGCTGCGAGGGCGGCAGCCAAGCTCCTGCTCCTTCCCAAATTACGTTTGACATTCAATTAAAACCCCGAGGCGCCCAGAGGTAATGAGTTATTGCAGACGGAGCCGCGGGGGCAATTCGTGGCCTCGGCTGTTCTCGGCACCCCCCACACCGTGCGCACCCCGGCGCTGCGTCCCCGAGCCCCCCGGGGCTGGAGCACAGAGCGCCCTTCATGGCAGCGAGGGGGGGGCCCGGGGCTCCCACCTGGCCTCCCCCTCGCCCCCCGGGGGGAGAAAGGGCTCCTTTCAGGGCGGCAGGCAGGGCTGGGGGCTGAATGGCGCCTGTGAGCCGAGCCTTGGCGGGCGCCCAGCGCTGATCTCACCGGCTCTCCTCCGCCGAGCGCCGCAGCCGCGCGGGGGCTGGCGCCCGCCCAGCCGCTCCCCGGCCTCCCCCCTCCCGGCCCGGGTGACGCCGCGGGGTCCCCAACCCCGGTGCTGTCCCCTCTGTGCCTGGAGGGGGGGGGACACACGGCCACGTGCAGCCTGGCACCCGGTGGGCACCTGGTCTGTGCAGGCAGAATCCCCCGGATGGGCGGGTGTAGGGTCGGGGCGCTGTGGGGTGATTTGGGGCGCATTGCCCCAGTGCTGTCTGTGTCCAGCTCCCTGTGTTTTTGGGGCTCCTCGCAGGTCTCGGCCCCACAGCTCTGGGGCTGGCTTGGGACCACGTTGCCCCTCGCACCAAAGCCCCGGCCCCTCAGAAAGCAGCCACCAGGGCGGTGATGCCGGGACGGGGCTGCCGGCTCCCAGCTTGCGGGGATACAGCAGCCTTGGGGGACAAACGGGGGTCCCCAGGAGGACGCCCCCTCCCTCAAAGCTGTGCTGTGGGGCACAGTGGAGGGCTCTGGGGCAGGGCCCTGCGTGGGTGCTGGGCAGCGGGTCCTGGGGATGGCTGCGGGCAGGGCCCTGGCGCAGGCGCGGTGCGGTGACAGCCGGGGATTTAGGGCCCTCCCAGGGAAATTGGATTTGGTGCCTGTCGAACACGGCTGGGGAGAGCGCCCTCGTATATCCTCCGGATTTATGGCTGCCCCCAGGCTCCCGCGGTGACGGGCGTAATTCTGCCACGCTGCTCATGGGGACGGGTGGCCCCGTGGCGAGCTCAGCACTGTGGCCGGACAGAACCTGGGGGCAACCCCCGGCCCCCCCAGACCCCTGCGGGGTGCCCCGAGAGGAGCCGAGGGACGCAGCCGCTCCGTCCATGGAGGAGCCCGGGCGGGGGGCCAGGCCCGGGCAGGGTCACTCTGAGTTGAAGGCAAAAGTCGGTAAATTTGGGTCTGTTTTACGGCACCAATAAGTGTCAGTGCAGTGCGTGCTCCTGCCTGGGGCTCGTTTATCACCTGTGTGTGTTACAAAGGGAGCCGCAGCCTGCCCAGGGCACGGCTGGGTGCTCCCTGCCCGTCCCAGGCGTCCCCATGTCACCTCCCCTCCATCCCTCGGGGACGTCACCGTGCCCTGCCGGCTGTGCTCAGCGAGGTGCTCACACCACCCCGGCCAGCAGCCAAGTGCCCGTGGTGCTTCGGGCTCTGTGTGCCGCCTGCCCACCCTCTGCAATGCCCGGGGGGGACACGGGTGCTTCCCAGGGGGACACGGGTGCTGCCTGGGTGCCCCTGCTGCCCGCTGGCCCCCACGGCAGCGCCTGCACCCCAATGTCACTGCCCCACGCTCAGGGTGAGTGCCTGGGAGCACGTCGGTGTCCTGGGCATGGGGACAAGGGACACGGGGGTGGTCCCGGGGGAGGTTGCCCCTGCGCCCACAGTGCGTGCCTATCCGCTGAGCCCTCCACATGCCAGTTAATTTCACGCCAAGTGCTCTTGATGGATCTCTTGTTATTTTTGGTGAGCTGAGCCATAAATTTGTGCCACCTCACTGCAGCAATCTGTTAAGTGGGGACGGGAGAGCACCACTGCGCTCCGCTAGCCGCGTGCCCTGGGGGCGCGGGCACCCCGGGGTGCACCGGGGGTGCGGGTGCCCTGAAGTGCACGGGTTTATTTCAGCCCAAACTGCCAAAAAGCAGGGGTTGGCAGAGCTGTGACGTGTTTTGGGGGGGGGTCACGAGTGTGCTTGGCCACCTCCAGCCTTCAGGAAGCCACGTGGTGCTCAGCGTGGGGCTGGGCATCCCTGTCCCACCCTGCAACGTCCCTCGGCTCGCAGTGGCCCGGTCCCGTGCCTGCCCCTGCCCGCTCTCACCGGAGCCCTTCTCTCTTCCAGGCAATGCGGTTGAGGAGAACCAGAAGGTGAAAACCCAGTGGCCCCGGTCGGCGGACGAGCCGGGTGTCTACATGGCCCAGACAGGTACCGGGGATGGGAGCAGGTGGCGCTGGGCTCGGCCGTGGGCAGGGCGGCGGAGACGGAGTGACTTCCTTTGCTTCCTGCCCACGGACTGACTTAATTTGCTCCATTTATGCATTTTTTTTTTCCTTTGCACCTTCCTCCGAGGGTTGTAAAGCAGGAAAAAAAAATCCATTAATTGTTTCGTTCAAATGTATTTATTTGGCAAATTCATCTGGGTAATTTGAGCGTGCCGCTACCCCTCCCCAGCACTCCCTGATTTATGGGTCGAGGGCTTGGAGGCGAGCGGGGAGATGGATGGCCCCAGCGCCGGGCCGTGTGTCTGGCATGCCGATCTCCCCGCTGCGCTCGGCTGCTCCCAGGTCCTGCGCTGCCGGCCCCATCCTGCCCCGGGGGGGTGCTGGGCAGAGCCGGGGGGCCACCTCGGCCACCCCAACACCAGCCCTGGGGGCAGCCCCGGCCCCCAGCCCAGCTCAGCGGGCTGTGCTGGTTCCCAGCCCCATTTCCAGCCTGCCCGTTTCCATCCCCACTGGCCAGGGGGAAGCAGGACCCCCATGGGGCGAGCAGCCCCCCGCCTCGCCCTGGGTACGGGCACCTCGCGGGATCAGAGCCCGTCTGCGGGACAAACCATCCCCTTCAGAGCCCTCCTCTGTATCTTCCTTTTTAATTTAAACTGATGGCCTTTTCCTCCGGCCTGTCCAACGGCTTCAGATAGATCATCAAGCTTAATAAGAGCCAGGTGCTTGGAAATGTCAGCGCGGCGGCTGCGCGGCGAGGGCGAGCGGTGCTGCCTGTGCCGGGCTCCCTCGGGCACCCAGGGGTCGCACAGGACCGTGTGCTGGGTCACATCCTGCGCCCAGGGCCTTGTGCCTGGTGCCTGGGGCCCCTGCTCCGGGTCTGGAGGGCGGCAGCACCGTGGTGGGGGCTCCTTCGCCCTGCCTGCGTCCTCGGTGCCAGGGCGCTCTCGGCAGCTCGTCCTCGCTGCTCCCGGTGCCGGTGGGGACCCCGCGGGCTCCCTGGGCAGCCCCCAGCCCTCACCCGACGTCTCCCCGCAGGGGACCCCGCGGCAGAGGAGTGGTCCCAGTGGAGCGTCTGCTCCCTGACGTGCGGGCAGGGCTCCCAGGTGCGGACGCGCTCCTGCGTCTCCTCTCCCTACGGCACGCTGTGCAGCGGGCTGCTGCGTGAGACGCGGACCTGCAACAACACGGCCACCTGCCCAGGTACGGGGGGGCTTCCAGTGCCGGGACGGGGGTGCCCAGAACCGGCTGGGCACCACGGGCTGGGTGGGCGGGTGGCTGGGGACACGTCCTTGCAGGCGGTCTCTCGGTGGTGTGGAAAATGGGGGTGCCTGGGGGTGCGCAGGGAGGGTGGCTTCGTGTGGCTGTGCGGTGGTGGCAGCAGGAGCAGCCCACCAGCCTTACCCTGCTGCGGCAGCTCTCGGGGATCCGTGGGGGAAGGCACCTGCAGTGTGTGCCCCAGTGCCCTGCCTGCCTTGCCTTCTCCTCTTCGTCCCCATCCCCAGCGGATGCTGGCAACCTCGGGGCTTCCCTGGGGAAATGCGGAGCTGGGGGAGAGGCAGGGGCTGGAGCCTGTGCTGTGGGGCTGGCACCAGGGCACTCGTGTGGGGCAGGAGGTGGCCGAGCTGCTCCAGCATGGTCCTGAGCAGGAGCAAGCAGGATGGATGCCTGCGGTGGCACCTGCAGTGCCATGCCCGCCTGTCTGTCTGTCCACAGTGGGGTCCGTGTGTCCTGTGTGGGACTGCAGGGGACCGGTGGGTCCAGGAGGTGTCAGGGGCCTTGCACCCCATAACACGTGGATGCTCCCCTTGGCGTGGGGGCACAGGGGCTGCTGGGGCCATCTCGGCTCGCAGAGCATCCTTTAGGACGCTTGGGAGCCCCGAGGTCCCTGAGTGCTTACCGAGCGAGCCGAGCTTGTGCGAGCGCCACGCGTGCAGGGGCTGTGCACGCTGCTTCAGTGCCAGGGCGAAAGAGGCTGTGCCAGGGCGGGCGGGGAGCGACAGCACCACCAGCGCCTGCTCGGGGCATTTGGGGCGTGAAGGTGGGGAAGGTGCCGGTGCCACAGGGCGAGGAGGGGAGTGGGGACCATGCCCAGCTCCGCCGCAGAGCAGCGGCCGCGGGCACGAGGGGTCTGCGCTGCCCAGGACCCCTCGGTGCCAGGAGGGAGGCGCAGGGAGGCTGCAGCCCCCGTGGGGCCGTGCCGTGACGGCGCTGTGCTGTGTTGCAGTTCACGGCGCGTGGGAGGAGTGGTCCCCGTGGAGCCTGTGCTCGGTGACCTGCGGGCGAGGGGCCAGGACCAGGACGCGGCGGTGCGTGGCCCCGCGGCACGGAGGGAAAGCCTGCGAGGGCCCCGAGCTGCAGGCCAAGCCCTGCAATATCGCGACCTGCCCGGGTCAGTACCGCTCCCCCCTCTCCCCCTGCTCCCCCCCTGCCCGCCCGGCCGCGTCCCCAGCCCTGGGACGGCCGGGGAAAGCCACGAGCTGGGAGCCAGGGCTTTGCTCCCGGTGCAGGGGCTGCAGTGGTGCACGGGACAGGCGGTACGGCCGCTGTGGCACTGCCACAGGGACCTGGCACAGCCCAGGGGCACAGGGGGGGGCGATGGCACGGGCTGCACCCTCCTGTCCCTATGGATAACCGGCTCCGTTGGCCGTGCAGGGGGGGCCTGGAGCCCCCACCACGGGCAGGAGGGGCCAGCCCCGGGGCGTGCTGGCACCTGGGGTGGCGCGGGGACATTGTGGGGCACCGGGAGGTGGCTGGAGGGGGCTGTGGGGTCTGTGTGCGCGCGGGTGGCAGCGCCGTCACCGTCTCTTCGTTCTCCTGGCATGGTCACAGCCGGGGAGGCTGTTTTGGGGCCGGTGGGCTGCGGGGACATCCTGCGTGTGCAGCCTGGTGAGGCTGGAGGTGGGCTGGGGGCATGAGGAGCAAGGGGAGCCCCTGGGCTCAGGGTGCACCCACGCCCCCTCCCACTGCAGCAGCTGTGGCAGGGCCGCGTCCCCGCGGCACGGGGCTCTTGCCATGCACCCTGCCTGCCCGCAGAGAGGCTGCCAGAGCCACGGAAGCTCCAGCAACTCCTTCCCTGCCTGCCCCGGCCCCCGCAGCAGCTCTGGGGCTCAGGGGGTTGGCGTGGAGCAGTGCAGGGGGCTCCCAGCGGGTCCACGGGGCGCACCTGCAGCAGGGCTGGGCGCCGCGGTGCTGTAGGGCCAGCCCCTGCGGGGCTGGGGGGCCCAGTCCCGGTGACGGGACCCCCTTGGCTGGGTCAGGGCTGGGCGCTGCCTGCTCCGGGCTTCGGCACGCGGAGCCGGCACGTCGGTAGGCTGGACCCGTTGCACGGGGAGCGGGGCACGGGCGGCGGGGAGCCGGTGCTGCTGGCCTGGGGGCGCTGACGCCGCTGTCTCGTTGTCCCCGCAGTGGAAGGGCAGTGGCTGGAGTGGGGCGCCTGGAGCCGCTGCTCCGTCACCTGCGCCAACGGCACGCAGCAGCGCACGCGCAAGTGCAGCGTCTCGGCCCACGGCTGGGCAGAGTGCCGGGGGGCCCACGCCGACGCCCGCGAGTGCTCCAACCCCACGTGTCCCAGTAAGGCCCCGCGCGCCGGGGGGGGGAGCGAGGCGGGGGGCACGGCACGCTGCTGGCACTGCGCGTCGTGGCGTGGAGCATCGGCACGTGGCCGGGCTGCGAATCTGCCTTAAAGCTGATGAAGTGTCACCATCGGTGATGCCGGGCTGCTGGCACCCTGCGGTGTCACCATTTGGTGTCACCATCAGTGGCAACAGGCTGCTGGTGCCCTGCGGTGTCACCGTTTGGTGCCACCATCAGTGATGCCAGGCTGCTGGCACCCTGAGGTGTCACTGTTTGGTGTCACTATCAGTGACGTGAGGCTGCTGGCGCGCTGTGGCATCACCGTTTGGTGCCACCATCAGTGATGCCAGGCTGCTGGCACCCTGCCCTGTCACCATTTGGTGTCACCATTGGTGATGTGAGGCTGCTGGCACCCTGTGCTGTCACCGTTTGGTGTCACCATCAGTGATGCCAGGCTGCTGGCATCCTGCAGTGTGACTGTCTGGTGTCACTGTCGGTGACGTGATGGTGCCGGCAGCTCGCACACCCCTCGTTGCGGATGTGGGTGCGGGGGGAGCAGGATGCCAGGGGTGATGCTGGGGACCAGCAGCCTCCCCCCTCGCGCCGATCGCTGCCTCCAGGCGCATCCCAGCAGGAGGTGTCTGTGCTGGGCGTCCCTGCTGGCCCCTGGCTGTGTGCTGGGTGCTGCGGGGGCTGTCGGTGCCCGGGGGCTGCAGGTCCTGGTGCACTGGGGGCGTGCAAGCTCTTGTGCACGTACCCAGGGCAGCTCGGTGCCCGTCCCACCGCCCCGCTGCCTCCTGGGGCTCGGGGATGGGGACACAGGGCAGGGGGAGTCAGCCAAAGGGCAGAGCCCGTCCTCTTCCTGCCCTTCGACTCCCCCGCATCCATTGCCGGCACAGAGGGAGGTGGGGGCTGCCCTGTGCCGCAGGGTGGGAGCAGGTCTGCGACGTGCCAGGGTGCCCTTGGGCTGCCGTGTGGGAGCAGCCAGGCGTGCTGCACGGGGGCGTTTGTCTTGGAAGGAGATTTAAATTATCGATCCAGGGACTTAATCCCCGTGGAGCTTTCCATCCACGGCACGGCGGGCGGCCACAGCAGGGGCCCACCAGCCCTGCCCCGTCCCCTGTCCCTGTCCCCCCCTCCCCTGTGGCCCTGGGTGTCACCCACCACACCGAGCCGGGCGTCCCGCGGCCGGGGGCCCCCACCGTGTCCCTGCCCCGCAGCCGACAGCAAGTGGGGCCCCTGGAACCACTGGAGCCTCTGCTCCAAGACCTGCGACACGGGCTGGCAGCGCCGCTTCCGCATGTGCGAGGGCACCGGCGTGCAGGGCTACCCCTGCGAGGGCACGGGCGAGGAGGTGAAGACCTGCAACGAGAAGAAGTGCCCAGGTATGGGGCAGCCCCCGGTGCCCGCCCCCGGTGCCCGTGCCGCGCCTGACCCCCCCCCTCTCGCCCCGCAGCCTACCACGAGATGTGCAAGGACGAGTACGTCATGCTGATGACCTGGAAGAAAACCGCCGCCGGGGACGTCATCTACAACAAGTGTCCCCCCAACGCCACAGGTGAGGGGCACGGGGAGGGCGGTCCCCAGTCCCCCGGGGGCTGCAGGGGGCGGGCAGAGGCGGCTGATGGGGGCACGGCTCCTGTGCTGGCCTCGAGCCCCCTGCCCCTTGTGTCCCGTGCAGGGTCCGCCAGCCGCCGGTGCCTGCTGAGCCCCCACGGGGTCGCGTACTGGGGTGTGCCCAGCTTTGCCCGCTGCATCTCCCACGAGTACCGATACTTACATCTCTCAGTAGGTGCACGCTCTGGCACGGACCCCGTCCCCAGGGGTCCCCAGCCCCTGCTGCCCTCCCCTGCTGTCCCCAACCGGGACAGGGACCCCTCACCGCTCCCTGTGCTGCGTGGCGGGGGGGTTAATTCATTGCCCTGGGTGCTGGCACCAGTCGGATGCCACATGGGGAAACAGATGGGTCCCCGGGCAGGGCTGGGAGGGAGGACAGCGTCCTGCAGCTGGAAGGGGACCCCAGACCCGCTGTGTCCTCAGGAAGTGGCTCTCGGGATGGGAAGGACCCCCCCAAGCCCCCATGTCCCACTGCTGCCCAGATTGGTGCAATTAGCTCTGCAGTGCCCCTGGCTCTGGGCATGGTGAGGGGCGGGGGGCACAGAGCACCTCGGGAGGTGCTGGCAGCGGGGTGACACCCGTGTCCCCCCCCCGTACAAGCTGCGGGAGCACCTGGCCAAGGGGCAGCGGGTGCTGGCGGGCGAGGGCATGTCGCAGGTGGTGCGGAGCCTGCTGGAGCTCATGGCCCGCAAGACCTACTACAGCGGGGACCTGCTCTTCTCCGTGGAGATCCTGCGCAACGTCACCGACACCTTCAAGAGGGCCACCTACACCCCGTCCTCCGAGGACGTGCAGGTACCGAGCCGGGGACGTGGGGGGCACCCCGGGGAGGTGGCAGCGGTCGGTCCCCCAGCCCCGCTGACCCCCGTCCCCGCAGCGCTTCTTCCAGGTGGTGAGCTACATGGTGGACGCGGAGAACCGGGACAAGTGGGAGGACGCACAGCAGGTGAGCGGCGCGGGGCTCGGGCGGGTGGCCAGGCTGGCCACGGTGTGTCCCCCCTGCGGACACCCCCGAGCTGCTCGCCCTCCCGCAGGTCTCTCCCGGCTCCGTGCACCTGATGAAGGTGGTGGAGGACTTCATCCACCTGGTGGGGGACGCGCTGAAGGCTTTCCAGAGCTCTCTCATCGTCACCGACAACCTGGGTGAGCGGCGGGGCGCGCAGGGGATGCGGAGGGCGCGGGGAGCCGGCTGCTGACGCCCGCTGTGCCCCGGCAGTGATCAGCATCCAGCGCGAGCCCGTCTCCGCCGTCTCCAGCGACATCAACTTCCCCATGAAGGGGCGCCGGGGCATGAAGGACTGGGCACGCAGCTCCGAGGACAAGCTCTTCATCCCCAGGGAGGTGCTGAGCCTCGCCTCCGCCGGTACGGTGCGCTGGGCACGTGTGAGCTGGCATCGCGTGGCGCACGCGCCTGGGGCTGTGCGCGCGTGTGGGTGTGCACGTCTGGTGCTGCGCACACGTGTGAGCGTGCGCCTCCAGGAGACCGCGTGTGGGTGGGTGTGCACGTGCGTGAGCTGGTGTGTCTGGGGCTGCGTGGGGGCAGGTTTGTGGCTGGCACGTCTGGAAGTGTGCGTGCGTGTGCGAGCACGCGGGTGGCGTCCTGCCAGCCCACGGCTCTGCAGGTCTGCGTGCCAGCACCCGTGTCGGAGGGGCGCGTGTTCTCGCCCCCGTGTCTGGAGCAGCCGTGCGGGCTCGCCCGTGTCTGCGTCTGCTCGCTGGGTGCACGTGTGCCGTGCGTGCCCGCGCGTGTGCCGGGCGCTGGCTCCGTGCCTCCCCGGGCCCCGGCGCCGCTCTCCTTCCCCTCTCTCCGCAGAGCTGGACGAGTCGTCCCACTTCGTCATCGGGGCCGTGCTGTACCGCACGCTGGGGCTGATCCTGCCCCCGCCCAGGTGAGTGGGGCTGCCCCGCTGCCCCCACAGAGTGCCCCCGTCCCTGTGACAGCCGCTGCCCCCTCCCCGCAGGGCCCCCCTGGCCGTCACCTCCAAGGTGCTGACGGTGACCGTGCGCCCGCCGACCAAGCCTGCCGAGCCCCTGGTCCTGGTGGAGCTCTCCCACGTCATCAACGTGCGTGTCCCCTCGTCACCGCTCCTGTCCCATCGCTCTGAGGGCACTGGGGAGCTGGGCAGGTCCCCGGGGGGGCCAAACCCCCCCTGGGGGCTGGCAGCGGGTGCGCTGCTCACCCCCCCATCTGTCCGCAGGGCACGTCCCACCCGCAGTGCGTCACCTGGGACTACTCGAGGACGTGAGTGGGGCGCGGGGGGCAGCGTGGGCAGCCCCACTGAGGGGGGGGCGATGCTGGGAGATGGGGCCGGGCTGTCCCCGTGCCCCGGAGGCACCGAGTCCCCGGGGGAGGGACGTGCAGCAGGCCTCCAGCTGCAGGATGGTGTTCCTCGCGCGGGTATCGATCTGCTCCCGCGTGCTGCCGGAGCCGGATGCCTCCCGCCTGCCAGATGCAATTTGTTAGCACGGTGCTGTGGCTGGAGAGAGGGAAAGTAGGGCACAACGTGGGGGGGGGGCTGTGCTGCAGGGTGGGGGGCAGCGCCTGGGGGTGCTCTGCGCCTTTGGGGTCACCGGTGCCGGTGCAGCCCCCCGGGGAGCCTGGGGCACTGCAGCGTGGCTCCTGCGGTGACGGGGAGACGCGGGGCTGTGCTGAGCGTGGTGGGTCTCAGCCTGCCCGGGGACACACGTCCCCAGCTGTCCCGCAGACCGAGGTCCCCATCGCCTGTGGCTGCATTCCCTGTGCCATGCGCACGGCCAGCGTCCCCACGGGGCTCCCCCTCCTGGCATTGTCCCTTGCAGGGGTGGCCCTGGGGCTGCCCAGGAGCGTTTATCCGGAAGGTTTGGCTTTGCAGGGGGTCCCTGTGCCGGGTGCAGGAGACCCCTGGGACTGCCTCTGCCCCCCCGGCACTGCCCCAGCCCCTCTCCATCCCCACCAGCCTCCTCCCAGGCCTGGCCCCCTCCCTCCTGCGGTTTCAGTTCGCCCCCCCTGGTCTGGGTGGGATGATTAAAGACCAAGGCTCGGTGCCGCACAGCTCCCCGGGGCGGGGATCAGCGCCTCGGGCCCTGCTGCGGGCTCAGGGCAGCCACCCCGGCCGGGGCCAGCGAAGGGTTAAGCGAGGAGCACCGAGGGGCTGCGTGTGGGTCTGATCGCTTCAAATTGCTCGCTCCCTCACTCTCGTCCCATTAATCAGGGATGCTGGCTTGGGAAACTGGGACACGGAGAGCTGCCAAACCCTGGAGACCCTCCCGGCGCACACCAAATGCCAGTGCCGCCAGCTCGCCACCTTCGCCGTCCTCGCCCAGCTGCCCAGAGACCTGGTAGGGGACGGGGATGGCGCACGGGGGGGGGACGACACCGGGGGCACTCCCTGGGCTGTGGGGCCTGGCCGAGGTGGGGGTCCTGGGGCAGGGTGGGGTGGGCAGGGGCACGGGTGGCACGGGGGGGATTTCAGACCGGGGGGGCTCCCCGAGGAGGGCACCCCTGTGCCCCCAGCACCCTGAGGGTGCGCTGGGGCGGGCAGGGTGCCGCAGGGCTCTGCATCGAGGAGGGGTCAGAGCCCTCCTGGCACACGGCCCCGGCCCCCCCCCCCCCACCCCATTGCTATTCCACCCACGTCCCCCGTCGGCATGGAGATGGGCACGGGTCCCCGGGAAGGCGCCTCGGCCGCGCCGCCACCACCGCTCACCCCCCTCCGTTGGCACACGGGGGGGTCCCCAACCGGGAGGGACAGAGGGGCACGGCAGGGGGCAGGGAGCAGCCACAGCGGGGCTGGGCTCAGCCTTCCCCCCCCCCCCCTTCCCTGCCAGGCCATGGACCCCTCGGGCACCCCCTCGGTGCCGCTGATGATCGGCTGCGCCGTCTCCTGCATGGCCCTGCTGACCCTGCTGGTGATCTACGCTGCCTTCTGGAGGTGACCGCCCCGGGTGGCTCTGGGGACAGTGGGGACCCCGGGGGGGGCGTGAGAGATGTGGGGAGGGGGCGCGAAGGGGGACACGGCGTGAGCAAAAGCTGAGCTCAGCGTGGGTAAAAGCAGTGTGCAGGGAAGGGACACGGGGTGGGAGAGGTGCCCCAGCGGTGCGCTGCTGTCCCCGGGACAGCACGAGGGGGGGGACGCGGGACAAGGGGGGGACACGGGACGAGGAGGGGATGGGCCGGTGCCCTGGCCCCACGCCGCTGTCCCCCCCCCGCAGGTTCATCAAGTCGGAGCGCTCCATCATCCTGCTCAACTTCTGCGTCTCCATCCTGGCCTCCAACATCCTCATCCTCGTGGGGCAGTCCCAGATGCTCAGCAAGGTGGGCACAGCGCCGCGCCGTGCCACGGGCTGGGGTCCGAGCCCCCCGGGGGGGGAGGGGGGGGGCGGCTTCTCCCAGGGGCAGATTGGATTTGGATTAACTCAATCTCGGGATTAAACTCTTTGCGTGGCGGCGGCTTTGACACAACCCTCGCCCAGGCGTGGGAGTTTAACCGCCGCGGTGCTGGCGCGTGGCCGTGCCGCATCCCCTAAGGCGCTGCGTCCCCGGCACAGGGCGTGTGCACCATGACGGCCGCCTTCCTCCACTTCTTCTTCCTCTCCTCCTTCTGCTGGGTGCTGACGGAGGCCTGGCAGTCCTACCTGGCGGTGATCGGCCGGATCCGGACACGCCTGGTCAGGAAGCGCTTCCTCTGCTTGGGATGGGGTAAGGGCCTGGGGGGGCAGGGGGGGGCAGGGGGGAGGCACCGCGCACCCTTCCCGGTACCCGCAGGGGTTGTTGAATCCCTCCGAGGGAAACTGAGGCACGGGGGAGAGCAGCCTCTGTGTGTGGCACCTGTGACCGGCCAAGCCGTGGGGAGCTGCCAGAAGGGCCCCGATCCGTGTCCCCATCCGTGGGGGCTGTCCCGGGGGGGCACAGCACCGCCGCCCCCCTGCAGCTCGGCCCCGTCTCCCCTCCCTCCTCCAGGTTTGCCAGCCCTCGTGGTCGCCGTCTCCGTCGGCTTCACGCGGACCAAAGGCTACGGGACGGCGAGCTAGTACGTGGGGCTGGGGGGTGCAGGAGCGTGGCAGCAATGTGGGGTCAGGGGACGGGGATGGAGCAGGGGGCGCCCCCCCCCCCCCCCCGCAACCCCTGACACCCCCGGTCCCCGCAGCTGCTGGCTCTCGCTGGAGGGCGGTCTGCTCTACGCCTTCGTGGGACCCGCTGCCGTCATTGTGCTGGTAGGCTGCCCCCCCTCAGACCCCAAACCCACCCCCCAAAACTCCCCCTTGGCTCGGGGGGGCCATGACGGCCCTAACCCCGGCTCTGTTCCCCCCCCCCCCCAGGTGAACATGCTGGTCGGCATCATCGTGTTCAACAAGCTCATGTCCCGCGACGGCATTTCAGATAAGTCCAAAAAGCAGCGAGCTGGGTAAGTGCCCTGCGCCCGGCGGGGCTGTGCCGGGGCCGCCGCGGAGCCCCCTGCCCTGCCGGGGGGCCTGGGGGGGCCGTGGGGGTCCCTTGGGAGTGGGGCTGAGCACGGGGCAGACTTCACCGCACCGGTGGGCGGTGGGACCGAGCCCGGCGCAGCCGCACGCTGGGGGCTGCCGGGGAGGGACAGCGGATGGGGAGGGGGGCAGCCACCCCGTGCATCCCCCAGGGCCAGGGGGAGCCGCTCGCTGCGGACCCCCCCGCACCGCCAGGGGAGGGGGCTGAGCCCACCCGCCCGTCCCGGCTGCCGCTTGGCCACCCCTGCTCGCCATTAACCGCTGTGCCGCCGCCCCGACTAACCCGGCTCTCTCTCTCTCTTTTCTTTTTTCTCCCTCCATTTGCTTTCTGCCCCTGTCCGTCCATCCATCCGTCCCCATCCGTCCGTCCGTCCATCCATCCGTCCGTCCCCCCATCCTGCCCTCCCCCGGCCTTGCTGTCCCCCGCCTGCCTCCCCGCGTGGCCCGGTCCTGGCCGCGGGGGCGCCGGGGGGGTGGTGGTGGTGGGCTCGTAGCTCGAAGCCCCCCCCCTGCGGCAGCCTGCTGCTGAAATGCACCAAGTGCGGCGTGGTGTCCAGCGCCGCCATGACCTCCGCCACCGCCAGCAACGCCATGTTAGTGCCCGCTGCGCCCCCGCCCCGAGCACAGCCTGGCACCGGAATTCTGGGGAGGGGGTCCTGGGGGGGGGGGGGCGGTTAGGGGGGGCTCTGGGCACCCCCTTTCCTCCTGGGGATTGGGGCCGGGGGTCCCGCGGGCAGGGAGAAGGCTGAGTGCTCGGGGCGGCCCCCGGGTGCGGGGGGCACGCGTTTCCCCCCCCCCCCCCGCAGCCATCACGCCTGCATGGCTTCCCGCAGGGTCACCTCATCGCCAACGCTGGGGCGCGAGGGCTCAGCCCCTCCTGCCCGGGGTGGGGGGAGCGGGGAGGGCAGCACCGAGGGGGGGCGGTGATGGGAGCATCCCCGGGACCCCTTCCATGGCACGTGAGCCCCCCCCGGGTGCTGGCTGGGCCATGTGGGACGGGCTGTGACACTGCCACCCCCATCAGCCTGCTGGCCGTGCTGCCAGGGGTTTGGGCCCCCAAAAGCAGGGCTGAACCCCCCCCCCCCATTTCTTCTGCCGCCTGGGGGAGGCTGAGGGTCACCCCGCGGCCCCCCAGCACCATTGTGGGTCCAGCTCTGCAGGATGGGGGCGCGCAGAGCCCCGTCCCCCTCGCCCCAACGCGGGCAGTGCCGCCAGCACCCAGCCGGCGCCGGCGCGGGGACGCGGAGCAGGAGGGGGGGCGCTCGGTGCCAGGGGGGTTTTGGGCACCGGGCTCTGCACCGTGCACGTGTGGGCTCCCCGGGGAGCGGGGCGGGGGGCTCAGGGCTCTGCCGGGGATGCCCCCGTGGTGGGCTCACCCCCGCCCCTCTCTCCCTGCCCCAGGGCATCGCTGTGGAGCTCCTGCGTGGTTCTGCCTCTGCTGGCGCTGACCTGGATGTCGGCCGTGCTCGCCATGACCGACCGGCGCTCCATCCTCTTCCAGGTCCTCTTCGCCGTCTTCAACTCCGTCCAGGGCTTCGTCATCATCACCGTGCACGGCTTCCTGCGCCGAGAGGTGGGGCGGGGGCACGGGGTGGGGGGGGGGGACCCCGGCTGCGGGGGGGGGGGACCCCGGCCGTGGGGCCGTGACCGGCTGTGTCCCCCCAGGTCCAGGACGTGGTGAAGTGCCAGGTGGGGGGGTGCAGGGGCGAGGAGAACGAAAACTCCCCCGACTCCTGCAAGAACGGGCAGGTGCAGATCCTGGTGAGTGCGGCAGCGCTGGCGCGGAGCGGGGCAGGGCCCCTGCACGCCCTGCTGGTCCCGGTGCTGGCCAAGATGCATTCACTTCCCCGCCTCTCTCCCTCTCTCTCTTTTCCTCTCCTCTCTCTCTCTCTCTCGCTCTCTCCCTTTTCCCCCTCTTTCTGTATTTTTATAGACAGATTTTGAAAAGGACGTTGACCTGGCGTGCCAGACAGGTGAGGTCTCTGCCGGGGACACGTGCTGGGGACGGGGACACGTGCTGGGGACACGTGCTGGGGACGGGGACACGTGCTGGGGACGGGGGCATTGTGGTGCCACTCCTGGAGGGGCAGGCAGTTTGTGGGGTGGGTGCAGTGCCGGCGCACGGGGGCTCGGTGCCCCGAGGGCTGCGCGGTGCCGGCTCCGACGCGCTGCCTGCCCACAGTGCTGTTCAAGGAGGTGAACACCTGCAACCCCGCCACCATCACCGGCACCCTGTCCCGCATCTCCCTGGACGGAGACGAAGACCCCAAGCTCAACACCAGCTCAGAGGGCGGCCTGGGCTTCTCCAGCCTGCCGGGCAACATCCCCGCGCCCAGCATCCTGGTGCAGGTGCCCAAGATGCCCCCCAACGTGGTGGCGGAGCTGGGCGAGCCGCCGGCGCAGCCGGTGGGGCTGGAGGCGCAGGGCCCCGTGTACCTGTGCACCGAGAGCAGCCTGCGGCCCGTGGACTACGGCTGGCTGCGGGCCCCGGAGCCGCCACGGGAGAGCGACTACATGGTGCTGCCGCGCCGCAGCGCCAGCCTCAAGCCCTTCCAGCGGGACGACGGGCAGCTCGAGGAGGGGGCGCCCGGCGGGAAGGGGCGCCCAGCGGGCGAGGGGGACGCCTACCCCAGCTTCATCTCGGTGGAGCACGTCAACGTGAACCTGAGCCAGCCCTACGGGACGGTGAAGCACCCCTACGGGCTCCAGTTCAAGCAGCACCCCACGGTGCGGCAGATCCTAGCCTCGGAGCTGTCGGAACGCAGCCGCACCATGCCCCGCACCGTCCCCGGCTCTGCCATGAAAGTGGGGTCCTTGGAGGTGAGCGGGGGCCCTGGGGAGCACGGGGCTGGGGTGGGAGCCTGCTCGTGTGCTAGGGGCGTGCATGGGGTGGGGAACGCCTGGGAGAGGGGTGGGTGAGCATGCACGAGTGTGTGTGCGTGCGCAGGGTTGCAGATTTGCCCTGTTCCTGTGCTTGCTGCCTGGCATCCTATAATCTGCTCGGGGCTGGCTCGGCGGAGCAGCCGGGCTCTGCCTGGGGCTGCTGGGCTCCCCCGGCCCTGCAAAGACTTTTCCCTTTTCTTGTCTGCCTCCTCCCCGCTGCTCCGGCCCCGTGCACCCCCTGCCAGAGGAAGAGGTTGCGGTACTCCGACCTGGATTTCGAGGTGAGCCAAGCATGTGGGTGGCACCCGACAGGGGTGGGTGCCCGCGGGCTGGCCCTGGCTCTGCCGCAGCCCTGCCTCAGCCTGAGCGAGGGGGGGGAGCAGAAGCCAAGCTCTGAGGAGTTTTACACCAGGCCATAAAGAGCATCGGCTCTTGATTAAAACGCCAGCGCTGAGTGGGAGTATTTTAGCTGGCTTTATGGGAGGAGACGGAGCTTGGCAGCGGTGCCGCTTGGCTGGCAGCAGGGACTTTGTGTGTCCCCAAGTGGCCCTGGGATGGGGACAGGGACAGGGACGGGGTCAGGGATGGGGACAGGGACGGGGACAGGGTGGGTACGGGCACAAACCAACGTCGGCGGGCCCTGCTCTCGCCCTGCAGAAGGTGATGCACACGCGGAAGCGCCACTCTGAGCTCTACCACGAGCTCAACCAGAAGTTCCACACGCTGGACCGGTACCGGGCGCCCGCTGCCGGCACCTCCAAGGTGAGGACCTGGGGGTTGCATCCTGCCCGGCCTCCCCCTGCATGGACCAGGGTGCTCGGGGCAGGACGGGGGAGCTGGGGCTGAGCCCGGCAGCAGGGAGGCCGCTGGGGCTGAGCGCCGCGTCTTGTCTGCAGCGAGAAAAGCGGTGGAGCGTCTCTTCGGGCGGCGGGGACAAGAGCACGGCCACGGTAAGTGCCGGAGCCTGGATGGGGCTGGATGGAGGCGGGGGGGCTGTGCCCCGCGGCTGGGGGGCCGGGGCCGTGCACTGTGTGATCTGCAGCCCCTACCTTGCCCCGCAGGATGCGGCCAGCCCCGATGCGCAGCAGCCGCCGGCCGCGCCGCCCAAGCCATGGAGCACGTTCAAGGCGATGACGCTGGGCGCCCTGCCCAGCGCCCACCGCGACCGGCTCGAGCTGCGCTGCGCCGACTGGGAGGGTCCCTGCGCCGGCCTGGATGCGGCCGACGGCGACTTCCAGACGGAGGTGTGAGGGGGGAGCCCCGGCGCCCTGCCCGCCGCCGCCGCCTTCGCCCGGGGCACCCCGCAGCAGGAGCAGCCCGGACGCCGCCTTTGCTCCGTCCTCCTCCGCACCCGGGGGGGTCCCTGCGGGGGGAACCGTGCGCGCCCGCCGCCCCCCGCCTGTCGCCGTTGCGGTTCCTCCTCCCCGCTGCTCCCCCCCGGGACGTGGGTGCGGAGGGGACACGCGCACCCCCACGCACCCCCACCGATCACTTGCGCACCCGCTCGGCACCCGCCCGGCCGCCGAGGCCCTGGCATCTCCGTTCTTTTCTACCGGGACGTTTCTTCACGCAGTGCACCGTGTGCACGCGCGCGGCGGCCCCGGGCACCCCGCGCCGGGTGGCCCCGTGGCCGGGCGCCCTCGCCCCGTGGCCGCCCCCTCCCAGCCGTCCCCACCGTCCCCCCCTCCACGGGGCAGGTGCTGTCGTTGTTGGAAATAAAAGTTCACTCTCTGTGGTGCCGTGGGGCCGCGGCCGCCGCCTGCTGCTTCGTGTCCCAGCGTCGGGATGGGGACGGGGTGACGGCCACCCCCTGGGGACCTGGGTCCCCAGCACCGATCCTGCTGGCCGGAGCTGAACCTGCCCCCGTGCGCTGCTGTGCAGAGGAGCGTCGTGTTGCAGGAGCTGAGCGGTAAATTACACGGTAATTAATCTGTGAGCAAATGAGTAACTTCGGAGGCAATTACCCTGCAATCTAAGAGGGAACGTGGGGCACCTCGCGCTGCCCCAGCAGCTCCGGCTGCCGGCTGCTGCCCGCCACCGTGCCCCTGCCTCGGGGCTGGGGGGGCAGGGGGATGGGAGAGGAGGGTCCTGGCCATGGGGGGAGAGCAGGGGTGGGACCCGAGTCTGGGGTAGCCCCCAGGGAGAGGAGCTCGGGGACTAACGAGGTCTGGGTGGTGTTAACCCCCAGTGTGCACCAGGGGCTCAGCACCGAAGCCCCCTTGTGGTGCGCCCTAATACTCCAGGAGGGCTGTGCTGGTGGGAAGCACCCCCTGCGCATGGCTGGGGGGTCCCTGGCAGAAATCCGAACTTCCCTCGGGGCTCGTTTCAGCTGGGACACGCTTGGCAGCGGCTGGGGGTGAGCAGGAAGCACCCCATGGTGCTCCCCTTTTGGACAGGCGAGGTTCTGCGGGGACCCAGGGTCTCCATAAGAAGGACGCTGCCCGGTTTGGACTGGAGACCTCCAAGGTGCTGGTTTGCTCCTCACCTCCGTAGCGGTGCTGTGCGGGGCTCTCCAGCTCCCCCCCAGCTCCCCCAGCCTCCCAGTGCCCCACCAGAAGCTTACTGGTTCCTGCTGGTGTGCGGCCAGCAGCGGAGTGGTGCCAGCCAGGGGGTGGCTGCGGGCACAGGCGATGCGCACCCAAAGGCCCCCAGCCACCCCCCCCAAAGCGAGGGTCTCTCCTCGGCCCCTGGCTGCCCCATCCCGTGCTAATTGCACAGCCCAGTTCATCCCAGCGCTGCCCAGTTTGGGTCTGGGTGCTGGGGCTGGAGGCTGCAGTGCTGGGAGTAGGGAAGCGGTGAGCCAGCGCTGGGCTGGGGCCAGCTCCAGTTGTGCAACATCTGGGGGCCACGGGCGGCACTGGGGGGGGGATTGGGGCTGGGGCTGGGGCTCGGTGCTGCAGCAGGGGCTCAGCTGCGGGGCTGGGGCTGGGGCTGAGCTCCCTGGGACGGTGTTGGGGGCTCCGGTCCCCCCCCCAGCACTGCTCGCTGCTCTCTTGGCCAGGCTGCTCCTTTTGCTAAGAATAGCAGCCACCCGTTCCTTGGGAGCCTTCTCTGCCTCCCCGCGCTCCGATCCAGCCCGTCCCGTGCTTCGGGGGACCCAGGGCCGGCCCCCGGTCCCTTCTTTCCCTCCCCAGCCCGCCGCAAGAAGCCGCGTCAGGGTTTCCTGGGGCATCTGGTGGCAATTAGCAGCTTCTATTACTCATGGAGACGCCATATGCGGTGAGGGAACGGAGCCCGCCCCAGCGGCGCAGGATCGTGGGGGGACGGGGAGGGGGCTGGGGGGGGTTCGTGGTGCTGGCAGCCATCTATGGGGTGCGGGGTGCACAAGGGGGGGGGGGTCACCAGCCCCAAATCCGGCAGTGGGCGGGTGGTTTGTGGCTCCAGGAGGTGCCCAGAGGCTGGGGGCAGTGGGCCCAAAGCTGGGTGCTTATGGGGGGGTTCGGGGGGGGGCAGAGCAGGTTGGAGAGCGCCGGAGCCATTTTCCATCTGCAGCTTCCATCTGAGCCGCTGCGCTCCACAGAGCCGCTCCCCGTGCCAAAAAACGTTCGGTTTCGGGGGGCGGAAACGATGGAGAAAACACTCAGACGGCGAGCGGGCGGCACGGAAAGTTCCTCGCCTGGCTTCCCGGTGCCTCCCCTTCCCGGCGGTTCCACCAAAACGGGGGAAAGCTGCTGCTTTTAGTGCTGCTGCTGCAGCCGCTCGCTGCCGGCCTGGAAAGAAGCCCCCCCGGCTGCTTCCTTCCCGGCAAACGTCGGAATTTAGGGTTTTGCGCCCAGACCGGTGCCCGAATCCCTGCCGCAGGAATTCCCTCCCGCGCCCGGCGTGCCCGCGCGGCATGGGAGGCGATGCGGGGCCGGAGGCGGGGAGCCCCGCGGGAGCGAGGCCGAGCCACAGGACGCCCCGATCGCAGGCAAATTGTCTCAAGCTTTTGAAAATTGCAGGGCTCTGCTCCGGATCGGGTTTCTTGGCCGCTGGCGCTGCTGTTTCTTGGAAATTCAGCTTGCCTCGGCATTTTCCATGGCGGGCCGGTGGGCAGGGGCCCGCGGTCTTTTCCCATCATTGCTCCCGTGCCTGTTCCCATCCCCCTGGGCATGGCCAGGATGGGGCCCCGTGCTGAGGAGCTTGGTTTTCTGCTCCAGGGGATGCCAGCACGGGCTGGAGGCAACTTCACCCCCTTTGCAGAGCTCAAGGCCGTCAGCACTGGGGAGCCTTTGGCAGAGCTGGGCAAGAAACCAGCCCTGAGCCTGTACCCAGAGCTGGGGGAGCAGGATCCAGCCCCCTTCCCCGTGCACAGGCACAGCCCAGGAGAGCACACAGGGCTGGGGTTTCTTCACTGGGGCCAGTGGGGTCCCTGTGTGCCACCAGCCTGGGGACAACCTGCTGGAGGGGGAAACTGAGGCAGGGGAAGAGCAGGGTGAGGGATAGCTGCCAGCCCCAAAGCGACTCGCAGCTGAATATGAGGGTGCTGGGAGCTGCTGGCCGTGCCGGCACCACCGAGGGGTGAGAGGAAGGGGTGAGGCTGCCCCTCAAGCCCCTGCAGCGCCCACCACAAGGTTCACAAATCCTGCACCTGCTCCTGCTCCTGCTCCTGCTCGCGCCTGGCGTTTGGCACCGCCGGGAGGCCTTGAATGGAGAAGAGCTCGGGGTGAATAATTGTCCAATAAAAAGGAATTATAAAAGTTTCGTTATGTTTCATAGCCACTTGCTTTAATTAGCCTTAATTACTACAGTAGGCGACTCGCGGAAGAATTGAGCGCTCTGTCACCGCATCTCAGGGGCTGTCGGCTGGATAAATGGCAGAGCCGAGGCGCGCTTCAAACGCAGCGCTCGCTTGGTTTGCCCCAGACAGCTTATTTACTGTGGGCTGAATAAATATCAGTTGTTAATTAGAGCACGTTTATTGAGATGCATGCGTCCCTAACACACATTTGTAAAGCTTCAGCGTAAATAGATTCATCATCATTTGGGAGGAGAGCGGCTGAGCAGGGGCACGTCGGTGCCGTGCCGTGCCGGGGGCGAGGGGACACAGAGGACAGCCACGGCTGCTCTGCAGCCCCCAAACCCCAACCCTTGTGGGTCAGCGGCTGCCTTGGCTGGGCCCGCTCCCTGCCCTCTCCCTGCCCATTCCCTGCCCGTTTCATGCCCATTCCCTGCCTGGGGGGCTGCAGTGGAAAGCCATCAGATCTACCGCTGGAGACGAGAGGGAGCCCGGGCAGCCTCAGGAACGCGATCCCAGGGCTCAGCTGAGCGCTGACCCCAGGGTCCTCATCCTGGCTGGGCTGTCCCCAGCCCCCAGGCAGTGGGGACGCTCTGCCAGCACTGTGGGGTCCGGCTGCCCCCCTGCTGCTGCGTCCCCTGGGGCCTGGCATGAGCCCGGGATGTCCCACGAGTGGAGGAGCATCCCGGGAGGACACCCTTTGTCCCCCACCGCTGGCTGTTCTGGCCAGCACCTGCTGCCACCAGGGCCAGCACTGGAGTCCCCCTGTGCCCTGGTGCCCCCCAGTGTCCCCCCTATGACCTGGTGTCCCCCTGTACCCTGGTGTCCCCCCGTGCCCCGGTGTCCCCCTATGCCCCAGTGTCACCCTGTGCCCTGGTGTCCCCAAAATGCCCCGGTGTCCCCCCGTGCCCCGGTGTCCCCGTGCGGACGCAGAGATGCTCCCCAGGGATGGGGGCCAGGGGCCGGGCCGAGCCCCCGGGGATGAGGAGGGGTGGCCGGGAGGGCGCTGCCGGTGCCGACCCCCCCCCCGGATTTGGGGGCGGCGGTTCCAGGCGCCCCGACGGGGGAAGGAGAAGGAGGAAGAGGAGGAGGAGGGCGGGGAGGCGAAGGCGGGCGGCGGCTCGGGTCCCCCCGCCCCGGGCAGGGGAAGCGGAGGGCGGGCAGCGGCTGGGGGGCGGCTCGGACCCCCCCGGCAGGAGGCGGGGAAGGCGGCGAGGGCGGCTCGGCACGGCACGGCACGGCTCGGCACGGCACGGCTCGGCACGGCTCCCAGCGCCCCGGGCCGGAGGGAGCCGCGGAGCCGCCCCCGCCGCCGCCCGCCCCGAGCCCCGCAGGTGAGCCCCGGGGGGCTGCGGGCGGCCGGGGGGCGGGGGGGGGGCGTCCCGCTCCGCCGGGCACCGGGCGCGGAACTTCCCCGGAGGGAGCCCCGAGGGGTCGGGGGGCACGGGGGGAGCAAAGCGGGGGCGTAGAGCCGGGACATAAAGCCGGGGCGCAGGGGAGTAAAGCCAGGGCACAAAGCTGGGGTGCGGGGGAATAAAGTCGGGGTGCAAGGGAATAAAGCCAGGGAATAAAGCCGGGGTGCAGGGGCACAAAGCCGGGGTGCAGGGGCACAAAGCCGGGGTGCCGGGGGTCCCGCACCGCCGAGCCCAGGGCCGAGGGCGCAGCGGGGAGCGGAGCCGAGCGTCTCCGGTCTGTCCCGGCGCCGGCTGCCTGCAGCCCTGCCTTGCCTCGTGGCAGGAAGCAGGCAGGAGGGAGGCCAGGTCGGGGTGACCTGCGGGGTTTTGGGGCACCCCAGGGGGCTGGGAGTGAAACGGGAGGGAGTGGGACCTGCCCGGGGGTCCGGAGCAGGAGGCACCCGGGGCTCTGGGGTGCCTCGGCCCCTGCGTTTCCGCAGTTTCGGTGTAAATCTGGATGCCGGGGTTGACAGGTTGGGTTGCACCCCTGAATGCTGGGGCCTTGGGGTTTGTAAAGTCCCAAAAGGCTGCCTGAGCCGTGGCCGAGTGGTTCAGAGCCTCCTCCGCGCTGGTGGCTTTGCTGGCAGCGTCCCAGCATGGGATGGCTTGGGGCTCAGCCAGTGCCCCCCGCATTCCTGTCTGACTGTGCCCCATCTCTCCCTTCCAGGCAGCCGTGTTGGCCCCGAGCCGCTGCCCCGAGCACCATGAGGGGGCTCTGGGCCCTTGTGCTTTGGGGGCTCATCAGCGCCTGCCAGGGGAAGGAGCCGCCACAGGCAGAAGGTGAGGGGCACCGAGACAGAGGGTGTGGGGTCTGCACCCTCTGGGGTCTGCATGGGAACGATCCCATCCCTCCTTGCCTGTCCCTGGGGAGGTGAGGGAAGGGATGGGAGGGCAAGGAATCGGGGGGCAGAGGTGGCCTGGGACCACCGTGACCATGCCGGGTCCCCACGTGCCGGCACTGCTCGCTGGGCAGGAGGGCAGGCTGCGTGCACCGCTCCCTGCGTGCGCGCCGGCTGCGCAGGCTCTGGGGCTTCGCTCGGCATCCCGGGCGGGCGCGGGGCCAGGGAGAGCAGCGCCAGCCCCGCCGTGAGGAACCAGCCCGGGGACACCCCGTTCCCGCCCGCAGCACCGGGAACACCCCGCGGGCCGGGCCGAGCTGATGGAAGCAGCGGGCTTGGCCGCGCTCCGACCGCGGGGCGCTCGCTGCCAGCTGGCCGGGACGGCGGCTCCGGCCGGCAGCGCCTGCGGGAGCAGCGAAGGCTGCTCAGGGCAGTGGCGAGGATGCACGGAGCTGTCGGGGGCAGTTTGGCCTCCGGCTGCAAGGTGAGGAGAGGTTTGGCCACGGTGCACGGCAAGAGCGGAGGGCTCGGGGCTGTCCCCAGGCGGTGGGGACGGGTGGGTGACAGCGAAGCCGTCGAGGGTCCCGGCTGAGCCGTCCCCGGCTGTGCGTGGGTCGCAGCGTGGGGCGGCTCGGGGCGAGTTCGAGGCGGATGGCGGGGAGGAGCTGCTGGCAGCGAGGCCGCGGTTGCATCAGTCTTTGCGGGGGCGGAGCGGGGCCTTGTCCCGGCAGGGCCCGGGCCGTGCGGGTGGCTGCGGTCCCTTCGGCACAGCCGGGGTGCCCGGGGTGGCCGAGCCTCATCGGCCCGGCCAGAGCGCCTGGGACCGGCCTTTCCGGTGGTTTCCATGCCAGAGCTGTGAGCTCACGGCCGAGGCCCCACTCCACCGAGCAGGAGGGGGCCGCATGTCAGAGCAGGGAGCAGTGCATGCCTCTCCTGCACAGCCCCCCGTGGCACAGCCACGCCGGCGTGGGCGGCCCCGTGCCACTCTGCCGAGGTCCTGGTGCAGCGCGGGGGTGCCCAGCTGGGTCTGTGCAAGGGACCTGTGCTGGGAAATGAGGCCCCCCCGGTGAGGGGAGGCAGCGCCAGGGCTGGGACAGCTTCAAAGCAGACAGCACGCGGGCTGAGGCGTGTTTCGCCGGCTGTCCCCTGCCCCAAACGCGATGATCTCAGCGCGAGGGAGCTCTGCCTCCGGCACCAAACGTGCTGCGGGGCCGGCCTCAGCAGCACGAGCGAGTGCTCAGCCTGGGGGAGAGGCGCCGTGGGGGCGCCGGGTCCCGGGTGGAGGCGGAGGTGAGCGGGGCAGCCGGGGCCAGCCCGGCAGCGCGGGGCCGGAGCTGCCCTCGGAGCGGGGGCGGTGAACGGCCAAGGGCTGCTCCGGGGCCGGTGCGCGCACCGAGACGCAACGAATTCCTCTTTCAATACCCCCTTGTTTCCTCCCCTGTCTCACGCCTCCCAACATCTGGTAGCATCCAGCGGAGGTGGATTCATGCTGCTGGAGCAGCAATAGATCAGTGCTGAGCAGCGCTGGCTTCCCCGTGGTCGGGGCTGACACAACATTTCCTGCCGTCCCCGTTCCCTGTGGGCCATGCTCAGCGCTGCTCGGCACCTCACCATCACCTCTCTGTCCCCTGGCCTGTCCCCACGTGCCA
Source organism: Anser cygnoides (assembly GCF_040182565.1). NCBI lineage: Eukaryota > Metazoa > Chordata > Aves > Anseriformes > Anatidae > Anser > Anser cygnoides. The sequence continues at coordinate 6,421,693 of NC_089896.1, read as the reverse complement.
CCAGCTCCGAGGACACCAGCAGGATGGGATGGGATGGGATGGGACGGCCATGGGCAGCTCTGGGCACCGTCTGCCCGCCGTGGGTGGCCGTGGTGCCTGGCTGATGTCCTGATGCCGATCCCAGGCGCGGGGCTGTTTTGAGGCGAAACGCGCCGCGACTGGGAAAAGCATTTCACCTGGGGAGCTCGCTGTGGGAAGCGGCCGGGGCCAGGTCTGAGCTCAGGGTTCATCTGGTTAAAACATACAGCTCCGCTCCTGGCGGGTGGTTTGCGAGGCGCTGGAGCTGCCGTGGGAGCGGCGTCTGCTGGATCCGCGCTGCCCTGCGCCTGCCAGCGGCACCGGCGCGCCGGGGGCCGGCGTGAGAACCTCACCGCGGACCCGGCCCAGAGCACAGCCTCCCTGTGTCCCTAGGGACACTGTGGTGACCCGGCGGTTTGCCTTGCAGGGGAGCTGTGCCCGCAGCTCTGGGACGAGGACCTGGTCGGGGACAAGTATGAGAACATAACGGGTAAGGAAACGGGGCCCGACTGCGGGATGGGCTCTGCGCCCTGCCTGGGGAGGGTCAGCCTCGACACCTGTGCCATGGCCACCTCTCACCACCTCCTCCCCGGTCCCTGCCCGCAGGTTTTAACCTGATCAAGCGGTTCGACCTGCTGAAGATCTCCTCCATCAAGAAAGTGCGCGGCCTGCGGGGCCCGGCGGTGCTGCGGCTGGGCGCAGTGCCGCTGGTGCAGCCCACGCGGTGAGTGCGGGCGGCTTGCGGGGTCTCCCCACGTCCTGCGGTGCTCCCACCCCCTGCCCCCCAGCTCACCCCGGCCACGCCACGTGTGGGACCTGGCTGCTGCAGCCCTGTGCTGCGTTGTTGAGGGTGGGCAGCAAATGCAGTGGGGCTGTGGCACCCGGGGGACCGCAGAGGTGCTGGGGACGAGGCGCTGGGCTGCCCGAGCCACCTTTCTCCTCGAAAGTAAATCACGGGCTGAAGCAGCTCGGTGAGCTGCGGCCAACCCTTACGCAACAGCCACGCTGTGGATGCTCTGTGTTTGCTCTCCTGAACTTGGCAGGAGCTGGCCGGGGTCTAGACGAGCTCACAAGGCTGCGCAGCGCCGAGCAGGGGCTGCCGGCTGTGCTGGGGCCGTGGCTGGCTGCTGGGGGAGCCCAGCCCGCGGCTCCGCTGTCTCCATCGCATCCTGTCCACCCGTGCCCCAGGCTCTGCTCCCCCCGTGCCAACCCGCGGGGCTGGCAGCATCCCTGCCAGCGTGGCGGGTGGGAGAGCGTCCACGTCCCGGGGAGCAGCGCAGGAAGCTGCTCCTGCAGGAAGCGGCTGCGGTTTGCACGCCTGATTTGCACGCCCGCCTCCCCCGGCCCGCCTGGCCCCGCGCTGCCCCAGGGCTGGCATGCGGCCGTGCCGGTAGGGGGGACCCGGGGGGGGCTTAGTGTGAGGGGGCACCACAGGGAGAAGGAGACCCAGCCCTGGCTCCTGACCTGGGCAGCCAAGTCCTTAGATGGCTTTTAGATGGCCGATGCTCCGGGCTGGTGTTGCTCTTGGCTGGGTGCTTGTGGCAGCCCAGAGCCAGTTCTTGGGAGCGCTCAGCATGGGGAAAGCCCCAGCAGCCAGGGTGCGAGCCCTGTGCAGGCACCCATGGGTGCCCCTCTGCCCTGGTCCCACTCCTCCATGCCCAGCAAGGACAGCCCCGTGCCCCGCAGAGGGAACAGCCCACCCCACGCAGCCACCTTGGTCCCTCTCCAGAGCAGTGGCTTGGAAAATCGCTGGTGGAGCCGAGGCTGGGAGCAGAGCGGAGCCCGGAGCAAATATTTCCAGCGGCGGAGCGAGCTGCGGGCACAGGCCTGGCTGGGGGGGGGGGGGGGGGGCAGGCAGTGCCACTACCCTGCCAGCGTGCGGGGCCGGGGTGCCTGCGGCAGCTGGGTGCTGCCTCGTGCCCCTCGCCTCCACCGAGCATCCATCCTGCACAGCCCTCGGGCTCGGGGGCTTGCTCCTGGCTGCGTGGGGCCAAAATCAGCTGCTGCAGCAATAAATACTGCTGGGTGCTGCAGCCCCCCTGGGGGGGGGGGGGGGGATAGCCAGGCATTTTGGGGATGCCTGGGGAGCACAGCGGAGAGGATGCGCCATGGGGCAGGGCTGGGGGCAGAGGCCCCTGGGGCAGGCTGGTCTGCATGGGCGTGATGCTGCTCCGTCCCCTCTGCCGCAGGGTGCTGGGCTGCACCCTGGGGAGGACGGGGCAAGCTCCTGTGCCTCGCCGGGTGGGGGGAGCATCCCTGCCGTTTGTCTCGTGTTCAGCTCCTGTTGCACAAGCGCTGGCGCCTCTCGCAGCCAGAGCCCACGTGCATCCCGCCGGAGACACAAACAGCTCCCGGGCCAGCCCGCACCGCCCCGGGGCTGTGCTCCCCGGCCTGGGGCTGGGGCTGGAGCCGTCCCCACGGCACAGGCAGGGTCAGGGGGCCTCACTCCGTGATGCCACCCGTGGGAGCAGTCCCACGGGGCTGCTGGGGTCGTGGTGCTGGCGGTGCCCTGGGGGCTCGGGTTGACGCTGCCCCCGGGCTCGGTGCAAACATCAGAGCTCGGTGTGGGTCCGGCCGCCCCCGTGCCCCCTGACGCCTGTCCCCGCAGGCAGGTGTTCCCCCGCGGGCTGCCCCCCGAATTCACCCTCGTCCTCACCCTGCTGCTGAAGAAGAACAGCACCGGGGAGCACTGGTACCTCTTCCAGGTCACCGACCGCCAGGGCTACCCCCAGGTACGACCCTGGGGACGCGGGGTGCGGTGGCGAGGGGACCTCCAAGCATCACCATCCCCGAGCACGGTGTCCCCTCTCTGCCCAGCTCTCCCTGTCCGTGCACGGCCCCGAGAAGAGCCTGGAGTTTCAGGCCAGGGCTCCGGGGACCACGTTTGTCAGCACCGTCTTTGCGGGGAAGGCCGTCTCGTCGCTGTTCGACGGGCGCTGGCACAAGGTGGTGGTGGCCGTGCAGAGCCGCGCCGTCTCCCTGCACCTCGACTGCGGCTCCATCTCCTCCAAGCCCCTGGCGCCGCGGCGGGCGCTGGCCACAGAGGGCAACGCCTTCCTGGGCTTGGATGCCGCACGCGGGACCCCGATCCGGGTGAGTCCCCGTGGGGCTGCGGGCGCGGGGTCCGGTGCAGGGTCTGGTCCTCATCCTGCTGCCCCTTCCCGCTGCAGTTCGACCTCCAGCAAGCTCACATCTACTGCGACGCCGAGCTGGCCCGGCAGGAGGGGTGCTGCGAGATCTCGGCCAGCGGGGTGAGTGCCCTGCGCCCTGCATCGCCCGGGGGCAGCAGCTCTCCCGGCCCTTGGCATCGCCCCCAGAGGGGAAACTGAGGCACAGCGAGGTCAGCTGTCCCCTCAGGGTCACTTGCTGGGGATGTGGGGGGAGCAGAGCAGGGAAACTCGATGCCCTGCACCCCCAGGCATGGTGCAGGATGCTTCCTCTTGAAGGGTGCTGGGTGCCCAAGCAGGACTGGGGCTCGGGCCCCCCCGACCCCTTCTTTCTCTCCCGGCAGTGCCAGCCCGAAGCTCCCAAGACGCGGCGGCAGGCGGAGCTGATGCAGAGCAGCAACCTGATCGAGCTGTCGCCGCAGCAGCCCCAGGGCCGGGTGTACACGCGCTGCTTCTGCCTGGAGGAGCCGCTGGGCTCGGTGAGGCTGTGGGGCGGCGCGGCACGAAGCCACGCTGAGTTCCTCCCCTGGAAAAGCCCGGCCTCACTTTTTCCACTGCTGCGACGCTGCTGGGAGCGAGGGGGGGAGGCTGCTGGCTGCCTGCATGGAGCTCAGCCCGCACCCCGAGGGACGTGGGGCGGGGAGGTGGCACCCATGGGTGCCCTGAGTGGGGTAACCTAGGGGTGCGCTTGGAGACGTCACCCTGGGGTGCTCTGCTCTCTCTGCAGGAGCCAGCGAGGGCCTCGGAAAGGAGTGGCCTGAAGGGAGATCACGGGGAGAAGGTGAGGGGAGGTGGGCGAGGGGGTCCCAGCCCCGCTGCCCCGCTCCCAGCTCGGCCCCTGCTCCTCTTCCTCCTGCCTCCGCCGCCCTCGGGCGCTTTCTGCGGCTGCCAGCGCCGCAGCGATGCCGTCAGGAAGCGGCTCGTCTGCTCCCCCGAGCAGGAATTCAGGCCCCACTTGCTTTCTGCCGCTGCTGGAGCGATCCCAACCGCAGCTCAGGGCCTCTTTGTTCCCTCCGAGCGGCTGCAGAGCTGGGAAACGTCTCCAGCACACCCCGTGCCCTGCGCCCGCGCTGCCCTGTGCTGCCCCTGCTCCCGCGGTGGGCTCCCACCGGGCATCCCCAGGGGGCAGACGGGTCCCATGGCACGGGCTGGGGGTCGGAGGGGGCAGCTGGAGCCTGCCTGGCTCTTCTCACCCTCTGCTCTGTGTTCCTTCCCCACAGGGCTACAAGGGCCCTCCGGGGACACGCAGCGAGGAGGTGAGGCTGGATGGAGGCAGGAGGGGAGCCCTGGGGTGCCCCCAGCCCTGCCGGGAGCGCGCTGGAGCAGCCGCGTTGGCTCGGCAGAGCTGTGGTCAAGCCACAAAGCCGCAGGGAGAGCCCGTGCCAGGCCAGGCCCTCTCCTCGCCTCCCCGGGGAGGCTGGAAAACCCTTTCCTTGGGTTTCCCTTTGTCCTGGGTGAAGTGGGGGAGCCCCGCGGGTTGAGGGTGCGCGGGCAGCGGCCGTGGGCTCATGCGGGGAGCGGGTGCAAGCACCGTGTCCGTCTCTTTCAGTGCCCCCCCTGCTCGCCGCGGACAGCTCCGGCCAACGTGAGTGCCCTGGGCAGCACCGGGAGCGGGGGCACCAGCCCCTGCCCGCCCCGGGGCCGGATGGGGTGCTGGGTCCGTGCTCGGGTACTGGCCCGGGGGTGGCACCCGTGGGTCTCCCATCGCTGCTGCGCTTCCCAGCCCCAGCAGCATCTGGCTGCGGGGAAGCTCTGATCCCTTCCAGATGTGGCCCCATTCCTGCGGCGACCTCTGGCTGGAGGCAGGGGGGTGCAGAGGGGACAGGATGCTCAAGGGCCCGCCTGTCGGGGGTGGCACTTGGGGACAGGGCGATGGGAGGAAGGGGGCTGCGGGGAGGTCGGTGCGCCCACCAGGTGCCGGGCGCTGTGTGCCACCCCCGTGCTCTCTCCCTAGGTCACGCTCGGTCCCCCAGGACCCAAGGTAGGTTTGTGTCCCCCCCAGCCCCAGGACCCCCAGCCGGCTGCAGCCGGGACATGGCTGTGGGGACCCTCAGCTGTGCCCGGTGCCAGGGGCACACCTGGGCACAGGGACAGCGGTGTCACCTCGCCGCCCTCGTTCTCTTGCAGGGAGGGAAAGGCAAGCGCGGCCTGCCCGGATCCTACGGCAGCAAGGGGGAGAAGGGTGACCGTGTGAGTGTCCCCAGCAGGGCCCCCCCTGCCCAGGGGTGCTCTGGGCCATGGGGACCCCACTGCCCTGCATAAAGGCTCCTGAGCCACGTCCCCCCCCTGAGCCATCTCCTTTCCTCCCGCAGGGTGCTGACTGCGTGCGCACAGACCCTGGTGGCCCCGTGCAGGTGAGACCCTCACCCTCAACATCCCCCCCAGCTCCGGCACCCCTCCAGCTCCAGCACCCCCTCACCACCTTTCCCTTCTCTCCTCAGTGCGCTGAGGGGCCGCAGGGCGAGAAGGGGCAGCGGGGCGAGGTGGTAAGTGATGGGTCTGAGGCTCCCTGCTCGCTGCAGCCAAGTTTACTCTGCAGGCTGTAAAAATATTTGTGCATGCATCCTGTGCGGGGGTGCCGGGGCTGGGCACCTTGCAGAGATCTCTGCAAGGTGCCCGGCACCCTGGGGTCCCGCTGACGCTGCCCCCTCTCTGTCCCGCCACGCAGGGGCTGCCAGGGGTGGCGGGTGCCGACGGGCAGAAGGTGAGGACAGCGTTGGGGACGTGGCAGTGGGGACGTCTGGGCACGAGCTGGGTCCTCGCGGTGCCGCGCCATGCAGCGTCGGGTTTGGGGACCTGCAGAGCCCAGCGGGGTCCCCAAGGGCTTTGCTGGGGGAGGGGGTTTGGGGACGTGGGGCGGTGGTACTGGGGACATGGGATAGCGGTGTGGGGACACACAGAAGTGACGTTAAATAAGTGGGGACAGGGACCCCAGGGGCTCGGAGGGGACGAGCCTCTGCACAGGGGAGGTGGCGCCGGTGACTCCCGTCTGTCCCCCAGGGCCAGAAGGGTGAGAAGGGCGACGGGGGACTCCAGGGCAAGCCGGGCCGCCCGGGCCGTGATGTGAGTAGTGCCAGGCGGGTACTCAGCTGTGGGGCAGCAGGATCCAGCACCATCCTGCTCTGTGCCACGCATGGCGCTCACCCCGCTCCCTTCCCACCAGGGCCGGCCCGGAGAGATCTGCGTGGTGGGCCCCAAGGGCCAGAAGGTAGGTGGGGGGCCGGGGGGGCCCGGAGCACCCAGGAGCAGCACCGGCGCGGACACGGCTCCTTGCCTTTCAGGGCGACCCCGGCCTCGTGGGACCCGAGGGGCTGGCTGGCGAGCCGGGGCCGCCGGGCAAGCCGGGCTCGCCAGGGATCGGCTTTCCAGGGAAGCCGGTAAGGGGCCGTGCCGTGGGGCATCGCCACGGGAGGGGGGCAGCGAGATGCCCCGTGGGGCTGAAGAGGGGTCACAGCAGAGCTGATGCCATCCCCTGTCCTTTTCAGGGCGACCCCGGCGGCCCCCCAGGTCCAAAGGGAGAAAAGGTGAGCAGGGGGGCGTATGGAAGGGGTTCTGGCTGCTGCCACTGCCCCCTCCTGCTCGAGGGGCTCCTCACCCGGACCCTCCCCACCCAAATTGTGGTGCCGTGGCCAGGCGAGACCCCCCCGGGGAGCTGGGGGCTCAGCGTGGGGAGCAGGAAGCCATCACCTGGGGATGGGTGGCTGGGCGGGCGGGGGATGCTGAGAGCCCTCGGTGGGGGCTCGGCCAGCGCTGGGGTCCCCCAGAGGAGCTGGTGCTGGGGGGCATGGAGGAGGCGCTGGCTCCGCTCCCTGATTTTTGGAGCCGGAGAGGAGCAGATGGGGAGGGGGCTGGGGTGCTGGGGGGCCTTGGGGCCGTGGCTTCCACCTCGCCAGGCTCAGGCTCTCTGTTTCTGGCTGCAGGGCAGCTCGGGAGCTCCTGGACCCGGCGGACCGCCTGGGACGCCCGTGAGTACCGAGCGCCGCGTTCGGAGCCAAAGCCGGGGTCAGAGACGGGTTTCTTGGCTCGGGGCCGGGGCTGCCTGGCCGGAGCGGTGCTGGGATCCCAGCCCGGCGGGGAAGGGCTTTGGGCAGCCCCGCCGGAGGCTGGGACCGACCCCGCTGGACCCGGGGGCTCGGGGGTAGCGGGTGCAGGATGGGCAGAGCTGCAGTGAGCCCACCCCCCAGCCCCAGCCCCTGCCTTCCTCCCGCAGGGGCCACCCGGCGGCCTGGGGCCAAAAGGAGACAAGGTGGGTGCAGGGTGGCCCGGAGGGGGGGGTTGTGCCCACCCCCTGGGCTGGGGGCTGCTCAGGGCACCCTGGGGACCCCCCCGAGGTCCCACCCTGGAGCTGTGCCTCACCATCCCCGCTCGGCAGGGCGAGCCATGTGAGCCGTGCCCCACCGTCCCCGCGGGGATGCTCAGCGCCACCGGGCTCCCCGGCCAGCCGGGACCCAGGGGGGAGCCTGGGCCGCCTGGGAAGGACGGGGTCTCGGTGAGTCTGGAGCTGGGGGCTTGTGGGAGGGCAGGGGGGTGCCTCTTCTCTGCATCCCTAAAGCTTCCTCCTCGTTTCCCTGCCTGCAGGACAGGCCCGGCCCCGCAGGACCCAAAGGAGACAGGGTAGGTGACGCAGGGCTGAGCTCGCTGGGGCAGGGTGATGCTGAGCAGCGTCCAGCCCAGCCCAGCTCCTCTGCTTCCTCCCCAGGGAGACCCTGGCATCCAAGGCATGAAAGGGGAGAAGGTGAGTGTCCGTCCCGCTGTCCCTCTGTCCTGCTGTCCCACCCGGTGTGGGGACAGCCCCCCGAGCTCAGCGGGTGACCCTGAGCCCCCTGACCGTGCCGTCTCCGCGCCCCTCGCAGGGGGACTCCTGCCTGTCCTGCGACACCCGCGTCCTCGCCGCGCTGCTGCGGGAGCCCCCCAAGGGCCACGAGGGCGAGCCGGCGCCGCTGCTGGTGAGTGCACGGGGCTGAGCCCCCCCAGAGCCCCACTGGGCCCCTGTTCCCATGCCCGCGGGCTGCACGGGTGCTGGAGCTGTGACCATTCAGCAGGGTGAAGCCATCCTCCCCGGGCTGGCTGGCATCAAGGGCGAGAAGGTGGGTGACCCCCCGTGGGACGTGGGCGATCCCCCGTGGGACGTGTGCGCCCCCCCAGGGGCTGAGGGCAGCCCCCGGGGCCAGATCCTGACCCTGCTTTCTTTCAGGGAGCCGGCGGCCAGGAGGGTCCCGCGGGCAGACCGGTGAGTGGGGGGCAGCGCGGAGGTTGGGGGGGCTCACGGTGGGTGCTGGGAGCCCAAGGGGTGCTGGGCTCATCTCTGCCCTTGCAGGGGCTCCCGGGGGATAAAGGCGACCCAGGCGTGCGGGGACTGAAAGGAGAGAAGGTGAGCACTGCGACGGGTCCCCGCGCTGCCCCTGGGTGTCCCCAGCCAGGCTCTGACCGGGCTGTCCCCCCTCCCAGGGCGAGCCCTGCGGGCAGTGCCCCCCGGCTCCGCAGGCGCTGGAAGGGGCAGCGACGGTGCTGGCCGTGCCCGGAGCACCGGGGCAGCGGGGCAGGGACGGGCCCCCCGGCAGAGCGGTGAGTGCCCCCCCGTGCCCATGGGGTGCCCGTTTGGGGTGCCCCGGGGACGTCGTGGCCTGATCGCTTCGTTTCCCCAGGGCAAGCCTGGCGACACTGGACAGAAAGGGCAGAAGGTGAGAGGGAGGGGACGGAGCGGGGGTCCCGGTGGCAAACTGGGGATGCGGAGGGGGCTGTGGGGCAGGGAGGATGCTGACACCCCCCTGCCCTGTGCCCTCTCTTTGCTTAGGGGGCCGCGGGCAGCCCTGGGGACCCGGGGGCACCAGGCATGGATGGCCTTCCGGGGCTGGCGGGTGAGCCAGGGCATCAGGGGGCCGGCCGGCCCCAAAGGCGAGAAGGTGAGGACCCCACAGAGGTGGGGAGGACCCCGTCACCCTCTCCTCCACCCCCCCCCAACCTCTCACCGTCCCCACGTCCCCTGCTCTGCTCCTTTCTTCACAGGGAGACTCCTGCGAGCCGTGCCCCGCGCTGCAGGGGCAGCTCTCAGACGTGGTGGGCATCCCGGGAAAACCCGGGGCCAAAGGGGACCCCGGCGCCCCGGGCACCGGCCAGCCTGGCAGACCCGTGAGTGCCCCCATCCCATGGATCCACAGGCACCCCCCCAGCCCCGTGCCCCCGCGGTGACCGAGCTGTGTTGCAGGGCAAGCCGGGGCTGCCGGGGATCCGAGGTCCCGCCGGGCCCAAGGGGCTGCAGGTGAGTGGGGCGCTGGGGGTGGGCGCTGGGGGCGCGCGGTGCCGCTCACTGCCCCCGCTCTCTGCAGGGAGAGCCGGGACCACAGGGGATCGGCCAGCCGGGACCGCAGGTGGGTGTGCGGTGCCGTGCCGTGCCATGTGGTGCTGTGCCGTGTGGTGCCATGCCGTGCCATGTGGTGCTGTGCCGTGCCATGTGGTGCTGTGCCATGCCATGCGGTGCTGTGCCGTGCCGTGCCGTGCCGTGCCATGCCATGAGGCTCTGCCCGCTCTCACTCTCTCTTTTTCCCCAGGGAGAGCCCGGCAGCACCGGACCACCTGGGACCCCCGTAAGTGTCCCTCTGTGCTCCCCGCTCTGTGGGCCGCAGCAGCCCCCAGCCCCCCGATTCCTGCCTCTCCCCCTTGCGACCCCCCCGGGCAGACGGTGACAGCGTGGTCCTGGCCACGCCATGGCTGCAGAGTGGCCCTGGGGACAGGGCTGTCACCGCTGCTCGCTGGGCGGACTGGCCGGGGAGACTTAATGCCACCTCCCGCCCCCAGGGACCCCCCGGAGCCCAGGGCCCCCCAGGAATGGCAGCAGAGAAAGGAGCCAAGGTAAGGGAGCGCCCCGCCGAGCCCTCCCCTCGCAGGGGGGGGCCTGTCCGACCCCATCAGCAATCCTTTCCCAGGGCCACATCCATCCCGGGCACACCGTGGTGCTGGGGCACAGCGCGGTGCCACATCCCCCCACCCTGCCTCATGTCCCCGTGCTCTGCCAGAGCACATTGGTGGTGCCCCCCAGCCCCCCTTTGCCCCCCCGGCTCCTGCTCTCCTTTCCCCGCAGGGATCTCCGGGTCCTAAAGGTGCCGTGGGCCCCCCCGGGCCACCAGGACCCAGCGTCACCGGGCCACCGGTAGGTCCTGCCCCGGGGGGGGGACACTGCCATCCTCCCCCAGCCCCTTGATGCTGGCTGGGGGCTGAGCCCAGGGCCGAGCTTCCTCACGCTCCTCTTCCTCGCAGGGCCCCGAGGGGCAGCGGGGGCTCCCTGGGGTGCCCGGCTCCAGCGGGCTGCCGGTAGGTACGGGACTGGGGGGGGGACGGGGGCACGGAGGGGGCTGGGGACCCCTTGCTAATGTCCGTCTGTGCCTTTCCTCCTCGCAGGGAGAGAAGGGCGCCCAGGGCGAGAAGGTGAGCGGGTGCTGGGGTAGAAACAGGGCTGCCCCCCCCCCACGCCCCCCCGTCCTTTTCCCTCACCTCCTTTTTCCTGCAGGGGGACCCCGGGGAATGCGCCTGCCCCCCCAGCCCGCGCCAGGACCCCAGCCACGCCGGGATGCCAGTGAGTGCCCGCGGGTGCCAGCCCCATCCCTGTGGCTTTGTGCCCCCCCCCCCCCCCCCCAGCATCCTCCCTTTCTCCCCAGGGAGCCCCCGGGCTCTGGACCGGGATGTCCTGGCAGCCGCAGCCGGGTCCCCAGGTGGGTGCTGTCCCCGCGCGCGCCGCAGCCGCCGGCCTCGGCACCACCTCACCGCCCGTCTCCGCTTCTCTTTTGGGGTGCTGCAGGGTCCCCCCGGAGCCCCCGGCCCCCCCGGCCCTCCCGGTGCCCCCGGCCGCCAGGTGAGCGATGAGACGTGGAGGAGCAGCAGCATGCGGGAGGGGTCGGATCCTGCCCCGCTCTTAGCGAAGGGGTCGGGTGCCCAAGCTCTCTCCTTGGCTCTAGGGGGTCCCAGGACACAACGGCTTGCCGGGGCTGCCCGGGCCGGCTGGAGACCTGGTAGGTGGGGGCTGTGCCCCGTGGCCCCCCCCCCCACCCTACACCCTCTGGAGAGCGGGGGGCATCCCCCTGTCCCCTCCCGTCCCCTCCCATCCCCTCCCGCATCCCTTGCAGGGGCCGTTGGCTGTCATGGCCGAGAGGAACATCGAGGTGCTGAAGGTGAGTGCCCGGGGGTCTCTGGGTGATGCCCACCCCCCACTTGGGGGTCCCCGAGCCCCCCGGGGTGCCGCTGACCCCCCTCCTCCTCCCAGAACCTCTGCGGGGACTGCGCCCAGCTGCAGGCGGCCTTGGAAGCGCCCGGCGGTGTCAAGGGGGAGAAGGGGGACCGGGGCATGCCGGGCGCCCCCGGCAGCGAGGGCTGTGCTCGCGTGAGTATTCGCCCGCCTCCGGGCACCTGAAAGCCCCCTGGAAGTGGTGGTCCCCGGGGGCAAAAAGCAAGGACGCTCCCGAGGGCATCGGCTTCTGCAGCGGTGGCGCACAGCAGCAGGCGAGCGCAGGGCTGGGCACGCTCGGGGCACACCATGGGCACGCCATGGGCACGCTCAGGGCTCGCTTGTGCCTCCGTCCCATCCAGGATGGAGTGTCCCAGGGGGATAAGGGGGGGGACAGCCTCGTCCTGAGCACCCGCAGGGTGCGGCGCTGCGCCCCTGGGGCTCTTCTTCGCGCAGGGCGGCCCCCCCCGGGTGACTTTGGGTTTTCTTCCAGTGCTTTGCCCAGTTCCCGAGAGCTGAGGAGGCTCGGGTGAGTGACGCGTGCCGCTGGGGGCACGGCACCGAATCCCTTTGGGGTGCTTGGCGGGGCTTGGCGGGGCCATGCCGCGGGCGGCGGGGCACATCCAGCCCCGGTGCTGACGCCGTGCCGCTCCCCGCAGGGCGACAGCCCCGATTCGGACTGCGCGGGCGACCCCGGGCTCCCCGGTGCCCCGGGCATCCCCGGTGAGAGAGGCGAGCAGGTGGGTGCCCCCCCGTGCTGCCCCCCCCCCCCCCAGGTCCTTCCTGGAGGCTGTGGGTGCCCCTCGGAGCTGGGCCGTGCCCCCTCCGTGGCCACATCTGACGGCTCCTGTCCCTCCCCAGGGCCCACCGGGACTGCGGGGACCCCCAGGGCCACCGGGGCCCATCGTAAGTACCCCTGTTCGGGTCGGGGGGGTGCTGGGCTGTGCCAGCACCGTGTCACAGCGCCGGGTGGGGCTCAGAGCCTCTGCTGTGAATCACCGAGGGGGGCCCAGCGCCCCGCCATGAGACCGCGGTGATGGGCAGAGGGCCACGGCAGGTGGAGGAGCGTCGCAGCCGCCCCCCCATGGGGCCGGAGGTGGAGGCGAGGGCGCTGCCAGCCCAACATGGAGCAGGATCCCCGCTCGGCTGGGGCCGAGGTGGCCCCCAGCGGGTGCTCTGTGGCACCCCAAGGGCTTGGCCCTGGTCCTGGGGGGGCGCTTCGAGGCTGTGACGTCCCTGTTTCTCCCCTCAGGGCCCCCCAGGCTTCCCTGGAACGCAGGGCGTACCCGGACTGCCCGTAAGGACCAGCACGGCTCCGCTCTGTGCCGTCTGTCGCTGCCGCTTGGTTTGGCTCTGCCCCGTCCCCCCCCCAGCCCCGCGGCACCGGGCAGCGACCCCGGGAGCAGCCTCCCCCAGCTCTGCCCGCCCCCCCTTCCTTTCACCACATCTCCATCCCTGCTTTCCATCTCCATCGGGGGGCTCCCGGTGGGCTCAGGCTCAGGAAGGGACACCCTGAGCTCGGCGACTTGGCCACCCGCGCCAGGTCCCTCACCGGCACGGCACCCGGTGGTGCCAGGGTGGCCGCGGCACCGGGCTGGGTGTGCTGGGTGTCCCAGTGCACCCACGGCACGGCACAGCTCCCACGGGCGGGCTGGGTGCCCCCCAGGCACCCATCTGCTGCCCCCTGCCCTCCCGGGGGCACAGGGGCTCCCCCTCACCCCGCCGGTGCCTGACTCCCCCAGGAGCAGCCTCCATCCACCACCATCTCCATCTGCATCTCCATCTCCATCCTCATCCTCATCCTTCCTCCCCGTGGCGGCGGGGCCAGCGGCTGTCCCGTGTCGGTGGCTCCGGGCGGATCCTGTCCTGCTGCGTCCTGCTCCTGTCCCCTCGCCCTCTAATGTCACCGTAACAGCTCCGTCCGTGGGGGTCTCTTGGGGGTCTCCGGGGGTCTCTGTGGTCGTCGCTCTGCGGTGTCAGCCTGTCCTGTCCAGCCTCCACCACCTCCGCACCACGTAACCCCCACTAACCCCCCCAGTGGTCTGTGCCACCGAGCCTGGGGGCTCCTGGCTGTCACCCGTGTCACCTATGTCACCTGTGTCACCCGTGTCTTGTGTGCCCCGGGAGGACGGGGGGCAGCGGGTGCCCCCGCCGTGGTCTGAAGGTGCCCTGGGCAGCAGCGGGTGCTGGCAGGGGGGCACCCGTGTGCAGCCCCCCCAGCTGGGCTCTCTGCAGCCCCCGGGGCTGCCCGGGGGTCCCGGCACAGGGTGGGGGACACAGGCTGCAGGTGGGTGCCCCAGGTGTGTGCGGCGGTGCCAGGGCAGGACTGGGGGCAGGTTGCAGCCCCCGGGGGGCTCTCAGCCCACGCTCCCTGTGGGTACAGCACCGGGCAGGGGCCATGGGAGCCCCCCCCCCCAGCTCCTCTCCTCTCTCCTCCAAGGGTCTCCAGGGGGAACGCGGCCCAGCCGGGCTGGCCGGAGCCAAAGGGGAGCCGGTGAGTGCGAGCACCCTGGGGTGGTGGTGGGGGGGGGGTGGGGAGGACAGGGTACACCCTGCGGGCTCTGGGTGCCCACCTGGGGGGTCACAGGTGGCTCAGCACCATCTTCCCCGCACAGGGACCTCCAGGGCAGCCCGGCTACCCCGGTGCCACGGGCCCCCCCGGCCTTCCTGTGAGTACTGAGGGGAGCCTGGCAGCGCCTGCCAGCCCCCTGCCACCTCCTGTGTCCCCGTGTCCCCCCCTCACACTGCCAGGGTCGGGGACACCACGGCCCTGCAGGGCTTGTCCGTGCCCCATCCATCCCCTGTGCCCCATTTCTGCCCCAGCCTTCCCCCATCCTTCCCTGCACCCCATTCATGCCCCATCTGTACCCCCTGTCCCATTTGTACCCCACATCCCAGCCTCACCCCACGTCCCAGCTGCACCCCACATCATGCCCGTGCCCCATGTCCTCCCTTCTGTCCCCCCGGGTCCCTCCATGCCCCATGTCCTATCCATACCCCATATCCTGCCCTATGTGGGGCCTCCATCTCCTTCCCTCCCCAGGGCATCAAGGGTGAGCGAGGCTACGTGGGCCCCCCCGGGGAGAAGGGGGAACCGGTGAGTGGGGGCCGGGCTGTGCCCGTTGGTACGGGGCAGAGGGGCCGGGGCTCCTCTGGGTGCCCCCCTTGCTGTGGGCACGGGGCTGGGGTCCCTGCAGCCGCCCCCGTCTGAGCCTTCCCCTCTTTTTTTCCAGGGCCCCCCCGGCTTGGACGGCCTCCCCGGTGCCGTGGGGCCAGCGGTAGGTGCGGGGATGCGGGGAGGGAGCGGGGGCCACAGCGCTGGCTCTGGGGACCCCCAGTTTTGGCCCTGGGGACCCCCAGTTTTGGCCCTGGGGACCCCCAGGGGCTCACGTCCCCATCTCTCCCGCAGGGACCGAGGGGCGAGCGGGGGCTCCCGGGCAGCTCTGGTGAGAAGGGCGACCAGGTGAGCGTCCCCGAGGGACCCCGTCCCTGCAGCTCCGTCCCTACAACCCCGTCCCTACATCCCCGACCCCCGGCCTCGTCTCCGGCTCCCCCCGGGGTGCCCGGGACCCCCGGCCGTGGGCAGGACCTGCTCAGCTCCTCTCTCTCCGCAGGGTTTCCAGGGCCAGCCCGGCTTCCCGGGGCCGCCTGTAAGTCCATCCTATGGGGCTGGGGGGAGCACAGGGCTCCGGCACCACGGGGTGACCCCGGGAGATGATGCTGGGGACGTTTGTGTCCCCAGGGGGTCGGGGGGAGAGGTGGGGAGGGGGACGGGGGGTGTGCTGTGGGATGGGGTGCGGAGAGCAGCCCTGAGTTAACCCCGATGAAAGGGGTTTGGGGACGGGGGGGAGCACGAGGGTGGGATCCCGTCCACCCACCGTGACCACAGATCCTCTCCTCAGGGCCCCCCCGGCTTCCCGGGGAAGGTCGGCCCGGCCGGGCCCCCGGGACCTGCGGCCGAGAAGGTGAGTGCATGGGGACGGGGACAGCGGTGGCACCGCTGGCTGGGGTCAGCTCGGGCCCCCCCCGACCCTCCTGTGGCTCCCGCAGGGCAGCGAGGGCATGCGTGGGCCCACGGGCATGCCAGGACCCCCCGGCCCCCCCGGCCCCCCGGGCATCCAGGTAAGGGCTCCCCGTTCCCACCCTGGGGGCATTGCAACGCTCCTGTCCCCGTGCTGGTCCCCGGGGATCCCCCCGAGCTGCTCGGGGCCGCGTCCCCCTCCGAGCCCCCTCCTTGTCCCCGCAGGGCCCCGCTGGTTTGGAGGGACTGGACGGCAAGGACGGCAAGCCGGGGCTGCGGGTGAGGTGCTGGGCTCTGACGGGTCCTGGGGGTGAGCAGCCACCCCCTGCACCCCCCCGGACACCCCCAGTGTCTTTTTCTCCCTAGGGTGACCCCGGTCCCCCCGGGCCACCAGGGATGATGGGTCCCCCGGTGAGTGCTGCCTTTCCCTGTCCCCCTCCCGGTGCCCGGTGGGTGTCCCGTGAGCCGTGCCGGACCCCCCGCTGGCTCTGCACACCCCGGACCCCGACCCCAATCCCGCTCTCCTCCCCCCCCAGGGCTTCAAGGGCAAGCCGGGGCACCCGGGGCTCCCAGGACCCAAGGTGGGTGATGGCACAGGGGGACCCCCGTGTCCCCGCAGCAGCGGTCACCCCGCCGTGGGGACAGCCCCGGGGACCTCGGCCCTGAGCGAGGGTGTCCCGGTGCTGCGCTGCCCGCGGCGTCCCTTTGTCCTTCCAGGGTGACTGCGGCAAACCCGGCCCCCCGGGGAGCACGGGACGGCCCGGGGCCGAGGTGAGCAACCTGGGGGGGGGGTGTGGGAGCCCTGCATTGGATGGGTCCCGCGCCCCCGACCCCATTCATCCCGCTGCCTTCCGCAGGGCGACCCCGGCCCCATGGGACCCCAAGGCCGGCAGGGACCCCCAGGGCTCATCGTAAGTGGCTCCGATCCCCCCGGGTGCGCTGGGACGGTGCAGGGAGCGCTGCGGGGCCACGTCCCCAGGGCGGGGGGCATCGCCCCCAGCTGAAACCCCTCTCTCTGCCCCCAGGGACCCCCTGGCAGCCCAGGGCAGCCGGGCCCCGCTGGCCTCGCCGGAGTGGTGAGTACCCGCGGGGTGCCCCTTAGTGCCCCCGCAGACACCCAGGGGGCTGGGGGGCACAGGACGAGGATGGGGATGGGACCGGGGGACGGGTGGCTGTCCCCACCCCGGTGGTGGCCGTCCCCATCCCGTGCTGCCCCCTACATCCAGCTCCATCCCGCAGGGGCTGAAGGGCGAGCGTGGCTCGGCGGGGGACCGAGGTCTGCCGGGGATGCCAGGACAGCCGGGACCTCCGGGACACCCCGGCCCACCGGTGAGCGCAGCGGGGGGGTGCCTGGTACGGGGCGGGGGGGGGACGGGAGGAACCGTGTCGAGCCCATCTCACACCTCCCCGCTTCCATTCCACAGGGGGAGCCGGGGCCAGATGGACCCAGCGGTAAAGAGGTAGGAGTGGGGCCACACGTCCCAGGGGACCCCCGGGACAGCCCAGCCACCCCGCTCCTCTCTGTCCCCCCAGGGCCCCCCAGGAAAGCCCGGCACCGTGGGACCCGCCGGCCAGAAGGTGAGGGCAGAGCCTGGCTGTGCCGCTGCCACCACCCTGGGGCCCCCGAACCCCTCCGTGGGGCTGAGGGTGCCCCCGGTGAGCACCCCCTGTCCCCGTCCCCACAGGGCGAAGCTGGATCCCCCGGCGAGCGAGGGTACCCAGGGGAGAAGGGCAGAGCCGGCACCCCCGGGGGGCCGGGGAAGAGCGGCTCCATGGGCCCCGTGGGGCTGCGGGGCCCCGCGGGTGAGAGGGGCCCCCCCGGCTCTCCGGGACCTGCGGGCAGCCCCGGGCTGCCAGGCCCCCCGGGGATGATGGTAAGTGGGGGGGCAGGAGCCCCGACCCCGTGGGGCAGAGCCGGGGCTCGGTGGCCACAGCCTCTCCCGTGTCCCCCCAGGGGGACGTGGTGAATTACGACGAGATCAAGAGGTTCATCCAGCAGGAGATGACCAAGATGTTTGACGGTAACGGGGCGGCGTGGGGGGGAGAGGGATGGTGGCCCCCCAGGCCCCCCCCCCTCTGCCCCGGTCCCCGCTGAGCTGCGTGTCCCCGCAGAGCGCATGGCGTACTACACCTCTCGGATGCACTTCCCGGTGGAGATGGTGGCGGCCCCGGGCAGACCGGGTCCTCCGGGCAAGGACGGGCTGCCCGGCCGGCCGGGACCCCCCGGCTCCCCGGGGATGCCGGGGCAGATCGGCAGAGAGGGGCGGCAGGGAGTGCCGGGCATGCGGGGTAGGTGCTGCCCACGGTGTCCCCAGTGTCCCCGAGCACCGGGGTGTCCCCGAGCACTGGGATGTCCCCAAGCACTGGGATGTCCCCAAGCACCGGGGTGTCCCCAGGTACCGGGGTGTCCCCAAGCACTGGGGTGTCTCCGTGCCGGGGTCTCACCCTCTGCACCTCTCCCCTAGGGGAGCCAGGCGCCAAAGGAGAGAAAGGGGAGAAAGGCGTGGGGATGATGGGGGACAGCGGCCCGCCGGGACCCCCAGGTGAGCCCCCTGCCTCCTCCCACCCGGCTGCTGGCACCGCCTGCCCTGCACCGCCTTCCTCCACCGCTCTTTCCCCTTGCAGGTCCCCAGGGACCACCAGGCTACGGGAAGATGGGCCCGCCGGGCCCCGTGGGCCAGCAGGGCATCCCCGGTATCCCCGGCCCGCCGGGCGCCACGGGGCCACCGGGCAAAACCGGGCACTGCAGCCCGGCCGAGTGCCTGGGCGCCCTGCCCGTGGAGCAGCCGCTCTTCCAGCCCAAGAACGCCAAGGGCCCCTTCGGCTGAGCCGGCCCCGGGCGCTGCCCGCTGCTGGTTTTATTCTTGCCCCCGTTTTCCAGGGGGCTGCGCCGGTCCCGGGGGGCGCGGGGGGCATGGGGGGCGGGTGCCGCCCAGCTCCGCTGGGGGTGGCTGTGGGGCGGGTGGATCCTGCCCGGATGAAATACAGCCGTGTGCTGCCCCGCGCCTGGCTCCTCTCGTGGTGTGTCGGCTGTGTCCCCGTCCCTGTCCCCATCCCTGTCCCCATCCCTGTCCTCATCCTCGTCCCCATTGGTGTCCCTGTCCCCGTGCCTGGGGCGGAGGCCAGAGCCCTGCTCCCACCCTGATGAGGGGGCTGCTGGTGGTGGTGGTGCTGATTACGGTGGTAGTGATGGTGATGGGGGTGGTGGTGGTGATGGGGGTGTGGTTACGATGGGGATGGTGATGGTGATGATGATGACAGTGATGGTGGTGATGACGATGGTGGTGGTGATGATGATGGAGATGGTGGGGGGGGTGGTGCTGGGGGTGCTGGGGGTAGTGACGATGATGGTGGTGATGACGATGGGGGTGGTGATGATGATGGAAATGGTGGGGGCGTGGTGCTGGTGGTGCTGGGGGTAGTGATGATGATGGTGGTGATGACGATGCGGGGGTGGTGGTGACGATGGGGATGGTAGTGGTGATGATGACGTCAATGATGGTGATGATGATGGTGGTGGTGGTGATGATGGGAGTGGTAGCAATGATGATGATGGTGGTGCTGATGATGGGGGTGAGGGAGTGATGATGGCGATGGCGATGGTGGTGGTGATGATGGTGATGATGTTGATGGTGATGATGATGATGGTGGTGACGATGGTGGTGGTGGTGGTGATGGGGATGTCAATGATGATGATGATGGTGGTGGTGATGATGATGGTGGTGGTGATGATTGGGGATGGTGGTGGTGATGGGGATGTCAATGATGATGATGATGGTGGTGGTGATGATTGGGGATGGTGGTGGTGATGGGGATGTCAATGATGTCAGTGATGATGGTGGTGACGACGATGGGGGTGGTGGTGACGATGGGGATGGTAGTGGTGATGATGATGATGGTGATGGTGGTGGTGGTGGTGGTGATCCTGGGCCTGATGTGGGGGAACTGGGAGGGGGACCCTGGGCTGCTGCAGGCCCTGGGAGGGCCCCGTGGGACCCCGGCCCGGCAGACCCCAGGGGTCTCTCTCCTCTGTGGGCCCTACTGCTCCCGCCACCCATCGCCGCTTTAAGCCCGAGGAGGCCCCGCCCACCCCGTCCACACCCAGAGCGGGGGCGGGACCTCGCGGGGCTCATCCGCGCGGTGCAACCAATGGGAGGGCGGGGCGCTCGTGACGTCAGGAGGCGGAACCGGGGCGGTGTCAGCGGCGGCGGTGGCGGCGGTGGCGGCATCATGGCGGCGTTTCCGGGACAGGTGGGGCTGGGACCGGGGGTCCCTGGGCTGGGGCCGGGGGGTCCCAGAGGGGACCGGGGGGGATTCGGGGGTCCCGGAGAGCACCGGGGGGGTCCCGGCGGGACCGGGGGGATCCCGGAGAGGACCGGGGGGTCCCGGGGCCGGGGCCTGGGGGTCCCGGAACGATCCCGGGGGGGATTCGGGGGTCCCGGGGAGGACCTGGGGGGTCCCGGGGCCTGGGGGTCCCAGAGCGGTCCCAGAGAGGACCGGGGGGGTCCCGGGGTCGGGGCCTGGGGGTCCCGGAGCGGTCCCGGGGGGGATTTGGGGGATCCCGGGGGGTCCCAGGGGGTCCCGGGGCAGGGGCCTGGGGGTCCCGGAGAGGACCAAGGGGGTCCCGGGAAGACCAGGGGAGCCCCGGGGGGGGGTCGAGGCTTGGGGGGTCCCAGCGGGGACCGGGGGGGTCCCGGTGCCGCACCCGACCGCGCCGTTTTCCCCCCCCCCAGGGCTGCCCCGGTGCAGGACAGGCCGGGCCGTACACTGGCGGCCCCTACGGCGGCGGGCCCGGAGCCCCCTACGGGCAGCCGTACGGGCAGCCCCCCGGCGGGGCAGCCCCCCCAGGTGAGTTCGGCCGCGGGGACCCCCCCCGGGTGAACCGGACCGGGCCCGGTGCCCACTGACGGCGCCTCCCCGCAGGCTGCGCCCCGCCGGGCGTGGAGCCCGAGGCCTTCGCCTGGTTCCAGGCCGTGGACGCGGACGGCAGCGGCCACATCTCGGTGCGGGAGCTGAAGCAGGCGCTGCTCAACTCCAACTGGACGGCGTTCGACGACGAGACCTGCCTGCTGATGATCAGTGAGTGAGCACCGGGCTCCCGGGGCCGCTCGGGGCCGGCAGGAGAACCGGGAGCCCCGGCAGCACGGCCTCGCTCCGCTCTAACCGCCCTCCCCCGCGCCTTTTTCCTCCCCAGACACGTTTGACAGGAGCCGCTCCGGGCGCATCGACGTGTACGGCTTCGCGGCCTTGCTGCGCTTCATCCAGCAGTGGAGGAACCTCTTCCAGCAGTTCGACCGGGACCGCTCGGGCTCCATCAGCTTCAGCGAGCTGCAGCAAGGTGGGCGAGGGGCAGGGGCACCGAATGTGCTCCGGGGATTATTGCTCTGCCTGCTGCTGGTTTCCAGCCCGGCCCAGCCCTGTCTCTGCCATGGGGCTGGGTGTCCCCGAGCTCCAGGTGTCTCCTGCACGGGGCTGCTCTGCGGAGCGAGGACTTGAGGAGCTGCCCTGCCCACGGGGAGGGCAGGAGGAGCTGCAGCCCGGCCGTGTTATGAATTCCAGGCCTTAGGAAAACCCCTTCTCCTGTTGTTCTCCTGAACGGCTGCGGCTAAGCCCTGTGTTCTGGGAGGAGCCCTTGGGTGTGTGTGGCTAATGGAAGAGAAATATCTCTGGAATCTGGGCCTTGATTTGGTTCCTCCCTCCCAAGAGCCCGGCCGTGCTCTGAAGTGCCCTGGGATCACTGCGGGGCGGTGGGGACGGGTGTGCGCGAGGCAGGGAGGGCACCGTCGCCCTTCTCAGAGGGGTTTAACCCGCGTGCTTCTCGCTCCCAGCCTTCTCCCAGATGGGCTACAACCTGAGCCCCCAGTTCAGCCAGCTGCTGCTGTCCCGCTACGCCCCGAGGTCGCCCGACCCCAGCATCCAGCTCGACCGCTTCATCCACATCTGCATGCAGCTCCAGAGCACCACCGAGGCCTTCCGCGAGAAGGACACGGCGCTGGCGGGCAACGTGCGCCTCAGCTACGAGGACTTCCTCACCATGGTGGTCACCCGCATGTTGTGACACCCCCAGGCCCACATTTCGGGCGGCAGCGGCCATCCCAGCCCCTCGCTGCGCCCCCCCGACTGCCTCCCCTGCCCTGGGACCACCCCCCCGAGCCCTCCTGGTGCCTCCCAGCTCCCGGTCCCCGCTCGGTGGCAGCGGGTGTCTCCGCGCCGCAGCGCGGTTCTGCTGCCCCGGGGCTGTGCCACAGGGTGCGACGGCCAAACCAGGAGTGAGCCTGTGCCATGCCTCCAGGGAACGCCTGGATCTTCCCCTGCCAGACCCAAAATCGGGCGGGAACCCGGGGCCACCTCGTGCAGCTCACGGGCGGCGGGCGGGTCCCTCGTTGCCAACGTCTCTCGGTTTCTTTCTGCCTGTGGAAGCCAAGCTGGGGAGCGGTTTACAGCCTGTTTGTACAGCTCTGGAATAAAATACCCCGCGCGCTGTTCTCCTGGCCGGGCTGTCTGTGGGGCGCTGGCTGAGCTCGCGTGCTGCCCTGCCTTGCTCTTCCCCAGCAGTGGGTGCTGGCCCCCCCAAACCACGGGGCCCTGTCCTGCACCCCCACCCCTGGCGTTGTTCTGGGGTGCAGGATCAGCCCCAGGCAGGGCTGCACAGGAGGAGAGCTGCAGCGAGATCAGCTGCCGGGATGTCTCGGCCGTAAGACACATTGCTGTGGGACACCTCCCTTGGCTTCCATAAAGTTCATTCTTTACCTTTTTTGTACTAATTTACGGGAAACACCGTGCTCTGTTCCCCTTCTGAGGCACAGCCAAGAAAGTAGAGATGACCAGCACAAAGGCTTCCTCTGCTTCTAAAATGACGTCCGTGTAATTATTGTTTTAATTGACCTTAATGGGAAGTAGCTCAGAATGGTTTGTGAAAGCCACGCGCCTTCCATATATTTGAAGGATTTTTTTTTTTATGAAAAGATTTTAAAGCAGAGTAAATTCTCCGATTCCCCTCAGAAGCACTAACTGGCCTTTGGTATTTTTCTAAACGTCAGCCAAAGGTGGGACTTCTGGAGTACCGCTGCTAATTCCAAAAATAGTTGGAGCCGTGCTCCGGGGAGCGAGGCCGTTCCTGGCCTATTTTGGGAGGCGATTTTGGCTCTTTCAGACAAGTTCAGAGCAGGCAGCTCCGGGCCGCAGGCACGCAGGGGCTGGGCCGGCGCGGGGGGGGGGCTGTGCGTGTTTGTACCCACTCGTGTAAACGCACGCTGCGATACCGATAGCCACAGGTCTGTACACACATATGCGTGTGTGTGCACACGCACACCCAAATCAATGTGCGCATCTGGTGTATGCGCGTTTTTATCCGGGTGGCTGTGCAGGGCAGGCTGCCACCACCAGGTGCCGCCCCACTCCACGCTGGGGGGGGCTCAGAGCAAAACTGAATGCAAATTAAAAACAAAAAAGGAAAAAAAAAAAAGAGAAAATGCAAATAATAAAGCAAACACGGTGGGGTGTGAAGGGGGCAGGGGGCAGCCGAGCAGGTGCGACGCCCTGGGTGCTGCGTGAGGGTGCTGAGCCTGGGCAGCCCCTCCTGCTGCAGGGCCGCATCCTGCACGCCAGCACCTCCCTGAGCTGTTGGGGCACGGTGTGGGCAGGGGAATGGCTGTGGGGTGGATGTGGGGACGGGATGGACGTGGGGATGGACGATGGGATGGGATGGGGATGGGATGGGGTGGGGATGGATGTGGGGATGGGGTGGGGATGGATGTGGGGATGGGGTGGATGTGGGGACACGATGGGCATGGACGTGGGGATGGGATGGATGAGGACATGGGGACAGGATGGACAAATGGGGGGGATGGAGGAGGGTATGGGGATGGGATGGATGTGGAGATGGGGTGGATGTGAGGAGGGACACGAGCATGGGATGGGCACAGACAAGGGTGCAAGCACAGTCACGGCAGCAGCACCGTACAGCACGCGAGCTCTGAGCAGCCCCTGCCTCACCTTTGACGCTGTCAGCGCTGGGATCCCCCCCCCCCAAACCTCAGGACCCCCCCCCGAAGCCCTACACCCGCTCTCCCCATGCACCCAGCCCCCCGATCCCGCGCGGCCCCCGCTGCGGCTGCGCGCCCGCTGCTCCTCCAGCCCGCGGCCGAGGTCACGGCGTCCCGGCAAAACAGGAAGGCGGCCGGACAATGCCGCCCTTATCGGGCCCCCGCAGCCCTTATCGGGCCCCCGCAGCCCTTCCAGGTGCTGACCCCCCCCCAAACCCGGGGGGGCCCCCCCTACCCCCCCCCCCTCCAAGCCCGCACCCTGCGGGGCCACGCGCCCGCCGCCAGCCGCGGGTGGGCCGGAGCAGCTCCCGGGAGGCTTCCAGGAGTTTATTTACAAATATTAAAAAGCAAAATAAATACAAAAAAAAAGGTTTAAAAGTACAGCCCGGCAGAGGGGGGGGTAAGAAGGAAGGGAAGGGGGAGGGGGGGGCTGTGCGGCTGCTCTGGCCCCAGCTGCGGCCCCATAGGGACACGGGGGGGGGGGGGGGGGCTGTGGTGTCCCCAGGGCCATGTCCCTGCACAAACAGCCCTTAGCACCATTGGGACGAGCTGGGGGGGGCCACAGTGGACCCCCCCCCCCCCAGCCCTGCGTGCCGGCAGCGCCCAGCCCTGGGGGGGCTCCTCCATCCCTTGGGGGCACGGATGAACCCCCCTGGCTGTGCGGTGCTGTGTTACCCCCCCCCCCCAGCCCCAGGGCTGCCCAGGGAATTGGCTGGGGGGGGGATAAGGGGATGCAGGAACCATACCCGGGGTTGGGGGGGGGGTCCCACTGCAGCACCCCCTGCATGTGATGGGGGGGGGGGGCTCAGCTGGTCAGCTGGGGGCACCCCCTGCACATAACGGGGCCGGGGGGGGGGGGGGGGGGGGGGGGGGGGGGGGGCGGGGTGTTCAGCCACCAGCACAGGCTGGGGCGGGGGGTGGCCACCTTTGAAGAGCCCCCCAGCCCCCTCCCGGCTACCGACAAAGAGCCCGCTGAGCCTGGGGTGGGGGATTAACGGGTAAATCCCACAGGCAGAGGGGTGCCCCCCCCCCCCCGCCCCCCCCCCCCGCCGTGCACGCCCCGCTGCACCCAGCCGCTGCGTCAGCACCCGGGGCACGGCACCGGGGGGGGGGGCCTGACCCCGGTTGACCCCAGCGAGGACGGGGACGGGGGGGGCTGCGGTGGGGTCAAGGCCGTCTCGGGGGGGGGGGGGCAGCGGGGCGCTCACTTGTGGGGCATGTCCTCCATGCTGACGCGGCCCCAGACGCCCACCACGAAGCTCTCCACCTCGCACTCGTTGACGCCGCGGGCGATGCGGAAGCGCCCGTCCTCGCCCCATGCCCTTCCCCACGAGTTGGCTGCCGTCTGGGGGGGGGGACATAGACACGGCTTCTGCTCAGTGCCAGGACCCCCCCCCCCCCCCGCCCCCCGGACCCCCGTCCCTGATGCCTGCAGCCTCGCTGGGTGCAAGCCTCGAAGCGGGAGGCTGAGCCCCGGTGGGCTCATGCCCCCCCCCCCCCAAAACTCACCCAGTATTTTAGGGTCTGGCCGTCGGGCAGCTGCTCCTCGCCCCACCTGCAGCGGGAGGGCAGGGGGTGAGCGGGGACCCCCCCGGGGCTGCACTGGGGGGGGGGGGGGCACCACCCATTCCCCCCCCCCCCCAACTGCTGTGATCACGGGGGGGGCTGTGAACCCACCCCCTTTCCTCGTTTCCTGACGGGGAGCGCACCGCATGGCTGGGGCTCCCCCGGGGCTCTGCACCGCCAATCCTGCCCTGGTGCTGAGCACCGTGCGCTCAGGTCAGTGGTGGCCCCGGGGCCAGCACCAGCACCCAGCTCAGCACCTTCCCTCCCGGCCCCTTCCTCTCCCTGCTCCGGAGGAAGGGGACGCCTTTCCTTCCCCGAAGGAAACGCTGCTCCAGCGCCAGCTCCAGCGCCAGCTCCAGCACCAGCGCCAGCACCAGCGCCAGGCTCCTGCACCCCCCTGCACCCCGCTCCCGGCCCCCCCGAGCCCCCCGCCCCTACCCGGTGATTTTGACCGAGTGGGTCCCGTGCCGCTGGTGCTTCGGCCCCTTCCCCTCGGCCACGGGCGTGTGCCGATAGATCCCGCTGCGGTACAGGAAGAAATCCTCGTGCACCTCCAGGATGGCTGCGGGCAGGAGCAGAGGCCTTGGGGGGACGGGCGCCGAGCACCCGGCGCTCAGCGTCCCCCGTGTCCCCCCCCTGCCCAGGAGCAGGATGCGGGCAGAGGACCGGGGCTGCGCCAAGGCTCCGCCGGGGGGAGGGAGGGGGATTAAAAAAACAAATCAAATCAAGTCAAAGCAGGTGCGGAGATGGAGATTAAGGCAGGAGTTAATGAGCAACCGGCCCGCCGGGAGGGCAGCGTGACGGCGTTCAGCAGCGCCAGCAGCCAAGCCGGGGGGGGGGGGCCAGCCCCACGGCCGGTCCTGAGCTGTCCCAGCTCCAGTCCCTCGGGCAGCTGACCCCCCCCCCCGAATTTAGGGCTCAGTGCCCCCGCCAGCTCCTTACCTTGCACGGGGCCGTTCTCCAGCAGCTCCTTCATGATCTCCTTCTCCTGCAAGCACGGAGCCGGCTGGTACCGGGGCACGGCGAGTACCCAGGGCACAGCCCCCCCCTCAGCTTCTGCCCTCCCCAGCACCCCAGGGGGCACACAGAGGCACCCAGCAGGGTGACCCCAAATCCCCTTGGAGATGCCCCATATCCCACCCAGGGACAGAGCTGCCCCGGGGGGGGGGGGGGCGTTGCAGCGGGTGTCACCCCGTTTCCCTCCCCTGCTCCCGGCACGGCTCCTGCTGCCCCCGCAGCACCCAGTGCAACCCAGACCCAGGTCCCGTGGGTGCTCACGCTGGAGGCGAGGCGGTAGGCGGGGGTGGACTGGTAAATGTCGTTGGCGTGGGTCTGGGGGTTGGGGCAGCGCGCCGTGGCCTGCCGCTTGCCCCGGCCCGTGGAGCGGCTGTGCATCATGCAGGGCTGCGCCGCCGGCTGGCTCTCCGGGCTGGTGAAGGGGTAGCACTCGTCCGTCACCACCCTGAGCGAGGGACAAGGACGTGAGGAGCAGAAGGACCCATCCCATCCCCATCCATCTCCATCCCATCCCCATCCCATCTCCATCCCCATCCCCATCCCATTCCCATCCCCATCCCCATCCCCATCCCATTCCCATCCCCATCCCATCCCATCCCCTCCCCATCCCCATCCCATCCTTGTCCCCACCAGGGTTGGCAGCCCCCGGTCCCGCACCCAGCCCTGTCCCCACTCACCCCCTCCTGCGCAGGTACCACCAGGCGCCGTCCAGCCGTCCCCCGCTGCAGCCCCGCTGGTTGCGGGTGTCGCAGGACAGGAGGTTTTGGGGTGACAGGGAGGGCGTCATGTGCCCCATGGAGTGGATGGAGATGCGGTCGGAGGCGACGGCTGGGGGCGAGCACAGGGTGGTCAGGGCTGGTGGCAGCTCCCCGGGGTCCTGCCCCGCTCCCACCTCCAAGGGTGCCGGCTCCAGTCCCTGTCCCCAAAGGCCACCCCACCCCACCCCATCCCATCCCGTCCCGTCCCATCCCGTCCCGGTGCCCCTCACCGGCCGTGGAGAAGGCCCAGGAGCCGGCGCAGTTGCCCTGGTCCAGGGGCTCGTGGATCATCCCGGGCCACTTGGTGGCTGCGTCGAAGTGGCGGGGCAGCACCTCGTTGGAGTCCATGGCCATCTGCGGAGGCGGGGGGTGCTCAAGGCACGGGGATACCCCCCCACACCCCCCCAAACTCCCTCCCCTTCCAGGGCATCCCCAAAGCCGTGCCCCACTGCCCTGCATTGAACCCCCAGCCCCACTGCAGACGTAATGGGGTTGGACCCCTTGGGTTGGGGACCCCCGCAGCCCCTGGTTGAGTATGACTTGGGGGGGGGGGCAGGATACAAGTGCTCCCCCCCCGAGGACCCGTCTCCTTTCCTAAATTTGGGCTCAGCTCCAGCTGCGCCAGCACTCAGCATCCGGCCTCGGGTGCCAGCAGGGGTGGCGTGAGCGTGCGCCATGGGGCGCGGGGGGGGCCCTCCTTGTGGCCTCTGGCTGTCGCTGCCCTCCCTGACCCTGCGGCTGACTCACGCCCGGCGTTTCCTTTTCGGGGGGGACACGGTGCCCCCACCCGGGCCACGCACGGCTTGGCCTTCCTGGGGAGGCTGCGGTACCCGGCTCGTCCCAGCGCAGGAAACGCCGCTAAAATTAAACCTCGCCAGGAGTCAAGGCCACGGTGCTGGGCGTGCGCCGCAAGCTTGGCTCACTCCTGGGGGGGCTGCCCGGACCCGGGGGGGGCTCCCGGTTCCTGGCATGGCAGGGGCAGAGCCCCCAGGTCCCAACAACGTGCTGGACAACGATGCTGGACACCCCCTTGGGATGCTCCATCCTGCTCCCCACGGACCCCCACCACGGGAATTGAGTGGGGCGAGCAGGACCCCCCCTGGGGACCCCGTCTTCTGCCCACCCCCCCCGGGGCTGCTGTCGGCTGCAGCTCGGGGGCACCGAAGCGCCTGCGCCCCCGGCTCTGCCGACTCAGCAGCCGCGGGGCCGGCTTTCCGATGGGAACGCAGCGAGGAGCAGCGGGGCAAAAAAACAACAGCGGCAGCCCGGGGATTGCGCGGGGGGAATGTGCTGAGCTGCCGTCTCCAAACAGCGGGGGCTGCCCGCGGCCCCTTCCCCGCCTCCACGCCGGGTGCTGAGCCCCTCGCGGGGACGGGGACCCCGCGGGGACGCTGCCAGCGAGGGGACGCGTGCCTCAGTTTCCCCGTGTGGGCACGGGGGCTGCCTTGGGGGGGGCCCCGGGGGGGCGCGGGGCTCGGACTCACGTGCATCTCGTTCATGTTCATGACGGTGGGCGGCGGGCGGAAGGTGCCCAGGCGGTAGCGGATCCCGTCCTCCAGCGTCATCCCCCAGAACTGGCTGTAGTTGGCGGCCCTCCAGCTGCACGGGAGCGGCATCAGGGGCACCCCAAAAGCACCGAGGGGGGGGGGGTGAGACACCCCCCCCCCCCCCCATCCCCATCTGGGACCGCTCTGCCCCGCACGTGCCCTTACCCGTAGTTGCCCCTGTTGATGGCATCGATGAGGTCCCCGTCCACGAGGCAGGCGTTGTCCTCGCACTGCCACTGCCCCGCGGGGCTGCAGGTGCTGGGGGGGGGGGGGCAGCACGGTCAGCGGGGGGGGGCAGCACCCCATGGACGCTGGGGGTCCCCACGCTGGTGCTGCTCCCACCCAGCTGGGCACCCGCGGACACCGAGAGCAGGGGGCTGCTGCTGCAGGGGGGGCTGATGGCTGTGTCCCCCCCCCCAAAAACCGCCCCTCCCTGGTCCCCGCAGGAGCCCCCAGGGCAGGCAGAGCAAGGGATGGAAAATCAGCTGAAAACCCGCCAGGCCTGCAAACATCAGAGCGGGGCTTGGACGCCAGCCCAGGGAGGGGGGGGGACTCGGGGCCGGCCGGCCCCTCGGGGCTGGCCACGCTGCCCAGGTCAGCCGGGAGCACCGCAGAGCCCACGGGGGACCCGTGGACGGGGTGGCAGGGGCCGTGTCCCCGCGGGGAGCCCCCGGCGGCGCTCCCCCCGCACGGCGAGCAATGCTCGGCATCCCTCCCCGCTGCCCGAGCTCCCGGCACTCTTCCCTTTTAAGGAGCCCTGCCGCGGCCGGAGCAGCCCTGCTCCTTGCTCCTTGTGCCCCGACGGTGGCAACGTCCCCGTTCCCATCCCATCCCCATCACCATCCCATCCCTGTCCCCGTCCCCATCCCCATCCCATCCCTGTCCCCGTCCCCGTTCCCTTCCCTATGCCTGTCCCCGTCCCAGGGCAGCCACCCCAGCAGGGTCAGGAGCAGCCTCCAGGACCCAGCTCCCACCATCACCCTGCCACAATCCGGCCGTCCCCTCCAGCCCCCACGTCCCCCCCATGCAGGGGACAAATCCCTCGGCAAAGCCAGGCTCGGAGCAGGGGGTGCGAATCCCCCCCCGTTTCTGCCCCGCGCAGCCCTCTCCAGGCACAGCCAAGTGCTGGGAGGCAAAGGAAGGAGCCCCTAAGATGCCCTGCGAGCCCTGCTCCCCTCGCAGCCCGGCTGACCCCGTGCCTTGCCGTTAACTCCCTGGGGACGGGCTCTGGGTGGCCCAGCCCGTGGGAGCCCTTCGGGGGCAGATCTGGGGCATGGTGGGGTGCAGCTGGGCACTCTCAGCAGCTCCCTGGGCTCCAGCTCCATCTGCGTCTCCCAGGCTTCGCATTTCCTCCCCCCCCCAATTGCCCCGGCCCTTTTGGAGCCGGGAAAGGACCGGGTCAGTGCAAAGCACTGCAGGAATTGCTCTCCGTGTTCCAAGTGCGGGGGAAGAAAGTTTTGGCAGAGGAGCCGCAGCCCCCGGGGGCCAGCTGGGCAGGGGAAGTTTCCCGGCAGAGGGACCAGTTCTCCGAGCACAGGGCTCGGGGGGCTCGACCTCTCCTAGGGAGCTCGGGAACGGCCTCCAGCCCCGCGTGCCTCCACGCTGCGGTCCCGGAGAAGTGCCGGGCGGCTTCGGGGAGGGCTCGGCTCAGCCCATGCCCTCCTGCACGGCTGCGCGGGGCGGGCTGGCCTCTCACCTCCAGCCCCAGCGGGCTGCTCGGGCACGCAGGCGCGCCTGCACGCACGTGCAAGCACCCACGGGCACGCACACGCGCGCTCATGCCCCAGCCGGAGCCTTTGATTTCCCCTTATCGGCCGCATCGCGCCGAGCCAGCCCGCCCAGGTATGTTTGCTCCTCGTCTCGGGGCAGATCTGCGCCCGCAGGTTCCCCGTTCCCCAGCTCCGGGATGCCAGCAATACCACCGCAGCCGGTTTCCAGATAAACCCCACGCTGCTCGCCAGCACAAACAGCGAGCTGCCGGCACACAGCGCAGGCGCCGGAGCAGGACGGGGCCGGACCCCCACCCAAAGCAGGCTGGGGCAAGCTGGGCTGGGAGCAGAGAAGCCCCGGCAGCCCCAGCCCACGTCTGCGCGGCCGCACGCTGCCCCATGAGCGAGCGGCTCCCACCGAGGCGTGCACGGAAACTTGGGAGCAGCCCAAGGCCCCGGGCTCTGCGCTCCGAATGCGCCAGGGCGAAGGCGTTTGGCAGCGGCCCCCACCACCCAGCGTGGCCCCGCGCGCCCCAACCGGCTGGGGACAGCCCCCGCCACCCTCGCCCCGGTGCTGAGCCGGTGCTGCCGGTGCTGCCGGTGGCGGCGTGGCACGGGGGGCACTCACCACAGGTTGCAGTTCTCCCGGTACGTGGCCCCGCTGGGGTAGGTGCGGCCGGCGCGGGCGCAGCCTGGACGGGAGAGAGGAGAGCCCGGGTGAGCGCACGGCTGCAGAGGGTCCTGCCGGGCACCCGGCCCCCCAAAAACCACCACAGGGAAACTGAACGTGAGCCCTAAAGGTGCTGGGCAGCCGTGGAGCTGTGCGCCCGACCAGCACGGGGTTAGGGAGCAGGAGGGGGGCGGCGGGGTGGGCGCGGGGCTGGCTCGGCACCAGGAAGGGTTAAGCCTGGGGCTGCCCGGCACAGCCGGCCTCGCACGCACAGCCTGGCGGGGCCGGGATAAAGGGGCCACTGATCCCCGGAGCTGGCTCTGCTCCGCGGGGACTTGAGAGAGAGCCTTGTGCTGCGTGGCGGGGGCAGCCCCAGCTCGCCCCCGCCCGCCTCGGCTGCCACCCGGGTGAAGTCAGGGCTGGCGTCCCCGTGCCCCAGACATGACTGGGGCAGCCCAGCACCATCCGGCCCGGCTCTGCCCGCAGGTGCGTGCCCCAGCGCTGCCCCTCTGCCTTCCTGCCCCACGGAGAGCTGCACGACTCGGGCTGGGCGCTGCTCCAGCCCCCTTGCAGGGACCCCAGCCCCAGCCCACACAGTTCGCACGGGTTTCTGCAGCTCTGGGGGGGGGTCCGGCACAACTCCACAGCCACGCTGGCATTGCACAGCACATCGGGCACCCGCGTCGGGCACCCCAGCACGCACCCGCTGCTGCAAGGGTGGGTATGAGGGGGGGGGCCGGGCTGCCTCACCTTGGACTTTGGGGAAGGGGGCCGGGATGCCCAGGCAGTACTCCCAGAAGTCAGGGCAGCAGTCGGAGACGGTGCGGTTGCAGAAGAGGTCGCAGTAGCAGATGGTGTCGAGGTAGGGCACGGTGCAGCCGTCGTCCCGGCCGTGGCAGCAGACGTCCCCTCGCTGGCAGTAGGAGCCGCCGGCATCGTAGACGCCGTGCTCGTACAAGCCGGGGGCCAGCTCCCGACGCGTGCGTGCCCGGGCAGCCCCGGCCGCCCCCGCCAGCAGCCAGAGGCAGAGCAGGGCCCACGGCAGGCGCATGGTGCCGGCGATGTCCCCGACCTGCAGCCGCTGCGGGGACGGGGCAGTGAGCGGGGACCGACCCCAGACCCTGCACCGATGCCCTTTGGGGGAGCTGCTCCCAGCGGGTGGGAGCTGGGGGGTAAGGGGAGCAACTGGGGGGCATTTTGGGGGGTGCTGCGTGCCGGTGCAAGGTGGCTGTGCCCCTGCTGGTGTGCGTGATGCCCCAAACCTTCGCCTTTCCCAGCTCCCACCCGACCTCCAAGCAGCTCCTCAGCGGGGGTCCCGGCCCCCAGCCCCGCGCCCCCACCGCGATGCCCCCAACATCGCCTCCCTCCGGGGTGCCGCTCCCCACACAGATCCTAAAACCCACCCTCCAGCAGCAGAACCCCCGCGGGACAGGGGATCCCCGGGGGTGGGGGGACAGCCCCGTGCCCCCCCCCGCCCCAAACCCGGGCTGAGCCCCGCGGGGCGCGGCTGTGCCGGGACGGGGGGGGGGGCCGGAGGCGCCCCTGGCTGCGGGCGCTGCGCTGAGTTCCCCGGGCTCAGCCCGCGGCTGCCGGGAGACCTCGGGGAGAGGGAGCGGGACCCGGTGCGGGGGGGTCCCGGGCCACGACCCCCGCTGCCCCCCAGCCCCCTACCTGCCGCCCCGCCGTGCGCGCCGCTCCGCGCCTCCGCCGCCGCCGAGCACCTCCCCCGGCCCCGCCGCTCCCTTAATAGCCGCGCCCCGGGGGGGGGGGGGGGGGCGGGGGGGCCGGGGAGGTGCCGGGGGGCAGCCGCGATCGTGGCCGGGCCGGGCTGGGCCGGGGGGGGGCGCGGAGGGGGTGGCGGTGGCCGGGCCGCGCTGTCCCACCCCGGGCGCAGCGCGGTCGGTGGCGGTGGTCCCTGCGCCCCGGCGTCCCCGGCCCCTCCCGGGTGGGGGACCCTGCTGGGGGGGGGGGGGGAATGGGGGGACCCGGGGGGCCGTGCAGAGGGAGGTGCTGAGGGCAAAGGTGGTCCCGAGGGAGCTCTGAGCCCCCCGCCCCGTCCTTCCCAGGCTGGGGGTCCCCAGCAATCCACACTCCGGCACGGGGCTCCCCACTGCCCACTGGGGGGTGCAGAGGGGTGCGGGTGCCCCCCCTCGCCCAGCAGCCCGGCTGCTGCATGTGTGCGAGCCCAGGATGTCCCACAGCACCCGGGACATGCGGCCAGTGTCACTTGGTGCCAGCACCATGTCGCCACTGCCAGGACCCCCGGACAGAGGGGGAGAGGGGCTGTGCACCCCTAGGGCTTGCCCACCCCATGGCTCCTGTCCCCCCCCCGTGGGGGTTTTGGCATTCTCAGTGCTTGCTGCCTGCCTCTGGCCCTAGGAGCATCCCCAGGCCGCTGCCAAAGGATTCCTCGAAGATGCTTCCCGGCAGCCAGGACAGAGGCACGGCAAGCGGCGGGAGGCCAGCCGGGCCCCCGGGCCGAGCTCCTGCCTCGGGGGGAGGCTGCGGTGGCTCGGGGGGGGGGGGGGGGGGGGGGGGCTGACAGCCTGGGGGCACCCCAGCCCGGCGGGCACAACAAGGGCTGCGTCCTGCTGGGGATGTTGGGATGCTCAGGGCACCCACGGGAGGGTCCTGCAAGAGCTCCCCCCCCCCCTCCGTGCCGGGATCCTGCCGGCTGCCCGGCTGCCGCTCTCAGATGCTGCTTTTCCTGCGAGCGCGGCCTTGCTGAGCGCTGCTGAGAGCAGTTCAGGAAGGAACTGGGTCCGGCCCGGAGCCCGGCTGTCTCCTTTCCGTGACTGGGCGGACAGGAATCCAGAGTGAGTCACAAATTCTCCAAGACCCTCGGGGACAAAGCAGAGCCACTGGTGAAAAGGACATCCCCCCCCTGCCCCCCCCCACCCCGTTCCCGGTCCGTCCTTGTGCTCCTGCCAGGCAGAGCCCTGGCAGCAGCTGAAGGCGAGGATGCGGCGAGCTGCGGGGCGCTGCTGGGCACGGAGCTGGCCCCTTCCCACTCCCCCGGGCAATGGGGGCTCATGTGCGGGGGCAGCAGCGCTCGCCCCCTTCCTGCGGGTGTGCTTGGCTTGGCTCTTGGCGTGCCGACCTGGCTCCCAGCGGGACGCAGGGTCACGGCTCGCTGCGTCCCTCCGACGCAGGCATTTCCCCCCCGCCCCGGCCCTGCGTGTCTCCTCTCCGTGCCTCATGCACACGCAAGGGGGGGGGGCAAGGTGGAGCAGGACAAAGTCCAGCCCGGGCACCTTGGGCTCACGTGGGCGAGGGAGGCAGCGAGCGCAGCGGGCTGGCAGCGTGCCCGCCCTGCCACCGCCACCACCTGCGGCTGCTCTGGGGAGGGACAAGGTCCCCGCGCGCCTTGGGGACACGGGGCCGAGGCCGAGCCCAGGGGCTGCAGCCGTGACCCGGATCTGTGCAAAGAGCCCAGCCCAGGGGCACCATGCCCATTTGCTCAGAGCAGCAGGGCCACGCAGGGGCTCACCCGAGCTGCATCCATCGCACGGCGATGCCGTCCCCTCGGGGCGCACCCTGAGCCCCCCGTGGCGATGCACGGCCCTGGGCAGGGCAGGGCGAAGACCCCGCTGCGGGCACGATGCACGACCCCAAACCCACCCCGGAAAACACTGTCAGCAGCCGGGGCAGCAGGGCAAGGGCTGCGCGGGGCTTTTCCTGCTCGCCCCGTGCTGGCTCCCCCTTCAAAGCCTCTGCTTCAAAGCAGCCCCGGGCGCACGCGAGCCGGACGTGCGCAGTGCCGGGAGCAGCCGAGGGCTCCCCGGGGATCGCGCCCCGCACGCCAGGCACTCGGGGGGGGACATCCCTGAACCCCATCCCAGCAGAGCCCCCATGGACCAGGGCTGCTCTGGGGGTCTGGGGGCAGCAGGAGAGGGGCTGCTGCAACTGGGACTGGGGGGGGGGGGGCTGACCCCACGGTGCAGCCCCCACACCAGGATGAGTCAGGGACGGGTTTTTTGGCGAGAGGCAGCCAGGAAACGCAGGGAAGCCGAGAGCCTGGCTTCCTCCTAGGCAGGGCGGCGTGGGAGGGGGCCTTGCCCGCCCGGTGACACCGGCAGCCTGGGGGACACGACCACGGGGCTGGGGCGAAGGCTTTGCTGCCCCCCGGGGGGGCTGCAGGTTCGTGGGGAGGGGGCTCGCACCCATACTTTGTCCTGGATGTTCCCAGGGCTATCCAAGCACGATGCCCAACTGGGGACACGCCGTTTGGGACACACCAACTGGGGACACGCCGTTTGGGGGCACGCTTCCAACAAGGCAGCGTGGGTCCCTCTGCAGTGGCATCAGGCCTGCAGCTGGTGGAGCAGTGGCTCGGGGCCGGGGGGGGGGCTGGAGGGGAGCCCAGCACAGCACTGGGGGGGGGGGGGGACGGCAGCGGCCACCCGGTGCTGCTCGGCCGCGGGGCTGGAGTGCCACCTCTCGGGAGAGCTGGGCCAGAAACGAGGCGGGCAGGCAGCGTCTGCTTCAAATTTTAATGAAAGAAATAAGTTAATAAGTTAATAAAGTGAGGTAACTACCGCCGGCTGGGGAGGTCTGCGGGGACCAGCCAGCCCCTGGGGAGGGGGGGGTCCTACGGGGTGGCTGCTGAGCGTGGCTGGGGGCGAAGCTGTCGCATGCACCCTCGCCCCGGGGCACCCACGGCTCGGCCCCCCCCCCCCCGCCGTGCACCCACAGCCCCCCCCTGCCCACCAGGCACCCACGGATGGGCGCACTGGGGTGAGGGGAGGGGGTCGGGGGGGTGCGGCAGCAGCACGGGGGGGCTGCAAGCTCGGCCCTCGCTGGCCACATGCACTAATGAGGCTAACGAGCAAGGCTGGGGCAACCCCAGCGCCCCCCCTTGCTGGGAGCAGAAGCATTACGGGGGGGGGCTGGGGAGGGGGTGGAAATCCCACAGCCTGAAGCTGAGAGGTCCCACAAGCCCCCCCCCCCCAGAGCGCCGGGGGCACCAGCCCCGGCTCAGCGAATTTTGGCACTACCACGGTCGTTTCCAGCCGTGCGGGGCTGGGAACCGGCCCAAGCAGCGTGCAAGGGGGGGGGGGCACAGGGACACCTCCTCCAGCAGAGGTTTGCCACCCGGCCCTGAGTCCTCAGGACCCCCCGGGGGAGCAGGATCCAGCCCTGTGCGCTGTTGGGGGTGGGGGGGGGGGTTGCTTATTGCCTACGATGTCCCCCCGGGTTGGTCTCCCCGGGGGTGTTGCATATTCAGACATTATTGCATATATATAATATATATATATATATCTCCTATATATATATTGCCCTGGGAGCATGCACGGGCAGGCAGAAGGCGCTGCTGTGCTTCTGGAGGTCCGGGAGGGGAGCAGGGGAATGAACCCAGGCAGGGCAGGCTGGGGGGGTCAGACCCCTGCCCCCTGCACCGGGCAGGCCCCCGCCGCTGCCCCGACCTGCAGCCATAAAACCGCATCGGGTTGTGCCCCAGCACCCCTGCTCAGCACCGGCAGCGAGGGGCTGGAGCCTTGCATAGCTGGTGGTGGCGCTGGGGGGTGAGCGGGTGGCACCCGGGCAGGACCCTGCTGGGGAGATGGACACGTGCCCTGCTCTGGGGGCTTCCAGCCCAGAGCAACACCCCCCCCGTGGGGGGCTCCTCCGCCTCGCAGCGTGGTCGGATCCTGCTCGCACCCCATCCCGCTGCTGCCACCGTGCCCTGCGCACCGCCCGGGGGCTCACCGCAAGGTCCAAGTACCGCGGTGCTGGACGCGGCTCGGTGGGGCTGGGTGATGCCGTGGGGGCTCCCGCGCCCCCCGCACCCTGTCCTGCGCCCCCGCGGCAGGCTGTCCGGATCCGTCCCCGCCGCCCTGCCCCGCTGCCCCTCAGTCCATGTTGGCGCTGGCCGAGCGGGAGATGTTCAGCGTCTGGGCGGAGGCCGAGATGTCCTCGTGCTCCACGGGGCTGTGGTAGTCGGAGGTGATGTCGGGCTCGCCGGGGGGCACCCGCACGGCGCCCAGGCTGAAGGAGTTGGTGCAGCCCTTGCGCAGGCACTGCGAGTAGAGGCCGAGCAGCAGGTCCAGCTTGTGCTCGATGGACTGCACCTGCGGGCGGGCAGCGCTCAGCGGGCCCCCGGGGGACCCCAGGGGACGGGGACGCGCTTGCCGGTGGCCGTCCCCTCCTCACCTGCCTCTCCACCTTGGCCACGCGCCCCATCATGCTCAGCTCGTCCACCGGCTCCGGCTCCGGCGCCGCTTTCTCCCCCTTCTCCCGTGTCTTCTTGTCCGCAGCGGGGCCCCCCCCTGCCCACGATCTGGTCCACGCTGTCCCCAGGGGACACAGGAGACCGTGAGCGATGGGGCTTGTGGGACGAGTCCTGCACGTCACGATGGATGGGCACGGCTTGGGGGGGGGGACCTGTAGGAACCCAGAGCCCCCCCCCCAGCACCTGTGGGTCCCAGCTCACCGCGTCTGCAGGCTCTTGATCCTGCCCAGCATGTCCAGGTGCCCGGCCGAGTACTGCTCGATGACATCCTTGACATCGTAGGGCCGCAGGGTCTCCTTGAACTTCCTCTTGGCCACCAGGAACTTCAGGATCCTGCGGGGACAGCGGGGTGGCTGCGGGCACCGGGGTAGGGGGGGGCAGAGCCCCCAGCACCCATGGGACACCGCTCGCCGCCCCCCTCTCCGGAGACATCTGCTCGCCCCGAGCGCTGTTTTGG
Source organism: Anser cygnoides (assembly GCF_040182565.1). Classification (NCBI taxonomy): domain Eukaryota; kingdom Metazoa; phylum Chordata; class Aves; order Anseriformes; family Anatidae; genus Anser; species Anser cygnoides. The sequence goes on along the minus strand of NC_089896.1, from coordinate 6,384,271 downwards.
GGACGGGAGAGGCAATGCAGGGGAGGCGGGCTGGGATGGGCTCACCGGACAGCCCTGATCAGGCTCTTCACCGCCGGCATGATGTCCTCGAAGGTCAGGTCGCAGGGGGGGCTCTTCTCCTCGCCGCTGTCCTCCGGCGGGCAGTCGGCTGCGGGCACGAGAGCAGCGCGTGGCAGAGCCCGGGGACCCCCCCCCCCCCCCCCAGCGGGACCCCTCGCCCCCCAGCCCGCTCCCGGGGCTCACCCTCGGCCGGGGGCCGCGGCTTGAGCCTGAGGGAGGCGCGGAAGCGCGTGCGGTCGTTGAAGCTCCAGCTCTTGTGCACCTTGCTGGGGCTCGAGGCCTCGGGGACGTCCTCGGGGCTGGGGGAGCGCTGCAGGGGGGGGCCCAGGTGCTGCCGGCCCCGGCTGCCGGGGGGGCCCAGCCGGATGCGGTCCTTGATGCCCATCTTGGTGCTGCGGGGCAGAGGACGGCAGCGTCAAAGAGGGGCACGGGGGGGGAGGATGGGGCTGCAGAGCCCCCGGAACACGAACTGGGCACGAGATCGAGTGCAGGACAGGCCGGGAGCAGGCGTTACCGCATGCCCGTGCAGGAGGTGTTTAAACTCCTTTTTATTTCTGAGAGCAGAGAAAGGAGGAGACAGACAGACAGGGGACAGACGGGCACAGAGGGGGGACACGCAGCAGAGCAGCTGGCCCCGGCCCCACACGGAGCAGTCCCGCTCCTGCCCCAGCTCGGCTGGCACGGGGGGGGTTTGGGGAGCCCGGCCAGGCCCCCCCATCCTCCTCCTCCTCCTCTTCCTCCTCCTCCAGCGCCCAGCTCCTGCTCTGCTCCTGCGGGCTGAGCGCAGCCGCCCCTCTGCAGCCCCAGCGCAAGCTTTGCTGGCTTGGGGAGGGAACGACAGACATCATTTATGTAGGACCTACACAAAAACACCACCCGGTGCTGCCTCTGGTGTGACGCGGGACCACAAGCACGCTTTGGGACATGCGAGGAGGCCGAGCAGAAAGGGGCCCAGCTTCACCCCGCGATGCACAGCCCCGGTGCGGAGGAAGCCGAAGCTGCAGAGGGTCCTGAGCAAAGCACGGCGTGGGGAGACCCCCGCCCGCTGCACCGGGGGCTCCGTGAGACCTGGGCGCCTTCCTCGACTTCCCCAGCCAGGAGCTGGGGGCACCGGGCTCCTGCCTTTACCCGGGCAGGTTGCTGCAGCCGGCAGCTCTGCCGCAAGCACCCGCAGCTGGAGGAAGGGGAAGGGTCGCTCCCTGTGAGCTCCGGGCTGCAGGACAGGCTGCGACGGGGTTTATCCAAGTGCCCCACTTTGATGCCATCGGACACGGCAAGCCCAGCACGGCTCAGCCACACCGCGGAGGGGGAAACTGAGGCACGGCCACCATGGGTGTGGGAGCACCGTGTGAGCCAGCCCCCAGCCCAAGCCATGCAGCACCTCCCCGCGCAGCAGGACAACCCTGTTCTGCCCTCTCTGCCCCTCTGCCTCGCCCCCCGGCCAGCAGGCAGCCCCGCACGGAGCCCATGCACCCGGCGGCTCCTGGCCCCGGTACCTCCGTCTCCACGTGGCCCACGTCCGCGAGAGCCTCGGCTTACCACTAAACATCTGCCTGGGGTCGGGGCAGACACGGGAGAGAAACAGCGTTAGGGGGTGGCCGGCATGGGTTAGGGCCCCCCGACCCCGCAGCGTGCCCGACCCCGCAGCGTGGGCGCGCAGACCCTGCTCCCGCTGCGGGGGCAAGGAGCTGAGCGACGTTGTTTGTGTAGGTCCTGCATAAACACCAACATCTGCCTCGCGGAGGAAAGTCCTGCAGCTCCGTAAAAAAGCGCGGTGGGAGCCACGTGCGGGGCCGGGCGGCTGCACGGTGCCGGCCCTGTGCACCCCATGGGGGCCATGGGCCCGATCCTGCACCCCTTCTCTTGTGGGGTCCCTGTGCCCGCTCGCTGCAGGACGGGGCAGGCGGCTCGGGGGCGAACGTTACCTGAGGCTCAAGCACTTGTGGGGCTGTGCGTCCTCCTCCTTCCAGCTTCGGGGTGAGTGGGAGGCAGAGAAGGTTTGGGGGGGAGGTGGGGGGATGGAGAGCAGGGGGCGAGCAGGAGGGGGAGGAGAGAGACAAGATGAGATGTTATGAGAGGCGATGCTCGTGGAGATGGGGCCGACCGGCCGGCTCCTGCAGCCGGGTGGCTGATGCGGGGCCAGGAAACCTGGGGTGCAGATGCAGGTGCTGCCGCAGAAGGAGCCCCCCACCCCATACTCACCTCTGGGGGCCACCTGGGGGGAGCGGGTCCCCCTCAGCCCCTCAGGGGAAACCGAGGCACGGGGCCGTGGTGGAGCAGAGCCCCTTCTCCCCACCTAACCCTGCCGTTGGCCCAAGCGCCCAGCGCCGATGCCCGGGGCGGCAGGCTCGGTGGCACGCCGGGGTCCCCCGGGTGCTCTTCAGCCTTCGGAGCTCAGGACCACGCTCAGCACCCCCGTGCATCATCCCAGCACCACGGGCACGTGGCGGAGCTGGGGCTGAGCATTGCAAGGGGCTCCACGGCGTTGCGACAGCGTCCGTCCAAGGGGCCGGTCCCCCGGGGGGGCCACCAGCCGGGGCAAAAATCGGCACGGGGGGGGGGGGGTCCGGCATGGTGCTGCCGGGGCAGCGGGGCCGGGGGCTGCTCCGCCGCGGTGACGGTGGTGGCACCACGCAGGGACACAGAGGAGCGGGCAGAGACAGCACGGAGCCGCGGCGGGCTGCTCCCTACCTTTCCCCTGAACAAGCCGCGGGGACGGCGCTTTTCTGGGCAGAGGTGAAGGACTGATAAGGCGGCGGTGGGGCTCCGTCAGGCCATTTTTTCACCTCTGAATTCCTAAATCCTCCGTTGCGGGCTCGGTGCAAATGCTCAAACATTAGGACCAGCTCTCTGAGGTCGGGGTTAAATGAAAACATGGAGAAATTAAAACTCGGCAAAGCAAACAGGGGGAGCGAACCAAGGCTGGAGCAGGTCCTCTGTGCAAAACAAAGCAAAAAAAACCACAACTGAGCAAAACAAGAAGGAAAGGCAGGGCACGCGCTTGCTTTCACAAACCAGCTTCTTAACAGCTCCAGCCGACCTTAGGGCACGGGGAGAGCACGAAGCCCAACCCGCAGCCTCTGCCCCCGATGGGAACGGGGTCTGCAGCGGGGCTGAGCGGGCAGCTCGGTGTCACAGCTGGTGGGGGACGGCCACCCCGTCCCCACCTCCACCTGGGGGTCCTGCCTGGGTGGCAGCACTGGGGACGTGGGCATGGGAAGGGGAACGGGAAGGGAAAAGGGAAGGGGAAAGGGGAAGGGGAAGGGGATGGGGAAGGGGAGGGGGAAGGGGAAGGGGAAGGGGAGGGGGGGGAAGGGGAAGGGGAAGGGGAAGGGGAAGGGCTCCCACGCAGCCTGCACGGCTGAGAGGTGGTGGCAACGCCACTGGGATGGGACAGGCAGGGGACAGGCAGGACAAGCGTCCCTGCTGCAGGGACCTGCCTCCAAGTGACGTGGGGACTCGTGTGCTGCTGGAGCAGCTGGGGGAGGCTCAGACCCCGCAGGGATCGAGCCCGGCCCTGTCCTCACTCTGCTGCAGGAGAAGAGGCTCCCGGCACAGCAGGACCGCAGAGCCCACCGCCGCGCTCGGCAGCGATGCACCGGGGGCACCAGATCTCCTCGGGAACCAGAGGCACAGCTTCCCGGGCTGTTAAGAACCCTGCCTTTGGAAAAAAATAAAGAGCGAAACAGAATCACAAATTTGTCGTGGCAAAGAAACACGAGAAGTGAGCGGCAGCAGAACGCAAAACCGAAGATGGACGGGAGGGCAGGGCTGGGAGCACGCAGGGCACCCGGAGACGCTTCGGGGTCCTCGCTCACACGTGGCAGCAGCATTTGGGAGGCCTCGGGAGGTGAGAGCGCTGCAGGACGGGGCATGGGGCTCCCTGCTGTGCCCCGTGGGTCCCTCTGGCTCTCAGCCGGCTGCAGCTCCACCGCCTCGGCCGTGGGGTCCCCGCGACCGGCAGCACCGTCCCCTTTCCGCAGGAAGGCGATGGATGGGGTGAGAGGGGGCGGTGGGATGGGTGCTGAGGGCAGGGCAGGGGGAGGATGGAGCTGGGCGTTTGGCAGCCGCTGAGCTGCGGCTCTGGCGTCCTGGGGCTGAGCAAGAAGCTGCTCAGCCCCGCGGTCCACACCGAGCTCTTGGCGTCCCCATGTGTCCCCTCGTCCCTGCAGGGACCCTCTGCGAGCCCCCCCGCGGCCGCTCGCCTGCACCCTGCCTACCTGAAGGAGGGCAGGAGGCTGTCGTAGTAGCACCACGTGGCCGTCAGGTACGCTCGGCTGGCGTCCGTCGAGTACAGCCGCCACGCAGCCTGGGCACAAGAGAGTCCCCCAGGCATTGGGGTTGGCCTGAGCCCCCCCTGCTGTCCCTCCTGTCCCCCCCACGGGGATCCATGGAGGCAGAGACACCCCTCGGACACCCACGGGCAGGGTCAGGCAGACCGGGGTTGGATTGTGCTACCTGGATGAGATTTGCTGCAGGCGTCCGCCTCTTCTCAAAGTGCTTCTGCCGGTGCTGCTCCTGCACCTTGAGGGCAAAGCCAGAGCCCAGGATACCCTGGGGACAGGAGGGGATGGGGTCCGTGGGGGTGGATTTTGCCCCTTTCTCCCCAGTTTTTGCCACGTGGCGGGGTGGGGGAGCGCCCCCCCCTTCCTGTCCCAGCCCTACTCACGGCAGGCAGCGCGAAGAAGGAGATGCCGAGCAGGGCGAAGCCGGCCGCCAGCATCCGCCCCAGCCACGTCTGCGGCGTCTTGTCCCCGTAGCCGATGGTGGTGAGCGTGACCTGCGCGGGGACAGAGAACGGGGGGCCCTGCAGGGAGCTCCCCCCCCGCGGCCCCATCCCACCCTCCTGGTCCCCTCCCAGGGCTGGAGGGCCATGGGGGCTGAGCTTACCGTGCCCCACCAGAGGGAGTCGGCGTAGGTGGCGAACTGCGCGTTGGCATCCTTCTCGGCCAGGTAGACGAGGAAGGAGGCGAAGATGAGCACCAGGAAGCCGATGTACCAGGCGGTGATCAGCTCCTGCCGGGGCAGCGGGGTGAGCGGGGCCGGGGTGCGGGGTGGGGGGCACACCGGGACCCCCTCGCCTTGCCCTCACCTTGCTGTGGGCGTAGACGACGGAGCCCAGCAGCTTCCAGGTGCCGCCGCGGCGGTCCATGCGCACCATGCGCAGGATCTGCAGGAAGCGCATGCTGCGCAGCGCCGAGGTGGCGAAGATGTTGCCCTGGGTGCCGGCGGCGATGACGGCCACCGAGGCGATGAAGACGATGAAATCTATCGGGTAGTGAGGGCGAGGGCCGGGTGTGGGGGTTTTTATGGCCTGGGTGATGCTGAAAGCCCCCAAATCCCCGCACCCCGTACCTATCACGAGCGTGAGGGTCGGGTGTTGGGGTTTTTATGGCCTGGGTGACGCTGAAAGCCCCCAAACCCCCACACCCCGTACCTATCACGCAGAAGGGTTTCCGGGCAAAGCGGAGCCGTCCCCTCCAGCCCCGGTAGCGGCAGCAGCAGCCGGCCGCCCAGACGCGGACGATGTACTCCATGCCGAACACCACGATCATGACAAACTCCTGCGGGGGGAGAAGCAGGGTGAAACAAGGAGGGCTGGGGCGGCTGGACAGCGCAGGGAGGGTTTGGGGGTGCAAAAGGAAACGTTGGAGCGGGGGGACCCCAGGACACCCCTCAGGAGACCCCCAGTGACACGGCTCCGAGCTCCCGGTGCGGGGCAGGCACGGCAGACGCTGGGGCCGTGGCAGTCGAGGCTGTCTGAGCAGCCCAGCCCTCCTACCTGTGCCAAGCTCAAATTTAGCTGGGTCCTTTTCCTCCTCCGTCAGCATTGTCCTCCTACCTCCCGCACAAACAAGCCCCCGTTCTGCTTACTCGGGGGAAAGTCACAAGGACCTTCCCGATTTAGTCCCCACCGCTCGCACGAACTCCGGCGTCAGCCGTTTCTGACACTTTGGGGGAAAGTTGCCTTTTTTAGCCCCTCCTGCCCTGCCTTGCCCAGCGGCGTGAGCCTCCCCACCCCGCCGAGGGGCCGCCCCGAGCCGCCGGGACCCCGCAGCCGCGAGGCCACCCCGCAGCGTCCCCGACGTGCCGGGACGGGTGGCATCGCCACCGGCGTCGACCAGCGGTGGAACCCACGGGCTGAGGGCTGGGAAGGGGGTCTCCAGGCGGCTGCGGTGGTCTCAGCACGGGTGTCCCCCCCCCCCCTTACCAGGATGAAGAGGCACTCGTTGGCCAGCTTCTGGTGCTCCTGGATGGTGGAGAAGACGGAGAGCACCAGGCAGCTGAAGACGAGGAGGAAGCTGCAACGAGAGCGCACGGGGTGGGAAGGCGTCGGGGGGAGCCCGGACCTCCTCGGCGGCCGAGGCTGAGCCTCCGAGGCCGGGCTTTGCCCCTAGGGGGAGGCAGGGAGCGGCTCGGGAGCGCGCAGGGTGCGGGGCTGCGCCCGGAGCGCGCCCCGAGGAGCCCCCGGCAGCCGCTGCCCGCGGGTCCCGCACGGCGCCCGCTCGGGGGGGGGTGGGCTCGGGATGGGCAGGAGGAAGAAATTCGGCCCCCGAGGGCAGTGGGGCACGGAGCAGGCGGCCCCCAGGGGCTGGGGGTGCCCGGTCCTGGCAGTGCCCCCAGGGGCTGGATGGGGCTGGGGGCAGCCGGGGCTGGGGGCAGGGGTCGTGCCCATGGTGGGGGGCTGGAGCCGGAGGATCTCGAAGGTCCCTTCAACCCGAGCCGTTCTGTGGTTCTGGGGTATTTAATGCCCAGAAATACCCGGGGGAGCACGGCGAGGGTGTGCAAGGCCGAGACCTCCCCCCACGGCGTCCCCACCCTCTCGCCCAGGAGTGGGGGCTGCAGGGGTCACCTCGGACACTGCCCGGCCCCTGCACGCAGCCTCCCCGCTGCCACTGCCAGCACCGGGAGCAATGTCCCCAGGGGACAGGCAAGGGCTGGGGGGGGCTTTACACCTCGCTGCTGGGCAGGCGGAGGGGGCCAGGGGCCAGCTTGAAGCACCCTGGTGCTGGAGGACCCAGGTGCCTCCCCCCCAGGCAATCACAGCGACAAACCCTCTGGCAGCTGCACCAGAGGGTCTGGGCCCCACAGGACCCCCGTGATGGGGACATGTCCCCAGGCCACCCCACAGCACACGGGGGAGGAGGAGGAGGAAGGCCTGGCTCCAGCAGCCGTGGGGCTCAGTGCCAGGCTCTGCCGCAGCCCTGCAGCCTCTTCCCGGGCAAAACAACCGCTAATTAAAAGCAGGGCAGGAGCTGGAGGGCCCCCCCCAGGCAGAAGGGGGACCAGAGCCACTGTCCCCGCTGTCGCTGCCACCATGGGGACCTGCCACCGCAGCAGGGACGCGGAGCCACTTGGGAACGGCTGGGCCAGGCGAGACCCAAGGGCAGAGTCAGCAGGGAGCAGCTCTGAGGCTGCCTGTCCCGAGAGCTGGGGTAAGACGAAAGGGGCTTTGGCCCATTTAAAATAAAAAGGAGGGGAAAAGAAAAATAGACTCTGGAGCTGAAGCAAATGAAACTCTCCAAAAATACATTTTTTCCCCTGATCCAGCGATTCTAAAAATGGAAAGCGGAGGGTTGGTGCCACCGGCCCACGTGATGGCGCGCAGAGGGCGCCGCTGGAGCCGCCTTGCGTAACGGCACGGGGGCACCGGCACCGCGCCCCCCGGACCGGGCACCACTGGGGGCAGTGGGGACAGAGCTGGGAGTGGAGCCCCACCACGGGCAGCACCAGGGCAGCCAGGACAGGGGCTGGTGGTGCAAGCAGGGTGGCCCCAGCACCCCATCCAGCTCCTGCACCATCTCCCCAATGCAAGCAAAGCCCCCGGGATTCACCAGCGGTGCTGCAGAGAGTGCAGGGCTCAGCTCGGCCCCACTGCCGGCAGCACCGCGCTGCCCGAGGCCGGCTCAGAGCACTTTCTCGTCTCCTCTTGCTGCTGACATGGAGTTTTGGAGCCGAATTGGCTGCCCGGGGTGGCTGAGGGGCTGAAAAGAGACCCGCACGCCTGCAGGAAGGCACCACGGGGAGCGGTGTCTGCCGGGACGATGCTTGGTGCCCTGTGGATGCTCGGTATCCTCCTGGATGCTCGGTGCCCTCCTCGGGAGCACCCAGGCCAAGGGGAGGTGGCTCAGGCACCGAGCGCTGGGGAGAGGGAGCCAAGGGTCCCCAGGCTGAGCGTGGCCAGGTCCCCGGCAGCACCGCACGAAGCCGGGCTGGTGGGGATGGTGCAAAAGGAGCGAGAGCGAGACCTGGGTCAGAAAGCAGCCTGAAGGGGCCAGGCAGGTCCCTTCCCCAAAACTGCCACGAGGGGAAATTGGAGACGAGGCTGACGGCAGAAAAACGCAAGGAAACGGGAGAAGGGCTGGACGCAGGGCAAGGGGAAGGCAGAGCTGGAACAACACACACCCAAACGAAGGGGCTGGGGGCGTCACGGCCCCATGCGATGCTCTGAGGTGCTCCCCGTCTGTGGGGCCAGGGGCTGCAGCCAGCCCCTGCCCCCTGTACGAGGAGCAGAGCCCTTGCCCCATGCAGCAGCTCTGCCCTTAGCAGCTGGGGGCAGCAGCAGCTCGCCGGGCTCCCCGCCGCGACGCTCGTCCGGAGAAGCAAACCCAAGCCCTGGCTGAGCAGCCCAGGGCAGAGCCTTTGTGCACCATCAGCAGTAAAGATTATACAATTGGGATTTGGCAGGCAATTACATGGGCAGCGGAGCACAAAGCAGAAGAGAATGCAGAAATCTCCCAGCCTGCGAAGATTTGTGCCTCTCGCCCAAGCCGGGGCCAGAAGGGGGGGGGGTCTCTGATCCCTGGCACACGCTGGCCCCACTGGGCTCCCTCCTCCCTGAGCACCGCAATGGGCTGCACGGGCACCGAGCTGGTCGGGAACACCACTCTGCAGGAGTGGTGGATATCCACAGCGAGAGCCCCTGTCCCCAGTGCCACCCCCCGGGGGATGCTCCTGCCTGGCCCCCGGCCCCGCAGCGGGGTTTTGTGAAGGACAAGATCATGTGAGGCCCCCACGGCCCGGCAGGGAAAGCAACTTTGTGGGAACACATCACCTGCTAGGAATTAACTTGCAAAGCTGGGGCAAGCGCCCCGGCCTGGCTGCTGGCAGCGCCTAAGCGGCTTAGGGGAGGGTCAGGTGCTGGGAGGCAGCTGGGGGGGCAAGAAAGGGGCTCCCCGCAGCCCCCCCATGCCCCCATGCAGGAGGGGACACGGGGACAAGCGCTGCAGCCAGGCAGCATCGCAGGGGCTGCGGGAGCACCTCCTCTGCCTCCCCACACCCTGCAGGGAAGGAGCTTGTCCGCAGGAACACTCCTCCCGCCGTGCCCCAAAATATTAATTAAAACCCGGCGGGGGGGGGGGGGGGGGCGGGTCTGGTTGGAGAAAGTGAACCTCCTCGCATTAATCTTCATTAGCGCTGCCTCTGCCATATGCTCCCGGCCGGTCCGGCCACGCCAGCAGCAGGAGAGGAGAAGGAGCAGGGGAAGCTGCTGAGCTCAGGGAAATGGGATGGGGTCAGCTCCGGCCAGCCAGGGGCACCCCCAGCACCCCCAAACCTGAGCTAGCACGGGCCGAACACCCCCGGGCAGACAGGCTCCAGCCCCGGGTGCTGCACCCCGTGGGGTCTGGCGAGGCTAGGAAATGGGGGGTGAGGTTTGGGCACCCCCGTGCCCGGCCCCGCTGCTTCGCTCCCCTGCGGGCGGCGGCACGGCAGAGCCCGGTGGTAACGCGGCGGAAGGAAAACACCACGCGCCGCAGTGCAAACAGCTCGGCCTGGGGACGAGCCCGGCACGGCCCCGGCAGGGAGAGGAACCAGCGGCACCGCCGGCCCCGGCTCAGCCCAGCACCGTCGTGGCACTGCCGGGTCCCCGCGGTGCTGGGTGGCAGCGCTGGGCGCCCCCACCCCGAGCACCGAGTCTGCTCGTGGGACAAAACCACCCGAGCCTGGCTGGAATGGGGACGGGGACAGGGACGGGGACAGGGATGGTGCTTTGCTCTCCACATCCCCAGCCCGCCAGGCTCAGCACCCCGAGCACCGTCTGCAGCTGTATAAACAGCGTGTCTTATAAATCCCCTGTCCCTCGCGCAGCAGCCTTGCAGGAGAGGCGGCGCAGGAGGCCTGTCTGCCCCGGGGATATAAATATCGGCGGTGTAGCAGGCCTGTTTGTGCCTGTAACCATGGCAGGGGCGGCCGCCTCCTTGTCCCGCGCCGCAGAGAGCCGCAGCAGCGCGCTGGGCACTCGCCCATGGCCATGCAGGAGGTCGGTGGCTGCTCCTGCCCAGCCCGCGTGGATCCACCGACCCCAGTGCCCGCAGACCCCAATCCCTTGGGAAGGGGAAGGTGCTGCCCTAAGAGCCGCTGTGCCTCCAGCTTGGGCAGCCCGGGGGGTGCGTGGGGGCGAGGTGGGATGGGGGCTGCTGGCACGCAGGGTGCAAGCGGGGCCGAGACAAGGAGCCCGGCTGCGGGCTGCACGGCTCGTCCCATGGCCACGCAGGGACCCAGTGTCACCATCCAGCAGCGGCTCTGGATGATGTCCCACCCCGTGCTTCCCTGCTGGGCGCTCCGGTGAAGGCAGCCAGGCACGGACTTGCTGCACGAGTGACAAAACCCTGGCACCGCTGCCCTGCACGGCCAGGCAAGCATCTTCCTCCCCTGCCAAGCCCCACGTGGGGCCACGCCGCGCACCCCTGCGCCCTCGGGTGGGTGCCAAGGGCCCCGAGGCCTTCGTGCTCCAGCCAGAGCGAGCCCGAGCCTGCGAGCAGCATCGTGCATCACCTGCCTGGGGTCCGTGCCCCGCATCGCCCCCCGGCCCCCCGGCCCCGCGCCCTGGCGGGGGAACGGTCACAAGGTTCCTGCGGATGGTGCCAAGACGCTCACACGGAGCAGCTGAGATAGTTTCGCTCTTGAATCATCTGGCAAGCCACGGGCTGAGGGGAGGGGGAGGAAAGGGAGTGAGTTCCCAGACCCGTTCCCGAGGGGCCGCGCACCCCAGCACAGCAGGAAGGGGACAGGAGCAGCCCCGAGGAGGCGAAGCAGGATGAGACCCCCCGAGGGCATTGCACATGTGGGGGCAGAGGGGGGGAGGTCAGGGCACTCAGCCCCACTCCGTCCCCTCGCCCCAGGGCATCGCTGCAGGGGACAGACAACCCGAGCTTCTCCAAGAGCATCCCCTCTGTCCCCCATCCTTGCCCCTGGGGCCAGCCAGGCCCAGGCCCCAAACCCTGCACCTTGCGCTCGGGGTCCAGCAGGAGCAGCAAGAGGGGAAATGAAGAAGAAGAAAAAAAGGAAATCAATGTGCAGTTTCACGTTGCACCATAGTCACTTCATTTTATGCCCCAGCGACACTGCGACAGGTTCAGGAAACTGCTGCGTCGCCTTCTCCTTCCCCTGGCATTTCCCCCCCCCCCCCCCATCCGCAGCTCCCATTTCAAGCTTGGGCAAGGGGAAGGGGGGGTGGCCCTGAGGGTGTCCCCTGGGGCCCCAAGGGAAGAGCCCCAGCTCCAAGGGCACAGCTCCAGCAGCTGAGGGTCCTGGCCTCACCGTCCCATTTCATTTTGGCCACCTGCACGCAGCAGTCGGGCAGGAAGGGTTTTCCTCCTCCTCCTCCCCCCAAACAAGCCACCGTGCGGGATGCCAGCGGCTGGGGACGAGCCAGGTCCCTCCAGAGCAAGAGCGACAGCGAGTTAAAGCCCGGAGCTTAACACCAGAGGGTTTTACCGGGCAGGCGGAGGACAGCCAGCGCCGAGCAGGAGATGAAGCAATTTCCCCTGCAAACCCTCTGGGGCTCCAGCCCATTAAACGGCCCCAGGTGGGTTCGGCAGGGCCCTGCCATGCGCCGCCGAAGCATTAAGCAGTGATCGGGGCTGCTGCAGGCACTGAGCACGGCGGCAAAACCCCCAGCGTCGTGGGGAAGGTGATTTCCTGCTCACCGAGCAATGGAGGGAGGGAGGCGGTGAGGGTCCCCCGCAGAGCCCCGTACCCTGCAGTGGGGCGGCCAGCAGCCATCCCACCCCACTCCCCGCAGCCTCTCCCATCACAGGACAGGAGCAGAAAGCCCAGGAGCTGCCAGCAGCCTGCTCCCCAGCCAGCAGCCGGCTGGCACACCGAGGGACCCGCCAGTGCTGCCCCGTGCCCCCCGTGCCCCCCAGCACCAGCAGGGATGCCCACAGCCCCGCAGCCAAACCAGGGGCACCACGCGCCCCCTCCAGCTCTGCGCTGCCCTTTCCCTCCACGTCCCAGCCCCATCCTCAGCCCCAGGCACGGGGTGACACTTCCCCAGGAGGGGTAAATAGAGGCACACCAGCTTGGCACCGTCCCACCGGTGCTCCCAGAGCAGCCGGCACGGGGAGGCGCGCGCCTTGCCCTGCCCTGGGGGCTGCGCTTCGGGCAGGGGTTGTAGGATGCTACCGGTGCTGCTGGCTCGGTCTTCCCCAGTTCGCTCCAGGTCAGTGTTCTTTATTAAAGCGCTCCTCTAAGGGGTGGAAGCGTGCTGAGCTGAGCTCCTGGTGCCGCTCCGTGCTGCCAACATGAGCACCCAGAGCCCTGTCTCCACCAGGGCAGGGCGCCGCTCCCCCCGGGGCTTTGCTTTCCTCAGCGAGCTCCCCCCAACCACAGCGATGCACATGGAGGGAGGACATCGAAAAAGGAAGCTTTTATATGCCTCTGGCTCTAAAGCCTGTCGGTTAAGGCTCCAGTCACGCTCCCAGATTTTCTCTGTAAGCTCCGGGCTAGGAGCTCCCATTTAGAGCTGGTGCCAGCCGAGCCCAGGCTCGGTGTGGTCAGCACAGCCCCGCAGCAAGGGGACAGAGGGGATGGGGCCACCACCGCCCGCCTCGGCTCTATTTCTGCACCTGGGGCAGGACGAGGGGGCTGCAAAATGAGCCAGCAACAAACCCACCCCGCGAGGGGGGCCAGCATCGGCCCAGCCCCGAGCAGCCACTCGGGGACTATTTGGGATCAATTTGCCGGCAGAAGGAGACTGAACTTTTCCAATAAGCGGTATCAGCTCAGCCCTGCTACGTGCTCCCAGACGTTAAACTGCTCAGAGGAGGGAAGCACTCCGCTTCTCAGCGGGTATTTCCATTTTAGCCGTTTTCAGCCCTGTCTCGGAGCCAGGCTGCTGGGGGAGGCAGCGCGCAGGCGTGGATGGGTCCTGGGACCGGCGCTGCCCCGACCTTGGGCGACCTTGGGGCATCTCCCGTGCCTCAGTGTCCCCCGAACAAGCAGGGGTAACGCCGTCCTCCTCGTTCCCAAACCCACTCCTCTGGCGCTGAGGCACACAAATCACTCCTGCGAACGCCAGCACCCAGCGCTGCAACAGCTTCACAGCTCCCATCTGCCGTGGGAGAGAAAATTTGGAAGCCAGAAGTGAGCCAAACTCCCCGGGAAGTCTTACAGAGCTTGCAGCACCCTGCACGCCCACCACGGAGCCTTCCTGGGCTTTTGGGGCTCCCAGGCATCCCGGCAGGGACAGGGGCACAGGCACAGCCGCGCACCCCAGCCCCTGTGTGCAGGTGGAGCTGGGGAAGGGCGCGAGTCCCGTCCCCATCCCGGTGACTCCGGTGCTCTCAGCCCCGAGGGCAGGAGACGACCGCATATGTGGTGTGAGCAGTGCTTGCATCTCCTTTAACAAAACCCCGACCTGCAGTTCGGGGGAGGATGGAGCCATGGCGAGGACGGAGCCATGGCAATGGGAGCAACTCGGGACTGACTTTTGTGGCCCTGGCCAGGTCCAGCCCCAGCAGATGAGCCCCTGGGAGCTGCCCCGAGCCACAGCAGGGGCTCACAGACCGGGGACAAAACCATCTCCTGGCGGGACCCGCAGCTCCATGGCTCTGCAAGGGGACCCGCTCGGTCTGGTGCTGCTGTTTTGGGGGAAAAACACACGTTGGGAGAAGGCACTGCAGGAGGAGGAGGATGCCTGGGCCCACCTGGAGGATCCCAGTGCAGAAGCCCGGCAAGTACGCCAAAAAAAAGTCTGCCCCCCCCTCCCGTACCAGGAGGTTTTGGCTGCCATCCCTAATTCCCCGCAGGAAAAGCTTTCGAGGGCAGCATTTGCAACGTAGGTATTATTTCCACAGCACACTGCGGAGGTGTCGGCAGGCGTTACAAATGGGCCCCAGGCTCCTCTCTTGGCTCCCCAGGGAGCTCAGGTGCCCTGCGATCAAGTGACAAATTCCTCCTGCCATCGCAAAGTGCTAACTTACGCAAGACCCACTTTCCTGCCTCTTAACGAGCTGCAGCTCGCGCACCCCGCTAACGACCGGGCACCGCTGTGGAACGGAGCCAGGGAACCAAAATTTGGGGCTCTCGCTCTGTGGGGAGCCGTGCCCAGCAGGGTCGCAGGGTGCACACCGAGTACACGCAGCCAACACGAGATTTTGGGGGAAAAACATCACCTTCTGCACGGCTACGGCCGGGCAGGGAGCAGCAGCGTCCCAGCAGCATCCCAGCAGGGTCCCAGGTGGGGGCAGCCAGCGCAGCCCCTCCAGCAGCCCCGCGTGGAGCCCCCCGGTGCCTGGGCGCACCCCGCAGCCCGGTTCCAGCCCCCTGAGGACACCCCAAGGGGCAGAACTCACCCCTCAGCCACGAGCTGAGCCCGTGCGTCCGCTGATGGCGGGGCTGGGGAGCGGCGGCACTGCCCGGGAAGGGCCCAGCTCCTGGAGCATCCCCGGGACCAACAATGCTGGGGACCAGCACTGCTGGGGACCACGGAGGGCACAGCTCGAGGGGCACCGCCGCCAGCCTTTCACCGGGGACAAGAGCCCCCCTGCTCGCCTCCCCCATCCCACCCAGCCACAGCTCAGGGGGTGCCAGCTGGGGACTGGGGGTGCGCCTGCCCCACGGCTACCCCAGGGGACGGGTCCCCGGTGGCACCCAGAGGTGCCCCGCGCCCCCTCCGCGAGACCCCCGTCCCCGAGGGTCCCCACGGGCTCGCAGGGGACGGGGACAAACCGAGGGGGTGCCCCGGGGGTGCCCCCAGCACGGCGCAGAGCAAGCCCCGGGCACCAGCGCGGCACCGGGGGAGCCGTCGGGGGCTCAGCACCCGCTCAGCACCGGGGCTCGGCACTCCCCGGCTCGGCGCTCGCCCCCTGCCCGCCCGGTACCGGAGCTCCGCGGCTCGGCGCTCACCCGGAGAACCCCGGTGGGAGCGTGGGGAAGCTCCGCAGCCCGCACCCCGCGCCCCGCGGGTCTCCCGGTTCTCAGCGCCACCCCCCGGGGGGGTCGCGGCCCCCCGAACCCGGAGGGTCCCGTCCCGCGGCACTCACATGAAGGCGTGGTACACGAAGGCCCCCCCGCGGGGCCGCTCCAGCACGTTGTACAGGCAGTTCTGCAGCCGCCGCCGGCACCGGGGGGGCCCGGCGGGGCGGGGGGCGACGGCGGCGGCGGCGGCGGCAGCGGTAGCGGCGGCAGCCCCGGGGCTCGGAGCCGCCAGCAGCCCCCGGCGGCGGGGAGCGGGGGTCCCGCCGGGCCGCCCCCCGCCCTCGGTGCGCACCGCCCGCAGCCGCTCCCCGCCGCTCCCCGCCGCCCCGGCCATGGCGCCCGGCCCCGTTCACGCCGCCCGCTGCCGCCGCATGGCCCCGCCGAGCCCCCCCCCCCCCCCCCGGGCCGGCTCACGTCCGCGCCGCCCCCCCCCCGACCCGGTTCTCCCCCCCCCCTTACCCCGCCCCGGTCACCTGCCTTTAGCCCCCCCCCCCCCCCGGGACCTCCCCCCGGTACCGCCCCGCCCCGCAGCACCTGGCCCCCGCCCACCCCCACCCCCGGGGGGGGGGAGTTGGGGGGGTCGGGGGGCGCCCGCAGAGGCGGCAGCCCCCGGGGGGAAAGGCGAGGGGGAGCCGCTGGCTCTGAGCGCGGTGTCATCGTCCCCGTCCCCCCCCCCGATCCTGCTGGTGGACTCTGTCCCGGGGCGGGGGGGGGGGGTTCTCCTGCCGCCCCCTGAGCCCGGTGGGGAGCACCCGCTACGGGGGGGGGGGGGGCGGTGTGGAGCAGCTCGGAGAGAGCGTCCCGAACCGCCAGGGACGGAGCAGCCCCGGGGGGAGCATCCCAAATATCAGGGTACGGAGCATCCCGGGGGGACATCCCAAATCGCAGGGTACAGAGCATTCTGCGGGGAGCATCCCAAAGCAGTGGGTGCAGAGCATCCCAAAGCGTCAGGGAAGGAGCATCCCAAGAGCGAGCATCCCAAACCATGGGGCATGGAGCATCCGGGGGGGATGTCCCAAAGCAGTGGGTGCAGAGCACCCCAAACCACTAGGGACGGAGCATCCCAGGGGGAGCATCCCGAAGCACTGGGCGCAGAGCATCCCGAAGCACCAGGGATGGAACACCCCAAGAGTGAGCGTCCCAAACCACAGGGCATGGAGCATCCCAGAGCAAGCACCCCAAACCACCAGGGACGGAGCATCCCGGCAGCGAGCACCAAAGGATCCCCAGTTCCTCCCCTGCGCTCGAGGTCCCGCACACCCACAGGGGTTTCCTCTGCCACCTTATTCCCCCGAGCTCCCCGCTAACAGATCGGGAAACTGAGGCACGCTGCAGCCGGTTCCCCCCACCCCACTGGGGTGCCCCAGGGCCCGAGCTCCAGGAGAGGAGCGCAAGTTACAGCTCCGGGGCGGTGAATTATTTAACGTGGTGGTTGGAGATCCTGGCACGGGCACGGGCCCTCATGAGCACTGCGGTATTTGGTAGGTCTGGGGAAGCGCACACAATAAATAGACAATTTTATTTTAGGGGGCACGGGAGAAATCGTGCTGGCCAAACCCACCCTGAGAGCCAGCCCGCAAATCCCATCGCCCCCCCCCGAGGATGCCCCACAAACACCACCGCACCAAGACAGCAACGAGAGCCGTGTCCGTGTAGGCTGTAACCGTGTGAATCCAACCCAAATTCTGCCCTGTGCCCTCCTGCAGCCCCCTTCTGAGCTCCCCGAGGGGACGCAGCCGCTCAGTGCGACCCCGGCTGCGTGCGGGGGGTCCTGGTGCAGCATCCCCCGAGCACGGGGTCCCGGTGCAGCATCCTCCCCCCCCCAGCAGAGCACCCTGACCTTCAGCAGCTCCGTCGGGTTCCGGCGCTCCCCTCGTCCCCGCGGTTTAGGTTTCACCTGGCGATTGATCGGAGCCTGCGGGCGGCGGAGAGGCAGAGTTAAGGTGACCTGAAAGGACTCCCAGCGAGGGGCGCGGGCGCTGGGGAGGGGGCCGGGTGGGTGGGAAGTGTTCTGTTTATTCCTGCTGCTTTGGGCTTTGGAGCGGGACTTTGCAGGCTGAGGTCCCAGGCGTGCTGGGGAAGCGCCGGGAGAGCTCCGCTCGCAAGAGAACTCGGGATTTTTTTCAACAAAGACGTCACTTCTCTAGCTTGGACTCGGCAAGCTGCTGATGAACCAGCAGAGGAGTGCTACCACCACCCAACCGCTGCCCCTTCTGAAACCTTCCCCTCCTGGCCTCCGGCAGCTCGGCTTCTGCAAATTGGTCCCAGACCATCCCCGGGGGGGGGGGGAGAAGGGAACCTCAGAGGCTGCAGGTGCAGCGGTAGCCGTGATGCTGCTCACTCTCAGCCCAGCAGAGCACCTGGGGGCACTTTAGGGAAGGGACCGATCCTGCACCGGGGTCGCGCTTTCCACCTGTGCAGACCCTGGGAAAATCCACTGATGCTGTGGAGCTGCGAGGGCCGGGAGGTTTTGCGGGGAAGCCAGGGAGCCTCAGTAGGGTACCGGCCCAGCCAGCAGAACCGGCGGAGGTTTCGGGAAGCCGGCCCAGGCTCTGCCGGCTTTTTGCCCCCTGCCTGGCCACGGGCATCCCGCAGAGCCCCTCACGTCCTCGGGTCCGGCCCCTGGTGAAACTTTAAAGAGGATTTCCGAGGCCGGGTGCTGGTGAGCGAGGAGGCCTGCGTGCTTGGAGCCTGCTGCCCTCTTGGGATTGCAGCTGAAATTCCTGGCACGGACGGGAGGCCGGGATTTGAGGCCAGGATTTGCATCTACAGGATTTCCAGTAAGTTTTGCAGCCCTGGTATGCAGCTGCAGAGCTGCCGGCTGGGGAGGGGGACAGGCGGGACGGGGGCTCCACGGGAAACCGTGATGGGACGGGAGCGAAACCCAGGCTGGTGTCCTCCATAGGGGGTGCTGGGGGGTCCCGGGGCAGAGCTGGGGGTGCACGGAGGGCAGGAGGCAGCCAAAGCCTCCGCACGGGGGAGCCTGAGCTGGGGCTCGGTGGCCGGGATGGGCAGAGCTGGGGGCAAGCGACCGCAGGGTGCCCGGGGCTGGCTGCGTCCTGGGAGCTGGGGACAGCTGGGAGCAGGGGGCAGGGAGGGCTGCGGAGCACCTGCGACTGCCGAAGGCTTGGCCTCGGCCCAGGGCAATTAGCTGCTGGCTTGGTGCTCGCACGCGCTCGAGCAAACCAGAGGCTGGGACGCCCTGGCCATGCTTCAGAGGGCTCCCTGGTGCAGGATGGGACCCGCTGGGCTGGGGGCTGCGGCGCTGCATGGCCACGGAGCCGGGGCGACCCCAGCCCCTGCCGCACGTCTGTTTGCCTGCCCTGACCCCGCGCTGTGAGCAGCACCGGGAGCTGGGTGAACAAGGACTTCAGGAGAGTTTTGGGACCCTCGGCTCACCAGTGCTGCCCCAGGACACCCCCAGGGCAGCTCACAGCCGCAGCAGCAGCACCGGGGCCCTGCAGAAGCAGCGGGTCCCAGAGCGGTGGCGGCACAGCGGGGCCAGCGCTGCCCCGGGGCCCGACCTGCTCAGGAGACGCCGTTCGCTGCTCACTGAGGGTGAAGCCGAGCGGCAGGCGATGTGTCATCCCTGCTCCCAGCTCCGTTACGAGCCAGACGTTGACATCTCCAGCCTCGGTACCAGCCTCCCGGTGCAGTTCTCGCACCCCTGGCTGAGCTCAGATGTCAGGCAGCTCGGGGCGATGCTGAGCGTGCTGAGAGCAGCCTGCCTTCAATTACAGGTGGGGGCTTTCGCTGCAAAGCGCTCTCCTTTCAGGAGCAGCGCAGCTCACACACACTTTCTGTCCTTCGAGCAATTTATCTATTTATTTATTTATCTATCTATTTATATATTTATTTATTCCCACTTTAAACTCCTTCAAGCAAACACAAGGCAGAGCACAGCTTTGGGTAAAGAGCTTTCCTCGGGCAGAGCCCAGCGTGTGCGGCTGCCAGCCTCCGTCCCCGTGAGCCTCCATCCCCACGAGCCTCCCACCCCACGAGCCTCCAGCCCCCTGCAGCAGCCACCCGTGGGTGCCCTCTCGTGGCCGCAGCCCACACGCGGAGCTTTCACCCAGCGTATTTTATTTTTCCCCCCCGGCTTCACGCTGGCTGCCCACCGACGCTCTGCGCCAGGCGTGACGGTGCCCACCCCGCAGGGAGCTGAGGGCTGCAGGGCGCTGCTGGCTCCCAGCCCTTTTAGGACTCACATGGATGACCTGACCTCACCTGGCCCTGGAGGCGCAGGAATCGCAGCGAGCTCCCTCACCACCCAGGAACAACCCGGCCCTGTTTATGGACTTTACACCACTCCTGGTGCTGCTCCTCGCTGCAAAACCATGGCGAACTCGGCTCTTCTGCCAGGAAAAAGCAGCAGCTGCTGGTGCTGGCACTGTCCCTCGCGCTGTCACACAGCTCTGCCAAGGCGCTGCACAAAGCCACAGAGCCCCTCCTGGACAACGTGCCAAGTATGTCAAATTGCCTGATGTTGGACACAAAGATTACGAGTTACAAAACCCCAGCCGTGTTTTAGCCAAGACCTAAGCTTGGCCCTAACGCCACCAGGCTCCTCGCAGTGTGCTCAGTTAAACCTGGCTTCTGGAGCTCGTTCAAACCCGTCCTAAACCCCTCGCTGCTTCAGAAGCTGCAGGGAGCGCTGGCAGGCACAGGGGAAGGGCTGCTCTGCTGAGGCAGTCGCTGTACAACGTCCCCATGGAGACCTCCTTGGCTGGTGGGCACCAGGAGAGCTCCCACCCCACAGCTCATGTTCCCAGAGACCCCCCCAAGCCCCTTCTGCAGCCACCCTTAAGCCCTGTTGCAGGTTCCACCACTTCGGGGTGATTTTTCAGGGACTCGGGATGCTCTTCGCTTGGCAGGTTGATGCTGGGCACCGGTTCCCAAAGAAAGTGCAGACGTTATCTTACAAAGGAAATTTATTTTGTTTTATGAAGCTTATATTACATGCATCGACTGAAGCTAGTACAACAGTTAACAGCAGGGCTGGGGTTTGTCCAGGCTTCCATTAGTGTTTCTGGAATAAACCAGGCCAAATTAAAGAATCGTTTGCCCTTAGAAAATACAGTCATAATACAAGGAATGTTTTTGTTTTCACTTTAATTACTCTTCCCCTACTCCCTGCCCCCTAGCTGCATATACTCAATGCTCCGGCTTACCAAAAAAGGAGGCAGGAGAGGAAAATCTAACACACATACACACTCCCCCCCCACGCCCCTAATGGACCACTGAGATGGTAGGACTGAATCTAGCTCTATTCGGAGAAAAATACAAACAGAATACCAGGAATAAAGCTCTTACAACAAACCAGATGCAGTACCCTTTAATAATTTCACTAGATAAAAACGTTTTACACATCGCTCAATGAGATGCTACAAATTCCTTTCGATTAGTTCTCTTCAGTTTCCAGGGGGTTGAACAAGCAGCTGAATACACTGAAATATTGACTTCTAAAAATAAAAATACAAATATTGCATTCTTGT
This sequence comes from Anser cygnoides, assembly GCF_040182565.1. Lineage (NCBI taxonomy): Eukaryota > Metazoa > Chordata > Aves > Anseriformes > Anatidae > Anser > Anser cygnoides. The sequence continues at coordinate 6,363,512 of NC_089896.1, read as the reverse complement.
CAGTGTCTGCTGGATATTCTCTCATACCCACCAGAGGAAGGCGTATAGTGCACCAGAGACCGCAGCCTACTATAGGCTGAATATTGAGCATGGATACAGAGAAGCAGATGGATTCATCAGACCAGGTTGGTACGGCGAACGTCGGGCTGGTAACGTGTTTGTTTCCACACAGAGACACGACGTCCGCTCAGTCCCCCGTCACTTGCGTGGCCTGGCCATCTGAGGTTTGGTTGGTGGACTGAATGAACATGGGCTGGGTGATGTCCTGGCCTGCAGGCATGGTCACTTGCTGGATCTGATAAAGCTGCTGGTGGGGACGGAAGAGGGGGAAGAAAGGACTGTCAGTTCTCATCTCACACAGCGTTCGTCTCCTCCAAGCACAACGATATGCATTAACCCTACGAATTTAGTGGTGGTGGTAACAGCAGCTCCCAGGTCCAAGTAATATCTGTCCCAGAAAACAGACCACGAAGAGCCGCTGGTACGATTTAAGCAATGGATGTCTGAAGTAATTCTGTGAATTTCTTATGCCCAGACTGAGCTGGCGCTGCTTATGCAATAGTCAATAGCTAAATGTTAAGACCTTTATTCTTGAATTGGTTAGGATTAAAATGGATCCTACGCAGAGTGCAAGGGGCTGGGTTAATTTGGAGCAGATGCAGCCAAACACAAAGAATCCACCTGAATTAAGAGCGGCACAACATTCACTTATCCTGTGTCTGCTTCAGGTTTGGTAGCAGTAGCAGGGTTTTATCTGGAGGAGTCGATTTGCCAGAACACACAGATTTTAAAACTGTCTTTCAACCTTTGACTTCAAAGGGATGTAGCATCAACAACCTCCAAATTCTTACCTGTCCATCTGTGAACTGGCTGAACTGCTGCTGTCCTTGCTGGACTTCTGTCTGCGTTATCTGCAAGGATAACAGAAGGATGATCACTGAGGGCATTTTGGAGAGGGTCAGGACCCCACAAAATATTCTGCCGCGGCCTTTCAAGAGCATTTAGACTCTTCCAAACTTCGTCACCCCACCGCGTGGTAAGATACATCTTATGCCGCTGGACTGCAGTCATGCTGGTGCTAACTGCAAGTCAAGAACAAGGGACATGGGATTCAGCTGTTCCAAACCAAACACAAGCATGTCCTCTCTGATTTTCACAAGGAGAATGCGGCCTCCAGGATCACAGAAAAGCAGCAGCTCTCCTATCCCCTGAAGGCAGAGAAGAATCCCTTAGTGACCAGCCTCACCAAGACCACGAGGTAACCTGCTGGCAGCAACGCTGGCCCTGATGTTTCACCTCTGTAACAGCTCTCCTGAGAGCGTGCGCTGCTGCTCCTCCCTCACCCAGCCAGAAGGAGCAGAAGTAAAGAAAAGGCTGATGAAGTTTTACCTGCAATCATCTCAGAAGCAGCACGAGCTTTGTACAGTGAGAGACACACGCACGCACACACACACACGCATGCAGCTTTCACGTACAGGTAAAGGAAACTTCCCCTATGCTCCTTGCTTCATTATTCTGATGAAGGTAACAGGAAGAAAAGAAACGCAGGAACCCTAGCCCAAGAGTTGGTAAATTCAACTGGACTTTGCAGTTTCAGGAGCTAGGGAACAACACTTTAACAGTTAATGTCAGCCCTGCCATTAGAGTGCATACCTGCTGTGCATTGGTTGCAAGCGTCTGGATCTGCCCCTGGACTACCTGGGTGCCTGACACAGGTTGGGCTAAGCGGATATACTGCAGCTGGCCAGCATTCAACTGAACCTGGAGACAAGCGGAGGGGGCAGGGAAAGAAAATTAAACAGGTAACTGTGTAACCTGAAACACACAAACTTGCCTTCTTGTTTCCACAACAGAAGCCAGAGTAATAGATGCCACTGGGAAGCTTCCGTTGGTTACCGGTTGAGATGAGCAACTACCACTACCTGCCAAAGCAAGAACGATGTCCACAGAACTCCTCCAGGTTCTTGAAGTAAACCCCAAAGAAGCACAACATCACTTCTTTCTCCAGAATGGAAGTGGTCAGTTAGTAGCTAAAGCATATTAATTGCTAAATTTCTGAAAGCATCAAGGACACTCATTTGTCTTTTAGTACGAGAACCGAGTTACGACTTCGATGTATCGTTTCACATAAAGAAAACTCTTACGAGCTAGCCGCACATAACGACACTCCTATTACATTCTGCCAAAAAATATAAAAAGAAAATACGGGAAATTTTCAAATAAATGAAGACAGTGGAGATGGCAAAACCCAGGGATATTGCAAGATAGTATTTGGAACCTTTAAATACGGCTCTTCCCCACCTGGCAGAGGCCAATACTTTGCGTCAGTGCTTTGTGCTTTACATTCACACGTAGATTTATTTCCTACAACCCAGATCTTGCAAGGGCAGATGCCTGGGGGAGTGGGACGTGAAGAAAGTGTCATCGTAGTAACCTCACCTCTCATTTTGCATTTTCTGCGATACAAACAGCTAATACTGCTAATACCCATCTGAGAAGCAATAAAAAGTTCACCACATGATTGATATTACTCTTGAATTTTTCATTTTGTCTTATTTATAGATTCATAGCCTTAAGGTTAATTATACACAAAAATATTTTAAGTTTTCTTCTTTTTAAAAACAGTAAAAGACAGACATACAAAACACTTGAACACGGCTCACTTGACAAAGGTTGGAAGTGCCTAGAACATGGTCTTGGCATTTACACAAACGCCGCTGACTTCACCAGCTGTGTCTAAAAGCTCCAATATTATTTCAAGAGCAAATAAACTCCACATGAGCATAAACATTTCAATAAAGAATCTGTTTCTGCACTGAGATCTGCCTGCAGAGCATGTTTTCCACACTGGGGGTTTCCTGCTTAGATTTTAACTATACTACTAACGGAATGGATCAAAGTGATTTAGAAAAACTGCTCTTCCAGAAATGTCAGTAAGCTCCAAAGAGCTGGCCCGGCGATGCTTAGGCTAAGATGCAGATGAAATTTAACACAAAATTAACATGGGAAAACAAATGATTACCATTAATTGATGCATACACTTCCTTCCTTCCAACTTTACTAGTTTTTAAAAAGAATAAAGCCACCTTCCCACAGGCAACCCACGGTCCTAGAGCAAACACAGGGAAGAAGCAGAGTATCAGGAGCGTGTAGAAACCCAGCAGAGAACTTAGGTAAGATTCGCTCAACACTCTTGCAATCATCAGAGATGCTCCCTGTTTTACGAGAGTGTTTCAAACTTTTGTATTTGCATTGAGAAGGATTCTTAGCTGAATCCTAACAGCTACCAGGGTGAAAAAAAAGAACCATCAGAAGACAACGGTAACTATATTGAGAAAGAAAGGAAACTTAAGGGAAAAATAAAAGCACAGCAGAAAGAGCGAAATGGATGGCAGCACTGAATAGACCGAGCACTGCCGTTCTGTGAAACCTTACAAAATGCTTTCCGGGTTGGGGCACTAACAAGCTCTTGTGGTGAGTGCACGGCTCCCGCGTCCCATTGTACTTCATTTGTTGGAAGCAAAAAGGGGGAAAGGTGTTTCATCTGTCACAAACTGTGATTCTTCAACATGTTGTGATTAAAAGGAGATCTATTTAACTACAGGCAAAACAGCATCTCTGCTAAATACTGAGCAGAGAATTGTGAGTATTTCATTAAAACACCACTCCGAAGTTACGCTGTTTTATAGTCTTACGCTTGTTAGAGACTCAAGTGCTCCTGAAGACAAAGCTTCCATGCTCAGGCACTTGACAGTTCCAATCTCATGTCTGCAAATTTAAGCAGCATCCGAGGACCAGACATAACTACCTACTCTTAAATGCTACCAGGCAAGAGGATGGTAGAAGAATGTGCCTGGCCAAAACCAGGCACTAATTAAAAAGTCTCCAGACACATATTTTCATAAAGCACACGATCACTTAAAACTGGATGCACCTATGCGTAGAACAGCACTTTGTGCACAACACTACCGTCCCCTCACAGCTGCTTTATAAATATTTATTTCCCTTAGTAGATCTCCAAATCCTTTTCTTGCAGGGAGTTGCAGCATTCACCAGAGACGACTGGAAAACAAGTTTGAACTGTTCTTCTGTTGCCAAACCAAGGGAGGATGCTGCAACACTGGTACTGTTGTAACAGATTCACTTAGACATGGGTGCAGATCCCCCTCCAAAAGGCTTTTAAGAACAAGTATCTCAGAGAGACTTCCATAAAGAAAGAAAGAAAAAATAAGAATGTAAGAGAAAGGCAGTGGAGAACGCAGAGGAGAAAAAAGGTTGCTTGTAGTAAAACACTGCATTTGGCAAGCAGTGTGCTTCCTTTCTGACCAACACCTTAAGCCAAGCAGTCGGAATTAGCTGAAGATTTAAGAGATGAGAAGTGGGAAGTGAATTGGAAAAATCTGGCAGCACCTCCCACCTGAACTTTTCTCAAGATGCTGTGTCAAAGCACAAAGAGACAGAGGGAAGCTTAGCAAATCTTGACAAGCCAGACCTGTGTAAAAGATCGGTTTTGCCCCAGCCATGGCTAAAAGCCTCATAATAAGAGAAATCAAAGTGAAGTGAGTGTCTCGGTCACTTGTTCTGACCTTTGTATGCTGGTTAAGTACACAGAACTGGATGGATTTTTTTTTCTTTAAGAGGTGCGAAATTTTCCAGATGGGAACCAAGAGACCCAGCTTTGTGGTCATTAGAAGCTACAAAGAGGGGGAAAAAAATGCCATTTTTTGACCCATGTGTTTACCTAGGACATGTGCCAAAATTTACTTCTGATGTTGGGTACTCAAAATCCCATTCTTAAGCCCTCAGCAGATCTATGCTAATGTGAAAGCGAGAAGATATTTCCTGGTTCTGCAAAGCCATTCCTCCAAAGTATTTCGTAAAATATTTTTTATAACATAAAAGCTTATTAATAACTCACAGATGGCACCTTTCCCACTCAGTCTGCCAGGTCACGACTTCAGATTTGCAGAGGCAAAACCAAGAAAAGGCAACAGAAGTTAATTACGCTTTATTGAAACCATGCTGTAGTGGAGAACTAAGGTTTACCCAGGAAGTATTTTTATTTATTGCTTCCTAATTGTAAGTATTCCACTCAGGGGGAAGTGGTGGTGGTGGGCACTGAGTCTGCACTAGATGGGTTGGATTTATTTCCCCCTTCATGTCACACCTGGTTAGTTTTCCTCTCCTAGTGCAGGAAACACACCACTCAATCCAAACTTCCTCTTACAGTTAAAAAAACCAAAAGCATCCATGTACAGTCTCATGCCAGAACACCAGCAGACGGTTTGTTTACAACATTACACGTTTCCAGTGGTAAGAAGCCTTACCGGGATCTGCTGGATCTCTCCTGTGTTGGTGATGATCTGCTGCATGACTTGCATGGTCTGCCCGGTCCCGCTCTGCGCCTGCTGGGTCTGTCCTTGCGGCTGGGCCTGCACGATCTGCACCTGCTGGCCTTCTCCCACCTGCATCGTCACAGGGGTGGTCTGCGTTCAGAACAGCGGGTAAGGGCCAAGCAAGGACCGAACACAGGCGAGCCAGCCACACGATGCCGAAAGCCACAGGCAGACTGCTTCCGAGACCCACCGTTATTTCCTGATGCTTAAACAGCCTTGAAGAGAAACCGGGACCTACGTGATCCTCGTTATTAAGGTCTCTGAACACCTGGCCTGCTCCTGCACGCTTATCTTTACGGCACTGCTGTGAAGCAGGAACCTGATTTTCTGATTTTACAGATAGGTAACTGTGCCAAAGAGAGGCACAGAGACGTGCCAAATCTATTCAAGAAAATGCATGCCAGTAAGGGCTCAAACTGAGACTTCAGAGCTCTGAAGAGAGCAGTGGCCTGGTAACTGGAACGTGCTTCCTACAAAAGCAAAAGGTGCCATACCAGCCTCACCAACACACCACGACTATTTGCCAGATAAAGGAAAATGATCTTTTAGGAAAAGCAGAGCAGGCCCCGTTTCTCTATCAATATCAACATTGTGCCTCTTAAAGCATCTGTTCATTGTTTTTTTCAAATAAATTTATTTCCTAACGTCAGTATGCTATTAATAAAGGTGAGGAGTGGAGAAAAAAAACACACACGTGTAAGTCACATGATTGACAGTGTACAAACACAGCCTCGAACTTATTCCAGCTTCACTTGCATGGGGAAAAGAGAATTCATCCTATGGCTGCCACTGCTCTTGAGTAACAATGCACTGCACTTCCTATAAAACAACACAACCTTACGTTACAGCAAAAGGATATTTCTACTCTGTTTAGTAGATCAGTGCAATTCAGTGTTTCAGCCACCTCATTGCGTTGCAAAGGAAAACACATTTCTGTTTTGTTATTGACTGTTCTGGGCAGTGAGAACCGGAGAGTGCAAAGCACGACACGCAGAGTCGAAGGTTTCAGTGGCTCCACCGGGCTGCAAAGCCCCTGACCTCCGCTCAGCACTCACCTGCCCTTGCTGCGGCTGGGCGATGATGATCTGCCCGGGCTGGATGGTGGTCGTGGACGTCGTGGTCTGCTGCCCTTGCTGCTGCCCCTGAACCTGCACTGCAGCAGGCTGCTGGGCGAGCGTGAAATAATACTGTACGGGCTCGGCTGGGGTCACAGCCTGACGCACCTCCTCCTGCAGCACAGGGAAAAAGTAGGTGAACGGGGAGGGAACTGATCCACAAACTGCCCACCCCATCCGCCATCCAAACACCCCCCCCATAAGCAGACCCCACGGGAAACCATGATCAATACCTCAGCCCTAACAGTTTAACTCAAGTAACCCTGAGATGACAAATCCAAACCGGCTCTCCTGATTTATTCAGCCATATGGAAATCAAAACCATCTCCAATATCTTACGTATAATAATGTAGTCACCAATTTCATTATGAGAAGCGAATGTATAAAATTACCATAGCTGAAAACCACGCAGCTCCTCATCAGCAAATTCCATCATCGCCTGTTATCTCAGCACAGAATGAATTGCAAATGCACCAGGAAGACTTACAGAGCCTCATCTGTCAGCGAAACCCTCTTCTCAGCCCACACGTCCAACACAAATCTTAATCTAGCACTGATGTTAAGCCCCTCAGAATAGAAGGCTTGCACTTGATGTATACTGTAGTGCCTTTATTTATTTATTTATTTAAATCCAGCTTTTCCAGAACTGTAACAACTTCATCTTGCACCACAGCTTGGCAGCCTGATTCTGCTGGTAGCAGGTATCTCTCAAGAGCGTGAAGAAAAAGCCTCTGCTCTAGCTCACTGTCTGATGTTTTGCTTTATCTAAGGATGTCTTTGGAAGAGAAAAGCCCCTTGTGATTAACAGTATCTTAGGCAAGGAATTTTAGGCAAGATTTTGAGAGATTATGTTAAGTGGCAAGCAGTTAACGCTGAAGACTCCAAACTCTCAGGCTCCCCGGAGGAGCAGTCAGACCCTGCACCTTGCGGAGGATGCGGCTCACCAGATGTTCACTCCATGGCAGAAGGCGTAAACAATCCTCTCCCAGCCACCTCGAGTTCACAGCTGAGAGTGTAGGATGTTTACACGTGCTACAACATGGCAGGTTCCAGGCTGCACGAGTCTCTTCCACTCCCCTGCGTTAGAAGCAGCTCACTTGTGGCTTACCTTCAGCATACCCAACTGGACGGAAAAAGAAGAATTTGTGTTAAAACAGAATTGGTGTATGCTGTCTAGATGGGCACCAGGCTTGAGTAAGAGAGCCTTTTCCCCTAGATGCTAGTCTCTCAGAGGGACAGCAGCTAAACAAAGGACTTAGCAATGGGAGATTTCTCAACAGCCTACCAGAAGGTTACGCCCCAAAGGTTAAGCTGTTCACAGTTGGCTGTAATCAAGGAGCGACTTCAGAGCGGGGCGCTCAGAGCAAACATCGGCACTGCCCCACAGCACTGCCAGCCACTGCAATCAGACACATACAGGACTTCCTACACACAGTGGTTCACTGATTAATTCCTCCTCGCTTCATCAAATCCTCTAGGGAAGGGATTAATAACAAATTTAAAATATATATTCAACAGGACACGTCTCCAGCTAATCATAAACCTGCACGCCCAGGAGAGCCGTCGCTCTTTCTGTGAAGCCCAGGCCTTAGACACTATTTCTAGAGCACTCCAATCCTCAGTTCCTAACCGAAACCTCGGTTAAGGCCCTAGGTATCTATTCCAGGTTAAAGCTGCCTTTGCTAGACACCAAAATGACTTTAAAGCCCAATCTGCTTGCAGTAGGTTATATCGCATCGCTTGCCATCCTTTATTTTCAAGCCATAGCTCTAGTTACCGGAGCAACATAACAGTCACGGCTTCATTCCCAGCTCTTCCACGTAACCAACGCTAACTTGTCAAACAGTCTTTTCCGTGGTAGAGATAAAATACAGATTGCACCCCCAGCCAAGAAGCGCAGGCTGTCAGCCTACAGGCAGCTACTTTTCAACACTGTTGAATCAGAGGAATATTTTCCACTGTAAAGTCCTAACCTGTGCTGTTATCAGGCAGCTATTTCTCCAAACTTCTCTTGCCGCTAGAAGTATTTCTAGTGATTCAGCGGCGTTCAGAAAGAGTGAATATTTCTGTGGGAGAGAGATCTCCAAGGCCTATTTCAATCCAAACCTGACAGGGTCCCACTGCTGATGCTGTGCAATCCTACAGACACACTTGTGGTGTGACGCATCAAGACAAGTGAACCTAGCAACTTATATGCATCTAACACATGTTACTAAAATACTTCACGCATTAATTTGGTTCTAAATCATGAGGGGTTTCTTCTTGCTGTAAATCAAAAGGCTCCAGCAAGGGAAAACATGGGCAATGTTCTCCCTCCCCAACACTGAGTACTCAAAAAAATAGATATATATAGCACTACAACGTAGAATAACTGAATGAGGCACTAAAAGAACTGAATTTGCAATGCCAGAACACACCTGCCTTACCTCCGACTACAACGTGAACCAAACTGAAACAGGGGTTCCCTTTCCCCCCAGTTAAGCACAACACTGAGAGCAGCTGCACCAGCTGCTGTTTAGTCTTTTTATTTAACACTGAACTAATGAACTTTGTGTAAGTCATCTCTGCTGTACTACTGCAGGGATACAGCAGGGAGCTCTTGAAGAGCAGGAGCTGTGCCGTGCTCCCACAGGGGATGTTCACCGTGTGTATGGACTACAGAGCTCCCACCACACCAGTAGCGAAGTCTTGGGATACTGCTAATTGTAACCACAGCTGATTGCAGCAGTGGCATAGACACTCCTGCATATATTGTGACACGGAAAGGCATTTTCTTCACTTACTAGAAAGTCACAATGCTTCCGGAAATCAGAACACAGGGTTAAACTCCACTCGGGGTGTCACCAAAAAGGATGAAGCGCAGATTTCCTCCCTTTGGCGGTCACGGCAGTAGAACCATGAGGACTTCAAGACAAAAAGTCAAACAGCAACCTCCAGAATCCAGATCTACAACGAGGCTGTCTCTGTGCTCACAGTAGGTATCTTCTTACACGCTATCCTGATTTATATTGGAATCTTTTCTTTGACATCTCTTGTATTCCAAGTAAAACACTTGCCAGCAAGTTGTTTTTACACTATTCCAGCCTCCCCAGTAGCACTCATAAGAAAAGATATTTTAAGGATCATTTTGCACATTTCAAAGACTAAGGCACTGCAAACCTCCAAAAGTATCAGAAAACCAGCTGAAGAAAGCACATAAATTGTTATAAGCCACTGCAATCTACTGTTCAGAGAAGAAATTGCTGCAGTCAAGCCCTGGGCAAGGATTCCAGGAGCTGCTGAGCAAGGTGCAGCCCTGCCCAAACTCTTCCCTAGAGGAGCTGCACCAGCAGCAGGAGCCCAGCCATTTTCTCAAGCAATGGATAAAAAAGACCAACAGTCACTGGGCTGGTGAACTTTTAGCAGCAAAAAGAACAAGATTTTAAGCGAAGGAGATGAATCAGTCTACCAGAGAACTGGATCTGTTTCTTTGTGCATTTGAAGTGGCAAGAGAGCTTCACCCCCACCTCGCTGCAATTTCGTCACCGTCTCAAACACGAGGGAAACAAGCGCTTTGTGAAGCGCGAGCCTGTTAACTTTCAAAGGACATCTTGTGCTCAGATGACCGCAGCAGCCTGCCGCTGTAAACATCCGACTGAAAGCTCCTTCTAACACCTTACAGCTTCCAGTCAAGGATGTTTACAGTAGCAATGACTGCCCCAAAGGATGCAGGAGGTGCTACTGCTATGCAAAGATGCCTGTTTCTTTCTTTACGACACTCAAAGGATGCAGACTCAGCACACTTTTTAAAATTATTTTTTTAAAAGCTGGCAACATTTGTTTTCAGAGCTATTTAGTAATGTTTTTGTTACTTAATTAAATCCCCAAGATAAACTCCTGTAAATCTCCATACAAGCTATAAAAAATTAAGAACCCAAAAACTGCTGTGAATAAACCTGTGAAAAAAGAGAGGCATGAACTTCATGGTTAAATCTGAGATTCTGTACTTCTTTATTAACACTCTACCAATTAGAGAGTGAAATCACACTGAGGAAAGGACAGACAACAGGGCAACCGCTTTTCTGTCTCACCTGCCGCTTTGGAGGCTTCAGTTCATCTCTTGGAACGATATCGATGAGAAAGTCAAATTGATCAAACTTTGTAATTGCCATGGCAATGTCATTCCTCTAGAACAACAAAAAGAAAACCATTCTTCAGCTTTAGAAGTCGGTTTTGTCACTGAATAAACTTAAAGCTTTTTAATCAAAGGTGTTTCACAAACTCAGGCTTTTACAGTCATCCACTCACCCACCAGGCCTAAACAGATTCTTTACAACAGCACTGATGTAATTCACTAGAGGGCTCATGACAACAGACATAAACCTTTTAGCAGATTAAAAAAGGGGAATCGTTAAAAATGAAGAATTTAAAAGGCCAAACAAAAACCTACTCCAAAGATCTGTGCAAAAAAGCTTTGCAAAAAGATGAAGATGACAGTTAGAAACTGCATTACTAGAAACATATGTAGAATACACATTGGGGAGAGGAGGGAAAAAGAAGAATCACAGGATCACAAGATCATCTTATTCAGGGCAGGGGAATCCCAAGAGATGTTGAGAGAACAAGCTTCAGCATGTGGAAGGGCAAAATAGTTAAAAGAAAGCAGGAAGATTAAAACATACTTAGCAAACTGGCCAAACATGCATCAGAAAAAGGATGTGCAAGAGCCGATGAGCTTTTAAGAAAAATTGGCAAGGCAAGTATCTTCTCAAAACTGCTATATACAATGTATATATAAACCTTTTCCTTTGTATCTTAACCAAAAAAAGAAAACCAAACATTAGCATCAGGTCAAAACATTAAAAACCTGAACAAAGAGTCAGCCAGCAATAAGTCATCACTTAAATGTATTTGCTTAAGATCTGAAGGGAAAAAAAAAGGCACTGTCATCTTAAAATCTTAAAATTCTCTTAAAATGTCATCTTAAAATTCTTGCAAGCCACCTTAAAAAGTAGAGCTGATTCAAGAAGCTATTAAAAGCCTCATTTTCATTAGCTGAAGATAAATTTATAAAGCATGTATATGAACATGAGTTGAGACAAAGATGCCTACGCTGCCTAACGAGTGGGTAAAATTTAAAAGACAATCAATCCTCACATTTCAGGTTAGTTGACATTTCTAAACCTTATACTGTCTTGGCATTTAAGTGCCAAACAATGATCACGTAGAAAGCACAAGAGAGACATTTCTTTTGTTCTGCAGGCAGCATACATTATAAAAGTATCTTCACCAGGAAGAAAACTTTTATTGAACAGATGTCTCTCGTATTTCATTCTCCGTGCTGAGGATTGGGTTCAATCCAATTTCCTTCGGAATAGACTGCCATAACCCAGACCTCTCCACTCGAAATTTTTTCCCAAATACTTGATAAGAGAGCCTGCATTCCTCCAGCTGCACTGACCATGCGGGGAGCAGCTGTTCCAGGATGGCAGCTGCTGTGGAAGGCAAAGCACTCAGAAAGAAAACCTGGGTCAATTAAAGGTCTTATACATTAGGATCAGGATTTAAGCACAATTCTGAAATAACAACTTGAAAGCTGCTAACAGGACGTGCCTGAGTTAACACTTGCCACTTAGGAAGCATCACGTTATTGGTATGTGTACCAAATACACCCTTCCCACAGTAACTGCATTAAAGCCTGGATTAAGGAAGTTGCATTAGCCCAATTTAGTGAAGATTGAGTGGTTAGACACCCACTCAACAGCACGGCTTTGGACTGAAGTCAGACTTGTCTGCTCGCCGCTATGGCGATCTCCGCACCAGAGTGTGGGAGATCCAGCACGGCCCTAACCGTCTGTCTCTCACCTCTGATCTGAGGGCCTGGACTGATGGTTATTACAGGGTCAGGTAGTTCTGATCAATACGTAAGACAAAGCAAGTGTCAAAGTTTTTCATAAAAGACCCTGAAGAGCTACAGTTTACTCTTGAACCACTAAGAATTGACTCCCAGTCCAAAGGGAACAGTAATCTGTTGTAGAGGTGGGCATTTCTGTTTTCATCTCTGCACATTTATCAACCCAGACTAACATCCACAAGCTTACATTAGGAGAATCACTACTGACAAACAAATCAGATGAAGTTCAACAGTTACAGGTACCCTGAGTAATCAGAGCAGGCCACAATTAGCACACAGCTGCAGCTTTGTGTGTTTTTATTGTTGTCTGTTTGTTTTTAAGACCAAGTTAAGCAAAAAGCATTCAAGTTACACGGGGCACTGTGCTTTGTACCCAGGTATGTAGTGATAAACACAGGTACTAAAGTTACTGTCTACAAAACATACCTCATATTATGGAAACAAAAATTTGGAAACAGCATACGAAGCAGATGAAGGCTAGGTAGGAGCAACTCTGTTACCTGCAGAGTCCTGCGTTTGTTGTCCTCTGTGTGTATCCACGCTCGCAAAGTCAATTCTGTTATGAATATCTGAGCTGCCTTGGCGAACAACACGGGAGCTTCAGCGCTGATCATCTGTAATTAAATTTACAGATTTTTTTTTTGAGGTTACCATCAATATTCTAATGCAGCTGAGTGGTAGTCAGGGTAACTTTATAATGTTACTCAAATCTGAACGGTTGCATTGTTTAACGGTGAAGCTTGGGGAATTTCCGTAACAGAAGATCTATGGGTCTGACACTCCAAATAATTACCAGCCTTGAGTTAAACACGCTGTGAGGAGTACTGCTCGTATACAGGCTGTCTTCCAAGCCTGTTTCATACGTGACTAGTTAGACGTTAGCTCTGTATTGTGCTGGATTATGGTAGGCCAGCAACGTGCAGTTACAAATGGCATCGGTGCGTACTCGGCTACGTGTAACAACCAGCACCTCCTCCTGGCACGTGTGTACGATTCTGAATGAGGGCAGAAACTGAACAGGACAGGCTGAGGGCTCGTTACAAAACCTGGCCCTTACTTTATAATTGTAACACCAGTATAAGTTGAAATGAACGGAGAAATTGCAAAGGAGGTTTGGAGGCGTAAGTGCCTCACCAAATTACCAAATTCCTTTGCCTTAAGAAGCATCTAGCTCAAGTTCAGCACTTTCATTATTAGCTGGTTTGGCATTACTGAGGACTTCCTAGTACAGGCTTCTTCTTGTTAAATAATGCTTGAAAGAAGGCCAGAGACTTATTTCCCCTTCAATCTCATCTTTCCCCTCATTATCAAAAAACTGACACTCGTTTGGTTAAGGCAGTAACTTGGGACCTCAGCGGCTTGGGTTCATTCCGGTTACAGGCCGAATGAATAGCTCCCTTGTACAGGAGGACAACACACACCTTTTTCCTGAATGTCCTTTCAACGTTAAAGGTTGTCCTACGAGAAGGATGGTGTCACGTTGAGAAAAACAATAAGAAAGTGCAAACCGTTCTCTTCTCTCTTAGGAGAGACACGTCTGATAGTTTTCCAGTTTAGAAAACAGGGAGGACGGGAGCAGTGCAAGCATCAACACCCCACAGGTGACTCCTTTCTCTTTTCCTTTTATGCTGCTAAGTTTTCATCAGTCAACTCACGTGTTATTTTCATCAGTCAGATGTCAAGGGTTCAGCTCAAATACTGGTATCAAACCCATGTTATCTACCTAAATTAATACTTATTTTTCCACAGAACTTTAAACAGCGTATCACACGTTTACGTGGTATCACTTCATGTTAAACACCCTACAGCTTTGTGAAAGAAAGAGTTGAGAAAAATAAGGAGGAAACACAAGAAAAAACAGTTAAGCACTAGAGAAAAAAATGAAAGAGAAAATGCCCAGAATGATGCAGTAAATCGCTATTTAACAGAAGAGAGCACAATTGCAGAAGTCTTAAGCAAAGATCCCAAATGACTCTGCTTTCCCAGTTCAGTTTAATTATACTAGGCCAGCTGATACTGCATCCCAGGCAATTGTTCTATAATGTGCTTTAAAAATAACTATACACAATAACAAGTAATGAATTGCAAGGAATTATAGCTACAACATCCACCAAAAGGGTCATAAACACCTAAGAAAAAAAACCATGATTGTACCTTCACATCTTCATCTAGTTTCATTATCTTCTTAATACGAGCCAGGGGCAGCTCTTGAACTCGGAAGTCTTTCTGCGGAGAGATTCAGATTTGAGAGACTCTTTAGCGATACTTAACTGAAAACAAAAGAAAGAAATGTTAAAATAAATCTGTATTGTCCAAAACTAAACTGGCTAAAACTAGATAAAAATAACTTATTTTCTTTGAGGGATGGCAGTTTCTCTGCAGATCCAAGCATTCTCATCTGTTTTTCTGTGTTTTATACTGGTACAGTTGTACTTCAGTCTTCTGTCAGACACTTGCACTTACAATTTCACCTCAAAGTTGAAGTCATTCTGCAGAACAGAATGTTTCTGATGTTATAAATAGAGGCAGAAATGTGTATTTGAAGCAACTAATTCAATTAGGTGTCTTAGGACCCAGAAAGCAATGGAATTTGCAAAAAGCCACTTGAGAAAATGAAGGCAAACAAGAGCTCTGTGGGGCCACAGGATGAAATCTTTGCTTTACTTGCTCTTCGCTGTTGCCCGATACAGGTCCTGGCGTCAAAAACGTCCGCAAGAACCTTGTTCAAAAACCTCTTCCGTTCCCGTTTTTAGATGGATTTCTTGCAATTCTCCAGCAAAAAAAGAACCGCTGACTCAAAATGGTGTAATGATGGTTTAAGAGACGGAGAGAGAGAAGGCTGTCACTGTAATCAATCATCCTGCTCCGCTCAGCTGCGAGCACGTACTCGGCGTGTGCAGCAACAGAGGTGCCACCGAGCGTGGAAGGAGGCACCAACACCTCCCTCTCAGGGTGAGGGAAGCTGCTGAGCTTCACTACAGGCCGTGGTCTCCCCTCTCCGAAGATACAGAGGAATAAAAAAAATGCAGTGTTGCTAACAGCAGTCCCTTAAACGAGGGATAAAGGCCGAGGCTACGTACCCCTGCATCAGGAATGCAGAATCCCTGCCCACAAAGGGCTTCTCAAAAACATCTTCCCTTCTTTACAAGAATGTCAAAAGAAGTAAAAGGAAACTCATTTCTCTGGGGAAGAAAGCACTGCAAGACATGTTAGTGAAACAAAAGAGGGAAAAAAATGCTGAAAATGCTGTTCTCTATTGAAACAAAATATGGAAGCTGTACATGGCCCAGCCAGCGCTCCAGCAGGGGGTATTTTATTTAATTTAGATATAAAAAATTATATTTTAGGGCTGTGTACGTATATATATATATATATATATATAAATAAAGAAGTCTGCCCTTGCTCTGGAAAGAAGTGCGAATGTGGTGCTGCTGGCAGCAGCAGGGCAGGGGTGGTGTTTTGGAAGGACCTGGGGCAATGGGAGAAGAGAGCAGCCAGGGCTGGGCCCGGTGCTCGAACGCACGGCGTGCTCGGGGTGGCACTTCCAACCAGTAACCGCCACATAAACAACTTAAGGGGTTGCTAGGGCATGAAAAAATATCCCAAAGGTTTTCTGGAGTTTATTTTCTTAAGCTCATTCCCTTTTAAAGAGCCCCGTGAGGTTTGGGCAAGCCTCAAAGAAAGATGAAGACAAAATTCCTAATTTGTAAGACTCTTAATGGTGCTAAGCATTTAACTTCCACGAACAGCAGAGCTGCAAGTAGACACTTGCACTTACAAGTGCATTGCACAAGGTACGATGCTATTAAAATCATTAGAGAAAAGAGACAGTGAGAGAAATTACAGAAATTTAAGGCTCCTTTATTCCTTTAAGGCTGACGGGCAAACGTCACATAAATCAAAATTAATACGCAAGTCCCATGGTGAAGGGAAGCATGACCACTACTGGCTACTGCCCAGCACAACAAACTTCAGGCACCAATTCTTCATCTTTTCTTTTTTCCAAATTAGGTCTCATGTTTTCACAGGCCACTTCTAACTCACTGTGGAGCTGAAGCGCTGGTTTCAGCCCAGTCCCGTCTCCTATTTCTCCAAGACCAGGCTACAGTCCCTTTTGTCCTGCGGGGCAGAGAACAGGGACCTCTGGTTTGTTCTTATAAAGCAGCGCCCTTCTTTCTTCCCCTGAATTCCAGCTAGTGGTGGCACCTGGCAAGTGCACAGAGCCAGAGGGAACTGTGAAAAGCAGGCGAGCAGAGCAGGCTTTTCCATCAAAGAGCTGCTCTGACCTCTACTACACAGTACAAGCAGACAAGCTCCAAGGGTACTTACACGGGAGCACTTTCAATAAGATGCACAAAAAAAAAAAATCAGGATTTGATTACGCTGCTGTTATCCCTTTTCCTTGCCATCTCCCCTTCAGTGTCCTCAGCTAATTTTCAGGGGCTTACTACCTTGCGATGCAATAAATAGATTCATGCAGCAGTTAAAAATTAAGCTGCCCATACTTGATAAGCTGCAGAATAAACCCCTTTCATGTGGAGATGAAGACAAACTACAGCTCTCGAACACAAGAATTCACTGCACTGAAAGAGGAAAGTAATTAATTCTGGTTATGCATACAAAATTCTACATCTGTTTCTTTAATCAACTATCCGCACCCGGGCTGAAAAAAAGCAGTTTATCTTCAAACTCCTTGATTGGGGTTTTCACTTTGAACAGCCCGTCTTCCACTGGAGTTCTTTTGTTTGCAGTCACATTAAACGCACGGCAGCGTGCTTTCAGGACCACTGTATCACAGTGATCTACCAATCTCTCTCGAAAAGTCGTTTTTATTATATGCCCTTGTTCTCAGGCACATCTCTTTTGGGGATGGAAAAAAAAAGAAGCTACTTAGTCCAATTCTTATTCTCAACCTATACGCGATTTTTCTTAATCAAACGCCTTTAAATTAATAAAGCATGTGATGATGATGCGCTTGGCATTCAAGGGAGTTTCAAGACTTCAGGCTTGTCAAAGGAGACTTTACTGAAAGAGGGCACGACAGTTGCATACAGAAGTCTAAACCCAAAAATTCATTCACAAAATTGTAACTGTCTGCCAATAGCCAGATGTTTGAATTCATAACGGGGGTGGGGAGGATTAAGAGCTGTATTTTGGTAAGGATATCCTTACATGGAAGTAATGCTTGTCACAGATTTTATATTGCTGAGCTTGAACAGCAGTAAAACAGCCTGCCTACAGCGTGAGGTATGGCCTCAGATCCCTCGATCTCCCGCTGGCTAAAATGGCTGAGCAGCTACCTAAATACCTGTCCAGAAGGAGCTGAACGTGTGATGATTACAGCTCGTCACGCCGTGCATCAGCTACATCCAGTGCCTGTCTCAGGTTCTGAGAGTTGTAGCAAACAGTCAAAAACCCGGCTGGATGATGATCAGCTTTTAGGGCCACCTCGCAGCGTGTAAACAGCCAGCCCTGCTGGATCCCACAAGCAGCAGGAACACGTCCAAACAGAGGCTTATCCTTCAGAAACGGCACAACTGGTGGAGACGCTTACCACTGTGAGGTTGCGGATCTCCTCCATGACCCGTGGCCAGAAGGACTGGAGGCTTTGCTGGGCATCGCTGTTGCCAGCTGTACCGAAGCCGCCATCTGTGGACATGCTGGTAACTGGGAGAAAAAAGGGGAAAGCGTTAGCACTGAGGGAGGGATGCAGGAGTCAAAGGCACGCACGCAGAGATCCCCTCCGAATCCCAGGAGTACAGGAAAAGGGCCAGCCTGGCTAATTGCCAGGAAAATTGGCAAAGTAAAATATGCCAGTGCAGGTTCCAGCAACAATGTAAAAGATACTCACAGCCTCTGCAAGTGTTTTTATTTGATTTTATTTATTTTTCCAAAGACTAAAAAAGAACATATAAAAAAAGAAAAGGAACTGAAAGCAGAAATAGGCTCCTGATTCCCTCTTCGAGCTCTGCCTCTCCGCAAGGAGTTACAGACCACGACCGTGCCCAGCCACAGCTCACACTCCGGTGCTCACCTGCTGTACAACCATTTATTCTGGTGCTTGCTGCAGCCAACAACAGCGCGGGACGCGGCACCAAACTCCCCTCAAGGTGAAGCCAGAACGTCAACGTCAGCCTGATATTACTTCTAAAAACTGTAATTAAACAGTTTCTTCTGTGCCTGTTTGAAAGGTGTCCGGTTCGGTGGATCTGCACTGTTTTAACGCACCGGCAGGATCCTGGCTCCAGCAAGATTCCCGAGGGGCCGCGCAGCGGGCAGATGTGCCCAACACACTTATATCCAGGACGGGCCGAGGAGCAGAGCCCCGCGGGACAGGGCTGGCACCTCCCATGCACAGAGGCGTTGTGGTGAACGCCAGAAGAGTCACCGCGTGCTTCTCTAGCGAGCGGCAGCGAGGAGCCCGTGGGTTACTGGCGTTAAACGCTCCCGGGGCCACCCAGAGCAGCTCTGAGGCCCCCCCGAACACGCCGTGAACAAACGAGGCATCTCTGCACAGCCTGCAGCGGCCGTAAGGGGAACGGCGGCGTTACCTTTTCTGTAAAGATCACGAGACCCAGACAGCTGTGCACCACCACGCAACGGCAAAAGCTAAAGTCCAAAGCGAAGGCGATCCACGAAGTCCCGTCAGCGGATCAGAGACGAACGCTGGACGATTAATTAGCTCAGCACCTTCCGCAGCCTACGCTTTCAAGGCAGAGTCTACGAAGAGCTGCATTTTTCTTTAATTAACCTGGGAAGGATGACAAGGAGGAGTGCAGAAGATCGTATTTTCAGCCTCGAGGCAAGAGTTCAAGAGAGGAAGGACGGCAGGCAAGGCTCCTATGGAAATCAGCGGCTGACAAGCTACTTGATGACTCTTCCACAACTATTTGCATGACAATACTACCCGCCCACAAACTAAGATATTTCAAGTATTTATAAGAAAATACAGGGAGATAAATATTCTACTGAAAATTTTAAATTGGCACTTGATTTCCCCCCCTTGATCTGCAGTGTCAAATACAGACAAAGCCTAGTTTAGGCAGATAAATAAAAGCTAATGCTTCAGATCTGCTCTGTACTGGCAATATTTCAACACTAACACTAGACAGGGGCTTTTCTGCAACTGGGGATGCGAATCATCCCGATGACAAGCCAAATCACTTTTCAAGGCTTTATTCAGAAATACAAATGACTTGCGTTCAACCCACTTAAACGCTCTGCCGGAGTACAATGCTCTACAAAACCCTCGGAAGCAACAGGTTAAAGAAAAGGAACAAAAGCTAACGGAGCAGAGGGGAAGAAAATGCCAGCATCATCGCAGCCGTACCCCCCACCACATGCAAAGGGGAATTAAATATGTGGATTAAATACATGCCTCCGTTGTATTCAGCCAAACTTATGAAGAAGAGCTAGAAATGGTTTCATCTAATCACCTATAATTCGGAAATCCTCTCGATTAATCCAAAAAATTGCTATCTTTGAAGCAGACCCAGGCCTGATTTCAGAAGGCAGAACGAACAGCCCGATGCGTGACCAAGGGACAGCTGAGCCTCAGGTGACTGCTGAAGAGGATTGTCAGGAAATTGAGTAAAAGTAGCACCAAGAATCGCCAATAGGGTGATTTTTCTGGAAAAACTTATAGAAAAAATACCTATAGACACCAAAATAAAAGCCTGAGCATGTTAAAACTACTCAAAACACTACTCCAGAAATAAGCCCACATTAGGACATAGACAGATACATAAATGACTTGGAGGATGCCATTAGAGGAAGACTGAAGAAAAACGAAATACCCAACATTTCACGCAAACCTACAGCGTTGGCTCCGTGGAACCAACTTGAATAACGAAACCATTCGTGCACAGTTAGGAAAGTTCCTTCACCCAGGGGGAAACTGCTCGTGGTGCTGACTGAGGCACAGGAAAACAAGCAAAGCCCTAGGCCCAAGTCCCACAAAAC
The DNA here is from genome assembly GCF_040182565.1 of Anser cygnoides. Taxonomy (NCBI): domain Eukaryota; kingdom Metazoa; phylum Chordata; class Aves; order Anseriformes; family Anatidae; genus Anser; species Anser cygnoides. The sequence goes on along the minus strand of NC_089896.1, from coordinate 6,343,146 downwards.
ACACATAGGGTAAGAAACAAGGGCATAAGAAAGGAGGGGCTGGGATACAGCTGCTCTGACAGCACATGCCCCATTGGCACAGCCTGGAATACGCCCCGTGAAGGTGAGCATTTTGTTTCCAGACTCAGGAAAAAAGAAGCTGAAGGCCGAAACGCTGAGGCCTGGCCCCAAACCGCCCGGAGGTGCTCCCAGAGCCCAGCAGCCAGCACGTCCCAGAGCCACGCCATCCGCACGCGGCAATTCGAGCTCTTCTGCTCACCGGAGCACACCACCTTCCACAAACACTGAACTTGCAAAATCCTGGGGCAGCTGACGCGCTTAAGAAGCTCACTTCGCAGAAGCACAAAGCAACCATGAGGACACCGCCGGCGTCCGCGGCTGTTTTCTTTTACACGAGATCCTCGTTGGGGCTTTCTGTAATGCCCCGGGAAGGGGGAAGCACTCAACGGAGCTGTCTCACCTGGGATGCCTACGATCTGCATGCTCCAGCAGGAACCTTGTACTGAAAACCCGAGCCACAGCACGACCACGAATAAAGCTCAGAGCTCTGACCTCGCAGTTCCACCCGCAGCGAGCACCTGGAGGTGTTCGGCTGGAAAACCAGCGGCTGGGAAGAGCCCAGCAGAGGCAGCAGGGCAGGAGCCGACGGCCGCTGAACGTCCCTGGGCGAGCTGGGGAAGGGGAGCGGAGGAGAGCTCGGCCCCGCGTCGACCTGCCTCCTTTCAAGTCAGTCCCAGGCTGCCCCCGACTGAAATCGGCTGAGCCAAATCTGCTGGGCGGAGAGCAGACCGGAATGAAATTCATTCAAATGCCTCAAATGCAAACCGCGAGCGCCAGAGGGGAGCGCTGAAAAGCCCCGAGGCTGGCAGGGAAGGAGGCACCAACTCCAGAAGGCCATCGAGAACCGCGGGCCTGTGGTGGTAGCAGAGACGTCGGGTTCTTTGCATAGCAGTCACATTCCCAGGACCAGCTTTATGGGAAAGAGCCCGCTTTATGCAGAGGCACGATCCATCCAGAGGCCCCAAAAAGATGGCTAGATCTGAAGGAAGAGGCTGAAAAGCAACGAGATGGAAATTCGGACAAACGCTTTGCTTCAACATCCTTCAATTACAGCTACAAATATTTCTGAAAAATGCCACTGCAAAAAAAAAAAAGAAAAAAAAGCCCCCCCGCAAGATTTTACCACCATTCAAATATAGAATGACCACCTCCACAGAGTGCTTAGAACCGCCGCCGCCACCTCCCCGAAAAACCACACTCCTCTTTAAGATGCACTTGGGTTTACATCATCTGCTAGCACGCAGAATTCACCAAAAAGGCTATATTAAGAAGTGGCGTTACAGAAAAGGAAAAAGAGGCAGTTCAGTTCCTTTTTTATATTTTTTTTCTTTTTATTTTTTAAATATACCACCTTTAATAGCAAAGAGCAAGAAAACAACGTCACAGCGCCCCAGCAAAAACCGAGCCTGGCAGTCTGAAGAATTAAACGTAGAGCCGCAGAGCTGAAAAGCGATTATCTAGAATAAACACTCAGTCCAGCACCCTGCGATACGTTCGGCCCGATGTGCCCGCAGAACTGTAGCATTGTTTTGGGAGCCTGTCCCTTGATTAAAAAGTAAAATGTGCAGAGCCGCACTTGCATATCTGAAGAATGAGCTCCGTGTAGCAGCAAGAGGCAGACACCTGATCCTGCCAGGAGCAGGAGGAACAATCTAGCAACCAAGAACCAGTTTCACAAGAAGAACATACACAATTTCACGGGAGTTTAGCAACGCAATCCTTTAAATGCAAGGGAAGAGCCTTCGATGGATGACAAAGCCACGCAGCAGCACCCTCTGCGAGATACCGCTCTCGTTAGCGCAGTTACGGCGATCCGCAGCCCTGGCTCGGGGGAGCGGCGGAATGTAAAATGCAAAACATGAATGGGGTTTGAGATGGGCCACGACAACAACCGATGGCGTTGGCGACAACCGCAGCAGGTGAAGCCGTGCTGAGGCTGTCCCTGCGCACGACGTCGAGCCCCTCACAAACGGATTTTAAAAGAAACCTTTGAGAAGTCACACCGATGGCCTACAGCTGCTCCCACAGACACCGCGCCTTGATTTTTCTCTGCTTCAGGACCCACCCAAGGCAACGCAGGTATTTTCAAATTCACGGCCGAGCCTCCCTTCGTGAAATAAGACCAAATTTATCGCACTTACAACTCCGAGCCGCGTGCTCCCCAGACAAAGGCCCAGGAGCTCAAGTACACCGCACGGCTGGAAACACAAAGGTGCCAGAGCAACAACAACAGAGTTACTTTTACCTGCTTTTGGGGTATAAAACTATTGTTCGAGATCAACAGCTGCTTCTTCTTCCTGACTCTGCAGGCCTTGCCTGTGCAGTTACCTGAAATGGTTTTAACTAATGATGTAGTTGGGAAATTTGAGCCACGGTGACAGCAGAGTTGACACCACAGGCGGGCAGATATTTCTGCCAAACCAGCGCCGTGGATGCTGCCGTACCGATTTCTGCACCTCCCGTCCATCACAGCTCCAGCTTTGGTTAGCAAAGCGGCGAGGGCTGTGCCGACACACCACAGGGACGCACCTGGCTTCTGACACAGCAACGGGAGTGGCGTGAAAATGAGACGTCCTCGTGGCCACAGGGAACACCACCGCGGATGGGCACCCGACAGCGAGTCCTGCTCAGCAGGGAGCTCCCCAGCTAGGAAACACAGCGCTGCACCGCCAAATCCTACTAAATTTGGTCCTACCAAATCCTGCTGAAGAGCCACGGGTTGCCCCCGGTGGCACGAGCCAAGCAGACCAAGCCTGAAGCCTTGCTGCAGAGGCGTAAAAGACAAGGAGCTGCAGCAGACGGGAGGATTGCTGCTGAGGTTGGTGTCTGGCCCTGCTGAGGCAAAAGGAAAGGCCCAAGCCCAGTGTGCCGGGGTCAGGGGCTAGGACAGGCGAGCTTCTGGGTCTCGATGTTTTGAGCAATTCCATGAGAAAAACCAGCGGATGTGCACCCTGGGAACTGGGCTCGGAGACCGCCAGGCCGGTGCGTGCTGCCACCTCTCCCACGTGCCAAGTGCCTTCCGAAAGGGGGAATCCTGAATCCTTTCAGCATGCGCATCCGGCCGAGCCTCCAGTTCCGACACGTCAACGAGGCAGCAGAGAAGAGACCTTGCCTAGAAAACACTGCCTGAACGAGGGCATGGGGGGACGCCGGGGGAAACCACATTCAAAGAGCTATATATAGCAGGGTTTGGAAACCAGATCCGCTGTGAACGAAAACCAGTATTCCACACCGTAACGAAAAGGAGGCAGAAGCCCACCAGGTAAGGAAGCAGACGTTACTGCCACCAAGATGCGCACAGCTTCTGCTGCGGTGCGGGATCAGAGCACCTCACACACCGACACGTTTAAGGCTGAGCGATCAAAACGCAGCAGTGCCAGCACCATTTCACTCTGTGGCACGCGCACTCCAGCTTGCTCATAGCTCTGACTACAACAGGAAACAAACTTCACCAGAAGCTCAACGGATTTGATGAACACTTAGAAAGGGAGAAACAGAGCGCTGGCAGCAGAAGGCAGCAGCGCATTCCCTCCCCTGTGCCAGCACTGAGATCTGCCAGGGTGCACGGGCAACAGGACCAGGGCTTCTTCCCCTAAAACCACTCCCCTCATTTACCCCAGCTGGCCTAAGCAGCCTCTGACCTTCAGCCTCAATCTCCTTCGGATCCCCTTAACCATCCCATGTTTCTTCTTTGTTGTTTTTGCCCCCTGCGGCCTTACAATGTATTTACTGATCAAGCTTACGTTAACTAAGTAGTCGGATCCCAGCACCTTGTTAAATCGCTGCGTTTTATGACGATTTTTTTTCAGATAAGATTGGGGCAACATCCATCACAGCCAACGCCTACATGGGATTGTCCTAGAACTGCCTTCCCAACGTACATCCATCCCGACCTACATCCACCTTCGCCTCATTTGAAGGCACCTTCGGAGAACGCAGGGTGCTTTGTAAAACCGATCAACTCCCACCTTACGGGTACAAATTTATTTAGCTGCTTTCACCATACACAAAGCCCTCAGGCCGCAATCCTTGAATTCCAGCCATAGACGAAGTGGTCCAGCTCCACCTCACCGTTACGATGTGGAAAACGCTCAGAAGATAACACAAAACTGACGGTGCCACTACAAGTACACCACAGTTACTTCAGCACGTCACAGCGGTGATGCTGCTGTCATTACAGTGTAAGAACTGCTATCGTTACACACGGGTAACAAATTACAAATAAAGTTAATGCTAAAATATGGGCCAAAATCCTTTACCCCAAAGATACGGGAACTCTCTTCTGCTCCTGTAAGACAGGAAATATCTCCGGCAGCCTTTCAGGTAGTGGGAGAAGCTTACAAGGTTCTGAAGCCCCGCTCTGGACGAAAACACAAACTTTTAACTTTCAAAGCAAATCCGAGAGGCTTTCTGCAAAACCAACACACTTCAAAATCCAAGTGCTTCCTCCCAGCGCGCCGTCACAAGAAGCTTCTGCAACTCCTCAGCTTTATTTCCAACCTCTCCCTTCTGCTGTATTACGCACACAGTCCCTGCGCACAGCTGGCACCCCAGCCCGCTGGTCCCGGCTGACGGGAGGATCACTCCAGGGCGCCGGACAAGGTGCACACTTGTAGATTTCTCTGGCGGTCAGGAGAGTCAAATCCCGGACTAAATTACCTGTGGAGGGTACCGAGTACTTCTTGCCTAAGGTTTTTAAGAGAAGGTTGCACAAACAAGTCAGGAAGGGCTCACGTCGAGTTGATCTTGCCTTGGGGCAGCAGCATAAACAGGATGACCTCTTCAGGTGTCTTCCAGCCCTTTCTTCTCAGAGCGCTTAGCAGTATATATTTTATCTTCAAAGCACCGTTTGAACGCTAACTCCCTAATGCCTCCAACACGTTACTTCTGGTCTCATTCCTCCGAGGCACAGCATTTGATTTAAGCCCAAAGGAGCTGCAAAGCCGAGGAGAGGAGCCTGGATCGCCACCTCCAACACAGCTCCCTGAACCCACCACGCTGCGTCGGCAGCCAGCGGGGCCAAACCTGCTTTGGGACACCCGCTGCCCATCCGCCGCCACCAGCAGCACCGTGGGGCTTTGGGGCTTTTGCTGCTGCCACCCCTGCGCCCTCTCCAACCCCAGCACCAATCCTGCTCCTCCCTGTGAGAGGCGGCAAGCGCGAGGAACCAACCTGAATTCATTCATGCGAAGCAGAAACTGCCCCGATAACCTCTCCGATACCGGGTTCGATATGGAATTACAGCCCGGATCTTGCAGAGAGCTGCACCAAAGCACCACCAAGCCCAAACCTCCCGCCAGACGCGGCGCTGGCTGGGCAGACTCGGCAGGAACGAGAACCGCCGCTGCAAACTGCTTCGGGGACACGGGACGAGGGAACAGCCTACAGCACCCAGAGAAAACGTGGTGAGCTCCGTACCTTCATGCAGGAGACGGCGTGACCCAGCAGGTAAAGGCAATCGCTACGGCACACAATGGGACGCGGCAGCCTCAGGCAGGCCATTGTCAGCTGGCTTCGCTCCTTCAGGAGAACAAAAATCCCAGGAATTGTGCCCACTTTTATAAAACCTGAGGTTTCTCTTTGCAACGCACCAAGTACCTAACAGCACTGCTAAAAGCCCCCTGCCCGGTGGCAGTCCTCATTAAATCGTGCACAGAAAGACCGAAGACACACACACAGGCTATTTTTAATTCTGGGCAGGGTTTTGTGCCTGCACATAAATACACCCGAGGCTTGTACGAGAAAGCCACGAGAAGGATGGCATGGCACAGAAACCGCACTACAAATTGCGAGCTGGCCTCGCCACGGCGCTGCACCAAGCCAAAATCGAGGCTGCAAATATTAAACCACCACAAAAAAAAAACCAACGCCGGACTAGTTTTCTTTTAAAAGTTAAAGCAAACAAAATAATCTGAATTGCTGTTTGCACTGGTTATTTTACTTTCCTTTCTTCTTTGACTGAAAGAGCACAAGGGTCACACTTGATATTTGGTATTTCAACAGTTAAACATTATTAAATAGTTGCCCTTCGCAGTGCAATTTTGGCAGGCAGGCGCACAGAGCAAGAAGCAAAGGAAGAAAATTCCCAGACAAATAATAACAAGTGTCTACGATGAACCCTGCTGGCTCTCCAGCTCCTAAATTAAACATCCAGCAGAAATGGAAAAGCTCTTTTAAGTGAAGAGCGTTCGAGTTAGGCGAGTCTGCTTCACACAACAACGCAGTTGGCACACACCAGAACAAGGCTGCAGATCGGGTGCTTCGCTTCAGAGCCTCAGACCTCAAGGAACCTCGAGCAAAACCGTACTGCAGCCTCGTTCCTTTAAAAGATCTTACAAGCCACACGCCTCACGATGCGCCTCCCGCTCCTGGAGCACGTACATTTTGTTTGCTCCCCTTTACCCGTAGTCTTAACGGGGATGCCATGGAAAACGTGACACCAAGCTCACCTCACCAAGTTTTACACTGCCTCGGCGTTCAAGAGCTGCGTCTGCACCATCACGGAGCACACTGGGGGGAAACGTGGAGCAGCTCCTTGCTCTCGGCATCTCACCAGAGCCGTACTTTCCGGGGATGACGTTTCACGCCGCGGCACCAGCAGGCGCTCACCGAACACACGTGCTTGTCGCACAGCCGGACGTATACGACACGAAGGCACGCGGCGTACTAATAACCCGAAGCTGAAGTCAGGCAAAAATATTTCCAGAACCATAGGCACTGTTTTGGCACCAGCAGCGTTAAAGTGAAAGGCTTCATGTTGAGAAAGCCCTTCGAATATTTTGTAGCCCAGTGCCTGCTTTCAGCTTTTGGGGCACCTGCTCGGCGTCCACCAACAGCCAGGTACCCCTTAAAGTCCCAATGGCTCCCCAAAGCTGCTCCATGGCAGCATTTTGGGTGCTATGAGCGGGGTCTCACCTGGCGTTTGGGCGGATTTGCCCATATTTTAGGCGACAGAAGTTCTGACCACATCACGCACACGTTTCTTCCACCGCTTTGTAGCGCAAGGAGGACGCCTGGTTAGCACGGATCGACCAGACACAGCCTGGGAATCTGCCGTTAAGCCGCAGTCCTGGAATATTCTGAATGATTTATAAATAACGCCGCATGAAATTACGAGCTTCTGTGCAGCGAGTCCTGTGAGTGCCCTCACATTTTCTCAGCCTTTCGATACCCCTCACGGTTTAAGTGGCTGAGGAAGCCGAACCGGGTGCTCGCTGGGCAGCAGCTGGATCGGAGGGCGGGTGTCACCCGACGCTGCGCCCACACGCGGGGGCTGCGGCACACCGAGGGCAAGGTCGTGCTTCGAGCTGAGCGTGGCCCCGAGCACCGCACCTTTCTGTGCTCTTCTGCTGCATTTCTAGGCTCGGCCACCGCTACGCTGCTGGTGAGGGAAGAGGGCAAGGCAGAAAGCGCGATTAAAAACGCACCGCGGCAGCTCCAGCCACGGATACAACCTACACAACACGAATGACAACCGTGAGTTATTCGCAAAAGCTTTACAGCAGAGCGAGAGGCTGTGCCAGCTGTAACCGGGCACGTCTGCTGAGAACCTTGTTAGGCCTGGTAGAAAACAAAGTGAACGCATGGCTTTCAGGGGCTGCAGGGTCATCAGGACGCTCAGTGTTCCTATTTCCCTCCTTACTCAATTTTATGAGTTAAATCATCAAATGGCATCTTGCAAAATTAAAAACAATTATTGACGTAGACACAAGCACAAGCCTTCTGCCGCCCGAGATCAGAAAACCTCGCCTCAGTGAAGCACAGCCCACGCTGCTCAGTGGGCAGGCAGGATGGGGCGCGCGGGCCTTCTTGTTTTTAAACGATCCCGTGCTATAAACATGCAAATCTTCTGGGTCACCTTCAGCGAACGAAGGAGGCGACTGAAAGTGACCCACTTCGATTCACCAGGAAGTGACCGAACACGACAGCAAGCCGGAGGCAGCGGAAGAAAATCCCCCAAGTGAGATCTCAGCACACAGAAATATTTTTGTTGAGAAGAAAAAACACAACACACAACAAAAAAAAACTTCCTGGAGCTCCTGAGGAGCTTTGGCAGCGATCCTGAGGGTTGATCCTGCAGCCGGTGCCCCTTGTAACAGTCGCTACGGTTTTCTGACACTCGAAGGCACACAGTAAATTGTCCTTTATTTATTTTTTATTTTTTTTTTTTACCAAAATGGTAAGGGAAGAGTTTAAGTGGACAACCATCCAAATTTAATTCACTTACGACACCGGCAGCCTGATATGCCCTGGAATTAGGAAACCGCTTCACGTGCCCACGCTACTGGAATGCGGATGTCTCGACATCCCAGAAACGCAGGACCCTGGTCCGATTTAAAACCAAAGCAAGAAGGAACTCTGCTCTGGCTGAAAGGTGGCCTCCTGCGGGCGCCACCTCCTTCCCACTCGCCCACCGCCAGGAACATCCCACTGGGAACTCCTCCTCCAAACCTTTGCTGCTTGCGGCCAAGGCAGCGTAAAAAATAAGCAGGGAGAAGTCCCTCAAAGAAAACCAAGAGCCTGGCTCCTGAGCCTGCTCGCAGCGGGGCACGGGCAGCACACCAACCCCGCCGAGCAGAGCGAGGGGGGTACGGGGACCTTCCTCTCCCTTACGGGGCTACAAGAAAGTCAGCGACTCGCAGAGTTTGTTACCAAATCCCTTCCCAAGCTTCGTGGCTCTCCTGCTGCTTTTCACCTGTGAAGATCCGGCAGCACCTTTCCTCACACCCGCGTTGCCTTCTGCAAGCTCCAGCAGTGAAACGTGGTTAATGCTGGCCGTAACGAGGACTTCTGCAGGATTTTTGATTTCCATGAAGGCAGCCACACGTTCCCTCACCTTCTGCTACCCCTCAAAGGCGCGCAGCAGCCGAGCGCGCCCTCGTTTCAAGGAAAAACACCTTAAAACGTCTCCTTTCTGCTTGAACGGTGCTGGCGACGAGCTCCATCCCCACAGCACGTCCTGCGCCTCTGCCCGACGGCCTGCCGCAGAACTCGCCGCTACCGGGGCGTCCTGGCGAAAGCACCGCCGCCAGCAGACCGCTTATGGCAACGGGGGTTTCGCTCTGCCCCTTCTCGGATCTGAAACCGGCGCCGCACACCGAAAGCCACAGAGCCCGGCCCGCGACAAGGTGACGCCGTTCGCCGGTCTCAATTCGGATTGAGACAGCCGAAACGACACCCGAGGGCTGCCACAGCTCGGGGGGCTCCCGGGTTGAATCCGGCGCCGAGAGGCAGCCCCCAGCTCGCAGCGGGCGGCGCCGTGCCAGGCGGGCTCAGCACCCGCGCTTGTTTCTCTGCCGAGCCTCCAGCAAGGTGCCGGGCAGCGCCAGCACCCCCAGCTCCCAAGGCGGCAGCTTTAAGGCCGACCACCGGCAGGTGTGGGGAAGGAAAAGGCCCGGGAGCAGGGCTGCGAGTGCCTGCGGCACGTCACGGGGCTCGTTCGGCGCGGCAAGGGCACCCGGCACCCCCATCCACGACCAGGCCATGAGGAACCCCTGCCCCGTGCCCCAACCCCCGGCAGCAAACCCCGTCCGTTCCCACCTGCGGGCGACCCCCGTGCCCCCGGGGCGCAGCGCCGTTTCCTCACCTCTTCTTTTTTTTTTTTTTTTTTTTTTTTATTTATTCCCTGCCGAAGTGCCGCCGACAAACTTCGTCCTTCCCCCCGGGGGGGCCGTGCAGCCTCAAGGTCACCGGTGCCGCCGAGGGGGCGGCCTGGCGCTGCTCCCCTCCCGCTGCGGGGGCCCGGCCCGGCCCGCGGGGCCCCCGGGGGGGGTTGGAGGGGAGGGGGGGGGAGCTCGGGGGCTGCCGCTGAAGCCCCGGTTGCCGCCGGCCGGGCCCCGGGAGCCGTTCGCCGGCCCGGCCGTGCTGCGGCACCCGGTGACCTTCAGCGGGGAGCCGCACAGCGGGGCTGCGGCCGCTCGCTGCGGGCCCTACCGGGGGGGCTGCGGGCCCTACCGGGAGACCGCGGCCCCGCCGCCACCCCCCCCCCCCCCCCCCGCGATGCTCCGGTTCTACCGGGGCCGGCTCCGGGAGGCTGGACACCGCCGGCGGGGCCCCCCCGCGGCTGGGCGGCGGCACCGGGGAAGGCGCTGCCGGTTGCTGCCCCCCCCCCTCCGTGCCCCCCCCTCCCCCTCCCGTTACCGGCCCCGGGGGGCGCAGGGCGCGGCCGGGCAACCCCCCCCCCACCAGTCCCCACCGGGGGCTCGGCCTCGGGCCCCGCCGCCCCCCCCCCCCCCCCCCCCCCCCCGGCCTCAACCCCGCCGCCGCCCCGCCCCGCGCCCCCCGCCGCCGTGCTCGCCTTACCGGGCCGCGGGAGGCTCGGGGCCCGATCGCCGCCGCGCAGGGAACGGCGGCGGCGCGACGCGGGGGGTGCCGGCGGTGCCCGCCATGGCTTCGTCTTTGAGCTGACCCCTGCCCGCCGCCGCTCCGCGTCCCCGCCGCACCGGGGCCGCCGGCCCCTTTAAGGGCCGCCGCTCAGCCTACCCTGCTGCGCCCGCCCAGCCCGCGCCGCGCGCGCCCATTGGCTGAGAGCCGCCGGGGGGAGCCGCGGCCCCGCGCTCCCATTGGCTGCCGCCGGCGGCGCAGCCCGGCCGCCCGCTTCCTGTTTTCAAGTTACCTTGAGAGGCGGCGCAGGGGTCAGAGCGGAGCCCGCCCGCGGCCCCTCGGCGGCGCGGCCCCGCCCCTCGGCTCCTATTGGCCGTCCGGCTCCCGGCCAGGCACGCGGAGGGGGCGGGGCGAGGCCGCCGATTGGCCCGCGCGGCTGTCGCTCAGGGAGGCTTATTCCCCCCCCCGCCCCTTCCAGCGGCGCGTCCCGGGGCGCGGGGTCAGGGCCGGGGGGGGGGGGGGGGCAAAAATTAATAAATTAAATAAATATAATAAATAGAATACAAAAATATATATTAAAAAATTTAAAAAATAAAAATACAAACATAAAAATATCAATATAAAATATGAATATAAAAATAAAATAAAATTGAACGGAAATAAAATATAAAAATTACATTAAAAGAAAATAAAATATAAAAAATAAATAAAATAAAACACAGTAAAAGCTGCTTCCCAGGCTGCTCCCTGCCTCACTGGGGCTGCCCCGCAGCCCCCCGGCAGCACACGGGCCCAGACATGGGTACCAATACAACTGTTTATTATTATTATTATTATTATTGTTACTAATTATTATTATTATTTGATTTCTGGAGTGGCGGCGGGCAACTGAGCTCCAGAACCACCCCAATCCCACGCCAAGTGCCTCACGAGGCTACGGGGAGGCGCGTGGGAGGCAATCGGTCCCGCGCCGTCAGGCGGGGCTCTCAGGGGAGAGCGGCAGCGACGTTACCGGGGTGGCACAAGGCGCACGGCACCGAACACGGGGCATCTCCCGGAGGCGCGAAGCCACCGGGGAACCGGCCGGCACCGCGGGGCCAGCGCCCGCCTCAAGGTCACGCAGCCGCCCGGGAGCCGGCCGCGCCCCCCTCAGCGCCCCGTCCCCACTTGGGGTACGGAGCCCCGCGAGGCGCCGCGCTCTGCTTCGCCCAGAGCTCCGCGTTCCTCCCAGCTACCCCCGCATCCTCCACCTGCTGTGCTCGGCAGCCCAAGGTCACGGGCACCCGCCAGCGCCCCAGGCGAGCCCTGCTGACGGAGGCACGAGCAGCAGGAGGATGCCCGACGGCAGCGGGGTTACCCCGGGGTGCGTCTGCCCCTGACCAACGCCCGGAGGCCGGCATCAGGACGCGGCAAGCGCGGCCCCAGTCCGAGCAGCCTGGGCCCAAAACCTCCCCTCGTCTACACAGGGCAGAGCCCAGCCTGCCAAAGGACCCAGCGGGGCCGAGGGGACGGCGGCGAGTCACGGCTGGCGGCCCGAGGTCCGATTTCCGGACGCGGGGCCGGGGGATTAACCCCGTGCCCGCAGCCCGCTGGGCTCGGCGGCTGCGACTCCATCCCAACCGCGAAGCCCGTCACGGCCCCGGGCCCCGGCCCGGCAGCTGCCAACCGCGGCCTCGTGCTGCCCGCGGCGCTGCACCGGCAGGGCCCGGGAGGGAACGGGGAGGAAACGGGGCCGGGGCCCGAGCAGCTCCCGCCCGCCCCCGCCCTGTTCTTGTCCCCGGGCCGCCCTCGGGCCTTGCCCCGCCTCAGGGCAGCGCCGCGGCCTGCAGGCCCCTCACCCCCCCGGGCCTAACGCCGCGCACCGGGAGGCCTCGGGCCGTTACCGGGCTTTAGCCTCTCCCTCTGGGAGACCCCCCCAGGGAGGCTTCCGGGGCAGAAACTGCCCCAAAAAGACACGGAAAGGGCCAAAAACACCGCGCACCACCCCACCCCCGGTGCCCCTCCCCCGCCTCTCCCGGTCCCCCCCCCCCCCCCCCCGCCGCCCCCAGCCCCGCGCACGGCCCCGGCTTCCTGCCCCCTCCCCTCCCGCCCGGCGCGCGCGCGGCAGCCAACCAGCGCCTCGCTCCCCCGCGGCAGCCAATGAGCGCCGAGCTCCCCTCGCCCGCCTCCACCCCCGCGAGCCAATCAGCGGGCGCGGAGCGGCGCGGCGCGGCCAATCGGAGCGGAGCCGCCCGGGGTGGGGGCGGGGGGGGGAGCCCCTGAGGGCCGCCCCCGCCCCGCGCCCCCTCCGCCAGCCGCCGCCGCCGCCACCTCCCCCCCGCCCCTCGCCCCGCCACTCACCGGCCCCAAGGGCGCCGCGAAACCTCCGCGCCTCCTCCGCGCCCAGGGGGCCCGCGCTGCCCCCGGGCCCGGCTGGCGGGCGGCGGGAGGGACACGGAGGAGGAAGGGGGGGGGGGGGGCGGCGGGAGCCCGGCGAGCGCCCAGCGGCCGCGGAACAAGATGGCGGCGGCGCCGTGAGGCGGCTCGGGAGGGCGCCCCGCCCCTTCCCCTTGCGCCGACGCAGCGCGCAGGCGCGTGACCCGCGCCGAGGTCTCGCGAGAGTTCGCAGCGAGGCGGCGGAGGCGGCGGCGGCGGGGAGCGCGGCGGGGCCTGCACCGGGCCTAGGCCGCAGCCGGTCCCGTCAGGCCCCGGCCCGTGAGGCCCGGTGCGGTCCGGCGAGGCCTTGCCGGGCCCTGTGGGGGCTCCTCCGTAGCCCCCCCCGTTATCACGGGGCTGCCCTCGGTCCCCCTGTCACGGCAGCGCGCTGCCCGAGTCACCCCGGCCCCTCACGGGGCCCCGCGGCCCTGTCAGGGAGCGCCCAGGGGCCGCCGCTGAGGTGACTGGCGGGCGGCAGCGGCTTTCCCGTGAAGAAACGACACTGCCAGATAACGGGCTAGCCGCCTTGCTGCCCGAATCGCGGCCGATTTATTTATCGCGATAACGATAACCCCGCGGTCGTGTGCCCGGGGTGGCGTTCGCCATGGGGAAGCCCAGTCCTGTGCGGCTGCCGCGCTGCCCCGGCCCCTCGGTGGTGGTAAAAAACAGCTGGGGACACGAGGCCTCCGGTAAAGCAGCTCGCCGCGTGCCTTGTGCCCTGCACCGGAGGAGCGGGGGCCCTCCCGCCTGCCGCACACGCGGGCAGGATGCAGGGCCCGTTGCGCGACCTCTGCCCAAACGCTGCAATTGGGACGGATCTCCGCGGCCACGCTCTCTGGCTTCAAAGCTGGGCCGCCCTGAGGACTGCGTCCTGACGCCGAGGAGGGAGATGTCTTGCAGCAAATCCCTGCAGTTCCAGTGAAAGTCCTGCGGCTTCATGATTCTCAGGGCGCCCACGAGGCGCAGCAGCCAAGAGAAATACCACGCCTGCCGCCGGGTTGTTTTCCTTCCCCTCCCCATTCTCACGAGTTCCCGGCTAAGGCTCCTTCGGCTGCAGCGGCTGGGAGCGGTGCTCCGCGGAGCTACGCGCGGCCCCTTGTCGAAATGACTCATTTATAAATCAATTAGCCAGAACTGCCGCTGGCTTTGCTGCCGGGCGCAGCTGCCAAACAAGCCGGCTGTTCCTCCTGCCGGGGCGCAGGCCCCGCTCGCGGGGTTCCTCCCCGCCCAGCCCTTCTCCCCCTGACTCTCCGTGGCTCCGTGCTGCCCCGTTTCCTCCCCACCTGCTCTCCCGGCAGCAATGGCTGCATTGTGTGGCGCAGCCCGGCTTCCCCGAGGAGCGCAGCCAGCTGCGGACACAGAGCTCTCTGTGTCAGCCCGCCCGAAACGCAGAACAGCCAAAAAAAAAAAAAAGAAAAAAAAAAAAGCTTTTTTCCACTCTCCATTTTATTGGTGCTTGCATAATTTTTTTTTTTTGTGGTTTGCTGATTTCACACTTAGCGCCATCTGCTACCTGCTCAGCCGATTCCTGTGCCAGCGACCAGACCCAGAGGAGCTGTAGCGCACTCTGGGCAGGTTTGAGAAGGGTTTGACACCTCAGAAATGGGAAAAAGCAGAAAGCTGAGAGCAGGGGCTGCAGCCTGGCCCTTCCCGAGGCAGCCCTCTGCTGTCCCAGCCCACTGCAGCAGGCCTCGACTAACCCCAAAGCAGCTGCGGCTTTGGGGCAGCCATCCCCCAGCAAAGAAACGAGTAGAAAATTAAAATCTGGATGTAAATGACGTGTTGGCATCTGCCTGGACGTGGGCACACCCCGCCTTGTAAATTGGGGGGGGGAAAAAGAAGCTTTTTAGGGCCAGATCTTATCAAGGAGATAGTGTTCGATATCTAATCAGATTGTGTTTAATTACATCTCAGTAACCCTGTGCTCGGACACGTGTTTTTGGAGGATCTTCAGAAACCTGGGGCGTCGGAAGGAAAACCACGAGAGGCTTAGCAGCAGGACAGAGCGCGGCCCGGCTGCTGCCAGAGGATCCCTTGGGAGACCAGGAGAGGGGAGGGACCCGGTGCCACCCCCTGCCGAAAGGGCCGTGGGTCACGGCAGCTGGGGAAGCTCAAAGCCCGCGTTCCCTTGGTGCCCCCAGCACCCTGCCGAGCTGCTCAGCACCTTCTTTCCTTGCCCAAGGGCGGCGTGCAGCCCAGAGCACAGCAGCTAACGGGACGCGCTGCAGGGGGTTTGCACCCGAACCGGTGCCAGGGCTGCAGAGCGGGAACCTGCCCAGCCACGTTTTGCAGATTTTTTGCAGAATTCATTAAAAAAAAAATAAAACCCAACCTGGAGTTACGAAATCTGTCAGCCTTAAGAGCTGCGAAGGAGCCGAGCCGCCCAGCCCCGACCGGGCCCTGCCAGCACCGGGCCGAGCGCGCGGCGCCCTGCGAGGAGCTGGGATCCAGCTCGGCTCGGCTGAGCACCGCAAAGCCGAGCCCTGTGAGTCCTCTTCTGTCACCCCTACAGGAGCAATGGCGTTAAAAAAAAACACAACCCTTTTCCCCCAGCGCAAACCCAAAACCTAGAGGAGGAAGCGGCGAGGATCCGACGAGCGGAGCTCCTTGGGGAACCACGAGGCATCGGCGGCAGCTGGGTGAGGGTCCCGGAGCGACCTGCCGATTTTATAAGTCGTGGTTTATCATCGAAACACGGCAGGCCAAAAAAAATAAAAAAAAAAAAAAACACAAAAAAACCAACTAGCTGCTGGAGGGAGATGGGAGCAGCCTTCCACCAGCGAGGCACGTGCTGTCGCTATCTCTTCCCCGGAACGGATTCGTTCCCAGAAGCGACGCCGTCCCCGCCACGCCGCAGCCTCGTTTGATGGACTGGCCTTTCCTACGGAGGTATTTTCAGCTGGTTTTTCTAAATATTACTCATAAAGGCCCCCCTCCAGACAACCTCTCTCCCTCCCCGAGTTTGTTTATACGCTTTGAATTCTGTTAGGAAACCGTCTCCCTACTTCAGCTCTGTTTTATCCGCGTTGCCATATTTAGTTCTTTCAGCTATTCCTGCTCCTCGCCCAGCTCTCCCCGCGCAGCACCGGGACCTGCCGCGTCCCCGCGTCCCCTTCCCCTCCGGCACCCCGAGGGGCTTTTCTCCCCCGTCCTCCCCACGCCCACAGAAGCCCGTTGCACCTTTCCACCCACTGAGTCCCAAATCGCCCCCCCCCAGACCCGGCACAGGGACACTTGTAGGGGCTTTGCCCACGAGGGCTGGGGGTTCGGTGCCGGCCGCAGCCCCGTGCCCCCCTCACGGCGCGGTGGGGAGCCCGGGGAAGGCCGAGCGCGGCGTTATTTTAGGGAGGGACAGAGTTAAAGCGGGCGAAGGAGGGTTCCCTCGTGGCACGTGGCTGCCATGCCAGCCGCGGTGCGCAGCCTGCGGAGGCAACGCAGGGAACGCGCGGGAGGAATTTGCCATGAGGACAGCGAGTCGCTGCTCCGAGGGAAATTAGTGCGCGCCTTCGGAGAGCCAAGGTGAGTCCAAGGGCAGCGCGGGCACCGGGGCCGCCTCTCCCCTCAGACCTTCTGTCGCCTTCGGAAGGGGCCGGGGCACACAGCGGTGCCCCCATTCCCCCGGGAGAGCCGCGTTTGGGCCCGAGCCAAAGCCCCACGGCCCCCTCATGGCCCCATGGCCCCATGGCACGGCCAACGCAGGCCCTGCCTGTGGGCTGGGGGCACCGACGGCGAGCGGGGACCTCCCGGGCGGGCAGCTCATGGGGTTGGGATCAGCTCTGGGGGTTTACGTGTTCCCTGTGCCCCCGGAGGAGGAGCAGCCACCGCGGTCGCCCGTGGGTTGGCAGCTCTGGGTCCGGCTGGAGGCTTCCCCGGGGGGAGCGGGACCCGGTGGGCAGCTCATGGGGGGTCCGTCTGGTGGGAGCAGGGCCTGGCCGGCGGCCCTGGGGTCCAGCTGGGGGCTTTGGGGTCTGCAGATGTGCAGCAAGGTGCAGCCGGTGGCTCTTGGGGTGGTTCTTGGGATCCGGGTGGTGGGAGAAGGGGCAGCTCGGCAGCTCTCGGGGGCCAACCGATGGACTCAGGCTCCGGGGGTGGGGGCTTCTGGGGTCCGGCCGATGGGCGCAGGGTCCTGCTGGCAGCTCCAGGGGCCTCTGGTTGTTGGCTGTAGGATCCCGCTGGGGGCTTTTAGGGTCTGGCTGATGGCTGTAGGGTCCTGTTGGGGGCTCCCAGGGTCTGGCTGATGGCTGTAGGGTCCCACTGACAGCTGTAGGGTCCTGCTGGGGGCTCTTGGGGTCCGGCTGACGGTTGTAGGGTCCCGCTGGTGTCCCTTGGGGTCTGTCTGATGGCTCTAGGGTCCTGTTGGGGGCTCCTGGGGTCCGGCTGACGGCTGTAGAGTCTTGTTGGGGGCTCTTGGGATCTGGTTGACAGCTGTAGGGTCCCACCCGGGGCTCCTGGGGTCTGGCTGATGGCTCTAGGGTCCTGTTGGGGGCTCCTGGGGTCCGGCTGACGGCTGTAAGGTCCCGCTGGTGGTCTTTAGGATCTGGCTGATGCAGGGCAAGGCGCAGCCGGTGGGGCGGGGGGGGGGCGGTGCAGCGGGGGCAGCTCCCGGCTCCCACCGACGGCTCCGGGCTGCGGGGGCAGCTCCGGGGGTGTGTGGGGGGGCGGCTCCAGGGGGCTCCCCCGGCCCCGCACCGTCGGGGCCGAGCCCGGGGCTCCCCCGCCCGCCGCTCCCAGCAGCCCGCCGGGGCCGAGGGGAGGAGCGGGCACGGGCGGCGGCGGCGGCAGCGGCGGTGGCGGTGAGTGCCCGCGGCGGCGGGGGGGGGGTGGCGGGGGGGGGGGCGCCCCGGGGGCGCCCCGGTCCCCTCGGGGCAGCGGGGCCGCACCTGCAGCCCCGCATCCGCCAAGGGCGGCGGGCCGGGGGATGCCGTCGTGCCCGGGAGGAACGGGACGGCAGCTCCGGTAGCCCCGGGGGAGGGGGGGGGGGGGGGCACGGCGAGGTTGGGGGGGGCAGCACAGGGGGAAGGGGGTCCCCAGCCGTGGGGGGCAGCCCCGGTGCGCGCCCCGTAGCCTTGGGGGTGCCCCCGGTACCCCCCCGGTTTGGAGCCCCCCGCCCCGAATGGCGACGGGGGCACCCCAAGAGCATCGCCGTGCCCAAACAGGGGGGGCTGCGGGGGGGGGCTGCCAGCACCCCCGGGGGGGGCTCCCGGAGCCGAACACCGGGGGCCACACACCGGGACCCCCCCACCCCCCGTTCTCTGGGCTGGGGTGGCGATTCCCAGCCAGCGGCTCGGGAACGGGAGCGCTTTCCCGTGCCATCCATCATCCCCGCTGAAAGCCCGTTGACGTCAACCCCGTCCCGTGCACGCCTGGCCCCGCCGCGGGGGACACTGGGGGTAGGGACCAGCCGAGGTGGGGGGTCCATCCGTCCCGGGGGGGGTGGGGGTCTCAGGGAATCGCCTCGTGGCCCCGTCCCGGCGCTGAGCCCCGCGGGACGCCGGCGCTCACCTCTCGCCTCCCGGTCGCGCTCCGTCCATCCGTCCATCGCTCCGTCCGTCCGTCCCACTCGGCGCTTCTGGAGAGCCCCCGTGGGTGCTGCGGGTGGTCCCGGCGAGGATTGCCGAGGGGTGCCCCGGTGCTGCGGGACGGGCGGGGGTCCCGCGGGGTTACCGAGCCGGGAAGAAGCTGGCACGGCACGCGTAGCCTCCGCGGCACCAGGCAGGACAGGCCCGGTGCCACCCCCGTCCAGTTCCTTGCCTGGTGCACCTCCGGGACGCAGTGTTTCAGGGTGGCTTCGCTGCTCCCCGGGGGGGCCGCACGGTGCCGATGCCCACCCCCATGTGCCCACGGTGCTGCAGCACGCGGGGCTCAGCGAAGGCCGGCGGAGAATCCCGTGGGGCGAGCAGCTCCAGGAGCCCCGAGCTGACCGGCATCGCTCGGCGGAGCGTCCTGAGGCGCCTCGTTGGTGCGCTGCAAAGGCAGGGGACCGCGGCCCCCCCCCCCCCCGGTGGGGGGCACGGGGATGGGCTTTGGGTCAGCACAGCCCCCGTGGGGTCGCTCCCGGGCTCCCACCCGAAGCTTCTCCCCCAGCCCTGGCTCAGACGCGTCCCCGTTCCCCTCCTCACCAGCACCCTGTGCCAAGCTCGCCCGCCTCAAACAGCCCCAGGCCTTCCCCGCCACCCCTCCGTGGGGGCAAACCCGTGCCCCCCCCCCCCCCCCAGCACCGCTCCCTGCTCCCCCCTGAGGTCTCACCCCCAACTCAGGGCTCTCCGTCCCTGCTCCAGGCCCTCCCCCAGAGGCTGCAGGAGCCCTTGTGACACAGGGGCTGAGATCACGGTGTCTCGGTCATCCTCACGCACCCCGAATTGGGGGGGTGAGCCCCCCCAGCCCCCCTAAGCTCCATCCCTTGCTGCCCCCTTGAGCCAAGCCGGGGCCCCCCCGCGGGCTCCCGCTGCACCACGGCCGTACGGGAGGCACGGCGTTGATGCGCGACGCAACTCCAGGTTACGAAAACGCCTGGTTCTCATCCTCCTGCTCATTAAAAACCCAGGCAGCGCAGCGCCGTCTCCTTGCATCCATCTCAGCGCGCCTCAGATGTTTTGTCACGGCGCCTCAGCGAGCAGGGGAGGGGGCTCGGCTGGCAATTACTTGGGAGCGATGTGGCGCGGGACTGAGAGCCCCGCTGGCACGCCCTGCTCGCTGCCTTCCCCACCCGGGGGGTCCCCGCAGGGCTGCGGGGGTCCCGTCCTTCCCACCTGCTCCGGGGGTGCTGTGTCCGACTGCGGGGGGATCGCAGCAGGTGCCCAGGAGCCTCCCCATGCCCCTCGTCTTCCCTCATGGAGCTGGGGGGCTCACGGCCCCCCGTGCCCCATGCCCCGGCTTTAGCCTCAGGGTGGTGGGGGAAGGCTCCCGCGGGCTCTCGGTGTCGCTGCGGCTCCCGTGAGCCTCCCCGGGGCGGGCGGGTTTGCTGCCGAGCCCTTTTTCTGCTGGAGCAGCGCGGTCTTCGCGCTCCAAAAAGCGACTTCTCCTGCAAACCTCACCCGCGGCTCCTGCTGGGCTCTGAAGCGGGCCGGGATCCGCGGGGCTGGGTGCGGCCGGGAGGGACCCTGGGCTGCCGCGGGGGCCACGGTCGCTGCCCGCTGCTGGACACCAAGCTGGGGGGGGCCACAGGGAGCAGCCGATCTCCCGGAGCCCCCCCGGTGGGTTGGGGCACATGTCCTGGAGCTGGGGGGTGGGCTGATCCTGGGGAGCCCAGCGTGAGGCCGTGGCATCGGGCACCTCCGCTGCGAGCGGGCTTGGGCATCTGGGAACAAAAATAATCGGAATTTGGATTCAAACCCGAGGGGTCTTCGCAGCTCTCAGCCCACGTAGGTAGGGCACAGCCCTGGAAGGCGAAGCAATATTTGCTAATGCAGGAGCGGAAGGGGAAAGGGGGGGCTGGGGGGGGGGTGCTGCTGGGTGCTGGCCGCCAGTGGAAGGAAATGGGATGTTCTCTGCGCGAGCAGGAGCGGCAGCGAGGCAGAGCTGACAGCAGCCCTTCCCCTGGAGGAAGCAGCTCCATGAAATATTGATGGGATTCACGCAGCAGACGAGCGGCGTGAGCTGCATTGCGGAGCTCCGCGCCGGGCGGCCGGGAAGGCAGCGGCGGCTGCGTGCCGGGAAGGGCCCCCTGCCCCGCGCGTGGGGCGCGTCGGCACCGCTGCCCCCAGCCCCCTCAGCACCCATGGGAGACACCACCCGCGGGAGAAACGTGCTCTCGCCTCGCCCGGACAGGCTGGTGGCAGGGATGGGGACCCCGTAAGCAGCAGCTCCCCAGGGCGAGGGATTGGGGTCAGCACCGAGGGGACCGCGGCGTCGGGGTGACCCCGATGCTCGCCGCCAGCCCCGGTCCGTGGGGTGGCTTCACCCGGCCGCCCCCCCCGGCTGCAGCCCCCCGGTGCCTTGGGCTCCTCTGATTCCCTGGCGTTGCCTGGGAAACGGTGGGATTCGGCACAGATCTGATTTAACCGCGCCGACGTCACGCCGGGACACGGGGACAGGGACGGCGCGGTCGGGGCGCTGGCCCCGGGGGGTCCTGGCATCTCCAGGGGGGCTCAGCCCAGGGGCACAGGGGGGTGCCCCCCGCTCGCACACCCATCCCCACGCCCACGGGGTGGGCGCGTGAGGGTGCTGTGCCCCCATCCGTCCCTCGTGGAGGTGCTCAGCACCCCGTCCTGCCGGAGCTGCGGCACGCGGGGAGCCAGGGGCTGGGTGCCTGCTTCACGAATCGGGTCGGGAAAAAAAATAACCGTGGCCAAGGCGCTGTGCGGGCACGGCCAGGAGGGAGGAAGGCGTGCTCCCGCGTGGGACCGGGGGTCGGCGTTTCGTGTTGTCACTGCCTGGGCTGTGCTGGGCACCATGTGCGGGGCTGCAGCTCCGGTTCGGTACCGCCACGGGTCCCGGCAGTGCCCCCGGGCTGTCCCTGAGCCGGGGGAGCAGCACGGAGCAGAGCCCCCGGAGCTGCGAGGCCGCGCAGAGCCCGACCCCAGCCTGCTCACCCCACGAGAGGAGGAGCTGCCCCTCTCCACGAGGACCTCTCTCGGCCCCTGGGGACCACCGCGGCATCGTCCCCGTCACCGCCATCCACGGGGCAGGGCCGGGCAGGGGGAGCTCAGGGGAACCGGGCGGCGAGGGCAGCCCCCAGCACCGCAGCCCCCTGCCCCCGGCTGCTGCGGGGCCTTCAGGGCCCAGGCAGGAGCACACCCTCCTCATCCTCAGCCTCATAAAACCTCGGTCGTGCGGCAGCTGGGCCCTTTCCTGGGTGCGGGGGCTCCCCAGAGGGTCCCGGTGCCCCCCCCCCCCCTCCCCCGGGCAGCCCCTCGAGCCTGGCACGTGCTGCTGGGTCAGGCTGCGGTGCTTTCAGCTCGGTTGTAAGGAGAGGCAGAAAAAAAAAAGGGAGAAAAGCTGTGTTTGGATCAAACCCTGGGATCTGGGGGAAGAACTCTCTCCCGTAAGCTCCGCTCGTCCCACCAGCGGAGCATGCGGAGACCCCTCCTTGGATTTCGAGGTTCCTGTTGCCCCTGGAGGTCATGCAGGAGGACCGATGCTGCGCCTGCAGCTTGGCTCACCCAGAACATAGCTTCTGCAACCCGCGTGAGCAGTCCGGCGTCTGGCTCCAGTAGCTGGAGCTCCTTACAAGTCCTCAGCTCGGGTGCACTGAATTACACACCTCTTGCTGGGCAATTACGTTTATATGAGCAGCCGCCTATCAAACCTGGAGCATTTAATTAGAATTAAGTACCTGAGGGGGGAATAAAGCCTTACCTTACTCCCTGGTACGAGGAGCAGCGCGCGCTGGTGAGCTGCTCCGCTACGTCTCGCCCCTGTGCCTGGCTCAGGGTCCGCAGGACCTCGGAGCACGAGCCACAGCGAGGATTTCTCTCCCCAGAGGTGCCAATGTCAGTGCCCACCTGCTCCAGGCAGCCCCCAGAGCACAGGGAGCCCCCCCCCATCCCTGGGGACACCCCCCTGGGGCCCCAAGCCAGCCCCCAGACCCCTCTGTGCCCTTCCCCAGCAAGGCAGGGTCCCATCGGGTGCTCCTTTATCTCCTCCTCCTCCCCCTCTCCCCACCCCCATGAGGGACCCTTCCTCACCTGTGCGGGGGGCACCCGCCTGGCTCCTCCCTCCCTCGGAGCCTTTGTCAACATCCCCCTTTTTCCGTCAGTGCTTCGTTATTGAATTATTGCTGTCATTGTTAAACACCTCCTGGTGGGGTGCTTGGGGCCAGGGCCCCCCCCCCCCCCGCAGCCCTCACCGGGACACCTACAGCGCTGCACGGGCTCTGCCATCTCCCTGGGCCCCCCCCCCCCAAATGCCCGTGACCCCCACCCTCTGACCATCCCCGCTCCCCCCTTTTCCCAGTTCCAGCATCATCCAGCGGGGACCCCCCACGGGGGGGGCTGGGGGCACCCGCCGCCCCCCACCACCCCCACGGCGCGGCGATGCCCGCGGCGCTGGACCACGGTGCTGGGCTCGGGGCCGGGAGGAGAACTGGGTCAGCCGGGTAACCATGGAGATGCTGAAGCAGCGCCGGCACAGCCCCGCTCTCCAGAAACCTTCAAGGATTTCACCAGGCTGGCACCCTCCGTCGGCAGCGGGGCCGGGGGGGCCGAGCCTGGGGACGGCAGGGTGCCCGCTGCCGCTCCCCGACCTGCACCGGGCGGTAAGGGGCCTGCTGCTCTCCTGTGCCTTTGGGGTGGGGGTGTGTGGGGGGGGGGGGGGGGGGGCTCGGGGCTGCGGGCAGCCCCCCTGGGCTCCGGTGGTGATGGAGACGCAGGAGGGGAGCCGCGATCCCGGCCATCGCGCTTCTCCTGCACGTTGCGCATCGGCTCCGGCTGCCGAGCCGCGGGTCTTGGGGGGGGGGGGTGCCGGGGCTGTGACATCTCCCCCCGGCCGCTCGCTTGGTCCCCGGGGGCTCGGCGTTGAGCCCAGCCCACGGGGAGGATGGGGCTCGGTGTCTGGGGCACGGCTCCCGCAGCATCAGGGCGCTGCCGGCGGCGGTCGCGTCCCACGAGGCCGGTGGTAAGGGGCTGGAGGGGGCTGTGGGCTCTGCCACCTCCCCCCGGCCTGGGCTCGGGGCCAGGGGGCTCCATGTGGGGAGGGAAGGAAGGGGCTTGCATGGGGCTGAGCCGCTGCCGGAGCCTTGCGGCTCTGGGGATCCCGTGGGGAGAAGGAATGAAGTCCGGAGGGTGGGCGAAGGGGAGAGACCCCCGCGGCCGGGGACGCGCCGGGACCGCTCGGGGAGGCGGTGGTGGTGCTGAGGCCGCTGGTGGCGGTGCTGAGGCCGGCTCCGTGGTGGCTGCTGGCTCAGGGCTCCAGCCGAGCTCATCTCAGCACCGAGAGCCGCGCATCCCCCCCGGCCCCGCTCCCTGCAGGAGCCGTAAGCGGATCAGGAAAAGCGATCCGGGGTAAATTTCAGGGCAGGGTAAAGAAAATCCTTCCTTTGGGCTGAGGAGCGCGCTCCTCTCCAGTGGCGGGGGGTTATCCCCCCCGGGGGCTGCGTTGGCAGCGGACCTGGTAGCGCGCTGCTCTCATCATCTTGTCTGCTCCCACCAGAGCTCGGTGCTCGCAGCAGCCGAAGCGCCGGGCAGGGAAAACGGCCGCAGGAGCCCCCCGGTGCCCTCCTGGCCGTGGAGCGACGCGGCCCCGTTACACCGCGGCCCCGTTACACCACGGCCCCGTTGTGCTGTGGCTCCACTCGCCCGCAGAGCTGTGGGGAAAGGCCTGGCCGAGCCCTTGTGCGTTTGTTTCAGCCCCGGGCAGTGCCAGTGTTACAGGTGGGGAAACTGAGGCATGGCGCAGGGAGGTGGCGCGCAGAGGCCGAGTTGGGGCCGAATTTGGAGCCCGGAGGGAGAGCAGCACGCGGCGCGGGGCAGCATCTGCTGCTCCTGGAGGCTTTCTGTGGCTTGCTGCGGCCAGCTGCGGACCTCAGGTACCAGCACGGACAGGAGCTGCTGGGCTGCGAGGGCACAGCCCGGAGGCTCTGGACCCCCGTGGCAGCAGGAGCCCAGCTCCTGGGGCTCCTCCTGCGGAGCCTCCCCTGGAAAACCAGCCACAGGCACAGAAACCCCAGCCCGAAGGGACGGTGGCGCGGCTGCGTCCCCTGGCAGCCAATTAACGGTACCAGGGACTAAGCCACCGCTTGCCCCCTCCAAAACCGATAACTCCACGAGTTCAGGTGATGCCAGGACCCGTGCGGCAGAGCCGGGGGGCAGCAGAAGCCCCCCCATTGCCCCGTGCCCAGCTCTAACTCAGCCTCCCCGTTTGTGCCTTCCTGAAAGAGAAATATTTTCCCAGGCGCTGCCTTCGCGCATTACCGTAAAGTGGCTTCACTTGGCCTGCGGTTAATAATTCACCTCTCCCTGGAAGATGGATGCTCCCATCCCGCCGGAGTTTAAATATTCATGGCGAGGGAAGGGAAGGGAAGGGAAGGCGGCGAGGGCTGGTGCAGGGGGGGCAGCCTCCCCACAGCCTCTGCAGCCGGTGACACCCCGGTGCCCAGTCCCGGTGTGGCTGGGGGGGGGCTCCCCAGGCACCCCCCCGCTGCCAGGGTTCCAGGTGGGTGCCAGCAGCCCCCCGTGTGGTTTGCGGGGCTGGGGCTGGATGCGGCCCCGTGGCAGGCAGCCATCTCGGGGCGGAGCAGCGGCAGGGCCGGAGCAGCACGCAGCGATGCTGCAGCTGCTTTTTGGCGAAGGAGGCGTGCGCGGGGGGAACTTGGCTGGGTGCGATTTCCCCTGGGCACCCTCAGCGCGGGTGGATGGGGCCATCCCCGAGCCCCACGGCACCCTCCTGCCCCTGGCCATCAGGGGGTGCAGGTCTGGGGTGGGGACAAATGGCCCTGACACGCCGTAGTGCCCGAATTTCCTCGTGTGAATGCCTCGGAGGGACCATCCATCCCAGCCGGGGCCGCCGCAGGGGGAGCACGGTGACATGCCCAGCGCCACCGCCGAGCCGCTGCTGACGTGACCCCTGGCTTCCCCCCCGCAGCTGATCCCACCCAGCAGAGCCGGCGAGCGAGCCAGCGTCCGACCATGTTCAACGGGGATGCGAGCTCCTCCGCCGCCAGGAATGTCGTCCGCAGCTCCAGCATCAGCGGCGAGATGTACAGCCTCGAGAAGAGCGCGCGGGGCAGCGCCGACTCCGTCAGCATCATGGCCAGCAAGAAGCGGCGCTCCAGCCTGGGCGCCAAGATGGTGGCGATCGTGGGGCTGTCGCAGTGGAGCAAGAGCACGCTGCAGCTCAACCAGAGCGGTGAGCGGGGGGCACGCCCCCCCCCAGAGTGCCCCGACCCCGGGATTTGCAACAGCCCAGCTGCCCGTTTCTGGTTAAAATAGCCAAAAAAAAAAGCTGTCCTGAGTCCCTCCCGGCTCAGCCGTGCTCCCCCAGGTGCTGAAGGCGTTGCAAACCTGAGCTGGAGCTCGGGATGGGCTGGCAGGGAGGGGAGAACTCGCAGAAAGGACTTGTCAGGTGCTCTGACCATGGGAAACATTTAAATTTTCAACAGGCAGGGGAAGCAAAAAGCTCGGTTTAGTGCAGGCTTTTCCTCTAGTTACTGCTTTCAGTTATGGCTCACGTTGGCATGTCGTGATTCAGGAGATGTTCTATAAGGAGAGGAGTTCATTTGGAGCCCTCCAGCCCCGCACACCCAGGGTGTTACGGGAGGGCTGTAATCAGCCCCAGAAGCCCAGCCAAGCGTGCCAGGGGCCAGCAGGAGCCCACCTGGGGCCAGCAGGAGCCCACCTGGGGCCAGCAGGGCTGCACCTCCCTGGCCAGCAGAGCAGCTGCGGGCCCCTCTCTGAGCGTGGCTCCAGGAGCGAGCCGCCCGTGCCATGGCTTCGTGCTTAAGTAGCATTTGCCAGTCCTGGCCGCCGCCCCCAGCCTTCCCCCATCACCTTAAAAGACCCAAGACAGTTGGATTTATATAAAAAAACAACAGCAACGATCACAGCGTCCTGCCCGCTCTGCTGGAGGCACTCGGGGGTGTTGGGGACCAGCCTTGTGGCACCGGGTAGGGGACCGGGGGGTCTGCACCGGTCCCGCAGCTGGAGGAACGCCAGAGCAGAGACCGGTGCTGGGGTCGGGGTGGGAGCTCAGCGATCCCCTCGTCCCGGGGCCGGGCGCTGGAAGTGGGCCGAGGCTGGACCAGTGCCCGGCAGCTTTTGGCAGCGCCAGCGGGCGCGTGCTGGGGAGCATCGCGGCAGCGCTTGGCTGAACGCACCGACGGGCAAACACTGCACAAGAGGTGTGGGTGCCTAAATCTCCGCCCCACCCCACGCCCGGGTGTGCAGCGCTCCCCTGGGGCAGCCCTAAATCAGCAGAGGACAAACCTGATCCCCCCGGGCTGGCCACGCTGCGGGACCGCTGCTTGCTGGCAGTGCCGGGGGGGTTGCTCGGGCCACGCTCCTCCTGCCGCCGTGTGCCATCGCCGGCTCCCTGTGCTCACCCCGTGTCTCTGCTCGCAGAGGGCGGCCCCAAAAAGCTGCGCAGCAACATCCGGCGGAGCACCGAGACCGGCATCGCGGTGGAGATGAGGACCAGGGTCACCCGGCAAGGCAGCCGCGAGTCCACCGACGGCAGCACCAACAGCAACAGCTCCGACGGCACGTAAGGCCCGGCCGGCGCGCGGGCACCTGGTCTGGGGTGGCGAGGGGTCCCCAGGGCCATCGGGTGCGTGCCCTGCACGTGCTGCAGGTCCATGGCAGCACTCTGCTCCATCCCACACAGGTTCATCTTCCCCACCACGCGGCTGGGCGCCGAGAGCCAGTTCAGTGACTTCCTCGACGGGCTGGGGCCGGGGCAGCTGGTGGGGCGGCAGACGCTGGCCACCCCCCCGATGGGTGAGTGCCGGGGGGATTGGGGGGGCTCCACGCTGCACCCGGGGCTGGGGCAGGAGGATGCTGCGGGTGCCGCACGTGCACCAGCACCAGGATCCATCCCAGCAGCACCCCTCGCTGCTAGACACGTGCTGGGGCCATGCATGGCTTGCAGACGCCCCCGTCCTGCTGCTGTTTCTGGCCAGTGCCAGCACCCCCACTGCTCCCAGGGCACCCCCAGGTGCCTGCCCTGTGTCCTGCATGGGGACAGGGGGGAGCAGACAGACCAGGGCCACCTCCTGACCCCCCAGTTCCTGCAGCACCGTGATCTGTTCCCACCAGCCCCATTCCCAGTGGGACAGGAGGGAAGGGAAGGAGACAGATCCCCAGAGTAACACCAGCATTGCCCGTGGCACACCAGAGCCCTGCGGTGCTGCCGTTCCCCATGGCACCATCAGCTCGTTCCTCTCCCCTCTCCGGCTCCTCGTGCCGTGCTGGGCCGAGCCTGACCTGCCGTTGAAACGCCGAGTGTGTTTTGAGAACATCCAGGTTCATCTCCTTGCCATTAAACCCCGCTGGGACATCAGCACGCCCCTTCCCTGTCCCCCGCCTCCCTGAGGCCACAAGGCAGCGAGCGACGGGGACGCGGCGGCCGCGGGACACGCGTATGTACGAGCAGGACAGCGTAAGTGGGAGAGCACCACCACGGCCAGCTCACAGGTGCCCGTTCGTGTTTCCTCCTCCTGCTGCTGCAGGGCAGGACCCCGGTGAGACCCCTGGGACGACGGCAGTGGTGGGCACCAGCTCCGCACCCCTGCCCCAGGCAGGAAGGGGGCAGGAGGTGGCCGTCCCCGGTCCCCCTTAGCCCCTCACACCCAGCTCTTTGGCTTTGTCCTTCCTCAAATCCTGTTGGGGGGATGCTTGGGGTGCTTTCAGCTGGGTGCTGAGGATGGGGGGGGCAGGCGGTGGGGTGGGGACACCGGGGTGCCAGCACTGACCCCGATGGCCGGGGACTGTCCCAGCCCCGGGCTGCAGCTCGTCCCCGTGGGAGATGGGCACGGGAAGGGTGCTGAGCGCGTCCCTTCCCCTGGCCAGGCGACGTCCACGTGGGCATGGCCGACCGCAGCGGGCAGCTGGAGGTGGAGGTGATCCAGGCGAGGGGACTCATCCCGAAGATGGGCTCCAAATCCATCCCTGGTAGGTGGCTGGGGAGGGACGGGGATGGAGCCAGCACCATGTCGGGGCTCCAAGCCAGCGCTTCTCCCCCCTTCCCAACGCAGCCACCTACGTGAAGGTTTACCTGCTGGAGAACGGCGTCTGCCTGGCCAAGAAGAAGACCAAGGTGGTGAAGAAGACCTGCGACCCGTCCTACCAGCAGGCCCTGCTCTTCGAGGAGAGCCCCCAGGGCAAAGTCCTGCAGGTGATGTCCTGGTGCAGCCGCCAGCAGCTCCTCGGGGACGGGGGGAGCAGGGCAGGGTACACGCACCCAGCATCCCCATCCCGACCCCGGGAGCAGCTCCATTAACGCTGTTTCTGCCCCGCAGGTGATCGTGTGGGGCGACTACGGGCGCATGGACCACAAGTGCTTCATGGGGATGGCGCAGATCGTCTTGGAGGAGCTTGACCTCTCCAGCGCGGTGACGGGCTGGTACAAACTCTTCCCCACCTCCTCCCTGGCCGACTCCAGCATCGGGCCCCTGGCGCGCCGCCTCTCCCAGTCGTCCCTGGAGAGCTCCACCAGCCCCTCCTGCCCGTAGCGGCAGCTCGGTACCAGAGGCCGGGCGGGGAAGGAGACGTCCTGACCTACCAAAACTGTCGGTGGATGGCTGTAAATATCCCGTCCTCTTTTTTTTTTTTTTCCTTTTTTTTTTTTTAAATCTCCTTCCCGACGCAAACCTGCTCTCGGCACGCTCCTCCCCGAGCGAGCGCCCCAGCGCTCAGGGAGCGGGGACCGTGGGCATCAAGACGGGGGGCAGTGAAGGCCCTTGTGCCGCAGGGGGGGAGCCGCAGCCCCCCGGGGAGGACGGGCACGACGCCGTGCTCCTCTCGGCCACAGCAGCCCGGTCACGCTCATCCAGCGCCACTGCAAGAAGTAGCATGACGCCTCGACTTCTTTTCCTTCGATTTTGTTTCCTTGCCTCCGAGGAAAAGGTAGCTTTTCAAGGAAAGAAACTCAGAAAAAAAATCCAACTCAGCACTACTATTTTTTTTGTTCTTCAAGGAATGTAGCATCTTCGATTATGTAGCTTGCCACGTGCTAACACCACACTCACTGCAATATCTGAGACTCGGCGCTGACGGATACATCTGCCAGACACTGCCCGTTTGTTCGTTTTCCGACACAAACCCTGCGACGCTGAGCAAGCCGTTCTGGTGACCATTTTTTTTTTTTTTTTTTTTTTTTTTTTTTTTTTAACTCTGGTAGCATTCAGCCTGTGACAGTGACATTGCCAAAGGGACAGAGCACGGACAAGGGCGTGCGCCACCCCCTCCAAGCACGGGCTGGTCTTGTCCTTGTGTTTCACTGCTCACCGTCGTCTCGTGCGGCCACGGCGAGCCCCAAAACGTCAACTCTGCGCTGCCCGAGGTGAGCGCGAGAGCCCCGAGGGAGCAGGGACGGGGTGACGCTGGCTGAGCCGCTGCCTTCCAGCCCCTGCCTTCCTCCGCCACCCTCCTCCTCCTCACGCCTCCAGGGGGGTGCTGGGGGGTCCCAGCTCCCGGGTACGCTACAGGGGAACATCTCAACGGCGTCTTCTGCTGATCTGGAATTAGGGGGACTGAGAGGTTACGAACAAAGGACTCGATGCTTTGAGTTTATTTTCAGGATGAGTGTTGTTTTTTTTTTTCTTTGTATGTTTTGTTTGTTTGTTTTTAAAGCAGCATTTTGGTTCCCCCGAGGGACCAGTTCTTGTAGCAAAACCGAGAATTACGGAAGCTTTTTTTGAAGGTGCCTAATGAAATTTGCTGAAACTACTCAGGGGAGACACCACTAGAAACTCTGGTTTCTTCGTAAGATACACTTCACACAATGACTGTCCTGAAGGATCAGGTTCCAAAAGAGAGGGAAAAGAGCAGCAAACCACAACACACCAAAACACGAGCAGTCTTGAGACTGGAAGAGGACAAAAGGTTAATGGGGAATTTCTACTGCCCAGATGGCTCTGGCCTTCAGTCTTTAACACAAACCAACCAACAGCACAGTTGGGATTTTTTTACAATTATTTGTCGGCAAAGCAGAGGATTTCACAATGCACAGAGCACAAGAACAACCTGCGGTTCTCCCGGCGATGCTGGGACCGATGAACCAGCTCGAACCCGTCGCCACGAAGGAACAAAACCAAACCTGAAGGAAAAGACTGTTGCGACGAAGCTGTCCCCTCGCAGAACAGACCGGGGGGGGGCAGCGAAACCCCACTGCCCAGCAGCTGCTTTACCCCACACCCCGCTTTCAGCATCATCGTGTCAAGGAATTCCAGCTGCTATCGTGTATGTCAGATCTTTACCAAACCACAACTGCCGTGCACCTCCGAGAGCAGGCAGGGTGCTGCTGGCCGGGGGTGGCGAGGGGCTGCTTCAAGACCACAGGGCCGCCCCCGGGCCAAGCATCGAGCCCTCGCCTGGCACGGGGCTGCAGCACAAGCTGGGGGGGTCCTGCGGTTTGAGGAGGCAAGCTCGGTGCCCTGCTCGCTGGAGCAGGCATAAACAAGGGGTTTAAAAGAGGCCTTCCTCCTTGGAACTAACTCTGTTTGCTTTACCGGCTCAATTTCATCGTAAAAAAGTAGAAGCCTGCCTTTCAGCAGCGGGACAATAACCACGAGCACAGGGAATGGGGACAGCAGCGCGGGCAAAGCCTGGAGCTCTGCGGGGATTTTCTGCTCGCCAGTTCGGACACATCGCTGGCTCTGTGGCTCTCCAGCGAGTTTTGGAGCCCTACTTCTCCCCCCCAGGCAGCACAGTGCTTTTGTTGAGATCCAGAAGAGCAGCTGCGGGAGCACGGAGCCAGGCGGGTGCGCACCCCCAGCAGGTGCTGAGGTCCAACAAAGGCTCCCCTGGTTCTGCGCCAACCCCAAAAACCAACCGCAGCCGGCGCTCGGAGAACCCAGCACCCAGAGGGAGCGCCTGAAGGGCGCAGCTGGGTGCTCCAGGGAGCATGGAAAACCCAAATATTTGGGCTTACTTTTTATCACTAAGGAATTGATAACGCGTTGGAGGATAACGGTACAGCCAGGATCAGAACAAACCGCTCCCCGATCCTTTCTCGGTGGTGTATTCCTGTCTGCTGCAAGGCGAGGGGCTCCTGGGGGTGACTCCTGCTGCCCACCGAGGTGCAGCCACCGTGCCAGTGACTTCAAGCGATTGCCGTTACTCACCAGACACTGAAACCCATCGAAACCTTAACTTCACTCTCAGCACTGCGTACCTGGTCCCCGCAGGGAGCTGGTGCTCGCTTTTTGGGGAAGCCCCTGGGTCACGACCCACCTTATGCTGGCATGGAGAAATGACAGAGGGAGAAGCAACCCAAGTGTTTACCCATGTTTACATTGCAGCATCAGCTCCTTCTCATTTCTGACTGCATGAGCCGTGCATCAGACGTTTCCCCCCCTCAAACGAGAGCAAAACAGCCAAGTTACCCCACTGCTTTCTACATGGGACACCAGAAAAACCACGAGCTCCTGGACTCAGGTTTTTTCCGGGGGGATGTTTCCTTGCAGAGGGCATTTTTGTGTGCTATCCGATTTGCAAGAGGTGGCTGCACTAACCGGGTGTCACGCGTTAGATTGTTTCATCTCCTTCCTCCGCCCTCCATCAGGAAAGGAAATTCAGGCCGTTCTACTTTGCAGATATTTTCCCCTAGAAAAAAAGTTATTAATATCAAACCAAGTAAGCTTTGCAGGCCGTTTTACGCCCAGCACTCGCAGCAGTAAGTCAGCAGGCAGCAGCACCCACCTGAGACACAGATGATCTTACTATAGCACAGCTGATGGGGCAGCTTACCCTGGTGTCAGAATCGAGGCGCCCTAGTTCAGTAACAAGGGTGGATTTTGCCAAAATAGCCTTGAACTGATACTTAAACAACCCCTAAATTCCTGTCAAAAAGCCAGTCGCAGCCACGCAGCAAAGCACAGAAACCACCACAGGATTTCATGCCTAAGCCTGAGCTATCCCTGGATTTTCTACGAGCCAGGGATGGGCCTTATTTGCCAAAATTGAGCAACTGAACATTTCCTAGGGCACCGGGCCAGGCTTCCGGGCACAGTCAGAAATTAGCTCCTGTTTCATCAGCTCCACAGCATGTTGAAAGCACGGGGAGAGGATGCTTGGACGTAGAGCTGTCCTGAAACCAAGTGAGGTACAGAACCAGTGAACTTGCCCGCAGTAACCAAACCCGTTAGGTGGCTTGGGAAAATGCCACAGAGCAACAGAGATGGTGGGAAGCATTCCCTCCACGGCCACCTTTCCCACCCCTTAAAACCTTTCCTGCAGAAGCAGTTAAAGCATAGCACTGGGCTGCAAACAGGAGGCCAGAAACTCCTGCAGGAGCGGGGCCAGGACTGCCCCTGCTGATAGGGAATTATTCCTGTTCAGCTCCTTACGAGACTGCTCTCAGCAGCGACACGCTTTGCTCTAAGTCTCGTATTTGTGTGCGTGAGGTTAACGTGTTTAAAAACCTTTGCTTGTTTCAGTCGGCTTGGAAATACCTAGCAGCAGTGTACGATGTAAGGGTCTTTACTGCCACAAGGCCATTTATAAGAACAGCCCTGGTGATGTTTTTCCAGGTGAAAAGAGCCCACCTATTTTTTTCCAGTTGACTCAGACACTCCTTCCCAGATTGATGTGAAACGCTTGGACGATGCACATCTGTAAATTTCCTTAAGGGTGTGCGTTTGGTTACTGATTTGGAAAATAACTGCATTTTAAAGGTCAAGGAACAGTGCTCAGGCACCGTTCTTCTCGGTGGCTGAGTCCAAAGCCTGAAAGTGTTTTGCATAAGAGATGGAAACATATTAAGAGCT
The DNA here is from genome assembly GCF_040182565.1 of Anser cygnoides. Lineage (NCBI taxonomy): Eukaryota > Metazoa > Chordata > Aves > Anseriformes > Anatidae > Anser > Anser cygnoides. Next base: position 6,309,989 of record NC_089896.1, on the reverse strand, counting down.
CGCTCTGCTTTCCTTTAGGTTTTCATGCCTCTAGACAGATTTCTAAAATTACCTTCTGTAAAAGCAAGGTTCGCATCCCATGACGTGCCAAAGGCATGATGGCCCCTTCCACTGTTCCTTTAGCGAAGCTGTTTCAACTGGAAGTCTTCCTCCTACACCGTGTTCACAAGCATAGGGAACACCCCCACGGCTGGTTGTTAGAGGTGCAACCATTATGTTCAGGAGCTAAAAAGGCTGCAGAAATGACTGCCTATGGAAAAAGAACCATCTGCAAGGAGCACGTTTGGGAACCGGGGGGTAAAGCAGCGCCCCGTGTAACAAGGGGTTACGCAGAACAGACGGAGGGACCAGCTGTGATAACGCCCCGCCTAGGCGGTCACCTTAGCTGAGCTCGTCCGTATTTCGTGAAGATTTAGGTTTTAAAGGCAGAAAATGTACAGTAAAGGGCCTAAGTGTTTGTCTTGCTGTCTGAATAACCGCCACACTGTTAAACCCCGATCATCTGCCCCGGGCACAGACACCAGGACCCCGCTGTGCCTGGCTGGAGCGCTGATTATCGGTATACCTCATTTGATTCTTTTCCTTTTTTTTTTTTTTTTTTTTTTTCCTTTTCCCTCTTTAAGAACCAGAGCTTAGTGCACTCTGTCACATTCAGGTTATTTTTTGTTGTAATTGTGCAATGAAGAGCAATTGTTTTGGGTGTGCTTTTACCACCTGCTCCCATGCTGGCTCCAGCGAGTCCAGCCCCTGCTTCGTTGAGCACTTGCACTACTGATGGCTGAGCTGGAGGGCAGGGACACCAGGAGCCAGGGCGCTTCTTTGGAGGGAGGGATGGTGTGGCAGGGCAGCAGGCACCCCGTCGTCTCTCCTGTTAAAAAGCAGGTGGATAAACAGCACCTAAGGGCTACTCCTTAGCCTGGCACAGGGGTGTTCAGTCCTGCACCTCCCCAAAAAGGGCCAGCAACGAGGTGAGCATCTCAGATGCAAGGAGCTGAGGACAGCGCTGCTGCTCCCGGGTGTGCACATCCCCACCACCTCCCTCTGCAGGCTTTTTCCTGGAGAAGAAGCCTCAGGAGCACACAAAAAGTTGGAAGGAAGGCGTTGTATGGGGAATGCCATCTGTAGAGAGCTGCTGGATCCTGGTGCTGGCCAGAAAAAAGGGACCTTTGACCTGACACACGCAGCGAGAGCCACGAAGCTGTGCCTGCTGTCGAGGTCCGGGGGCAGCAGCACTCCCCTCCTCAAAGCCGAGTGGCCAGGGCCCCGGCGGTGGATGCCTGGTGAACGTTAGCACTTTGAAGTTGGTGGCCTTGTTTTCTTAAAGGGCTTGATCTTTTCGTGCAGTTAGAACTAAATCTTCCCCATCATGTTGTCCTATTCCCCACCTCAAAGATTAAATGAACAAGCACCTGGGCCGTTTAAAAGTTTGTCCAGGACTCAAGAATCTGTCATTGATCTCAGAAGTTTATACCTCAAATATAAAAACAAGCGTATACATCTAGCTTAATAACAAAGTAGCAGCTCCAAGGCTGAACTGCAGTTTGTCCTTGAATCTGATTATTAGCAGCAACAGGAAAAAAACAATACCAAACCCAATTAAGCACACAAAAAGCACCAAGTTTTTAGAAGCACCTGAACTGAAGTGTTCATTCTATCAAAAAACTCAGAATTTCTATTTCCAACCTACGAGATCTGAAGGATTTTACCTATTCCTTAAACCTCTTTACACACAGCCTATGCCTTTTTAACTTTGTTGGCCCCCTACGAAGTAGGACAGCGGAGCAGTTAGTAACATGCACCAACAAAGGAAATTCACACAGAAGGGTCCAAGATCGTTAAAGGTACGAGGCAATGAGATGCACCCGAGACTTCTCAGCCAGCCGCTGCTAACCAGAGCCTTCTCTCTCCAGGTAGCTTGCTTCAAAAGGCTAAGAGGAGTATCCTGACCGGGGTGCATCACACCGAAGCGATCCAACCATACACGTACACAAACCTATGCTACTTCACATTTTCACTCCTAAAGTACCCAACAAACTGCATTGGAAAGAATTACCTAAACCAAGAGAGATGGATTAGACTGGAGAGTTGTCAGAACACCATTAGCCACGAGTTAATTGCTACTACGAGCTTAGCTTCCAACCTCAGACAAAGCAGGTAGCAGACATCTCCCCCTCTGAGCGGCAGACGCCAGCTGTGGGTCTCCGTGTACCGGGACCTAAGAGGAAAAGGAGAGTTAGGTGCAGAACTCACAGTACTTACCCTGGGTAGCTTTTCACTTTTGGAAGTCAGGATGTAATTGCATTAGTGAACAGATTTGGCTGCCTTCACTAATCCACTCATTTTGTAGTAAACTTTGCTTTGATGACAGATTCATAAGTTTAACAACTCCACCTTAAAATAAATGCCACCGAGGGGTGAACCAGGGGCTTCTTTAAGCCCCAGTTCCGTATTCCAGACAAGGGGATGGGCTTGTGATGGATACTTGAGAATGGTTATAGATTTAAAAAAAAGCAAATGGCAATTTTATACTTGTGTTATGTAATGTTTTATATGTGCGTGGTCTTTCTTAATGTAAAACTCTTGTATTTTTGTGGTTTATATGCAGCAGGACTGATGGCTGTGAGGGTGCACGCTATTTTGTAAAATATTCTTAGCCAGTTTTCCCAAGGAGGAACAAACTGAAGTATTCACATTTTCATTGGCTTGTACCTGCATGTACAGTACTGGGGCAGCAAGTGAAGATGATTAAAGCCAGCTTGAAAACAACTTCTGGGCTTGAGTTGAGCTTCACAAAGCATCCAGCCGCAAACCGTGTGTAGCTTAGAGCCAACCCTCTCCCCCAAAACAGAGATGTTAGGGAGGAGGAAGAAACCCTCTTTTCTGACAGACCAGCCTTTCTTTCCCCACCTGAAAAGAACAGTTTTTACTGGAGGAAAAATACCATAATTAATATGCACCATAATTAATATGCAAGCAGAGTAACATCAACTCAAGGCTCACACAGTTCACCGAGCTCTCCTGCAGCTGCGCACAGCCACCCACAGCCCTAAGAAAACTGGCCTTCTTTATGTGACTCAAAATCCCCCCAACCCTTTCTCTGAAAGCTTAAAATGTACCTTTTGAATAGACCTTGGTCAGGTTTTATTGAACTGCAGTGTGGGGCTGCAGTTCTCCCATTCCTCCCAGCTGCAGGAATGCTGCATCTACCCGCACCCCTGAGCTGCAGGTTTCTGTTGTATATAAAACTGTCAACTGACCTGATTTCGCCCCTGCTGAGCCTGGTTCTTTGCAGGCTGCCTAGCCCTCAGCTTTCAGGCAAACACTGTTCTTGCCTGACATTTGGGACGCAGCCTTGCTACAAAGCAGATGGAGCTAGTCCGATTTGGATGAAAGGCTCCCAATCCCGACACCTGAAGTGAACAACTCGCACCAGGGAGAGCAGCATTCAACACAATCTGTTATGCTGTTTGAAAAACAAGATAAGTCAGTTGAGGTTTCACTGCAATATTTTATTTGGGAATTTACATATACACAGGAGAGAGTAGACTGCAGAAGTCTGACTTCTTGCTCACGCTGATGAGTTTAAGCAGTTGTGTTCTACTGAAGATGAGGAAAGAAATCTGACCCACCCACTTTTTATGCCTAGATTAAAATGTCTAAAGCTAGCTGGGAAGGGGTACCAGGGTTACACAGGAACAAAAAAATATGAAAAAAGTATAAATTAGGATGTCATAGTCATTTTAAAAGTGTAAGAAAACTTGCAGTGGGCTCTCAGCCCTTGATAAGTTAACTCTCAGTTAGTTCGTTAAAAGTTAAATACATCGATACCACAGATTAGACAGAAAAGCCACTCTGAAGTGCAAGTTTCACATTCCAAACAGCTTGCCCCCACACTGTGCGAGAATCCTGCTTGCTCATGGGGGGAGGGAGAGGGGTCTTCAAAATGACTTTGGTTCCAATGAGGGTTGGCGAGCCAAGCACAGCAAGGCCTCAGCTCCAGAGAACGCTGCTCGAGGGAAGAGGTAGCAAGGCTTGCTTGCCCCGGGCTTGGGTTAAAATCCAGTTCCTCAGCACCAAACAAGGTTTCCACCCCTCTGCTAACCAAAACCCCTACTAATACTAGAGTTTAAGTGGTTCTTAAAAGGCCTGAAATTACAGGCAGTATTATTAAGTACAGATTTCCCAAGTTCCTCAGTCACACCTCTGCTAAGACCCCAGGACATTAAGTGCTACCCAGAAGCATTAGTGGAGGTTTGTGCAAGGAGGGGGTCCACCCCAGAAGTGTGCATTGACTGTGCTAAATACAGGGGAGCTCATGTTCTGGTCACTGAGGTTTCACCGTGTCTGACAGTGAAAAGGCAGAGATGGGTCTCAGTTATGGAAAGAGGTTCAGGCTGGGCAGCCAGCCAGAAAGAAAAACCCTGAATGTCTCATGGAGCAGTTTTGAAGAACAGAACAGAAGGCAAAAATGGTCACAACGCATGGGATCATTTCCACATCTGAGTGCTGAGGGACTGATTGCTTCCCTGGGCACCTCCTCCACCCATTGACTGTCCATATCCCATCATACCATTAGCTCCATAGAAGTTCATCCCAGCCATCTGCTGGGTCATCTGCAAAGGGGAGAAGAGAAGAAAGTCACGGCTATGCCAGGGAAAACGTGCCAGCCCACAGCAGCCAGCTACCCTAAAACTCTTGCTCCCCAACATATTAGCCTTAAGCAAATCCTTGTAAAAAGTTACAGCGAACACAGACTTAAACAAGGCAATAAAGCTTCATTTAAGGATACCCTAAAGGTTAGAGTCCTCTACAGTCAACCCCAAGTTAGACTTACAAAAGCAGACTCCACTCATTCTCAAGTACACACACCTTTCATATTACAGAATCCGAGGCGCTGCTGAAACATGGTGTGTGCTATTATCTGACCTTTCTTTGCTGTGCTAAGCAGCCTCTTAGAAGAGCATGCATCACCTGGTGCTAGCGCTACTAGCACTCCTCCTGATTCACAACAGGGTTTTATAGCACCCCCTGCTATACCTCAAATCAGCCTGTGAGTCCCCAGCCCAGCTCCTTGAGCTCTGGCAAGGCACGGAACACAGATGCAGCCTGATGCTACTGCATGAACACAAACCTCCATCATTCAGCCCACACGAAGCTCTAGTTTCTATACAGGACATTAGTTTTGTCTACAAGCTTGCCATTTAGTTCCATCTCTCCTCAAATATTTACATGAAGTGAGAGTCAAGGTTTTGTTTTCCATTTTTCCCTAGATAATGGAGGATCACTACCTAGCAATTTCTCAGGTGCGTGCCCATCCATCAGGGTGAGGAAGTTCTCATTTCAGCTGATATTACACTGATTTTTGGTCTCCACCATGAACCTTGAGACCACCGAACAAGTTACTGCTTTTAGATTCCTGCCTGCAGTATCAGCGTGCCTCACCCAGCCCCAGGAGACAGGCTATGAGAGCACAAGCAACAGGGAGATTACTGCCTGTGCCTCTCCCCTGCCCTCCATCCACCCTCGGGTCAGCTGCAGATCACCTCACCTGAGTGATGTTCCACTGAAGCTGCTGTGCTGGCTGCACACCGTAGACGGGCTGGGGAACTGCTGCCATGCCAGTCACGTAGCCAGCCTGCTGCGCAGCCATCATCCCGTTGGGAACACCGATGACAGCCGCCTGCACGTTGCCCACGTATCCGGCTGGGATGGCCATGGGGGTCACCATCCCTGCAGCCCCAGGCTGGGCCATCATTCCCACCGAGGGTGCCATCATGCCTCCCATCATGCTGCTGGAGGGGGCCACTCCTGGAAAGCTCGTGTAAGCTGCTGGGGGATACGCCATCTGAGCTGGGGCCATGAACATTGCTCCTGAAAGAGAGAAACAAAGGGAAGAAGTGTTACGCTCACTGCTGGGGCTGAAATGCTGACCTTCAAATCAAAGACTGCCGCAACGCTCACTTGGCCATGACATCCAGGCTACGCAGCTCATTATGCTCCTCACCAGTTCTCAAGGACCACCTACACTCCCACACCCCTGCTTGTCAGCTATCAGGACACCCCCACCCACTCTGAATTAGTGTACTGCTCTATTCTGAGATCTGTTACCTTGCGCAGGCAGCTGAGGTGTTTGAGAGCCGTACAAGGAGAGGATAGAGTCTTTAGAGAGCTGCTTCTTCCCCACTTCTTCCCCTTTGCCTCCTGGCTCAGGGAAAAGGTTCAGGTTTTCAGGAACAGAACCAGCACTTCCAGACGTTGGCATAGAACCAGTGACCTGACAAGGAGACAGCACAAGTGCATCAGCTGCATTCAGCACTGAGGGAAGGTGGAGATCACTGTCTCCTCATTCAAGCATCTCTTTGGCAAACACTGATGTTCCCTGCTTACCTTCCTGGAGTCAGAGTTCGATGTCACTGATGCAAAAAGATCAAGATCCTTCTCTAAGCTGCTAGGCCTGCCATTTGTAAGGGTGCTTGTCACGGGAGCATCTGGGAGAGAGAAAGCTGTGACGGACGGGCACACAGATGGCTCAGGCTGAGGGGCAGCCTCCTTGCCAATTAAGCAGTTTGCACATATGCCACTCAACCCAGTGACCTGACCTGTAACCTACTTCGACCAGCACACTGCCAGCTCTTCACTCTCCCTTCTGGTGAAGGGAAGGAACTGGCTTAGGACCAAGGAAGCACACTGTGCCATATCTGTCCTATTAACCTCAGAGTAGCCAGGAGCCACATGGTGTTTGGAGACCATTAAGTGCTCCTGTAATACTACAGCCACTGCACCAGCAAAAGGGAAAAGAGATGTTTCTGCTGCAGTGACCTGAGAAGGAAATCAAATACTCAAAGTTCACTAAATTCACAAGACCAAAGATGGCACACAGGGGCAATTTAACAAGTGCAATAAGGCTGGAGAGGCTCTTACCAAGTCCTAGCAAGTCCATTACTGGTTCAGTAGACTTAGGAGAACTCTTTCTAGACTGCTGGGTTTCTTCTTTCTTTTGAGGCTAGGGAAAGAACACCAGAAGTCTTGTTCAAGTCTTGTTTTTACTCTGATGTATCAGAGGCTTTAAATGAGAGATTAAACCCCTTAAAAATCCTTTTTCCAGTGGACATAAATGCTTTGAAAGTGAACAGAAATTCAGAGCAAGTACTCCAAAGTTGTTTTACTGTCCTGTTTTATTGGAACCCCTCAACAAACTTAAGCATGCTCTAAACTAGGAAAAATAACAGCTCAAGTTAGAAAGCTAAGCAGGGAGTAGCTGGATTCCAATCTGCTCTGCACTGCAAGGCAGAACACATCTGCTCAGTATCCGTCTGAGCAGTGGAAAACAAGCTACCACCATTAGTGTGACTCAATGCATCCACTGCTATGACTGAGGCCTGAAAAAATGCTTCCATATGAAGCTGGAATACCTCTGTCCTGCTCCAGACAAGTCTTTACAATTGATCGATGGCCATGCCTTCTGGTCTTACCATTTTCACCTTCTCAAAGATGATAGGTTCCAGTTTTCTTTCTGATACTGGCTCATTACTCTTTTTCCATTTGTCATCCTTCTCTTTCTGTAAAGAAAAACACTGACATGAGGTCGAAGCTCACATCATGCAATAAGAACGATAGAGCTTTATGTGCTGTTAGTAACCTAAAAAGCCTCAATCTTTTGCTCATTTCAAACTCCTAGCAAGCTACCCCTCCAACAGCACAGATACATAGCTGAAGACCTACATTTGAAATTAGTCCTGCTCCGACCTTCAGAGGTCCCTTTTAACTTAAATTATTCTCTACAGAATGACTGAATCTGATTAGCCTTGTAGAAATTAGTCACTAATACAGGAAGTTTAAACCTGTTTTCATACACTCACTGCTTACTCATGAGACAGACCTACACTTAACAAGTACTCAAGCCTTCATAGAAGTGATTAGGAACTAACCCTAAATGCGTTGATGTCAATACTTCGGTCCATGTATTTCTTCTTTTCATACTTATCACGAATGAAGCCCTCCACAGCTCTGCAAGAAGCTTGTTAAAGACATATGATTCAAGAATGGAAAATTTGAATAGCATTGTTTAACACACGGATACAAGATACAAGCTGTAGCTAAATTAATGACTGTCTAAAGAGCATTTCCAGCAGTAACTTTAAAATAATTTAGTCCTGGATCCAACTACTTTAGCTACTCAATTTTTGCTCCTTTGGACTATTCAAAGCATGACAGTGCTATAAAAGGTACACTAAATCAGGGCTTAATTCCTACTGTGCTTTTTTCTTTGATGTGTATTTACTTTGAACATCACTTAAGAGCATACGTGTCATCAGCACAAGACACAGCGGTCACATAAATGGATCTGATGCATACAAGAGCACCTCAACCACCAGCTTAAGACTAAAACTGAGAAGAGAGGTGCTCCTGCTTCTTAAGTTCACATCTGTAAAACTCCTTGCACTACCTATCTAGAAACCCTTATGTAATAGATGTAATAGAAAATTACAGCTTCGTTTTCAGAAGCATTGAATCTTTTCAGCTGTCTCCACTAAGGATCTTAAATGCTCAACCCTCCTATTTGCCACGGACTCTGAAGTGCATCTCACACAAAGCTTAGGTTGTAACACTCATGTTCCAGTTCTCCACCTTCACAGCTTAGAAACAATCCTTCTAGCTCTTCCACTTTGTTTTGTAAGCAAGTGGCCTTTGGCTAAAGCAATGCCAGAGGGTGCCTAGCTAGGAACTTGTTCTCACAGCTGATGCCCATGCACACGAAGTTAAGCCTCCTATGCAACAAGGGCAGCTACTAAGCAACAAGGTGAAAACTCTCCATGTTTCCCCAGCAGCAGAGGAAGAAAGGATACTGATCTGTTTGAGGTCGCCTGAAGTTCTCCGGCAGGAAGGCTTCGTAAAGACGATTTGCTTTTCCATTCCCCATCTCTTGCATGCACTGCAATTCAAAAGAATTCTTAAACAGTTTCACAGACATTAAAGCTCTTACACCAACATGCCAGGCTACCAAGCAAGAATCTATCCATGTTAACTAGAAGGTGCCTATAGACTTCTGAAGTCTGTTCTGCACATGAAAGCTATTCTTCAGGCTTTTGGTGCAAGCCTACCAGTTTGGGAATCCCTGATGCAGCTGCTATGACCCCTATAGAATTAGCCAGCCCTGAGCACTGCGTTACAGTATTTTAAGGCAAAATAAGTATCACATCAGCAACCTAACATCGAACTGGAAGTCCAGTATTTGCCTTCTGGAAGCCTCAAGGAAAGGAGGTGAGCAGCAGCTACAGACAACAGCAGCCCTTAGCAGTTTTACAGAAACCTGCAAAGTGTCTGTCCTTGCTCTGTTTGCTGAGGCTGTAATTATGACATTTTCCCCTCCCAATTTAACTCATCCCAATTATCTTTTTGCTTCACTTCCCACCTCTTTGGTCTCTGAGACTTCATCACCTCCCAGCTTACAAACCCCCGCTACTACAACAATCCATTCATTTCACTTGCATTATTACCTGTATCTGTTCTTGTGTCCACTGGTCAAGATTGACAGATTTTACCCTGGATATATGAACTCCTAGGTTCCTGTGGATCCCAGCACAACGAATACAGATGAATACACCAATATTCCAGGATGCCCATCGTGGCCCTGCAAAGAGATAAAAGTGTTTCATACCAGCCAGTCAATCCGTAGTCACCTTGAGCAACTGAGAAACTGCACCAAGTGAACTGGGACTGAGGAGTCCAGGTTAGAAGTTTGAATTAGACAGCAGCAGAATGTTTAAAGATTGTCTCCCAATGACTATAGTTAGAACCAGTATTTTATTACCTCCCTCTTCCATTTTGAGAGCTCTACACAAATAATTCCAAGGGGAAGAGGGAATAAAATAAGCATTCAAACCACTCAAGACCACAAACCTTAATTTCCCCTTGCTTAAACAGTCACGGCAAAATAGGTCTGCTCCTGCTTTAACAACGAAGAACCTTTCCACTGCAATAGGGTTATCTGAGAACCAGCTCCAGAATATCCACTGCTGCTCCAAGAAAAGCAGCATAAAACGTATGATTTGCATCAAGTCTTCTCTGTTGGCCTTGTGCAGGAAGATGCAGATGATTAAGGAGAGCAGCACGAAGCCCGGTGCTCTGACCCCCAGGCCAGATCCTGGCCCAGGACCGATGAACAGTTCACTCCCCAGTTTCTACAGCTCTAATCAGGTTCACTTTGCATGCGGCTTTCAGACAGGCAGGAGAGCTCTGAGGTGTGGAAGGGAGATCATGCCAGGGAAAAGAACCACGAGGGAAAGATTAATGAGCTGTTTTACTCACTGCAAACAGTTCTCTGAAGGAAGGCTGAAGCACATCACAGGGGGGACGAGGGGCTCCGCAGCCCAGCACAGCCCCATCCCCGGTCAGGGCCAGCACAGACCCCAGCCACTGAAACCCTCGGTCCCACCGAAGACCAGCTTTGGAAGCAGTCCTCTGCAGTGTGAGACAAGCAGGTTTAAATACAAGATAACCTGGCTGGAGCTGCCACCTGCGTGGTTAAGTCGTAGCTGGGTATCGTTGTGGCTAATGGTGCCTACAGCAAAGCCACATCCTGAGTAAGAACCAAGAGCCTCCAGCTCTGGAGCAGAACAGCTTTAACCACAGCGGATACATGAAGAGCTCCCCATTTCCCTCCACCTGTCCAGGAGCATGAGGTGCACTTTTATTGCTACAGGATAAGAAGGTCTGCTCCAAGTCAAACTTCCTTGCTGATATACCCAATTAGCACAGCTGATCTAAGAAACACTTTTAGAGGGACTACAGGCATTATGGCTGATGAGTTATTCTGCCTTTCCTTGCCATAGTTAAAATAGCAATCCTCAAAGCAAATGATACTGAAGTGGGAGGAGAAAGAGGGGGAAAGTGTAATTTCAAAGCCCGAGAAAAGCAGCACTGAATTTAACAGCCATCTAACATATCCAGGAAAGTTAAGTTTAACTCCAATTTACTGGGGAAGTCCAGAGCATCCTGAGGGATTTAACACTAATAAGGCAATCACTGGCTCATGGTCCCCTCCAAGGCAGAGACATGCAACCCCTAACGTATCCCCAGAAGAATTTCTTGCAGCTATCCAGTTTTATCCAGTTTTGTGGTTTTTTTTTGAAAGAGCTTTCCTGAGTTTTCTGGCCTGGCCCAACATTTATTTCTGCCTTTTCACTAGAAATGATCCTTTGGAAAGGCACTGGTTTAATGATGCTGATCAAAGTCATTTCCCTGCCTAGGAACAGCTCTTGGTGAACACCTTATAAAAGCATCCTCTTGACTGCAACTTAATGTGTTACATCTACCCAAGTCTAGAAGTGATTAAATAAAAGGAGAGGTCCATCCTATTAGCATCACCTCAGCATGCCAGTCAAAGAAACGCATGGAAATAAATGGTCTGCGGTTTGCTCAGCATTATGCTTGTAGCCCACTGAGCTAAAGCCAGAAACTCCGATCCTCCATTTGATTTATTCGGTAGCATTCTCTCCCAGACAGACCCTGTCTCATCTTAACTGCTCCTGAAAGCTATAATATGGGAGACTGATGGTAGGATTAAGCATGAGATTCAAGGTTAGATTTAAACTCTAGATATATTTAGCTTTTATAGGACTAAAAGGATTAATAGTCAGCTAGATACTGCATCAGGGTTATAGTAATCAGCTCAAGTTTGTCACATGGGCTAGTTCAAGCCCCTGCAACCTCCTACCCTGTGACACAGGATGAGAGTGACTCAATGGTGCTGTGACACCCATCCTGCGTTGGTGTCACCCCAGCTGTGATGCAGGACCTGAAACAGCAAGGGCTGAGTGCTGAGATAACAGCTGGCAGGTGCCACTCTGGGAGACACCGCTGTAGAAGCAGCTCCATTATACTAGCTAACATTTAAACAGAGGATTTCTGAAAGCCTCCCAGCAGCTAGCACTTGGTGGTAAATGCAGATATTACACAATGAAGGGCAGTTCTCCTCCATGAGGGCTGTCCCAGCAGTACTTGCAGTGCCAAGAAGTGCCGTGAGGAGGACTTCAGACCAACAGAGCAGAAGAGAGGTCAGAATTTTGGCAATGTGGGGCTGTTCCTGTGGCCTGAGCCAGGAGGAAGGTGGTGACCCCACAAGTTGAGCAGTCTGCTCACGGACATGTGGGTGTGCAGCAGGTACTCGGACAGCTCTGAAACACTGCCTGAGGTCTCTCAAAGAGGAACAAGACACAACTATGCCCCTCCAGAGTAAAAAGCTGCTTTAAGATAAGCAGCTGCACAAGAGGCAGCAGCAGAAGGTTGACACAGCAAGACCACACGCGACAGGCAAGAGGAGCTCCTGAATAATCAGTGATGAGCAGAGCAAGCAGTAGCAACGAGACAAATGAAGTTTGCCCAGCTATCAGAGCCCAAATAGCTCTGTGCTGGTTGAAACTACCACTTGGCACCCCGGGCAGCAGGGAAGGTTACAGGGCTGTTTCTAGAGGCAGGGTTACCCCATGTGAGATGGCTGGTGCTGGCCAGGCTGCTGAGGAAGCAGTGGGTGAAGCCCCAAGGCCCTGGTCAGCCCAAATTAGGGGCGCCAGCCCAGTCACACGCATACCTTTACCAGGCCTTCAGCTTCGCTACCTAGTGCCCCCGACCTTAAAGCCAAAACAATGTTTTCACTGCTTTGTTTCTCAAGAAGTGTTTAGTCTCAAGGGCGAGGGGGAGGCCAGCCTTGGTGCCGATGTAAACAAGGCTCCCACTTCCCCCTTTTGAGGCCACAGCAAAGGAGCTCGCTCTAGAAATCGCATGAGGAAGCGCCCAGAGAGATCTGGCAGGGGAGATTTTTGTGCAGTCATTTCCCCACGGTTTCACATGCTATTTTCAAGGTGACTGACTTGCAGAAAGCCCCAGGTGAAGGTATTTACAGAAGCAAGTTCAGTCATATGTTACAGCACTGAACTTCCCGAAAACTAAACTGAGCTGAAAATTGCACAGCAGTTAAAGCAACTGAGCACTGACAGAAGAGGCAGAACACTTTTGTAAAAGCCACAGGCACAATTTCTCAGAGAAAAATGCCTTTTAGATCAGTAAGCCACTTGAGAGAACACCACCAGCATTCAACAGCACTGCTGGAGCCACCAGAGGCCTCATCTCCCCCCGAGGCCTTCGGACACTCATGAGGGCCCAGGACACCACAGGGAGCATTCTGCCCTCCAGGTTCCTTGAATCACAAAAATCGAGCCCTCATAGACCAAAGGTTTTAAGGCACAGCTCACAGAAGCATTTGGCTTATTAAACCAGTAGAAAGAAACATGAAAGAAATTGGTCCTTGCATGAATACACTCACTAACATCATAAAAATAGTTCCCTTTAGGCTGGCATCCGCACAGCTACCAGATGGCTTTAGAGCTTGAGGCCCAAATGAAAACTCACTTTCCATATGCAAAACTGAAGTTTGCTGCAATGACAACCAGCACCAGACACGCAAGCCTGGTGCTGCGCTCGCTCCTTTCAGTATTATACTGAATTTTAACATCCATGGAAAGCAAAGCAAGTTCCTTGGCACTAACCAGAGCTGGGCATCACTTGCTCGGTTCTGATTAATCACACATTAATCTGCACACTGCCTCAGATACGCACAAACCCTTCCTGGAGAAGGCCATTTGCAGATGAACAAGAGATTAAAGGAAAAGGCAGTTTTGAAGAAGAATTGGATATTAATCAAAGCAGATTCAAGAGCTTGGCTATGCACTCAGTTCCAGCACAATATTAAGGCTGGATGAGACCACCTTCGGGTATATTCCTAGCCTGAGAATGGTTGCAGAGAGATCCCAGTCAGCTGTCACTTAAGAAAGCTGTACTGGATGCCTGACAGGGCATTTCTAAAGGGGGATGCGCCCACAGCCAGAACAGACTAGGGAGCTATATGCGAGAAACTCTGCTGCCCAGTCAGTGCTTCCATGAGCTGGTTTCATGGCCTGTTTTATATCCCAGCATGTCAAAATAAACACTGCATACCAGGCTGCCCATACCAGCTTAAGTTAGCACCCACGACTGAATCATTAATGCCTACAAGGACTGTCTGAATGATCTGCCCTTGGTGAAAAGGCTCTGAATTCCCTTTAAAACCCAAGCCCAGCTTGGCTAGCACACACCACACTGTAGCCACTTGCTGAAAGTTCACACCCTGGAGTGCTTTTAATCAAGGAAACCCAAGGGGATTCACTCCTCATCCTTTCAGACATTACATTTTGGCTCAAGCTACTTGTGCAAGTTCCTTTAGTAATAACCCTCCAGAAGGCATTTAAAAATAAAACAGAAATTGGCTGCAAAGCCACTGCTCTTTTGAGAAAGGGGGGGGGGGGGGGGGGGGGTGTCAGGGAAAAATAGATGCTTTCACAGGCAGGAAGGAGAGTGCACAGCTATTCAAAGCCTAATGAAATATTCTTGGTGCAAACAATCATTTGACTTGCAGGCAATCCAGCAAAAGCCCAGCTGTAACTGGGAAGTGTGCCTGCCAGGCCCATTGATCCCAGCTAACACTACTACATGTGTTGAGCTCCGGCATGGTACAACCACCCCCTCTGCACACACAAGGCAAGGGGATGTGGGAAATGCTCCTTGGAGAGGTGTAGTCCCAGCGAGATGACATCCACATCCTCTCCTACAAGCCTTCACCAGCACTTGGAAATTTCTCACTGAGTCAAAGCTGAAAAGCCCTACTTTTTGCAGAGCCAAATGAGGAAATAGCCAAGTATCCAAGAACTTCCTTTGACTTGTGGTTTCCTTATTCTGGAAAGAGATTGCTTAATGACTTACTGAAATTCATTCCATTCATAGAGAAGCTATGACAAAAGCTGTGTTACAAAACAGCTTCCTCTCCTCTCGACTGTAGATGTCTGTTCTGCAGTCAAGTGTTCAGATTATCTGGGGAAAACAAGGTAAACTCTGCTGGCAAGTGAAAAAGACAGTTAAACTTAACTTCAAGATCTCTTGATTATGTCAGGTAGCTATTAACACATGCAAATTAGTGGCCTTTTTTTTGGTGTTTGTTTTTCCAAATAAAGGCCTGCTGCAGTACCTACAGGCCTTAGCCGTTCTTCGCATGAAAAAGGAAGAGCCAGAGGCACCTACAGTGGTTGAGAATATTGCTCCAGACAACAGCTTGGAGCTTCGCCTTTAAATTCTTCTTAGCTATGTTATCAGCAACCATGTACTGTTTCCCCAAACCACAGTGTTTACAACAGGCACCTTACTGGCCAACTCAGATCAAGCAGAATGCTGCTGGCTCAGTTCTCTCCAGGGCAGGTTATGAAGCCTCTGCAGTTTACCCGAAATGCCTACTGTCCAAGTGCCCGGTGGCTTTGAAGGCAGTCACATAGCAGAATTTGACCTGTTGTTCCCAGAACACCAGATCTAACAATGAGCAGTGGTAAGCCTGCAGAAGAAGCTTTCAACCCAAGTCTTATCGTTGTCACCATCTTGCTCTCTGAAGAGGTGCTGCGACGATACAGACGCAGAGCAAAGCAGAGGAAATTGAAATGGATGCTGCGAACAGCAGGGTGGGTTCTTCCTGCTGTTTTAGGGAAGGGATGTTTATTGCTTCGGTAGATAAACCATGAAAGCAACAATTTCAAGCAGATGCTATACTAAGACTCTATGCAAGACAACTGGTTAACATTACCAATGCTGATGGCAACACCACCTAACAATATATAAAATCAGTGAAGTCCCATGGCACCCCATGTTTTCTGTGGAGGTCAGCACAGGAGTCCTAACAGAGATGGTCAACATCAAAGAACAGGACATCAGTGTTCCTGAGACTTGATAATAAATGAATGGTCACTGGGGTCTGGCCAAAGCCACACACAGGTCATCCTAGGAGTTGCTAGTGTAAAAGCAACAGCTTTATTTCAAGGAGGCTTGAATCACTGTGAAATGCTAAAAAAAAATTAGGTAGTAAACAAGCCCTGTTTTTCAGGCAATTCAGCTTTGAATTTTTCTACCATCAAGTCTGCTCATGCAGCTGTATTTTTTAATATTTAGATTCCATTTAGATTTTTGAGTTTGGAGGTCTGGAGTCAAAGCCCTTACTGTAGCTCCTGACATAGCAGTCAGCTTCTGGGCTGCTTTTTGCTACAATGCGAACCTGTTCTAGAAATGAACTCCACAATCCATCACCAAAAAAGACCTGATATTCATAACAAAAGGGCATAATCTGGCCAGCACGGAAATGTATAGTTTGACAATAGCAGAGGTGAGCAGTTTACCTGGGCACTGAAAGGCCAAACGGCACAGGCAAATCCAGCTTCACAGTCAAAGGAAGCTCTGATCCGAGACAGTTTCTCTCAAAAGCTCAAGCTTTTCTGCCCTAGATTTCCTGGGACACATGAAGTAATCACTATTCTGCACCAACCTGAAGGGGACTACATGCAGCTATTCTTGCTTCTCTAGCTTGTTTTGATAGCCTACTTGTATTTTAGAAGATGAGTTACCTTTAAACCAGAGGCATTTTCTGAAGAGGCTGGCACAAGCTCCTGAGTGTTTGCTACCTTATATAATTTATCTGGCAGTTACTATAGGAACAAACTTCCACTGAAGTTGCAGCTATGACTGGAGAATCACATGGCATTTTTGGGCCCTTAATTTACACCCTTTGCTGTAGCAGCCACTCACCACACTTTGGCTCTCCACAGATGGGTCGATATAGCTGGTAGAGAACAACAACAGCATTAAAATAGACACGGTTTGCCAAGATGCCCTCTACTCAGAGGATTATCTTTGTTATCTATTTCTGTCAGATACAGAGACTTGCATCTCTGTGACTCAGCTCTGCATATCTTTTCTTAAAGGATTTCTTCAAGTAACTCTTTACTAATCAGAAGCCAATTCCAGAGTAAGTCCCTCTCGAAAGGAGGATGCTTTTTGCCAGGTGGGCAGCTTGGATGGGAAGTTACAGCAACCTACCTCACGCAGGAGAGCACAGGGGTCAGGCTCCCAGTTTGAGCTGGGTTCCCTCGCAGGCAGGGTCCCACACCACAGCAGCACCACTCAGACCCCCCAGGACAAAGACCCCTGAAGGATAAAGCAAGTCTCACGGGCAAAGTTCATTTCATCTTCCTCTCAGCCCTGACTTCTCAACCCAGTGTTCTTCAGTAGAACACTGCAAAAGCAGCAGCACTCGATATGATAACTGCAGAATATTATGACCACAGCTAAAAATTAAAATGAGTATTCATACAAAGATACATGCACCCCTTCAGGCGAGCTTCCATTAAGCAAGCTTCTCCTAATACAAGATTTCTAAGGCAAGCTGAGAAGCTTTAGACCTACAGCTCTGATTTTTGAAGCTGACTGCAGGCAAACAGCATGCAGCGCTATCCACTGCTCCCTTTTCCCATGATTTTTCATGACACTTGTTTTAGACAAGTATTTCAGGAGTTACTCTTCACATTGCTTTTACTGAAAAAAGTCACCTGTGATTCAATAGCTTTCCTCTGCTGATGGAGGATTTGAGTCACAGCAGATTTTACGTTGAATATTAGCAACGTGCTTCATATTAGTACTAGTTTGGCTGGATTAAACCAACTGCAAAATGACTAACCCCCATTTTACTGGAGGTCACCCTTCCTGAAGCGTACCTGCTGTAGCCACAAGCTTCTTATCCTACCCTTCCTGTTTGCCAACCGCTTCCTATCCCATCCAGTACTTAACTGCCTCTTCACAGGTAATTGCAAAGTTCCGCCCCTCTTTCAGAAACAACTGCTTGAAGCATTAGATCAGGGTTCAGGTTGCGTTCAGGAACAAACAGCTTTCCGTCAAACCACTCAGGTTACAAGAAGGGGTTGATTTGGGCATGGCAGCTCTCACAAGACACAAGGGACGGAGGGAAGAGTCAGACAAACCAGGAGGAGCACAGGGCAACCTTAAGTGATGAACAGCTAGAGCAGTCCTCGCTGGTGCTCCCTGGAGGAACTGGTTCTGGTGCCAGCGAAACCGGGTCCAAGGAGCCTGTTGGATAGATAGGACTGGAAGAGCAGAGGGGAACAGTTTGGGAGAAGGAGAAAATCAAACAGAATTAGCTGTATGTTGCACTGGTTCAGCACAGAGCTTTAAAGTCAGAAACGCAGAGAAGACTCCAGTTAATTTAAGTATTACTCAACACAAGACTGTTTCCACTTACTGGAAGACATCTGAGGTCAAGACCAATTTTCCTGATTACACCACATCCCTCCTGCACCTACGTCACAGCTCCAGCCTCCGGGCTCACGCTGGTGTTCGGCAGCCTGGCTTCTGACAAACGGTCAGTGCAGTCAGACTGCCTGACAGCCCCGACATCCTACACACGTGAAACCCCAGCTGCTCTCAGAAGGCCCCTTCCACAAGAAACGCACCTATAGAAAGGATCCCACTCACCAACAGCTTGTTTCTCTTTTAAGGATTGCACTCCAGCAACTCATACCGCAGCAAAGGCCTTCAAATAAAGCGGATTATGATAATTCAGTCCCTCCAGCTTCTAGTGAAGACATCCACCCTTCCACCTTAGCCACACCGGGTAGTCCTGAGGAGAGCTGTGCCATCGCAGGTGGTGCTAGGACTCCACACAGGAACACCGCTTTGATCATTACAATTAGTATCCTGATAGCATCACGTGAAAACCTGTGATAGTGCTTGCAAGGATAAATCTGCTGTTCTGTTTGTGCCTAACATTGCCAGATGATGTCCTAAAGGCTGCCACCGAGATCAAGCCTGGTTTGTTCAAGCACTGGAAGACCCTTCTCATATACACTGAAGTCTTCACTCAAGCTCAGCTTCCAGAAAGCAGCCTAGCCATGTTCTGCTTCAGCACCAGACACACTCACCTGTCCATTGCCTTTGATCAGACTGCCCACTTTACCCGCAGTTAACACTGACAGAAGCTTTGCAATGGAAAGAGGAAGAAGCAGGGTAGAGATCTCGCCCACTTCCTCCAAAACAAGAGCCTCGAAGCACTGCACACTGTTTGTTGTTGCAGAAGCAACCCACCCTGAGCTTGTTTTCCCAGTTTCCCTGTCTTTTTTTTTTTTGCCTCCAACAACTTAGCCCTGGCCATGGGCAGCTGTGTGAAGCCCCGAGGGAAGCCGCTGTGCTCACACTTCTCCTTTCACTCTTACTGTGTGGCTCTTACAGGACAGCTGCACAGAAGCAAAGCCTTGGAAGGAGTCATGTGTGCTGAGGAAGTCACTTGAATCCCAAACACACGAGGGAAGAAGGGCCCAGACTGATGCTGAGGTCTCTGTAGAGGTACGGAATCAGGTGGGTACATGCAGTTACTGCAGCTGACACCTGCAGGTACCGAAGTCTCATTTCTGTATGTAGAAGTAGAAAAAATACAGTAATGGAACCCAGCAGGCAGTTAGGTCATTGGGAACAGGCATAATGGAAGTGTGGGTGGCATCTGAACAGTCTCTGCTTATGTGTCATGCTAGCTTTGAAACGCACAGATCAAGCAGCAAAACACTACAGATCCGGTAAGTTCGGCATAAAAACAGAGTCAAAAGCCAGTGTTTTATTGTAGCACTGCCTTCACAGGTGCTGGGGGAGCCGCCAGGTTCTTACTCTGCCCTCAGCTTTGTTGAAACTTGCCCAGAGATCCTTATGACCTTGAACACGAGCTGTCCGACACAGGAGGAGCAGGCAAGAAGTGCCACCTGCCTCCAGCCACCCCCAACACCATTAACGAAGCGACCCAGTTCCAGCGGTGACCTTGGCGAATGCCTGCTCCCAACACAGAGCTGCAGCACCAACATCTGCAGCTAACCAAGGACACAAAGCCTGCTCGAAGTGCATTGCAACGCCTCGCACATAAAAGTTGAACTTTTGCAAGAAAGATGATGATTTTGGACATCAGGATCTCCCTATACACGCATCCTGCTCAAACCTCAGCTGGCACAGCCAGCGTTGCAGTTGCCTAAAGCCATAAAACAGCCAACTGCACAGAAGCACTGCCGTTCTTTCAGGTAGCACTGGAAACGTTGAGGAAAACCATCTGGAGCCAGCAAGCGCCACGTGGTCTCATTAGTGCAGACCTGCACAGAGTTTTCGTTATTAAGCCGTATATCAAATGAAACATGCTCTTTACTCTGCACAAGCACACTGCAGCAGCAAGCATGACCATCAGGCCTTCTTTGCTGTTGCTGCAAGCCAGCTCCAGCAACTTGCTGGGGGGGCACCAGAGAAAGCCACAACAGAAGCACAAAACACGATGCTTTGGCTGGCACCTGGCTGGCGAGCTCGCTGGGCACAGCCTGCCGCAGCCAGGAGCTCTCCAGACTGAGCGCTCACATCTCCACGAGTCTCATTAGGATAGTGGAACATTATTTTACCAAGCAGGACGCAGTACAACAGCAGCCTGTTCCTCCAGACAGGTCTCAGGTGTTTTCCCAGACACAAGCAGCTTAAGGCTTTGGTGGTAAGGCTTAACTGTACGCTTTGACTTAAGAACTAGTGCCAGGAATACTGCATTTCCAGGATACACTGTCAACAGGAGCAGCTACATAACAGTACCACAACGAGTAACCAGGAACCGTGATGAGAACGTGTCCCTGCTGTGTACGTTACTGTCTCACGCCTCAGAAGACGAGATAAGACAGCTATTTGTGCCCTTGGTGCTGGCATTAGGAGCCACGAGATAAGAGACTCGCAGGCAGTAATGTTCAGCTCCCTGCCAGCGGGGCTGTGACCGACCTGCGGGGTCAAGCAGAGCCAGGCAGAGGTGTGAGGGGCTGCCAAACCAAACTGCTACTACGAGGGTACTGCTTTTGGGGCTTCCTCCCTGACAACCTGCTGAGAGCCCGTTATAGGGAGCAGAAGGGTGGCAGAGCAGGCAGGTGAGGCACAGCAGCTGAGGGCACAGCTTCACAGCACCCTTTTAATGCTGTTCAGCACCCGGCAGCTTTTAGAGGTCACACTGCAGCTCCTGGACACTGATGGACACAGAGACCCCCCCCCCCCAACTCGAGCTCATTTATTGGGGCTGTTTGGAGACAAGCCTCAAGTCCCAGCCTCCAAACCACTATAAGAGCTCATTAAAACAGGATTTTAAGTATGCACAGGTGTACCTTTAACCCTTTCGCTACGGGAAACGCTCTGCTTCCCCAGCAGCAAGCTGCAGGAAGGCTCCAACATCACAGGGGGACGAGTCGGGGCCGTGCCTCCCCTCTGCCTTCTGGTACACCGACACCCCCCGGCTGCCCCCAGCAATGGGGGGAAGAAAGCACGACCAGGTGACCCCCCCCCCCGTGCCCCTTCGTGTCCCCCCCGAGGTCACCCCCAGCCTCCCCACCAACACCCCCACCGCCAGCACCGCGCCGTGCCCACGCTCCGCGGCTTCTCCCCCCAGACACCGGAGGCTGCCGAGCTCCCGTCCCCGGGCCTCAGGCCGGGCTCTGCAGCCAAATCCGTGTTTTTTTTTTCTTTCCCTTTTTTTAGCTTTAATTTTTTATTACCCTTGCCTAACCCCCCCCCCCATACACCCCCCATTCACCGCCCCATCGGGCCAGCGCTCCCCCCGGCCCCCCCTCGCTCCCGGCCCCGCCTCCCCCCTCCCGTTACCGGTCCCGTTACCGTTCCCAGACCCACCCCCCCACCCCCAGGATCACCGGGAGGAGGAGGAGGAGGACGGCGGCAGCACGGCCCGCCGCCGCCGCCGGTACCTTTGGCCTGGCAGTCGGCGCAGTACTTGTTGGCCTCGTCCAGCAGCAGCCCGGCCAGCACGGCCTGGTACCGCTCCACGTCGCGCACCGACTTCCCCGTCATGGCGCGGCCGCCGCTGCCCGCCCGCGGGTCACGGCGCCGCCGGGCCCCCGCCGCTTCCTGCTTCCGGTCGCCGGTAGTGGGCGGGGCTTCCCCGTGGGGAGGAGCCAATGGGAGGCAGCGCGCGCGTTTTAACACCTCCTTCGTCCCCGCCCCCTCGCTCTGTGCCCCGGCGCTGATTCGCTGAGAGAGCGTCGCGGCCCCGAGGGAGCCAATGGGAGGGAAGGGAAGGGGGGAGCGGGGGAGGCATGAATGGGCAGGGTCACGTGACGGGCTGGGAAGGGGCGGGGGATGGAGTGGGGGGGCGGGGAGTGAATGGAAGGGGCGGGGGGTGAGTGGGGGGGGGGGGGGTGGATGGGGGCGGGGGGCCGGGGGAGAGGGGGCTGTAGGGGGTTGGGGGGGCTGGGGGATTTGGCTGGGGGTGGGGGGAGTGCGGTTGGCTGGGGGAATCGGGGGGCTTAGGGGGGCAGGGAGTGAATGGGGGCGGTTGGTTGGGGGGGGCGGGGGCTTTGGGGGGGGGCTGCGGGTTTGGCTGGGGGTGGGGGGGGTGCAAGGGAGGTGTGGGGGTGGTTGGCTGGGGGGAGCTGGGGGGAGCAGGGGGCCTTGGGGGGGCGTGGGAGCATAGGGGGACG
The DNA here is from genome assembly GCF_040182565.1 of Anser cygnoides. Taxonomy (NCBI): domain Eukaryota; kingdom Metazoa; phylum Chordata; class Aves; order Anseriformes; family Anatidae; genus Anser; species Anser cygnoides. The sequence goes on along the minus strand of NC_089896.1, from coordinate 6,287,589 downwards.
TGGGGGCTTGGGGGCGACTGGGGGGTGCAGGGAGGGTGGGGGGGGCTGTTTGGCTGGGGGAGCAGGGGGGCTCGGGGGAGCATAGGGGCTTGGGGGGGGTTGACTGGGGGGATCAGGGGGCTTTGGGGGGGTGTGGAGGCTGGGGGAGGTTGGCTGGGGGGGCAGGGGGTGCAGGAATGGCGCTGTGCAGTAATCCGGGGGGGGTGCCTGGGGTCACGCAGGGCTTCCAGGATGACCTTCAGGCGGGTGAGGATCCCATCTGGGTGCCTGGGAAGCGAGGGGCGCAGCCCCCCAGGGGCTCGGTTCGAAGGCACAAGGTCGGGGTGGAAGCGCTCCCCTGCCCGCCGACACGGGGGGGCAGCTTCGGCTGCTCCTGGGGGGGGCCAGAAGCAGAGACCCCAGCCCCGGTGCCTCACCTGCGCCTCTCCCACCCGACGGGGCTTGGGGCTGCCGAGGGCCCCCGAGCACCCTGCTGGTGAATCAGCCTGCGGCGGTCCTCGCTGCGGAGCCATCGAGCCCTCCATGAGGAGGAGGAGGAGGAGGAGGAGGAGGAGGAGGAAGGCGATCTGGCAGAGATGAATCATCCCCGAGCCTCCTGGGGATGGCAGAGCCCGGGGGTGGCTGGCAGTGGGGGGCGGAGGGGGGAGAGCCAGGCGTGGGGATGGGACCCGCCTGGGGGGCAGCACCGTGGCCCCCCATGTGTACCCGAGGGGCTCCTGCCGCCCCGTCCCCTCCCAGCGCTGTGCTGGGGGCTTGCTGGGGACCTGTGGGGCAGCCGCCGTGGTGCACAGGGGCTGAGCCCCACTGGGGGGCTCACATGGCAAAGGGGGGGCCAGGCACACCAGACCCCCTCTGTCCCCCCGGCCCCATCTCCCAGCCCCTGGCCTGCATCAAAGCCCCCTTTGTGCCACCGCTGCCACCCCCCAGCCACCGTCACCGTCCGGCCTGCGCAGCCCAAAATAGCAGCGCGCTCACCTGCGGGGGGGGGGGCCTGCGCCTGCCCTCACCCCCCGCTGCTCCATATTAATAAGCCCCTTCCTCCTCCTTCGCCTCCTCCTCTTCCTCCTCCTCCTCCTCCCCGTCCCACCGAGCAGTCCAGCAGCCGCACCGCAGCGCGCCGAAGCCCCCGCCGAAGCCCCCGCCGCTCGGTGCCGGCCGCCCCCGCCATGGTCGGCCGCAGCCTCGGCCTCTGCCTGCTCCTCCACGCCTGCCTCTGCCTGGCCCAGCTCGTGAGTTGTCCCCCCCCGAGCCCCCCGTGCTGCGCTGGGGTGTGGGGGGGTGCCAGGGGACCATCCCCCCGTGCCCCCCGGTGCCGATGCCGGCTGGCAGCACCGCACACCCCTGGGACCTCCAGCCTGGCCCCCGGCACGCCGCCGGCTTCTCCCTCGTGCCCCAGGCGGGACCCCCAGCCCCGTGCCCAAAGCCCCTCCAGCTCCCTGGGACAGGGACGGGGCTGGGCAGCGCGGCTCAGGCTTGGGGACGTGTTAGCAAACCTCTCCGTCGTCCCCTCGGGACAGGAGGGGGGGGGGTTCCCCCCAGCAGCATCCCAATTTTAGCTTTGGAGTTTTTGCTTCTGCTTTGCCGGGACGAGCTGCGGAGCCAGGCTGCGGGGGCTCTGGGGGGGGCTCAGCCCCCCTGAAGAGCTCTGTGGGGGCTGTCTGAGGGGAGAGGGGTGCTGGGGGCCAGGGGGCCGGGGTCCTGGGGGGGCCAAACTTACCCAGAGGCAGGAGAATTACAATCGGGAAGAAGCCACGGGGCCGCATCCCTCGGCTCCTCGGGGCGGGTGCTGCGGCGGGTGCCTCCGGGGGGCACGGAGCAGAGGAGAGCCCTCATGGCCCCGCAGTGCCAGCAGTCCCCTTTGGAGGTCGGGAGGGGAAGCTTTGGGAAAATCTTCCCGCGGGGCTGCCTGCCTCCGTCTGCCCGGGGAGCTCCGGCCAGCAGCAGCTGGGACGCGGGAGCCTCAGGACAAGGGAGCGTTTGGAAACGGTTTGGGGAGCACAAAGGTGCCGTTCACCGGGGCTGCCGGGGGCTCACTCTCACTCCCGGCCCCGACTGCAGGGTTTAATTCCAAGGCGAAGCCAGGGCACCCTCAGTTTTGTGAACGAAGCAGCTCGACCCCCCGTCCTCATACATCTTTTAAAATAAATGAGCCTCGAGGGCTGCGGCAGCCCAGGTGTGCCAGACCCAGCCGCCGCCGATTTTCATCTCCAGGAATGCCAGGGGCTCGGGCTCTGCAACCAGAGCCTCCTCCCCACAGACGCCCCGTTAGGATAACAGAGGTTTCTTTGCGGAGCTGCTCCTGTGAAAACCTCAAAGCTGGAGGCCAGGCTGCTCGGGGGCTCCCTCGGCGCGGGCTGAATGGCGCTTTTGTGAGCCGCCGCGGCGCGACGCCGCGATCGCGCTCACCGCTGGCCGGGCAGCGAGCCAGCGAGCTCACCGTTCCCATTTCGCACCCGGGCTTTGGGCACCTAAAACCCCTTTCGGACATGCTGGTGCCGAGCTTTCACCCCAAGCAGAGGGGAGCCTCTGCAGGCAATGCCACCAACCCCTTGAGCCCCCACTCCCGGCCGGGGCCGGAGCCCTGCTGGCAGCAGGGCAGGAGGGGAGGAAGGGCAGCGATGGGGTCGGGGATGGGGGCGTTGCGCCAGCATGGGGGGGGGTTCCTCATTCCCCAGGTGTCTCCGTCCGTGCCTTTCCCAGGGGGCACAGGCTGGCACCGACGGGCCCAGGGGGTGACAGGAGTGCTGGCGCCACGGGGTGCTCACCCGGCCCAGCCCTCCGGAGAAGTGTCCCCGGCGCATGCTGGTGGCGAGTGCCTCACCCCAGGCAGCCCCAACCCCAAGCATCTCCCGGGGTCCGGCTGCTCCTTCCTGACCCGGCTCCCCTCCCTTTTCCCCTTAGCGAGGGCCACCAGGAGAGCCCGGCCCGCGAGGGCCCCCCGGTCCACCAGGAGTGCCGGGAGCGGATGGCATTGACGTGAGTGCAGGCGGCGGGGAGCCCGCGCGGGCTGCGGGGGGAGGGGGGGGGGCTGCGGCACAAAGGGGACATTGTGCCGGGGCAGAGGCTCGGCAGAGGCAGGGGCTGCGATGCTGACGGGTTCCTGCTCTGCTCTGCTCCAGGGCTGGGGTGCGGGGCCCCCACGGAGCATCCCCGTGGCTCTGGGCAGCGCCGGTGGCAGCGCGAGCTGGCGCTTGGGGACAGCCTGGGGACAGCAGCCTGTAGCCTCCTCGGGAAACGGGGCCTGAAATGCTTTTTTGGGGAGCTTTTGGTCCATGGTGCTCAGGGCACCCCTGTCTGGGTGGCCCCAGGGATGGGTCCTGCCCAGTGAGGAGGGGGACTGGGGGCAGCAGGACCCCCAGGCCGGGTGCCCAGGGAGCAGCGACGTGGCCGAGGGCTGTGGCAAGTGGCCGTGGCTCCTGGAGCCTCCCCGGGGCTGCGGGGTGGGAGCCTGAACAGAGGGGAGATCTGTGAGCCTCAGAGTGCCCTTTCTGCCTGCCCTCCCCGGGCTCCACCCCGGCCCCGGGTGTTTTTTTAGTGCTATTTATACCCTTCAACCGCACCAAAGCCCTCTCTCTTCTCACCTCCATCCCCATCCTGGCCCCGGGAGCCTTGCACCACCTTTGGGAGGTTCACAGGAGGCACAGAGCTGGTCCTGAGCACCCCGTGCTGCGGGGCCCAGCTCTGCGGGGTGACAGACCCCATTTGTAACCTTCCTCCTTTTCCCCAGGGTGACAAAGGCTCGCCCGGAGCCCCCGGCTCTCCGGTGAGTACCCGTGTCCCTCCGAGCCCTCCGGTTGTCTCGCCCCTCCTGGAGGAGCCCTTTCTAATTTGCACCATGGCCATTTTCTTCTCAAGGGTGCCAAGGGGGAGCCCGGAGCCCCCGGTCCAGACGGGCCCCCAGGGAAGCCGGGCATCGACGTGAGTACCGAGCCCTCGTCCCACGGCGCCGCGGCGCAGCAAATGTCTGGGGCCCCACGGGGAGCTGCAGGCTGGGGGTGCTGAGCGTGGGGGTGCTGGGGGCGATCTGCTGGCCAGGACCGGGGCTGTCTCCTCTCAGACAACCCGTGGAGAAGCCTCGTGCAGCTTAAAGCCCTGGCATCCTTTCCTGCGGAGCACAGAGAGGCTCCAGGACACGTTTCCTCGACCTCAGCCACAGCGCCTGCCCCGAGCCCTGCCTCGGCTCGTTTCCTCCAGCACAAACCCAGAGCAGCCTCGCAGCTCCGCTGGAGCCACCCCGGTGGCACCCCCATGTCCCCATTGTCCCCTTCCTGGCAGAATTGGGGCTGTCACAGCCGGGGGAGAGGGGCTGGAGCCTCGTCCCTGCTGTGGGGTACGCGGCGTGCGGGATGGGTTTGGTGCCTCCCTCCCGAGTGCGGCACTGAGTGCATCCACATCTGTGAGCATCAGACCTTCACCTGCTTATCAGTAGGAAACCCAAACTCTTTTGTGTCTCTGGACGTCAATTCGTAAACCTTTTGGGGTTTATTTATTCCTCGGTAATAAATAAGGATGACAATGTCACAGCAGGCATGCGTTATTCACCCAGGTTAACCCGCCCTGCAAAACGATTTCAGCTCAGGCTCACCCTGCCCCATCCCCGCCTGCTCTGCACCGTGCAGAATCAGCCCGGGCAACAGGGGTAGCTCAAGCCATCAGCTGGGGGGATGAAACCCTTCTCATCGAGCTGGGGCAGCTCTCAGGATGCTGAGCAAGGGATGGGGCAGGTCAGGATTTGTCCCAGCTCTGCCTGCTGGGACCGGGGCTAACGCAGCCGGGGGCTCAGAGCATCACCGCGATGCTGCCCCAGCTCTGCTGTGCCACCCGACTTCGTCACAGGCACCAGCCCCGATTTGTTTTGGGACGTGTTCGTGGCTGAGTAACAAAGAGAAATCCCCACCCTCGCCCCCCCGTCCCCCCCGCCATGGGAACAGCCCCAGCAAAAATGCGGGATGCTGGAGAAGGACTCGGGGAGGGAGGGGACGGCGGGCGCAGTGGCAGTGACCTCCTGCTCTCTCCTCTTTTAGGGCCTCACGGGAGCAAAAGGGGAGCCTGGGCCCATGGGGGGGCCAGGACTGAAGGTAAGGGCAGGGACCATCACCCCGGGGCCCCCACCTGCCCCTCCTGCAGCGAGCGGGGCCCTGGCCAGGCTGGGGCTGTCCCAGCGCCGTGGAGGGGACACGCGGTTGCAGGACCGGGGAGATGGAACTGGTCAGCGCTGGGGCATGGGGACAGGATGCTGGGGGGGGGGGGATTTTAGCAGTTGCCACAGCAGCAGCAGGGCTTGGCAGGGTGGGCCAGACCCTCACGTCTTCCCTTCTGTCCTGGCAGGGCCAGCCCGGACTCCCAGGGCCACCGGGACTCCCCGTGAGTATCCGCCTCTCCCTGGGCACCGGCACCGTGCGTGATACACCCGCTCCTGGCTCCAGCACCCACAAACGGGGCTGGAACAGAGCGGGGACAAAGCCCTGACCACCCCCCAATGCATCCTTGGGGGTGGCATGGGCATCGCCCCGCACGGAGCAGGGATGCTGTTGGGTTTGGGGGGACAGGAGATTTTGGCTCACCGTGTCTCTTCTTGTTGCAGGGCCCCTCGCTGCCAGGACCGCCCGTAAGTGCTGTGCTTGGGTTGGGGTGGTCGGCCAGGCCCCCGGCTTGGGGGGGTGCTGCCAGAGCTCAGATCTCAGCACTGCCAAAGGGGGGGGGGTCTTGGGGCTCGCCCTCCCCCACTCGCTGAATGTCTCTCTTCTCCTTAAGGGGCTTCCAGGCCAGGTTGGACTCCCCGGGGAGATCGGAGCGCTGGGACCCAAGGTGAGGGGGCTGGAGGGAGCGCAGGGCAGGAGCCCTCCCTAAACCCATCTCAGCACTTTGGGGCACCTGGGGCGAATGTGGGAGACCCCATCATGTGCGTGAGCATCCCCTACAGCGGGGACGGACTCAGCACCTGCAGCCAGGTCCCCCTGCACCATCAGCCCCCCAGTTCATGGCCAGGGATGTCCCCATTCCCAGTGTGACAGCCGGGGTCCCTGGCGCTTCGTCGCCCCTCTCCCTGCCAGCTCTGGCAGTACCTGCTGCCCACCCAGGCCTAAATCCCCTCTCCTTGGGGTTCTTTCCTAGGGTGACCCAGGACCCGACGGCCCGCGGGGTCCCCCAGGCCCTCCAGGGAAACCCGTGAGTATCCACGCGGGTGCTGCTCCAGGCTGTGCTGCAGCTCGGTGGGCACACTCCTCCCCCCCGGGTGCCACATTTACCCCACGATGTCTGCTCCCACGGGCGCTGATGGTCTCCTTCCCCGCAGGGCCCCCCGGGACACATCCAAGGACTGGAGGGCAGCGCTGATTTCTTGGTGAGAGCTGCCATTACCTCGCCCCTTCAACGGGCTTTTACGGCTTACCAGCAGCTGGGAGAGCATACGCTGCACGGGCCCAAAATGCATCAGTAATTTGGTGACTGGGGGGGGGGGGGGGGGAGCAGGGTCCCAAAATGCAGTGATGCTGCGAGCGGCGGGTTCCTGCATCTCCCGGCCTCGACCCTACACACGTGAGCTTGTCCTTTGGGCAGCAGTGCCTGGGCACGGCTCTTCCACAGCCCAACACGTGCTTGTTCTTCCCCCCCAGTGCCCGACCAGCTGCCCGCCGGGTCCCAAGGGCCCCCAAGGACTGCAGGGACTGAAGGTGAGGAAGCCCCGGAGCCAGCGGGGTGCAACCAGGGACCGTCCCTGCCGTTGCTGTGGAGGCTGGCTGAAGGATTGAAGGGGTCTTCCTCGGTCCGGAGGCGCAGGCAGCTCCAGGCCGCCCAGCAGCGGGGCGATGCGCACGCACGGAGCCGGCCGTGGGGTGCTGAGCCCTGGTGCATTGCTGCCAGCCGGCACCTGGGGGGGACGTGGTGGGCAGGGTGGCTCCGGGGGGAGCAGGGCTGCTGCCCTGCTCGGGGGAGCTCACCTCCTCCTCCTCCTCTCCCTTAGGGACACAGAGGCCGTCCCGGTGCCCTGGGAGAGCCTGGCCAGCAGGGCAGGCAGGTGAGTGGGGCTGAGCCAGTCCCCAGGGGCATCCCAGCAGGGACAGGGGTGGGAGGCTCGGGGAGCTGGGGCTGAGGGCAAGGGGCAGTGGGGAGAGAAAGGGGGAAGGCGGGGAAGAGATCATTAGGAGAGGAGGGAGATGAGGGCTGGGAGGAGGAGGAGGGCGGGGGGTGATCTTCCCATGGAGGATGGGGCTCTGTGCTCTCTGGGGAACCTGGCTCCATCCCATCCCCATCCCCATCCCCATCCCCATCCCCATCCCCATCCCCATCCCCATCCCCATCCCCATCCCCATCCCCATCCCATCCCGTCCCCATCCCGTCCCCATCCCGTCCCCATCCCCATCCCCATCCCCATCCCCATCCCCATCCCCATCCCACCCCATCCCATCCCCATCCCCTGCCAGGTCCCAAGGGAGGGGTCCCAGCTCCCCCGGGTGTTTCCCCCTGGCGCTCACCTCTCTTCTCCCCATCCCTCCCCAGGGCCCCAAGGGTGACGTCGGCGTCTCCGGAGAGCAAGGCATCCCAGGCCCTCCAGTACCGTATTTATTTCTCTTTGCTGCTCTTCTCCCGGGGTGCTCGGGGCCGAGCAGGGGCTGGGGGCGGCTGGTTCGTGCCCCCAGACTCGGGGCACGTGGTGTCGGTGTGTCCCTGCACCAACCCCTGGGACCAGGGGCGAGCCATCGTCCCCTCCGCCTCCCTCCTCCCGGCGGTGGAGCTGCCAGTGCCGGGGGGTCACGATGACTGACTGGGTGACCTGGGACAAATCCCTCGTTCCCGCTGAGCCCCCCCCATCCCAGCCGAACCGGGGCTGCGGTGCCCAGCTCGCTGCTGGGACGCGGGGATTAAGCCGCGTGAGCCCGCTGAGCGCTTTGAAGATGCAGAGCAATTACCGGGCTGAGCCCTCCGGAGCAGCAAAGGGCAAACCTGCTTTGAAGCCCCGAGCTTTGCCGGGGGAAGCAGCCCCGGTTTGGGGCCGTTGCTGTTATTGGAGCGACAGCTGGAAAGGGGCCTGCTGGGCTCCGGCGGAATTAGGGCGAAAACGCCTCGCGTTTGGCAAAAGTGGCTGATTTCCTGCGTCGGATTCTGCTTTAATTGTGGCTCCCCCCGGGTGCTTCTGGCTGGTACCTGGGCAGCTTCCAGCTGAGCCTGGCTTTTTTTTTTTTCCTCCCCCCAGGGACCACAGGGCCAGAGGGGCTACCCGGGGATGGCAGGACCCAAGGGCGAGACGGTAAGCGCCGGGGGGAGGCAGGGCAGGGGCGGGCTGGGGGCTGCTTGCCAGGAGCATCACCAACACGGGTGATGGGGGTCTCACTAATGGGGTCGGAGCTCATGGGGTTGGAGCTGGGCTGGGAGGAATCCCCCCTCCGTGCTCTCTTTGCAGGGTCCTGCCGGCTACAAGGGAATGGTGGGGACCGTCGGCGCGGCCGGGCAGCCGGTGAGTGCCCTCCCTTCACCCTGGGTTCTGGTGGGTGGGTGGCCCTGCTCTTCCCCGCTCAGACCTTTCTTTCTCCCCTGTAGGGCAGGGAAGGCCCTAGGGGACCTCCAGGGGAGCCGGGCGAGAAGGGAGAGCTGGTAGGTAACCCACAGTGCACGGGCAATGCGAGCAGCCCCTTTTCTCCAGCCTGGCACCGCTCCCTGGTGTGGAGAGGGGCTCTCTGGGCACCCCCTCCCTCTCCGTGCCCATCAGCCCCATCCCCTGTGCTGAGGGCGCTGCAGAAATCCCCCCTGCTCTCTCCCACTGCAGGGTGGCCGCGGCATCAGGGGCCCCCAAGGAGACATCGGCCCCAAGGGGGAGAATGTGAGTACGTTTGGCAGTGCCCTGAGCCCTGCGTGAGGAGCAGCCCCTCTGTGTCCCTTCTGTCCCCTCGGGGCCACCTCGTGTCCTCACACCCTGGCTCGGAGCAGGGCTGTGAGCCTGCAGAAGCACCTGGCTGCTCCGGGGGCATGCGGGGCTGCTGGGCTCCTTCCCCTTCCCCTCCTTTCCCGGCCCCTTGGAGGTGTCAGACCGAGCTTCCCGTCCCCTTTTCGCAGGGTCTCCCGGGCATCGATGGCAAGGACGGCACCCCGGGCATCCCCGGCGTGAAGGTGAGGGGCTGCGGGGGGCTGCTGGGCACTGGGGAACCAGCACCCGCTGCTCCTCGTCCCAGCATATAAATACTGGGAACAACGGGGACGGTGGGTGGCACAGGCTCCTGGCCCTTGGTGGGGCATGTCCCCACCTGGCAGCGTGGCCGTCCCCATGAGATCAAGGACCACACTCCCCTTCTCCCACCACGGTGACCCCATTTCTGCCGCGTTCCCTGCTCCGGTGACCTCCTCTTCCTCCCCGCAGGGCAGCGCAGGACAGCCCGGCCGCCCGGGGCCTCCGGGACACCGGGGACAGGCTGTGAGTAGGGGAGCCCCCGGTGGGTGCTGGGCGCAGGGCCAGCACCCTGCGGGGATGTCACCCCCCGGGACGGGGTGGTGCCCCCTGCCCGAGGTGTGGGGTCTGATCCTGCTGTGTTTCTGCAGGGCTTGCCGGGCCAGCCGGGAAGCAAAGGTGGCCCAGGAGATAAGGTGGGCGTGGGGCTGAGCCTGCAGCCTCGTCCCCCTCCCGTGCCCCCCTCCCCATTTGCAGCACGTCCCACGTCCTGCTCCCCTCCTGCAGCCCTGGGGGGAGCAGGGACCCGTCCCTGAGTGCCTCTGTCTGTTCTCAGGGTGAAGTGGGTGCTCGGGGCCAGCCAGGCATCACCGGCGCCCCGGGGCAGTTGGTGAGTAGAGACCCAAACGAGCCTTCCCAGCAGCGCGGGGCTGCGCTTTCCCCTCCGTTTGCTGTCACAAACCCCTCCGGAGCCCACGGGATGTGGCTCAGCACCTTCATTACACTCCCTGGGGCTCCAGCCCTGGCTTGAACCCCTCCGTGGCCACACACTGCAGCCAGCAGCCGCCCTTCCAAGGCTGCATGGCACCAGGACGGGGCCACGCGTCCCCTGCAGCATCCCCTGCAAAGGACGAAGGGCTCACAATGGCACCCGCCTGCAGCGGGGGCAGCACCAGCAGTCCTTGCACTACCCCTGCCCCTTGCAGCACTGACCCCCTGCTCCGGCTGTTTTTCCTCCTTAGGGCGAGCCCGGCCCCCGGGGCGAGCAGGGACCGCAGGGCGTCCCCGGGCTGAAGGTGAGTGGGGGGCACGGGGGGGCTGCGGCCGTGCCGGGCACTGCCCCTGACTTTGTTCTCTTTGCAGGGTGACCGGGGTGAGCGCGGCCTCGTGGGTGCCCCCGGCGAGCAGGGCAGAGCGGTGAGCACACGGGGGGGACACGGGTGCAGGGGGGGGACGGCTCGGGGCAAGGCTGGAGCCACTGCTTTGATCGCAGCGGGGTGAGGGATTAGCCAGCAGGGCGAATAGTGCTGGGATTAGCAGCCCCCGGGGGGGGGGCAGGAATTTCATCCCTGCCCTGCCAGAGTGGGGCAGCTGACGGGGTGAGTGCTTGGCCCCTTTTGGGGGCTTTCCCAGGGTGGAAAACGGCCCCAAAGTGAGCTTTGTCCTTATGGGGCCGGAGCCCCTTCCCTGCAGAACCCCCCCCCAGCTCACGAAAGTGGAGCGGGGGCTTTGTCCTCCTCCCATCCTGCCCTGTGTCCCCGCAGCTGTGGGATTTGGGTCGGGTCAGGGTGGTGGAGCCGTGGGAAGGGTCAGAGCTGCCCGTCTCGGTGCAGCACCCTGCAGCCCGTCGCTCTGCAGACGATGCTCGGCTGGGGGCAGAGGACGTTCCCCAGGGCTTCTGCCGTTCACTTTCCTCTTTTCCTTCTCTTACCTCGATTTCCAGGGGCCCAAGGGTGAGCAGGGTCCGCCAGGAATCCCAGGACCCCAAGGCTTGCCAGGAGTCAAAGGAGACAAGGTGACAGCTGCAGGGCTCGCTGCAGCGCAGGGGTTCGGGGCTGGGGGGAGGCACGGGGGGAGCTTTTAGCAGACACCTGGTGCTCGTGGGACGCACCCGCTCCTTGGCTGACCCCCTTCTCTCCTTTCTCCAGGGCTCCCCAGGGAAAACTGGGCCCAAAGGTGGCATCGTGAGTATCCCCCTGCGAGCCTTTGCGTGGAGGAGCAGCAGCTCTAACGCAGTGGGATGGGGGGGGGGGTGGGATTCAGCGCTGGTGGGGGTTTCACAGCTTTTTTGTCTTTGCTTTAGGGAGACCCCGGTGTTCACGGCCTCGCGGGGGTGAAGGGCGAGAAGGTAGGGCCCTGGGGACAGGGGTGACCCTGGGGGGCATTCCTGGGGGGCATGGGGTCAGCTCTTGGGGGGGGGGGTGCATGTGCCTCCCCCAGAGCACTGCTAAATGTGTGCTGCTTCCCCATCGCATTTCTTGTGTCTGTCCCCAGGGCGAATCGGGCGAGCCGGGGCCAAAGGGGCAGGTGAGTGACCGGCTGCTGGGGGCGAGCAGAGCCCTGCACCACGGTGCTGAGCAGCTCCGTGGGACCCTCAGCTGGAGGCGATCGCCCTCCGTGGAGCTGGATGTGACCCTTAGCCCCGTGCATGCTCGGTGTGGGGCTGAGCTCACCACCCCTGACACTGCTCCATCCCCCCGCAGCAAGGCGTCCAGGGCGAGCTCGGCTTCCCCGGCCCCTCGGGGGACGCGGGCGCACCCGGCGTGCGAGGCTACCCGGGCCCCCCCGGCCCGCGAGGACTCGTCGGGGAGCGCGGCGTGCCGGGGATGCCCGGCCAGCGGGGCGTAGCGGTGAGTAGCCCAAAATCCCCCGGCCACCCTGCACCTCCCATGCCCACCCAGGCGGTGATCCGAGGGCATCACCAGCGTCTCGGTTGTTATCTGACCTTCCCTTATCGACTGCTTCCTCCGGACAGCTGGAGCTGAGCTGATTATGTCAGAATAAGCCCCGCGTTGCAGCTCGCCAGGAGGGCTGAGCTGGACTCAGGAGCCCACCTTTCCAGAAAAGAGGAGCTCAGCTCTTTTTTTCTCCCTGTACATAGCAAAGGCGGTGGATTTAGGTCCAACGTGCACCCTTGCATGTATCCTTTGTTTCCCAGAACAGAATTTTTCCAACATAAGCTTGATTTTAGAGTTGCAGAATAGGGCAAGCAGGTTGTAGGGCTGGCACAGCACGAGCTGAGGCTGGAGCACCTGTACTGGGACTGAACGGGGAACAAAGAAGGGCTGGGAAGGGGACGAGGGTGCAGGGAGGTGCTTTGGGCTGGGGGAGCAGGACAGGGCCAGCTCTGGGGAAGGAAGGTGTGATGCCCCCTCATGGTGCATCCCTCCTCTTGCTGCTTGCAGGGCCGGGACGCCGGGGACCAGCACATCGTCGACGTGGTGCTGAAGATGCTGCAAGGTGAGGGGGCGAGTGGCACCCAGTGCATGCACACCCCATGAGCAGGACCCCACCGGCTGGGCTGCTGCCACGTCCCGTCCCACACCGGCCCCTCTCTGCCCTACAGAGCAGCTGGCGGAGGTGGCCGTGAGCGCCAAGAGAGCTGCCCTGGGGGGAGCCGGTGCCATGGGCCCCCCCGGACCTCCTGGGCCCCCAGGCCCACCTGGGGAGCAAGGCCCACATGGACCCATGGGACCTCGAGGTGTCCCCGGCATCCTGGGGGCCGCCGGGCAGATCGGCAACATCGGACCCAAAGGTAGGCGGTGGGTGGCAGGGGGCTCGGGGATGAGGAGCGGAGGGATGGTGTGGCTGGGCCTCTGTCGGGGTAAAAAACAAAGGAGGTTCTGAAATAATCAGCCCTGCCCAAAGAGGGCAGGCTCATCCACCTGCCGAGTTCTTTGGGTTGGGGTTTTCAGTGATGTGAAAACTCGCAGCTGTCTGCAAGACGTGTTTTCCCATCCCCACCCCAATTCTGACAGGCACCATAGCTGCAGAATAAAGCTCAGTATTTTCTCTTTGCGTCCCCAAAACAAAGCCGTACTCACCTCCATGCCGCGCCGGGCAGCCTGCAGCAACAATGGGACACAGAAATGTCCCTTGGGGCTGACCCTGCCTCCCACTCCCATATTTCCCCACCCACCCATACTGAGCCCCCCCACCCCACAGACCCCCTCCAGCATCTCCACAGTTCCCGTTGCAGCTCTGGCCTTCCCTTCCCTCTTTTTCCCCCCCCACAGGAAAGCGTGGAGAGAAAGGTGAGCGGGGAGACATCGGCCGCGGACACCCAGGGATGCCAGGCCCCCCAGGGATCCCAGGTAAGCCCCCGTGGGCACATGGAGCAGCAGCGAGTCCCTTGCTGGGCATGGCAGCCCCAGTCCCAAGCAGTGGATAAAACCAGTTGCTTCCGTCCCATGCCTGCAAACTTGGGCAGATTCATCCCACAAATCTCTGAGTTGTAGCACCCCTTCCTGCCCCGCAGCACTGCCAGCTCTGGGGGCAGCAGGTGCCATGCTCTGCTCCACCAAAGGCGCTGGGAGCCGGAGCTGAGCACCCCAACTCACGGCCATGCTCCCCTCGCAGGTCTCCCCGGCATCCCCGGCCACGCGCTGGATGGCAAGGACGGGGAGCGGGGCCCTCCAGGAGCCCCGGGGGATGCTGGCCGCCCGGGTTTACCTGGCCCCACAGGGCTACCGGGCTTCTGCGAGCCGGCCGCCTGCCTCGGAGCCTCCGCGTACGCCTCGGCGCGCCTGACGGAGCCGGGCGCTGTCAAGGGACCCCTGTACTGAGGGCACCGCCGGAGCAAGGGACCAAAAACTGCAAACCCATAGGAAGCCACCTCTGCGCCATCCCGGCCCCGAGGGCTGCACAAACTGGGGAGCGCCTGGGAGGGAGGGTGCAGGGTCAGGGGGACCCAGTGGGGGCAGACCCCCCCCAGCTGGTATCAACCCCCCTCCCAGCAGCTCGGGTTGGGGTGAAGAACAAAGGGACATCGCCCCCGTGCCTGTCCTTGGTGCTGGGGCTCAACACCAGCCCCTCTGCCCCTCCCTGTGCCCATCCCAAAGAAATAAATTGACTTTTATACAAACCCTCTTGCTCTGGTATGTCCTGTTTGGGGCTGGAGGGGAGGGGTTGGTGCTGATTCCGTTGTCTTCCTTTTTTTTTTTTTAAATAAAAAAACAAATTGTGGTTTGACTATTTAAGATGTGCCAGAGCCAGCCTTGTTCACTGCCAGGCTCACGCAGCTGTAAATCTTTGTAAAATAGGATTATTTTATAACTATGAATAGAAAATCGCCAACTTTTTAAGAACTGGACAATAAAAACGAGATGGATTGTTAATGAACTGAGACAATGCGTTGATTTCCTTGAATCAAAACAAGTCTGTGCTGGGTGTGTGTGGGGGGACATGGTGTGAGGCTTGCAGCTAGCTTTTCTGTCTTTTCAGGGCTCTTTCGTGGGCATCTCCATTGCTTTTTCCCTTCCCTGGGGACAATTTCAGCCTCTCAATCAGTTTCTTAAGTGAGGGCTGCTCCTTTTTCCCCTCTTGCACCTCTGCAGACGTGCACAGCGATTTGTCCCCCTCGAGCGCTTGTGATCAGCGGCTCCGTGGGGCTGAGCAAAGTCACCAGGAATGGGTCGGGCACCTTCAAACGGCGCTAAGCCCTTCCCGGTCCCCTCGCAATCAAGCGGGCCAGAGCGCCATTAGCGGCGCCGGGGAGGACATCGATCCCCTAATAGCTAAAGAGGAGCCCGCAGCTCTCACCAGATCCGCAGGTGTCTCTCTCATTATTGCCATCGACAGCAGAAAGGATTAAAGCCGTGCAGCGGGAGCAACGGGCCTTCGCTTTGTAAGCTAAATAAAAATCAATTTTTGTTTATTAGCAGAGCATGTTCGGCTTGGCGGGGGAACAAACCCCGGGGAACGGCGTCGAGCGTGCCGGGTGCCGCAGTCCCGCGGGGCATCATCACAGCACCACGGGCAAACAGGGCCGCGGCTCAGCCCCGGGTGGGTGCACGTCCCCTGGGGGGGCTGATTTGGGATTTTGGCAGGCAGCAGCTCCAAACCCAGGCAGAGCCAGTGCCGTGTGCTCTCCATCCCCATACGCACCTGGCCCTACAGCAGGGTGTTTCCCATACGGCTCCTGCCTGGCCCCACGGCCCCGCACCCTCAGCAGCGCCCCGTGCTCGCTTTCCACTTCAGCCACCTTCCCTGGGCCCTTTGCAAACCGCTGCCTCGTCACTTACCGTGCAATCAGCTCACTTTAAGGGGACTTTTTTTTTTTAAATTGGAAGGGAATTGCAAATGTTTCATTTGCAAGTCGGAATTTAATCAAGAAATTAAGGCAGCTGCGTTTCAACGAGGGGCCAGACTCCGGCTGCTTCCAAAGGCGCTCCGAATCTGCCTCTTCATCAGAGCCCTCACAAATACTCACCCAACAACTGCCGGATTGAGCGCGGCTGTGGAGCTGGGAGACGGAAAATGGCTGTGGAAACCAAGCAGCCGCAGAGCCTCCAGCCCCAAACCATCCCCGACCGGCCCCCTCGGGCTCCCCTCCCCGCTTCGGGACGGCCCCGGGGAGCCTCCCCCCGCGGTGACCGAGCCCCCTGGGGGGGCCACCCGGGCTCGGGAGGGCTCCAGCGGAGCGGCACAGCCCGGCCCCGGGCCGCCAGAGGGAGCCGCCTGCCCGCCGAACGCCCCGGCCGCGGCTCGGCCCGGGGGGGGTCGGGGCTCGGCCCCCCCCGGGGGGCTGCAGGAGGCTGGGGGGGGGCTGCTGCACCCCCGGGGGTCGTCCCCGAGACGGGGCTGGTGCGGAGCAAGGAGGTGGATGCAGTCCGCTCGCCGTCTGTGGTCATTCGAGCATCAGGCGCGGAGTTTGTGGCAGCTTGTTTTGGAGCAGAAGTAAGCTGGATCTTACGCTGGATCTCTTAAAATGACCGCCGGGGCTCCAAAAGCTGCTCCCGAGCTTGTAGGTGCAGCTCCAGAGACGTGAAGGCGTGGGGCTCGTGGTGCGATTTGGCTTCAGGCTCGCCCAGTTCGCCTCCCAGAGCCGGCACCCCGGGGTGAAGCTGCTCCAGCCTCCTCCAAACCCAGCAGAAAGCAGTGGCCCGAGGGAGAAAGCCCTGGTTCGAGCACCCGGACCCTTCAGCACCACCCAGGAAGGGGTTCTACCCACTGCAGGTATTTGCTGAGCTGGAAGGAAGCTGCTTTGGACAGCAGGGATGAAGCGGAAGGACTCAAGGCAGGTCCCTGCAGGGCCACACCAGCCCTCCTGCAAAGCCGCAGCTTTCCTGCTCGTCCCCTCTCCTTTAAAAGGAACGGAAAGCCTGATTTCTGGAGTAATTCAGGGGCCTCTGATTGCTGCCATTCAAAGCCGACAAGGACGGCAGCGGGTGGCTGCAGCTTGCATTCGGCCACCTGCACCCCTCACACCTGGGTGCGCTGCTGCTGCTCGCAGGAGGCAGGGGAGCAGCTCCCGGCCCTTCCCAGAGCCCTGCGCGCACCAGGGGGAGAGAAATCCCCAGCACCCAGAGGCACAGGCCTCACCTCCCAGCCCAGGGACGTTCCTGCAGCACTGGGCCACCCCGTGTGCCCGCGGCGAGGGGCAGTGCTGCCACCTGAATGAATCAGGGTGATGAGATAAAAGTTTCCCTGCGCAAGCCGATGCATTGATTAGCCCAAATTGCCTCCCTCACCCTCGGGGAGGTAGAGACGAGCTAATCACCGTTTGTTCTCTCTCGACAGATGATTAACCACAAATTAGAATATTAAATAGAGGACTTTGGGTACATAAATTAACAGCTGAGAACTAAGTTAATTATTGGAGGAGCCATAAAAGTGCTTATTTTTATTCTCAGGTTACTGTTTGATTCCCCCCTCTCCTCCCCTTAAAAAAAAAAAGGAGCTGTTTTTAAGATGCTGGCTGTGCTGTGTGGCCAGAAGCGCGGCGCACGGCTGGGACAGCAGGGACATGGGCTCAGCAAGCCCCGTGCCCCACAGCAGCACATGGGGTTTTGGAAATAAACCTTCCTGCAGGGAACCAGCCCCGTCCCACCGCCTGCTGTGCTGTGGGCAGGGACAAGCAAGTGCCTGATGCGCACACAGGTGGCCAGAGCTGGTCCTGCTTCTCCAAGGAAAGGCCAGAATTTGGAAACTGGCTCTACCCAAAAATTGACCGGACTCTTCCAAGACCAAGAAAGAGCTGATATGGTGTCTCAGGGAATTACCTTTGTTAATAACCCTTTCAATTAAATATAATGGTGAGCCTGGTTGGTATAACGAGGCTGGAAAAACCTTATTAGAGACCCAGTTAGAGGTGTGCGGGTGAGCACGCTGGAGCAGGGCTGGCAGAAGGAAAGTCAGGCTGGGCGAGGTGCAGGGTGCTCAGGGCGAGCTCCTGCCCCAGCTCAGCACCCATCCCAGAGCAGTTTGGTGGCAGCACTCCCCAGGATGTGGTCCCATGGCCCCTGAACCCTCGCAGGGTTTTGGGGAGAGCAGCCCCCACCTCTCCAGTCTCAGCTCATGGTGCCAACCCTGGCGGAGCAGCAGCGGCCCCAAGGGTGCTCAGCTCCTGCAGGAGGGGGTCCGAAGGCTGCTCTGCCACATGGCAGAGGGGAAGGGACGTGCTGACAAAAGGCCGATTTAATTACTAGAGTTGTTCTGATTACAGCCTGCAAACACTGTTATCTTGTAATTATTGCCAAGAACATGCCATTAGTACATGATTAAACACAACGTCTTGTGGGCTGCTAGCTGATTGTCTGATGCCTTATGAACTTAATTGCTTTGCACTGGTGGAAAGCGACCAGAAGGATGGAGCCTGGCGGGGGCTGGAGCCACTGGACACCCCCAAAAAGCAGGGCCCTCAGCTCCCATCCCAAAGCCAGGCTGCTCAGAGTGCCCACAGACATGCTCAGGACCCCAGCCAAAGGGGGAGCAGGGTGAGGATCAGTGCCTCGCTCCTCTCCTTGCTCTGTCAGACGCCACCTGCACTAAATTCATCACCATCGGCTCGCAAGCAGAGGGCACCAGCTTCCTCGCAGCATCTCCCTTCAGCAGAGAGGAAAAACCCATATATATCTGGTGGCACAGGGTGCCTGGGAGGGCACCGCACCGTGGGGCTGTGGCCAAGGGCACCAGGTCCCAGCAGGATGAGCCCCGTGCTCAGCAGCTGAGGGTCCTGCCCATGCCCCCGGCTGCCCTTGCTCGCAGCACGGCGCTGCAGGGAGCTTGGTCTCCTTCCAGGAAAAACCCAGCAACTTTCTGCCTCAGGGTCCCCTCGGCACCTCTCACACTGTCACCCTGCCCGGCTGACAAGGACACACAAACTAATCCTGACATCTCATTAGCAGGATTAATTCTTGACCTCATTCTCCTCTCGGAGGAGAAATCAGAACTTCTCGGTGTCACAGCACAGAGCCCTGCTCCTCCAGCCAGGGCTGAGCAACCAG
This sequence comes from Anser cygnoides, assembly GCF_040182565.1. Classification (NCBI taxonomy): domain Eukaryota; kingdom Metazoa; phylum Chordata; class Aves; order Anseriformes; family Anatidae; genus Anser; species Anser cygnoides. Next base: position 6,269,265 of record NC_089896.1, on the reverse strand, counting down.
CCGAGGCCAAGCAAGCAGGCTCCTGGCCCTCCCTCCCCATCCCTCCTGCTCAGGTGGCCTTGGCAGGTCACAGCCCTTCCCCACCTCCCCTTACCCCACCCTTCAGTACCTGCTCCTCCCCAGAGGACCGTGTCTCCCTGCAGCCACCGCATCCCAGGCCCAGGCTTGCACAGCTTTTAAACAGAAATACTGGGGGGGTTCCTTGGTGCAGGCTCCATCAGCTGGCTGCTTTCCCCCCCCCAAAAGCTGAGGCTGCCCGGCCAGGCGCATTTATACCAGAGCAGCCCCAGGTGGGTGGGGAGGGGAGCATCCACCCGGGCAGGTGCCACAGGGGAGCCGTCAGCCCCATAATTGCTTTCAGGCTGGGCTGTTCCCTGCTTGCTTTCTAAAAGCCCCACAGCCTGCCTGGTGTGGAGAACAACCACTGTTCCCCCTCGTTCACCCCAGCTGCTGTTTGATGCTGGTGTTTTCCCCATCCTCTCCCTGCAGCACTGGTGTAACACGGATTTACCGCCCTGCATGTGTTGCATGACATAAATAAGCTCCACGTGCCAGCAACCCCACGGCAGGCAAAGGAAAAGGGGGAAATAACACCGGGAACGGGTCTGCTGCCCCCCTGCGTAGCCCAGGGCAGGCTCTGACTTCCCGCGTTTGGGAGCACACGGGCAGGTGGAAATGGAAGAAAGCAGAGAAAAAAGGGAAACGGCCCCAGATGGCAGGGCAAGATGAGGCCTGGCTCCCAGGAGGAGCAGCCCTGCTGAGCACCAGCCCAGCTCTGGCCCCCAGTTCCCCAAGAGGAGCGAGTATTGCCCCTAAACAATGATTTCTATCATAATAACTTGCTCCCGTCAGCAAGCAGCCTGGTGTCAGATCCATTTTTATGGCCTGCTGAAAATGCCTTTTCTGTGCTGCCCGAGAGGCGCCTGCTCCTTCCCTTCCTTTCTCTTTTCCCACTCTTTTTTTCCTGTCTTGCAGGAAAAGGAGAGAAAATCCCCAGCAGATTTGTTGTTTATAGAGTCGTGTTCAACACGAGCGAATCGATACAACAAAACACGCGCTGCAACTCTGCATCTGGAATAAATGAGGTCCCGGGCAATTCCGCCGGTGCCTGTCATGCTCAGGCACCTGCCGGATCGGAGCCTGGAATGAAACCGAAATGTCTCTTTGCAGGAGTTAATTACAGCTCCACGTTTCTCATTTATCTCCACCACCAGCGCTGTGTTGTGCCTCCAGGTGAGAGGCGATTTTGGCTGGGCTGGGGGAAGCACCGCTCGGTTTTTGTTCCTGTGCACAAATCCTGGGCTCGTGGCACCCGTGCGGGTCTCAGCACAGAGGGGCTGCCCCTGGGGGACCAACGCTGCCCCTGGGGCACTGCCAGCCCCTGCCCAGCTGCTTTGTCCCCAGAGCTCCCCATGGTGTGATGGCGAGAGGGCTGTCCCCAGGCACAGGACTCAAGGCCATGTGCCAGCTTTGCTCCAGTAATCGATGCAATGTGCACAAATGTGAATCGCACCAACAGAGGGGAATATTACATTAAAAGGGAAAAATTCTCACTTGTCACCAGCTTATAATCAGCAAAAGAGGCATGTAAGTGCTGCTGGGCCTGGTGTCCAGCAGAAGAGGTGTCGGTGGGTGAAGATCCGCACTCAGGATACTGAAACTTCAACCAGAGAGGCCCCCTAAAACTTACCCTAACCCTAACGGCGGAGCTAAACCTAACCCTAACCCGAACCCTAACCCTAACACTAACCCTAATGGCGGAGCTAACCCTAATGACAGAGCTAACCCTAATGACAGAGCTAGCCCTAATCCTAACCCTAACCCTAACTCTAACCCTAACCGTAACCCTAACCTTAACCCTAACCCTAAACCTAATGCTATCCCTAACCCTAACCCTAACCCTAGCCCTAACCCTAGCCCTAGCCCTAGGCCTAACCCTAAAACTAGCCCAAACCCTAACACTAAACCTAAAACTAACACTAACACTAACCCTAACCTTAACCCTAACCCTAACACTAACCCTAGCCCTAGCCCTAATCCTAATCCTAGCCCTAGCCCTAACTCTAACCCTAACCCTAATGGCGGAGCTAAACCTAGTGACAGAGCTAACCCTAACCCTACCCTTCCCCTAACCCTAACCTAAACCCTAACTATAAAACTAGACCTAACCCTAACCATAAACCTAACTCTTAACCTAACCCTAACCCTAGCCCTAGCCCTAACCCTAATGGCAGAGCTAACCGTAATGACAGAGCTAACCCTAACCCTAACCCTAACCCAAAACCTAAACCTAATCCAAAACTTAACCCTAACCCTAACGTTTGCCATAACTGTAACGCTAACCCCTAACCTAAATAAAAGGGCTATAAAAAATAACCCTAATAAAAAAACTAACTATAAAAGGGCTATAAAATAGCCCTAACCCTAACATTAACCCTAAAGGAACCACAAACACTAACCAAAAACTTAACCCTGACCTTAACCCTAGCCCTAGCCCTAACCCTAAACCTAGCCCTAACCCTAAACCTAACCATAACCCTAACCCTAGCTCTAACCCTAACCCTAACACTAACCCTAACCCTAAACCTAGCCCTAAAGGCTGAGCTAACCCTAATTACAGAGGTAACCCTAACCCTAATCCTAACCCTAATCCTAACCCTACCCCTTACCCTAAGCCTAACCTAAATCCTAACTATAAAACTAGACCTAACCCTAACACTAACCCTAAACGTAACACTAACACTAACAAAAACCTTAACCCTGACCTTAAGCCCCCTAACCCTAACCCTAGCTGTAGCTCTAACTCTAACCCTAGCTCTAGCCCTAACCCTAACCCTAACGCTAATCCTAAATCTAGCCCTAAACCTAACACTAACCCTAAACCTATCCATAACGCTAGACCAAACCCTAATCCTAAACCTAGCCCTAGCCCTAACACTAACCCTAACCCTAATCCTAATCCTAACCCTAACCCTAAAGGCGGAGCTAACCCTAATGACAGAGCTAACAGTAACCAAAACCCTGACCCTGCCTCTAACCCTAGCCCTAAAACTACACCTAGCCGTAACCCTAACCCTACCACTAACCCTAACCATAAGCCTAACCCTAAAATTAACGGTAATCCTAATGACAGAGCTAACCCTCATGAGAGTGCTAAACCTAAACCCCAAAACCTAACCCTAACCCTACCACTAACCCTAACCCTAAGCCTAAACCTAAAATTAACCCTAAACCTAATGACAGAGCTAACCCTCATGAGAGTGCTAAACCTAACCCTAACCCTAAAATTAACCCTAAACCTAACCTTAACCCTAACCCTAACCCTAGACCTTGCCCGAAACCTAGCCCTAAACCTAACACTAACCCTAAACCTAACCCTAAAAATAACCCGAAACCTAACCCTATCCCTAACCCTTATCCTAAGACTAAGCCTAAGGCTAACCATAACCCTAACCCTAATGGAGGAGCTAACACTACTGTAGAGCTAACCCTAATGACAGAGCTAACCCTAACCCTAAGCCCTAGCCGTAGCCCTAACCCTAGCCCTAGCCCTAACCCTAGCCCTAGCCCTAGCCCTAACCCTAACCCTAACCCTAACCCTAACCCTAGCCCTAACCCCCCCCCTCTGTGGGGCCGGGGCTGGGCTCTCCCCTTGTGGTGCACCATCCATGAGTGTTTCCAGGACACGTTGTGACACACCAAGGTGTATCCAGAGAGATGCTGTAGAGGCGCAAGGGGTTAAGCCCGTAGCCAAGCCATCAATCATCGGGCCCAACTGTTGCAATATCATATTTCTTATTGATGGAATTAGCAGCGCTGAGCTCCCAGCCCGATCAATACCCTTAATAATTTTATCAAGGTCATGTCAGCTTTCATTTCCCCGGGTATGTTTTCTGAAAGAAACTCATTTCTAAAACCAAACCCCAAAGGTGTTGCCTGCATCCTGCCCAGCAACAGCTCCCCGTGGAGGTGGTGGGGCGCAGCTGTGTTGCCCCCTGAGCTCAGCTGGGGGGGAGCACCCACCAGGGGGCTTTCCGTGCAGAAACCTGGCTGAGCTGGGGTGCACCCAGGGTCGTGGTGGGGCGTGAGTCCCCCAGTGCCACCCAGAATACGTCCCCATCCCAAGCACAGCCAGATCCCAGCAGCTGTCAGCAGGTGCTGGCTGGGGGAACAGCCACCCCCACGCAACACTGCGAGCAGTGGCCACAAACAGCTCGCGCCACGGATTTTTGATGCCTCAAAGGCTTCTGGCATTTACCAGCCACACCTCAAGTTGCTGTCTGAACCAAAGGCTTTGATGGCAGTTTAAAAATGGAATTACTGCCTGTTAGGAGTGTGTCGGGAGGCTGTTAGAGACCTGTTGGCTGGGGTTTGGGAAACGTCCACCGAAATCTCTGCAGGTGCTTTGCAGGCAATGATGGGCGCAGTTTTCCTGCAGGTGCAGCAGTAGGGGTGCAGCAAGAACAGGGTGCAGTTATACTTGGGGTGCCCCGGGCTGGCAGCCCTGGGGGAAGAACGGATGGGTGCTGGGGACCGAGACGCATCCCAGCAGAGGTGCCTCCCCCCGGATCCTCACAAAAGGCACACCACTGCCCCAGGCTTTCCTGCACAATGGTGGGATTAGAAAGCAGAACGAGCAGCTCCGTCCGTAGGCAGCGGCTTTGCTGCTCTTTCTCATGGCAGGACGTGGGGCGGTTGGAGTCCTCTTAGAGGCTGTTCTGCGCTCTGCTGACAACCCTAATCCTCTCTCTCACATCAGGGCCCTGCCATTGTCAGGGGTTTACGAGGCCCTGAATCTGCACTCGAATCTTTCCATGTGTATTATTAATCCTGTGTCTCCATTCCTGTGGAGATGGATTTAATGAGGGTAATTATGATTTGCGAGAGAAAAACCGCTCAAGCTGCAAATAGTGCCAGCAATTCCCCGTTTCTTTCTCTCTCTGCAGCAGCAGCTCTGAAAGCACCAAGAAACATGGTGTCCTCTGCTTCGGGTGAAAAACCTGCAGCTTTCCCCTTGCATGGAGACCCCTGCTGATGCCCACTGAATCTCCTGCCCCTGTTCTCTGTTGGGGCTCCCCACTCGGTTGTTAAAGCAAGATGCAGCAGTAGCAGGACCCAATGCGCCTTGAAACACCCTGGGAAGAACCAAATCTTGAAGCTGGAGCCCTCCCGTCCCACCCAGTGCTTGCCAGCCTGCTGGCTGCTGAGCAATGCAGGCACCAGGGCCTCCTGCAGATGGTTCCTCTCCTGCAGCAGCCGGCGCTGGGCTCTACCTCCAGCCTTTTTGGCTGCTGCGGAGCTCACGGCTTGTTGGCCGCTCCAGTAGGTTCCCTCATTAAAGACAGGGACGCCGTAGCCTTGTTTTTCCTGATGGATTAATTCTGCATGAGCGGCCTAGATTCTCCCCGGAGTTTCACTCAGATCTGATTTTCTCATTTCTGCCTTCTCTGCGTATGGTTGCAACCGCACCTGGGTGCCCCGGGGGGGCACGGCACAATCCCCTGCTCCGCTCGTGGCTGTGCTGGGCTGTGTGTGTGCAACGAGTCCCCCGGGGGGCACTGCACAGGTTTCGTTTTGGTGGTTGGGATTACAGACATGAGGTGTTAGGGAAGCCCAAGCTGGCAGACACCTCTCCTCCTTTACACCACCCCGTCCCCCCGTCCTGCATCCCCTGGGGGCTGAGCTGTCCCTGCAGCTTGGTGGACTCCTGTTGCAGAGAGCCTCTCGGAGACACCAGAGCCTCTCTGCCCACTGCTCGGCCAGTTTTTCTTCCCAGGCCAGCTCAGTAGCTCTCTTGCTTATTTCAGGTCAATATTTTTTCCTTCCTACCAGGAGAAACAATAATGTTTTGCATTAACTCTGTGCCCTCTGCCCTGTTTCTTTCTTTCTTTACTGCCTCCATTGCATGAAATCTTGGATGTCTCAGCCCCAAGGTCCGTATTTCAGATGCACGAGAGGCAAACAAAGGTGCTTGGGGGACAGCGGGACGTAGAAGGATCATTTTTTTTTCTAGGGATTTGGATCAAGATGGAGATGGATTTTCTCGGTTTGCCTCAACGTGAGGGGATTTGCATGTACATAAACAGTGGTGCAGACTGCTTGTAGTGCCTGTGCCTGCTCTGCTGCGTGCTGGTGGAGGTAAGGCAAGCCAAAATCTAAAGAGACCGTGTCAATAGCATTACAGGACAGGAGCAGCATAATGCTTTCCATTAAAACCCATTGTCCCATAGAGATGGATTGAAAGGCGCTCTGCTCCTCCTGGGATAAACTTCTTCCCTATCTCTAGAGAGCAGGCACGGGGTTTCATGGCCCTGTAAATCCAGCTTCAGGGCTCCCAGCGCCAGATAAAGAACCCGCTGTGGCTACACGACGCCGCGCGCTGAGCCGGTGTGAATTCGCTCTGCCAGCTCACGTCTGCTCCGGCATTTTGGCAGGATACGGCCGGCCGGTGGGTTTTGGTTAGGGCAGGTACCCAGCGCCCTGCTGCAGGCTGCACAGATCCGGGATGGAGGCTGGGGAGGCCGGGGAGGCTGAAGGCTGGGGGCTGGAGGCCGGGGAGGGGAGGCTGGAGCCTGGAGGCTGGAGCCTGGAGCCTGGAGGTTGGGGAGGCTGGGGAAGATGGAGTTTGGGGAGGCTGGAGGCTGGAAGGTGGAGGCTGGAAGCTGGAGGGGGGAGGCTGGGGAGGCTGGAAGCTTCGCCCCCCAGCCCCACAGAGCTTCTGGGGGCTCCCTGGCCAGGGGGAGGGAGGGGATGCCCAGGGTACCCGCGGCTTGCATCTCCTCTCCCGCTGGCTCCCACCCCTCCCAGCTCCCCTCCTGCCCTCCCAGCTCCCAAACGCAGAGCCAAGCCTCGCACCCCGCAGCCGGGAGGGGGCTGCTTTGGGGCTGGGAGCGGCGGGGAAGGACGGCCCCGGCCCTGCCCGTCCCCACGCCGACGCTAGGGGGGGGCCGAGCTCCGCCGACGAGGTTGCAGCCGCCCCCCGCCCCCCGCGCCCCGCGCCCCGCTCCCCGCTCCGCAGCCTCCAGGGCGAGGCCCGGCCTCCGCCGGCGGCCTCCCCGAGCCCCAGGGGTCTTTTAGGGGCGCAGCGCCCTGCCTGCTGCCCCCTGGGGCTGGGGGCGATGCCAGAGCAGCTTCTCCCTTCCTTCGCCCGGAGGGGTTTGCTCGCATCCTCCCTGGGGTCTCCTGCCTCCTCCCAGCCTCTCGCCTCGAGCCGGAGGACCCCAAGTGTCCCCAGGCTGGGGTATGGGGACGGGGCTGTCCCAGCGCCTCTGATCTCAGAAGTGATGGCAGCGGTGGTTGCAACGGGCAGGAGCCCGCAGCCGACCGACGTGGAGGTGCCCAAAACAGGGGGCATCGGCAGCCCCGGAGGCATGCTGCCCTTCGCTGGGGGTCCACGACCGCCTGAGCCGAACCCCTTCGGCGGTACCACGCTCAGCACTGAACTTGTGAGAAATGGGTATCTCGTTTTTAATAGATGGCTTGTCAGGAAAATCTACAAAAGGGGCGGTGTGCAGAGTCAGAAACCGCGGAGCGTGAGGCAGAAAATGCATGGGTGTTTCCTAAAGCTGTGGCATTTTCCGTGGACTTTGGTCAGGTGAGGAACATTATTTCTCAACCTCTTCATCTGACAAAAGTAGCCCAGAACATCCTGACATTGCCTGCCCAGGACCTGAGAGCCTCAAGGCCCTTCAGACACGAACAACGGGCACATACGGCGGGGCACAGTGATGGAGAAATGGACACCGAGGAGGTTTGTGCCTGCAGGGCACTCCTACCTGCGCAGCCAACGCGGGGCAGGCTGCCTCCAGAAAGTGCCGGGCAGCGGCAGCCGGGCACCATCGGTCCCAGTTGCACCAGTGGTGCGGGGCTGGCGCAGCGTGCGTGTGCCACTGGGACCTGCAGCCAACTCCGGGGGCTTTGAGACTGGGCCCCTGCAGTAACAGTGATGCCCAGTGGGGGGGTTCTTGCCTCCTGCCGAGGAAAATATGGCTTTCCCCACAAATATTGCAACCGACGCTCGGCGCATCCTAAAATAAAGGCAGCCGTGGCACACGTCTCTGCGTGTACTTCACACTCCCACGTCTGCTGGGATGCAGGACCCAGCTCTGCTCAGCCGTGGAGAGCCGTGAGGTGCTTTAAAGCATTTCCTTCTCGTTACACCTCCTCCTCCTATTTTCTAATACACTGAACTATGAAATTAGGAACGTGAGACCTTTCCGTTAGGATCTGTCCCGCGCAATGCGAGACGTTTGGCAAAGTTCAGAACCATGAGAACGTGCTGCAGTGGCATTTTTAAATCATTAATCAGAGATTGGCAGCTAATTCCTAAAATTCTTATTTTATTGCTTACTTTCAAGTTAAGCTGTGTCTTCCTTGGTGCCCGGGATGCTCCTTGCACAGTGTCCCCAGCGCTGCCCACGCTCGGCCCTGGGTGCGTTTTGCTCCCAATTCCAATTCAAGGTGCATGGAAATGATGCTGAGCTGCTGGGGCTCATAACGGCAGGTTAGGGACTAAGGGAAGCACTAATGCACACCTCCCTGGCAGCCTGCAAGAACAGGGTCCCAATATTTAAATGTTTTCTGCATGAGAGAATTTGATGAGCTAAGGATGAGGCTTGAACCTCAAGCTCTTCGGTGCTAGAGCCGCAGCTCCTGCTGCTTGCCCAGTGCAGTACCACCATCGCTGGCTCCCAGGATCACTTGTGCCCTGGTGAGAACACCAGCCTTAGAGGGCAAACACTGCAGGGCTGGGTGGTTGGGATGAAAACCTCTGGGTTCACACCCCCGGGGTCTGTCTCGGGGCTCCTTTCAGCCCTGGCTCACACACCGCACTTTAAATAATATCCCCTGAGCTTAATATCACCCAGCTGCCCTGCAGCCAGCCCCTTCCCGCTCCCCTTGTCCCCTGCCCCAGGAGGGTCCCTGAGGTCCCAGCACTGCACCCTAGCAGGGGTGCAGCACCTCGATGGCCCCTCCAGCACAATCTGGGTGTCCCCAGCGTGCCCGGTGTGTGCCACCCCCCAGCCCTGCTCTCCTGACTGCTTGAGCTTGTTGCTTTTGACAGAAACCAACTTGCATTGCACAGAGGAATGCCTCTGAAATGCTTAAAAAGAGCCAAAATAAATGAATCTATAAATATCCTTGTCCCTGACTACACGTCTCACTATTGCAGATGTTCTTTGGCATTAGAAATCCCCTCGGCCCTTTTTAGCTTGTATGTATTTAATGGGAAATTAAGTCCTAAATCCTCCGTCAACTTGTCGGACGGAGGGACCCTGCCTGATGTTAGGCAAGGACTTGGCCTGCGGCCACGTGTGCAACCAGGGCTTCGTGTTTCTGCAGTGGATCTGAGCAGATCTCCTCCTTCCTGAGGTGATCCTGGCCCTGTTTTTACCCGGGGCCACAACCCAGAGCTGGAGCAGCCCTGGTTAGCTTGGGCAGGCATTAGTTGCACCACTGTCCTGCTTGCTCCCCTGCCAGAAAATTGTCATTTTGTGCCAGGAGAAGAGACCTGGAAATGATACTTGCTGCCCTCTGAGTTTCTGCATGCTCGTGGGATGAAGGACACAAGCTGGAGCTGTGCACAGGGTGCCCTGGGCCGTTATTTCAGCCACTTGCCCTGAGCTCAGGTCGGGCTTTCCAGCTGTTGGCTCAAGGGGCTCAGCACCAATACGGGATTTATGGAGCCGGGTGGGAAAGGGAGGGCTTTCTGGCTTTCTATTTTCGGCTCATCTCAGGGAATCCTACAGCAACTTTGGCTCCTGTATTGGGAGCCACCATTAAGCAGCAGCATGCAGATGGGTGCAGGGATCCCGGGGAAAATGGTGGTGGAGCAAAGGGGAGAGGTGAGCCCAGGGCTCAGGGTGGGACGGGGGGGTGCCAGTGATGCAGAACAAAGCAGCCCCCTGGAGGCAGGAGATCCCCTGAGCCTGGCAAGGCCTTCCCAGGACCTGCAGCAGCCACTTGGCCCTTTCCATGGAAACATCTCCATCATTTGCCCGGGTGTAACGTCCCCAGGGTCACAGCCAGACCCTCCATGTCCTCCTGGCCGCACTGCCGAGGAGCAGCGTACGATTTTGGGATGCCAGCAGCAGCTCGCTCGTGGCTGCAGCCCCGCTAATGACATCTCCCACCCCGGAGGGGGACCCTTCTACCCCTCCAGGGGAGCGGGCAGCAGGCTCACCGCCCTCACCGGGGGGAGCTGGGAACATTTCCCTTCTAAAGCACCGCTCGGGGCACTGACTGGGCTCAGCTCTGCTCCTTCCCAGCCAGCTCGCTGCCAAAAGGCCGGGGAAGACGAATCAGCAGTTTGCCTGCGTGGCTCCCCGGAGCCCTGAGGAAAAGAGCCCGTTCTCTAGCCTCGGAATAAGGTTTCTTTAGCAGCTGCTAAGCAGAGCTGCTAGGAAAGGAATGGGAGGACGTTCAGCAGCACCACGAGCCCGTGCAGCATCGTCACAAACCACGCTGGGTCCTGCACCAGCCCCTTGATCTGTGCTGGATCCTGGCTGTGCCCCAGGGCTGCACGCCTGGGTCTGGGTCACTGGGGGATGTTTCCTCCTCTGAATCCCAGCAGTGTGGGGGCACAGCTTCAAACTGGGTGCTGCGGAAGGCCAACGGAGAAAGACGCACTTTAAAAAGGAAAAAAAAAAACCACCACTCGATTAAAAAAAGAAGCATTTAAAAATTGAGGTTTGCGCATCTCTAATGACGAGGGATGGGGAAAGCTTGCTGCCTCCTCTCACGCTCGCCCCATTGCGTGGGCAGGAGGTGACGACCAGCGCTGCGAAATTTAGCAGCTCCTCCAGGCAAAATCACTGCGCGGGGAGAGCTGCTCCAATTTCATCTCGGGTTGCCCAAACCTCGAGCTCTCCCCTCCTGCGTGCACGGGGCTGCTCCACCAGCAGGTGTGGGCTGAGCACGGGGGCACGGCAAGGAGCTGGGTGCTGGCTGGCTCCGCGCCCCAACCCCTGGCACCCCCGGGTTGTTTGGTGCCGGGTCCTGCCAAACAAGGATGAACCAGATCTGTGAGATCTCCACCTTAGATGCAATTATATCCTACGGTCTGGTAAAAGCCAGGATTTATCTCCTGCTTTGATAGACGGCCTTTTCTTCCTCTGGTGTTTTAGCCACAAATCTCTCGCCCTCTCATTTTACTTTATCACCATGCGGGCAGTTTGGGGAGAAGATCTTTTAAACGCTGAATTAACATGCAAATGTTAAAAAAGCCCAACGACAACAACAACCAAAAACCATGCCCTGCAAGAGCAGCATAAATATGGAGAAAAATAATTGTGCATTAATGCTAATTGAAACAGTGAGGGCCCCACTTATACCATTTTGAATATGCATCAATTGAACAAAGAATTAATGGAACTTAAAAAAAACAATCCTGACAAAAGAGCCCCCATTCCGTTTTCACGACTAATATTGTTAAAATGTTTTACATTCCGGGAATAAATGTCTGGTTTTGAGTGAGAATTAACCCATGAGTCATTGGATCACTGCATATTATAGCATTTAATGGTTATTATTATTTTCACGTTTCCCAGAACGGTGCCAACCACGGAAAACAAACTGAGATGGGGATCTGCAGAGCAAAACACAGCAGCCACCGATGGGCTTGCCTCAGTTTCCCCACTGCAGCTGGGGTGGATCCGCCTCCTCCACCCCATCGTGGGCAGCAGGGACCTTGCTCAGCTCCTTCCTCACGCCATCAGCATCCTCCTTTTGCTCCCCAGGTCCCCGCGCTCGTGCGGGTGTCTGCGTGCACGCTCGCAGCCACCAAAGTTCCTGGAGCCGCTCCTCGTATTGTTTAATTTCCATACGCGACCCCGAGGTCTGAGCATTCAATTAAAATCGCTGTATAAATTACTGCATATGCTAGTGGTGATGGAGCAGGCTCGGTGCAATGCTGATGCCTCTGAAGGCGGCGATGGCAGAGTTCAAACGGCCTCGCTCCGAGGAATGAAACACTCGCCAGGATCTGGGGTTTGGGTGATAATTGAGACTTAAAGAAGAGCACCTTTTTTTGGGGGGGGGAGAGCAAAGGGATTTCAAAAATAATGAGCGCTGCATGAATAAATGATGAGTGACTGGGAAGAAAGTTGGTTATTTATAAAGAGCCCTAATTTAATTAAGGTGAGGAATAGAGCTGTCTGGGGCTGGAAGCCCTGCTCCCGGACCACAACCAGCACCTGCCTGCGAGCCTCCAGTTCAAGGGAAGCAGCAGGGAGAGACTCCTGGTCCTGCCAGGGCCCTGGGAGGAAGAGAGGGAGGAGGAGGAGGGAAGATTTGGGGATGTGATGGTCCCACACCAGCAGAGGATGTGGATGCAGCCAGCCATGGGACACGGGGTCACACCACCTGCATCTGCTCCTCAGTCTTTCTCCTCCCCAGCTGTATCTTCTCAATTCTGCAAATTATTTTTGCGTTTCATTTTTCCTCAGACGTTCTAAAGAAATATTCCACCCCTCTCAGGCATTAATTCCTGCACCCCTCCGTGCACAAGGCTCCGTCCCAGCCCGGCCCCAAGGCTGCTGGAGCCCCACGGCTGAGCTGGGACTCAGCAGGCTGCGGTGCTGCTCACTGAGGCTCTAACACCTCCAGGGCAGGCTGCATTTATGGGCAAGTAACTAGGTTAGAGAGAGAAAAAAAAAAGATCCTGGCATGTGAATGTAGGCTAAGGCATCCACAAGCTTTAATCTTCTTCAGGGTGATAAATGGGGAAGAGGTGGAAAAAGTTGCTCTGTCCGCTGTTTCCTGTATTTTTTTCCTTTTCTTCTTTTTTTTTTCTTCCTTCTTTTTCCCCTCCGAATAAACCCTTTGTGAAGCTGACAGAATATCTCAAGTGGGATGTAAAAATTACTTTTTTTTTGGGCACCTTTGCCAAAGCCTTCCAGCTAAGCTTGAGCAGCCCCTGCGACACCAGTGCCGAGGGAGCAGCCAGAGCCCAGCATGGCCCAGCACCCCCGTACCGGTGACAGCATTTCCCAGGGGCAGGGGTCTCTCAGCTCCATCCCCTCTGTCCTCTGGTGCTGCTCCCCCCAGCTTCCACCAGCCCAGCATCACCCGTCCGGCGGCAGATTTCAAGGGCATCGCCAGCTCCCGGGAGCAGGCGTCACAACCTGCCCTGCTCCAAGGGTGCAGATGGTGTTTATGTGTTAGGAATAACCCGAGCTCTGTGTCTGCTGCCTGAGCTCCTGAATGTTAATCTCATCCCCGGCACGCTGCCCGCTTTCCCTGCCCGGGATCCAGCCCCTGTCTCACCGGCCTTGGAAGCTGCCGGCGCTGTCGCCGCTCGCCCCCAGCCCGCCCCTGCGAGCAGAGCAGGAGCAGCAGGGAGGACAGTCCGGGAGCCTGCTAAAGCTCATCTTGAGACCAGAATAGCCTTCAGGTGTCTCAAAGCAGCCCAACATCTGAGGGTTGTGTGCGTAAACCATGACAAAGCCAGTTTCTCTCTCTGCTGGAAGTGAGGAGTACGGGAAGCCAGGCATCGAGGTGCTTCCAGCTGAGCTGCAGCGTGGCAGCAATAAATGATCTTCCTTTTTGGAGGCAAAAAGCCACCCCCCAGCCACCTCCTCTGCGCACCTCGCCTTCCCCATCGCCTGGGATTTGCTGGTTTTCCAGCAGGGGCTGAGCAGCCCCAGCCTTCTCCAGCAGGCGCCTGGCCCAGGCAGTGCCAGGGGTGCTGACAGCCCCATCCCTCCTGCAGCTGGGCTCAGCGCACAGCAGGACAGGTTTGGGGCTGGGAGCAGCGGACAGCAGATCCCAAATGGAAGAAAATATCAGCCGTGGTGCCAAGGTGCGCACCAGGCAAGGGCAAGCTGGATCTTTGCCCTTCCAGGGCAGCCGTAATGTGTCCTGGCAAACCCTGGCCGGCTCGTCCTGCTGTCCCTTCTGCTTGGCAGGCTCCATCAGGACGTGGGCTGGAGAGCTGCAGCAGCCAGTGAGGTCCGTGACAGCTCTGAGATGGAGGGCAAGTTGCTGGGGACAGCAGTGGATGGTTCCCACAGCAGTGCCCTGCTGGAGGTCACCGCAGGACAGCACCAGCGCAGGGACAGGCACGGCCCCTTTGACCCCCCTCAAACCTCACTGCCCATCTTCCCCGAAAAGCCAGGGTCCTCACCCTGGGATTTCTTACCCAAAGGGTCTCTCCAAACCAGCACAGCAATACGGAGATGGTTTTAGGGAGTGGAAACAGACACCCTGAAAACACCCTCTGCTTTGTAACCCCCCTCGGAGCACTTGGCTGGTCGCTGCCCAACCTGTGCTGACACCCAGAGCCAGGCAGCACACATCCTCCCTCCCCAGGCTGGGTTAATGTATTTTAAAATTAGCTCCATATGCAAAGAAGGGGATAGCTGCTTCCTGTTTATAAATGAAATAATGTTGATTGGGTCTCCTAGTGCCTGCTTGCCGTGGAGCTAATTAGCTCCAGACGCGGAGCCTCGGCAGATGCTGCAAGGGGCTGATCCTGGCAGAGGAGGAGCCAGGGGTGCTGCGGATGGCCCAGCACACGGTGGGTTTCCTGAGAAATCCACACCCAGGGTACAGCATCAGTAGCCGGCGGGGTTTTTGGACATTATTTTGTTGTCATCATGGGTTGGTTGTGCTTCCTACCGCTTGTCCAAAAGCCATGGGAAGGAAATGCTTTTCTGCTCGTGACCCGCACAGCCTCTAACAGAGGGCAGGCCGGTGCCTGGCTGCTGGGCTGTTTTGTGGCGTGTGTACACAGGTTTTAAACAGCTGCTTTCAATCTCTGACAAATTTGCTGGTGGGACAACTAGGCTGCATTCAGGGAAAGTGTCTGCTGAGCTCCCACAATTACAAGGCTGCCCCAAAGTGACTATCATTTGCTACTGGAATGTTTTCTAGGCACTCAAATAGTGGTAGAAGTAGGAAAAAATCAATAGCTACAATCCCATTGGCTTGATTTTACCAACGAGCCATGCTTCGCCCAGCAAAAGCTTCCCTAGCAGAAGATTACTTTATGTAGCAGAAGGTTTTCAGCTGGCCAGAAACAATTCAGTGTGCATGGGGGGCAGTTAAACATAACAACCCCAGCGAACTTCTGAGGCTTTGAAAAGCAAATCCGGCCAGAACAATCTGCTTAAAAGTGCTGGCTGCAGCCAGCACCCCCTTAAGCCTGCTCCTCCGTCACCTCTCAGCTCTCTGCTGCGGTGGCGGAGCCAGGCTGGAGTAACGAGCATGGAGATTATGGGCAAGAAGAGCAGATCGAGCAACTCAGAGGAAATATGGGGAGCTAAATCTTCAGTGGAGCTGCTGCAGGCAGCAATGGCTTGATGTTTGTGGGCAGGGAAATTTCCAGTGTACCTTCAACAAATCCCCGCCTTGTGCCTCCCTGCACTTCGAATCCCTGCTAGTCTGGCACCTTTCCCACGGGCTGGCTGCACCTTGGCACCATCAGGCAGAGGACGCAGGGGCACAGTGCAGGCAGCGTTATGGGATCAGGACCCAGACATTTAAAAATCAAAGGGATTTGACTTTTCTTGTAGTATCTGTCAAACGCTCTGCTCCAGGAAGCCGTCCTCTGCTCAGGCATCCAGCCGAGCCCAGCGAACACCTCCTGCCACGTGCCTCAGCGGCGTGGGGAACCGATCACATCTCTGTCCCTTTCTCTACCCACAACATCTATTCCCAATATGCCGCTGAATAATTTCCTGCCTGCTTCTTTTCTGCAGCTGGAAAATCACAGAGAATGACCTGGGAAGGCTGGCTCACGTTTCAGGACGAGCCCTGGATGAGCCAAGCAGGCGTCCTGGGGACAAATCTATTTAGAGCCACTCAGTGCCATCAGACTCACAGCAGTGGGTAGAAACTGCTGGTCAGGGGAAGCAGAGGCCAAAACACAGTTTGTGTGTGCATCTGTGCACGGTCACAGTACGGGTCCCAGTAAGTGCACGGCTGTCTCCATTTCCCTGTGCAGCGGGCAGCAGAGGAGCAGGAACTGAAGCACTAATGACAGCCCCCATCCATCACCCTGGCTAATGCTCTCCCGAGACAGCTCTGCCATTGCCACCGCCAGGCCAAGAGAAGGGCTGACTGCCGGGGCCATAAACACTGCCTGACCTCGAGCCTCAGGGCATCTGCAGGGGTGAGGAAGGCTCTTGCTGCACCTCCTGTGAGCTGGCGCTCAGTACCCGTAGGAAGTTATTGCTGCCACTGATCTGCAGCTGGGTTTGGGCCATGGGCTATGCCTGCCTAAGTTGGTGAGATGGTATTAGACCTTCTTTGCAGTATCGAAATAAAATGCTCCAGCCCACTAAAAGAATTAGCCTTGCTAATACTGCAAAGCTGCTTAATGGTGGATTTGCCTTCTGCAGCAGGCTGCAGACCCAGGAGCCCTCGGCTCGCCTCACATGCCAGCACCACGCAGGACTGCACCATGTCAAATGCATGCAGGACAGTGTCCCCTCCCCGAGAACGTGCCAGGCCTGCCCCAGTGCAGCTCCAGCAGTTTTAGTCCCATCTCCCTAAAGGAGGGGTTGGTTTCCCTGCCATGCCGCTGGCCCCTTCAGCATTTCACGTTTGTCCCCTGCAGTGCACAGGGTGCCCAAAACAGGCAGCTATTTATAACAAGGTAACGTGCACTGCTTAAAAATTTCATGAGGATATTACAGGAATTGAGCAGAGCCCATCCATCACCTAAATTATATTTCTAACCATGACGGTGCCATGCATGTTGGGAGTCAAGCCAGCAGGAGAGGGCAGGGGACGGGAATATTACAGACATTTTTGTTACCATTCCTTTTGCAACAAAAAGCCACGGAGATGATCGGCCACGGGGAGCCCATCAGGTTTCCTGGCCCTGCACCGATGAGACTGAAGGACTGCACAGCCCTGGGGATTGCCCATCCCCACTTGGGGCAGAGGGGACACATCTCATCTGAGATGCCACCAGCGCTCCAGAGCTGATACGTGCCTTGCTTGGGCGGTCGCTGGGCAAGAGGAACCCTGCCTGCTGGGTGCTGGTGGTTGGGATGGGTCAGGCCTTCTCCTGCTGCAGCCCCAGCTCACGACTGGCTAGGGCTGAGCTCTGCCTGCTCCCTCCACCTCCAATTAGCCAAACCGTTTGGAAGGAGGTGATGAGAGAGGGAAAAAAAGCAAATTGGACCTAAGAAACGTGAGGTGCTCCTTGAGCTGTCCATCCTGGGGAAGGGACCGCTGCTCCTGGTGGGAAGGAGCGCGGCGCACCCCGCCGGTGCCCTGCCTCTGCCTCTGCCACTTAACCTTCTGCCAACCTTATTTCCCTCTGAAAGGTGCCAACACGCCCCTCCAATTTTTGAGGCTTAATTTAATAGCACTGCTGATGTGCACTGAAATCCTTTAATGGGAGGGAGAGGCCAAGGATTGCTGCATAGGTGAAGGATTTCTAAGAAGCCACAGCAATATGCTCCGTAATAAGCTGAAATGGCTGTTTAAAAGGGCAAATAGAGCAATATTTCCTGAGAGTAATTCTCGGGCGCAGCGTGCCCCTGTCTGTACCCACCCCTATCTCTCCATCTTTATGCTGAAGGGCTAACATACAGCTATATTTAATTTATAAAAGAAGTAGTAGTAAATCACAGCTGGGAGCAACCACAGGTTCACTCTTCTGCTTTCCTGCATGTACATTACTGTACACACAGTCATTACTCAGGGAGGTTTCCGTGCCTTGTTATTTCTGCAGCTTGTATCACTTTAGGATGGCAGATAGTAGTCTTCTGAATAGTTTTAGCTTTTGGGGATTTATTTTAAAATAAAAAATCCTAATTAAAAGCATCTCATGAATGTTAGGACTGAGCCAGCCATTGACAGCAGGGCATGGATCTTCGCAGTGCCGTGAAAAGCGAGCAGCAAAATGCAGCTGGGGGCTGACGCACAGCACCACAGAGGTGCAGGAGCTGGGGGTCCCATGGGGTGCTCATGGCGAAGTCTTCAGCTGACCTTCACCCACTTTGGAGGGCCCCTCAACTCACAGCCCCAAATCAAGAGTGCTGAGAAAGCATTTTGTGAAGGCAGGGAGGGCCCCGAGCTCTTGTGGTGTACAGGGCAGCCCCCAGCATTTATGGGGTTGGGGAGGTGCAGAGCCATGAACCCACCCCGAACCCCAAAGCATCCCAACCCCCGCTGTTCTGCTCCTGCTGCGAGAGCCGGTGGGGGCAGAGCGGGTTGCAGCGGGCTGCCAGCGGGTGTTTTAAGAACCAGGCGAGAGTCCGGGCCACGCGGCGTTCCTGTTTTAAATTGACCTGAAAATGACTTAGCTACGGACTTAATGAAGTGTTAATGTATGAAAAGCTCTCATTAAAAAGCAAAACTGTGGACGCTTTTGATGGCTGCATGGCCGGACTCTGAACCGAAACTGATTAGATATTCAAAGGTTTTCCAGAGACCTCTGCTGCCATGCCTGCCGGCTTCTTTCTAAAGCCACCTTGCTGCTCTCCTTGCCTTTTTTTGGTTTGTTTTTTTTTTTGTCATTTTTCCCAGAAGTGGCTGCTCCATGCTCCGGGCAGGTGCTGCTGCCCCAGGCTCCTGGCCACTTCCAGCCCCAGGGGATGAGCCGGGGGCAAGCTCACGCCAGGGTGCCCCGCGAGGTCCCCTCCTCTCCTCTCTGCAGGCACTCGAGTCCTTTCTGCTCCATCTCCGTGCAGATGGGCTTCTGTCACGCTGGGCAGTGGCTCGTGGCTGCACAAGAAAGTGGCTGGGGTACAAGAGATCACGATGGGGGCTGGTGCTGTGGGACATCAGGGGTCCTGTCCTCACCCAACATCGGCCCGTCGAGCTTCATGTCAATGTGGTCCCTGCGGTGCCCAGCTCCTCACCCCGTACACATTAAATAATTGATTCCTATGGCCCTGGTAGAAAATGAAACAGGAAAAAACCCTGCTATTCTGCTGTTTCTTTTTATGGTCTCTTTCCCAGGGAGGGCACTGGCACATTTACTTTTAGTGGCTGCCATAAAATGCTCTCTGAAATCCTCCCTCGCAGCGCCGTGCACAGCCCACGCAGCCTCTTCCTCCCTCTCCAGCGCCTCCTCCTCCTCTTCCAGACCCACGTCAGGTTTGAAGCGGGGCTCCCAGGCCGCGGCAGAAGCAGGAACAGAGCAGCAGAGCAGCGAAGGCAGCAGGTGACATAAATGTAAATGAAGGAGTCAGGGAGCAGAAGGCAGGAAAACAACCTGGCGAGGCTTCTCTGGAGAACGCCGCTCGCCCGGTGCCCCAAAGTGATCTGGCTGGATGGGAGCGAGCAGCCTGCAGGAGCAGCAGAGCTAAGGAGTGGGTTGAAAGTACCTCTGTGAGCATCAAGGAGATGGGTTTAGGTGAGAAAAATGAATCCCAAATGTCTTGGCTGAGAAAGAGCAAACTTCATGGGTGGGCTGAGCTGCTATTTACGTGCCTGTGCCCAAGGAGAGGGATTCCCTAAGGGCAAGGTATGCACACGGGGTGCCCGCTCTGCCCAGGCTGCTGGTGTGGTCCCAGTTAAACCCTTCCCTGCTCTGTCCTCTGTGCCCTCTGCTGCACTTGTGAGCACCTGGCCTCCACGGGGCAGGAGGGGGCTGCTGCCCCTCAGAAAGGCTGCTGCAGGCTCTGGAGCCAGGAGAGCAAAATGAAGTGCTAGCAAGTCAAGGAACGTACGTAAAGCCCGATTCACTTAGCTCATCCTGGTTAAAGGCACATTAAAAGAAATCCCCTGGGATTAATGGGGGAAGCGAAGCTGACCCTCTGCACCAGGACTACAGGGCGAGCACTGCCAGGGTGTCCCGGGGGTGTTCAGCCCCGGTGCCCCCTCTGGGCTCCCAGCTGGGCGCAGGGCAGCACCGCGGTGCAGCAGAAGCAGCCTCTTCCCTTCCCTCCTCCCAGTTTCTGTGTGTGCACATGAATTATTTATGCAAATAGCTTTGTTATTTATAAGCATTCAACAGATAGCTTGGACAAACAGCCTGCAGCTACGCAGCAGCAGTGCCCACTTCTCATCCAGCACTTGTCGTTTACAGATGACAAAGAGGAGGCCGGGCTCAGATAATGGGATGGCAGAAGCCGTCACATTGCTGATTTCTACCCTGTAGTCTGCATACCTCTCACTGTAGGTGAATTACTTTTATAAAGACCATGTACCCTAGCTAAGAAAATAAATATTATTGTTGGTGAGCTCACATTTACCGTCCAGGAGCATGCACCCCCATTAAAATGAAAGAAAGCTGAATATCACCAGCCAGGGCTGCACAGGTACTGTAGAGTCTCACTACGAAGTACATCAATCTTACGGACTCTCTGTCTCATTTCCTGAATGAACCTTTGAAAACAGATATGTACCAAATAATGAGCAAATCTCTGGCAAGGGCGAAGGCCCCCTGCTCAGGACACGGGGTCTCACTGGTGCTGCAGGAGGGAACAGAGCGCAGCGGCCTCCGTGTGTGCTGGGGGCTCCCGGAGCTCTGCTGGCCTGGCTGGAAGCCCAGCAGCACCCAGCAGCACCCAGCAGCACCCAGCAGCACCCAGCAGCACCCAGCAGCCACCTCCGTCCTCCAGCTCTGCCAGTCCCCTTTCTTTTTTTTTTTTCTTCAATTAAAGGAGAAAAAAATAAAATAAGAAAAAAAAAAAAAGAAAGAAAGATGCAGGCAATTAACTCGCCCTCTATTTTCAAATGACTTTTCCCTTCTCCTGTTCTTCATTAGGCACACAGGTTTTGTCTTGGTAACTGCTGTATTTGCATAATGCCTGTTTTGTAGCAATTGTTTTGGATTTTTTTTTGAATTCTTTGTTTTGGAAAGAATTACTGCAGGCCAGCATCCTACACCTTCAGTGCTCGTCCCCAGGGAGGCGCAGGCAGCGAGCGGGGAGCCCCCCCACAGCTCGGCTGCGGGCGCTGGAAGGAGTTTTTTTGCTTTTCTGTTAGCAGGAAAATTGTTTTGGGGAGGTAACTGCAGCCATCGCCTGCTGCTCACGGCGCTCCCGAGTCCCCGGGCAATACAGGGAAATGCTGCTTATAAAAACCGAGTGGTGATTTTGTCTTCAAGTCATTTCTTCGCAGTCACCTGCTGCTTTATCACCTGGGATTGCCGGGCTTTGTGTAAACATAAATTAATCCTGATGATGCTCTTGCGAGGCAGCTGGCGTTGCAGCAGTCTGGTGCTGAAATGTGGTGCGCTGAGGTTTGCACGAGCAGCGAGTGCCTGGAGCCCTGGGGCGGAGACAGGGAAGATTTCTACCTTAGAGTAGCCAAACTATAAAATCTCTTTAATTCCTTCCTTCTGCACCACCATAAATCATAACGTTTATCTCGGACAGATTTTTTTTAGGCCCCGAAACTCAGAGGCGGCTTCGTGGCGAGCTCCAGTGGTGCCTGCTGCCCCCTGGCACCCCCAGCACCAGGCTCAGCGCTCACAGCCCCCCGCTCGTGGTCTGGGAATCGGCACAAAACACTGCTGAGATTTTGAGCCAGGTCACTTTTGACGTGGGAGAACCCAGCCCAGGCTCCCCCTGGTCCGTCACTGAACAGCGACGTGCGCCAGGGCTTGCCCACGTCCCCACCGCTGCAGGCAGTGGCAAAGAGTGCCCAAACTCGTTAGCCTTAACGAGGGCATCTATCACAGCAGGGACTCAGAAGCATCTCTTCTCTTCTCTGCTTGACTTCTCTCTCTTTAAGGAAATCCAAACCCAAACCAAAAGCAGAAAACTCCAACCCGAATGAAGGGAGGTAATTCCCGGCTGTTTCTTCTTCGCAAAAAAAAAAAAAAAAGTTTCTAGAGGAAAACTCTCGTGATGGACATGTGGCTGTACCACTGCTGACAGGAAAACATTTCAACGGGTGTATTAAAGCTGGCATCCTGTCAAACTTCCAGTTTCTGAATGATTGTGCTTTCCTTAGAGGATGCGCAGAAGCACTGCATGCGAAAATTACTGTTCTCCTCCGCCGGAGAGCCAACAGGTCTAATTATCACCCAGGTCTGCCGAGGCCGGGTGGCTTGTCAGCGTAGTGCTACGGGATAATTAAAGTCCCAGCTTTCTGCAGCAGAAAGAAGCAGCTTCTCATTAAAACGGGATTTTCAGAGTTTTGATGCCCTCCCCCTCCAGACACGGGAGCAAAAAAACCTGCAGGGTGTCCTTGCCGGCGGGGCTGGCCTGGGTGCTAAAGACAAATTAAACCCAAACCTGAGCATGCAGCAAAAATGGGCAGAGGGAGCAGGATGGCGCCCACGTCCCGTCCTGCCCCCCGAGGTCAGCCCAGGAAAGCTGCTTGGTTTTTCCTTCAAGCAAAGCCAAAGGAATGGCACGAACGCAGCTGGACACGAACGACACGCCGACCAGACAGACGGCAGCACCCGCAGCGAGCTGGGCTCACTCGCAGAGACGCCAAGAAGTCAGGATTTCAAGCTGGGACCGATCGCCCCGCTCGTCTTGACAGTGCTGGAAGGTTCCTTAGGTCTTGGCCCAAAGTCTCATTTGGGTGATTACATTCTGCTGCCGGTTTAAAGCACCTTACACGCTCACAGGGGGAGATCTATCCACCTCTGTGCATGCAGTTCTGTTAGCATCGGTTACACAGGGGGGTTTAAACCTTCTTGCTACAGACCCACGCAAGTAACGCGTTACCAAACCTTTTTCCCCATGCCTGTGCCCTCTTACAACAGCAAATTTGCTTTGGCTTTGGCAGTCGTGCTTGGCAGGCACCAGCGCCTGCGTTTATCATCCGTGAATGCGCGTTACAAACCAGGCAAGGTGAATAATTGATTTTTTTTGGTGCTCCCAAATCTGGAAGAATTTTTTTAAAAAAGCAAAATAAAATGGTGCTTAAAAAATTAGAGAGCAGGGGAGAATAAATGGAACTTTTTTTGAAGCTTGAATTCATTATTTTGTTTTGCATGAAAGCGTTTTTCTAGAAGAACTGAAAGCAAACCAAAGTCATACTGAAGAGTGTCCGTAAATGAAAAAATAAAATTCAGACTGAACAACTAAAGTCAAACTTCAAAAGTCTGAACAGAAAGGCTTTGATACTCTAAAAACCTGCATTTTGGTTTGCTTTCCTTTGACACAGACCGTGCAGCAAGACCAGGAGGCGCAAGGAAGAAGCTCGTGTGCAGCTGAACCTCGACGAACAGCTACAGCTGCCAAATAAATCAGGGCTTTCCCTTTCAGATTTTTAAATAAGAGCGAACAGTTATTTATATTAAAATATGTGTGTTGTTTTATACGCCTGTGGAAAGGGTTCAGCCATTATTACCAATGATCTGATATACAGTTCTGTGTTTTTATAATAACAATCGATAAGGTAGGCGGGCAGCATGCACAGGGGGAACGTATCACCAGGGATCTAATTAGTTTTTATTACTGTAATAACTCAACAGGTGGACCTGATGCTATTAAAAATAATGAAAGCTTTATCTCTGCGATAATTATTTTCCCTTTGAAAGCATGTATGGATGCGTGCACGCACACACCTATGAACTGCAGATAAGAGGATGAGCTCAAGTGATTAACTCTCTATGAAGTTGGGATTTATTTGGCAATTCCACTTCTAAACAAGGAACGGGGCAGCGGGTGCTGCCTCCAGCCACGCCGCAGCCGTGCGGGTGAATTTAACCTGCTCGTTAAATCCCCCGGGCCCTGACCTTCCCCAGCACCTACACACCAGCACAGAGGTGACCCTGCGGAAAGGCACATACGTGCCCCGATGCCCTGGTGATGGCCGCAGGGGGATGTCATGGACAGTGGCTGCAGTGAAACCTCTGTCCCCCTTGTGCTGACTGCATGGGGACAGCAAAACCCAGCAGCCCCTACATGCTCTGTGCCTGCCCCTGCTGAGCCACCCCGTGCTGCTTTCCCGCTCTGCCCGTTCCCGTTTTCTCCCGTTAGTGAGGGTTTGGTGAGGATGTCAGCCCTTGGGCAGGGACCAGCTCCTCTCCCCGCATCGCACCCCTGAGGAGGGGCCGCTGGGATGAGCCTGGTAAGGAACCGTAACACCTCCCTGGTCCTTCGGCAGCTGTAGGAGCAGGAAGCGTTTGTCCTAATTACATTGCTCTGAAAGAGATGGGCTGAGGCATTTCTGGGCTGCTCGGGGAACGTAACAAGCATTAAGGCACGCAGCAGCGGGAGACGAGAAAGGGAATTACCGAGAGGTGGAGGCAGCTGCAGCGCTAATGCATTCAGCTGCCTCTTCAACCTGAGGAACCAGCAGCAGCTCCGGCATTTGTGATGACAGCCCCACCTCTGCCACCGACACCATCGAGGGGCTCGGAGGCCTCACGGCGTGCCGGGGACACCCCAGGAAGCAGCACGGTGCTGAGACCTCAGCAGCTGGGCCCGATGGCCTGCGTGGCTGCTTCTGTGCTCGCTCCCTCTCACCCATCTGCCTTCCGTGGGAACGGGCACGGCCAAAAGAAACCTGTGCTCAGCTCCGAGCCGCACACCGGGCTGCACCAGGGGTCAGGCGCTGGTCCCTCAGCAGCCACCGACACCTCCCCATCGCACCATGGATGGGGTCACCAAATGCTGCCCCTGGAAATCCCGCTTGGCCAAATCCCCCTCTAGAGTAAGGACGTGACCTGTCCTCCGAGGGGTGCGGACTGCTGCTTGCAGCTGAGCTTGCAGGACACAGCTCCTAAGGGGAGCCAGCGGCAGAGCCGTGACTTGGCCTAAAACGTAAAGCTGCAAAACCTACCTGTGCGCGTTAAGTTGTGATCACTTAATACAACAGCGATTTGCATCTAATTTGGATGAAGTCAAGGGTAAAATTCTCATTAAATTACCTGAGTAGAAATAGGTGTTCTCCTTTGCAAGAAACTTCTATGTTGTTATTTCATTTTGCATATTAACACACCTATTTCTTTGTCTTTATACTGCAAAGGAGTGCAGCCATTCCTCAATTTAAGATTTTATTTTTTTAATAGACACCTACAGCAACCTGCCATGAGGAAGCCGGGAATGAGCGGGTTGTTGGTTTTGCCTGATTTATTGTTGTGCCCTGCCCAGCTCCAGACCCCCTGTATATCTCGGTGCGGTCCATAAATCTGCTGGCAGCTGTGGGGATTCTGCGTGTCAGGCTGCCCGGCTGGCTTTTCTTGCAAGCTTTCTGGAACTAGCGTACATGTGGTCTAGTTATTCCTCCATCCATCCCTCCTTCTCATAAATAACTTCAGGAGTTATTTATTGTTCTCAGCTCGGGGTAATTGCCAGAAAATGAAGTTCTGTCTGTTTTTGCCAAAAGGAGGAAAGAACGAGGGATTTAACATAAAGCCCTGTTTGCCGCTCGGTGCGCCTCCTCCAAAACTCCCGGTCAGAGCTGCCCACATAAAATAAAGCCCGCTTTCCTCCTAATGAAGCCTCCGTGAATTCCTTGGCCACCAGCTCCGTGCTCCGCTGTCCCCTCCTGGTCCTGCCCCGTGCCACCGTCACGCTCCTGGCCCAGGTCCCCCGGCAGGGGCTGTCCTCACCAGCCCTCGCTGGGGCTTTTCTGCCTCGCTCCTGCAGTGGGATAACGGCTTTCCTGCGCTAGAAACAGATTAGATTTTCTTGTCAAGAGCTAAACTGCAGGACTCTTTCACCACTAGATCAAAGGGCTCGTGTTAGTTCCTATTTTGAAGGGCCCTGTACGGCTGGATGACAGCAGAAGGAATTCACCGCGCCCTGCATAGCTCCTGCTCACCCCCTCTGAGGGCTTTTTAGGCCAATGCCTCTGATCAGAAACGAACTTCACCCAGTGGGGCAATCGACGAGATGCTGAGATGTTATTAGAACATCGCTGTCCCTGTCCCTTAATTTGCAGAGAGAAGTAACGGGGAAAGTGAGCTGGTGCAGTGGAAAAGACCCCAGAGTTAGCTGCGCATAGCTGCAATACGGGATGCTGCTGTGGGAAGTCTCCCAGTATTAAGCACAAGTCCCTGAAATGTGCCACTGCTTGGCAGTTTTCAGATTATTTATGGCCTTTTATGCAGAACAAACCTGCCTGCCTCCACAGGCTTCCCCATCAGCTGGCAAACAAGATGACATGAAAAGCTTTATGAATAACACATGGAAACAGAAAATCAGATGGATATTACAAGGTAGAAGGGAAGAGAGCCACCGTTTAAATAATTCTGCTGTATTGCCACCTGCCCTAAATTACTGAGAAGGGCAAGCAGACCCAGGTGAGGCTGGGGCATGGTTCGGAGGACGACTTGCTCAGTGACAGTGAGATGCAGCCCCCCCAGACCACCAGGGGCATTTGCCTTGGCCGGATTGAATCAGCCTGTGGGTCCCGTCCTGGTGCAGGCACCCGTCTGGGAGGCAGGAGGTCTGCTCCCTGGTGCTGGTATAAAACACAAGGTCAGCACCTTGCCCACCTCCAGCCTCCGTGTCCTCTCCCATGTCCTCTTCCCACCTGGGAGCTGCTCAGAGCCGAGGCTCTCCCTTCTCTCCCCAGCACCCTTTCTTCTTTTCCTTTTGTTCACAGACTCCAAAAAAGCCTGGCATCCCTTCGTTACTAATGCTGGTGAAACAAACAGGCCCCCAGGAGACAATTCCCCAAAACCAGATGTTTAGCAACGCCTTCCTGAGAACGGCCGCTCACGTGCAATTTCTCTACATGCAAAATCAAGCACTCCGGTGTGCTGCTCAGTACGCCCACGGCAGAACTTGAAGCAATATTTCGGTTCCCAACACTGTTCTGCGGGGCAAGAGGCAGAGCTTCAGTGCGGAGAAAACCCGTGAGGGCTTCCTGAAAACTTCCTGAACACAGCAGCACACTCACAAGGGGGTTTGCAGTCGTTCCTCACAGCCCAGGGCTGATCTTTGCCGAAAAACTAAGAAGTTTTTAACCTAGTGGGGAAAATTGAGGCAGCAGGTGGCTCGTTATCCAGCAGAGGGCTGTCTGCATGGGCCGAGGGACTGCTCCCATGCTCAAAGCACTACAAGACACCAGCCTACAGGTCAGAAGCACGCACTGTCCTGGTGGCCAAAGCAGAGAGAATTATTGTGTCCATTACCAAAAAAAAAAAAACAACCAAAAAAAAAAAGCATCACTTAATTTTGTAAGCAATAATGTGTTAGCTATAAATGTTATCTTTCAGCAGTAACTGCTACAGAACATAGTTATGGGCTGGCTACAGCAAAGCATGCCGGCACTGCAATTCGTTAACATTGTTGATTTTTTCCCCCCAAGCATATGCTGAAATTTGATTACATCCAAGTAAATCTGTTTGTCAAACATTAATAGCCTCCTTCCATTCTATTACTCTTTTTCTACCAGCACAGCCATCACATATAAATATTTCAAATCATCTCACTCAATAAAGCCAGTCCAAGGGCATCACGACCTGATGATTTCAGATTGTTATTGACATATTTATTGGAGGCCACTGTGTTGGCAGGGTGCTAGCCGGCACATGAATAAGGATGCAGTTAGCAAGCAGAGGGAGGGGAGCCAAGCACAACAGCCCAGGGAAAAAAGAGTGTTGTGCTCTGTTGGTCCAGCTCTTGTAATCGGTGAGATACTTCTCTGGCTGCACCAATGACATGAATATAAAAACAATACCCTGCGGAATAACATCTTCATGCCCCAGGAGCTTCTTGTATCAGCGTGAGATGTTAAGTGGGTGTTTTTAAGGAGAACCTGGGTCAGATGGGGGATGTGACCAGGGGCTGCCACCCCCCCACGAGATGTCCCGTGCGTGGTTCCATGCTGGGGATGGGCCTTGGTGGGATTCCCCTGTCCAAGCTGCTCAGCCCCTCTCAGAGCCAGCCAAAATAATTATTTTGCGCTGCCTAATTTTGACTCTCAAGTGCCAGCGCTTCCTATAGCGCTGTCTGCAACCTCAGCTGCAATATTTCCCTTGCCAGATTTTTCATTCTTAATAACAGGGTATAATTAGCGCTAATTAATATGAAATGCAGTAAGCAAGAATTCCAGTAGTTTCCCCTGCTGCTTTTTCTCATCAGCTAAGATTCGTTGGTGGCTCCTGGGTTATGACCTGGGACAGGGAGCGAGAACTTCCAGACCGCACGGGGCGAGAAGGAACGGCTTCTCTAAACGGGATCCTCTAAAGCACAACGCCTCCTGCTCGTCTGCAGAGGGAAGCACTGAATTGTCCTCCAGCTCACTGTAAACTGTAAGAAAGAGGCCGTGAGACAGTCATTGCGTCCTCTGCAGTTCCCTAAGAGCAGAGGTCAGGCGTTGAACATTTCCCCTTCCCCTCACCTCAGCAGCCGCAGGGCAGCAGGTGAGCTCGGAGGGCTGGTGGCAGCGCCTCGGCAGGAAAACTGCCGTGGGTGAAGGCAGTTTGTCGCTGTTCGGACACGGCTGTAGGCTCACTGCGGGCTGAGAGCCACCGTCTGCATCAGGCTGCCCATTTCTGGACCCAGGAGGGAGCTCGCTGCTCGCAGGAACCGGTCCCAGCCCCGGGCCAGGAGCCAGGACCTGGCTCCCTGCTCCTGCGGCAGCCCGGGCTGCGGATCAAAGCCCCATGCGTGCCTTAAGTCCGTCCGTGGATCAAAGCCACCCTCGGGTTCTCCAGGACCACTGCGTGGAGACCCAGCCAGGAGCAGACATCTGGGAACAAGAGAAACTTCAGGCCACTCGCCCACCACCACCCCTCGCTGGCTTTCCAGTTGTTTGATCAGACCCACGGCTGCCACCTCCGTTATTTCAGCCCCATCTCCAGGAGCTGTGCTCACCCGCTGCTGTTTTCTGCTGCAGCCTGCAGAGCCGAGGCCGGAGGCTTCGGTCACCCCCAGCTGCCCACATCCCTCCTGCCAGGGCCAGCAGGTGCCGGTCTGGCTGTGCACAAGAAGAGCTCTGCCCCCACTGCATTTAAACAGCTGCACTTCCCAGCGCCCCAGCCTGGGCTTCCCGTGCTGCATTAATGCATACAGACTTTTCAACTTTTCTCCCCCCCCCCGCCCTTCCAAAAGCTGCTGGAGCTTATCAGGAGATGAAAGATTGAGGGACATGCATAATTAATGGCCTAGCTTTATTTAAATAATTTCATTTTGCCATCACATCTGCATTCTTCAGGTATGGCTTTAATTCTTTAATTACAGAAGAGCGTGCCACAGTGCTTTGCCTGATTAACAGTTGAAAATTAAGGCTTAGAGTGGAGTGGGGGGGGGAAGGATGTGTAAATACGGTAATAAGCATATAAAGCAGCTCGATGAAGAGGTGAAACTAAAGCACATCTTCAGCTCAGCCGATCTGCCTCCTCTAAGGGGAAAAACCTGGAAGCCCTCAGGGAAAGACTTGGCCAAGCCCACGGCCCCATTCAGCACAGCCTGTGAACGCAGCACGGCCAGACCGTGGCTGTCCTGATGGGCTGCAGCCAGCACCCAGCTCCCTCCAGGGAGCTTTTGTGGTCCCGGGAGAGCAGCAGGGGCCTCCAGGGTGGCAGAGGCCAGATGGGGCTGGGCAGACCTGGAAGCATCCCAAAAAACAAAGGCTGACTTTGTGAAAAGTTTGGCAGAGCTTCTGTTATTGTTGCATTTAGAGACCAGGATTGAGGTGTTAGGGTCAATAGAAGCCGAATTCTCTTGCTGCAAGCTGGTATTTTCACCTTCTAGAAATGAAGAAAAAATTCCCCGGTCAGTTTAGGCAAGCTCATTTGCCAGCAATTACCCAGGGACCAATATCGATGCCAGCTACAAAAAATAGCTCTCCCTTGGCTCTGCTCCCAGCCCAGCGCCGAGCAGAAGCAGGCAGGTACCTCAAATTGGGATGGCAGCAGAGAAGGAACGAGAAGCGAGTAAGATGAGAAATAAAGCATCGGAAAGAATCGAGAGCACTGGTGCTACAGGTTTCTGTGTGGAATGATTATGGCCAACGCAGGCTGACGGTGCTCGTTCTGGCTGAGTGCTCCCCGGGTGCTGCACCCCTGCTTGGGCTGCTGCTCCTGGCCAGGGGGCTTCACTGCCCCGGCCCCCTTCTTTCTAAGCTTTTTTTTCTTTTTTTTTCTTTGATGGTTTGGTGGTTATGTTTTGCTAATGTTTATCTGAATGAGGACTTTTCAGTAATAAAGAGTAAAATGTAAACTTCTAAGCTTGGTTAAACTAGCGCACGTCTGAAAAAGAAAAGCAACTCTATGACGGCGAATGTTTCACCTGTACAGTGCTGCAACGTCCTGCTGATTCACCCCCAACCAGCTCCCTTCCACAGCTGCTGACCGACGACGGCCCCAGGTCTGCTCCCGCGGCGCTGTGCGACAAGCAGTGGCTGCACACCCAACCTCCCCAGGGCTCCGAAGCGGAGCAAACGCTGCCAGCAGGGCAGGACTGCGGTGCGGTGCTCCCGGACCTCTCTGCAGCTGGGTCTGGATGCGGCCGCTTGGCTGAGGCTGCCCCAGCCCTGCCCTGCAGGGACGAACCTCCGCAATTAACCCAATTAACCAGCAGCCACAAATGGGAATAAAGCGGCTCCAAGAGGAGAATGTTTAAAGCCTTTAAGCAGTGCTGCGGAGAGCCTGCTGCTGTCAGAGTCGGGCTGATGAAGGCTGCGGTCCCTAACCAGGGTGCACGTGCAGCCCTGGAATATTAAATCTAATGGGAAGATGATAATGATTAATTATCCCACCTGTCTACAGGGGGAATAATTTTCTCCTTACTGGAATAACTAAAACAGCTTCTTTTACACAGTAATGGCACTTTGCTGTCACACAGCACCTTAAATCCTAGCACTTTACACCTATTTGACTAATTGGGACACTGCCTTGCCAGGGCTGGCTGAGGCATTCCTCCAGGATTGCTCTGCCCACAGCCGAACTGCAATCTTTTCTGGGGTCAAACATAAAAGCTGCCAAAGATCGCCCTGAAGTGCCCGACCAGGGCAGAAAGCCGAGGTACCTGGCGTGGCCGGAGCAAGCAGGAGAAATCCGAGGGCTGATTTCTGCAAGAGGGCCTCATCTGCAAGTCACGGTGTAAGTACGAATGAAATGCCACCTCCTTTTTTTTTTTTTTTTTTTGTCTTCCGAAGTCTGGAAAATGAATAATGCATTTTCCCCCCTAGCGCTGAACTATAAATTCTCCTTTTAGTGCGTGGAACATTTCTGAAGAGAAAAGGCACCCTGGCTGCTGCACCCTCCTCCCTCCGACTCGCTCGCTCACTTCCTTCCTTCAAGATGCAAAATCTCAGTTAAATAATACAAAAATATGTCATACTCGGGTTTTTCATTTAAGTGCAGGCTTACTGTGGTTGCTGCTCATCTAACAGCCCCCTGTGACGGATTTCGTATCACTCATCTGTTCAGATGAGGATGCGAGGAATTTGTATAATCTTGGCGTCTTCCCAGGAGATAAAACCAAGTGTTTATCCCAAGGCCCCGGTGAGGCTCAGGGAGCTGCAGCACAATACAGCACAGCTCAAGTGCCAGGAACCACTTCTGGCTTTGCTAGCAGCTCTCTGCACACCCTTTGGCAGCTCCCTTGCATCTCCAGCCCCCCAAGTGGCCCCGGTACCTTTTTTAAGGGACCTTAACTGGTCCCAAAATACGGCTTCAAAAGCTCGTTGCAGTGGGTTTTCCCACAGCAACCTCTTTTAAAGTTTTCACAGCTCCACCCCTGGGTCATCCTGTGGTGCTTGGCTCCCTGTTTTCCTCTAAGGAAGGAGGAATGGGCAGAAGATGCTGCCGACAACAGGCAAGAGGCTGCAGAGCCATCGTTGTCCATCCTCTGCTGAAGCACAGCCCCGCAGTGGCCGTGCATGGTGAGCTCCCCATGGTTCAGACCCCGCAGCCAAGAGCAGAGGTGCCGGAAAGCCTGCGTGTGGTTCTCAGCCCTGTTAGCTGCTGCTAGGAAGAGGGAATCCTTCTTCAGTGGAAATTTTTAATGAATTCCGTCTCACACATGCGGTGAAGCAGGCAAATGACATCGCCCCCATCCTGCAGCTGAGCCTCAGCGCTCGGAGACGCAGCGTGGCGAGGGGACGCTGCCCAGGGGAGAAGGGCGGTCGGCAGCACCCAGAGCAGGGTGGCAGCACCCTGTGAGCACCGTGTCCCTGCCAGCCGCCCCGAGAGCAGGTCCCAGCCAGCTCCGAGGCAGCAGAGAAAGCTGGAGATGCAGAGGGGGACATGCCTTGTTAGCTGGGAGGGGAGCGCGGAGCAGGATGGGTACCTGGTAGAGCAGTGCCCTGCAGGAGCCACAGCTGGGCCTGCCAAAACATCCAGGAAACTAAAAGAAGACATCAGGAGTATAAGATCCACGCTCCATTTTCCTAGTCTAGCCAGAGCAAGCTGTAACGGAGAGACGAGACGTCCAGGGAAGCTGAAGCACGCAGCTCCCACCATTGCTGGAGGAGCTAAAACGCTTGGCTGACCTTCAGACCACAGCACAGAAACGTTCCCAGGTTTCAGGCATCGCTGACAGCTGAGGGCACCTCGACACCCTGCAAGGAGGTGTAAGGATGAGAGAAGCTGATTTGTGGCAGCTGTCCCCCAGCTCCGATGTGATCACCATCTCTAGCGTTGCAGTCCCAGCAGACCCGGGACCGTTCCCCGTCTCAGAAAGCCCTTTCACGATTATTACTTTATCGCTGTCACGGTGCCAGGAACGCCAATTGTTTCCAACCTTTAGGAAACGAGCCAAAGAGGGTGGCTGAGTATTTTTCTGTAGGACATCCAGCTGTGATAATGCGATGAGTAAAGTTGAGCTAAGGGACTCGCAACGGAGCCCTCGGGTGGGGATGTTGCGGTGAAGCAAAGGCTCAGACAGAACCTCCCCTAAAAGGGGGTGGCAGCGCCCGCACCTGCAGGACAAACCCAGCGAGGGGGGAATGCCCGGCATTTATTTTTCACAGTGATGCTCAGGCAGAGATGGATGTCTCGGGAACCAGACCAGCAGCAGAGGGGCATCTGGTGGTGCCCAGTCGCCAGGCGGAGCGGAGGCAAGCGCAGCCCGTGTGTGTTTCCACCAGGCACTTCGGTGTGTGCCAGGCTACACACAGCAGGGGGTCAAGCATCAAACCTGATCACCGTTTCTCTACACATAATAATTTATGATCCTGGTCTTAGCATGTATTTTCAGGAACTGCCATTTGAATTAGGATGAAAACGGAAATTAACTCACTTTGACTATTAGGAAGAACCAAGGTGGATTTACTGAACGTTTTCCAAACGTGCTGTACTAGGGATGGCAGTGTATGGTCCTTAGGTGCCTGAACCCACAAACTGTGTGTGTGTGGCTGGATAACCCACATCCCACAGCAGAGGACAGAGGGAGCTGGCCGGGGCTGCTGGCCCCTGGCAGAGGCACAGCCTCGTGCCTCTGAAATGAGCCGGGAGGTGCTGCCATATCGCTGAGCTACGTGAGTACACGCTGTGTGGCCGTCAGCCATCGGGTGGTGGCAGTCCATAGCTCTGCCAGGAAGGACAGACACCAGACAGAGGGATAGCATCACTTTTCTTTCAGCTACGTAAGCTCTGACTGAAGCCTCTAAAGTTGAGACCGTTGTTGCGAACGTGCTATGGTCAGGTCACCGCAGGACTGTGGTCATTTGGTCATTTTCTCGTTTGCTTTCTGAGAATACTGAAGTTTTTCCCAGGCTGCGGGTTTCAAAGCTGCACACATGATCCGCCCCCACAGAAATTTGCAGGGGGTTTTACAGCAATTCAGTAAGGACATGGAAACAGCACCCGACGAACAGCACAAAGCACTTTGTTAATGCAGAGCCACTAATGAAATCTAGCAGAGCACCAGACCTGATCATGACAAATATATTTGTCAACTCCTTTCAATAAGGAAGGAATTAAGCGAAATTGCAACCTGCTGCTAGATATTCTCTTCAAAGAGAAGGGGAGGGAAATCAGCTGTAAATTATTCCCTGTGAATTACCACTTAGCTCTCCCGATGCCTGACGGGCAGGCCACGGGTGCTGTTGCGCAGGGCTGTGCCCAGGCTGGGCACGACGAGGTGCAGCTGCCCTAGGAGAGGAGGCAGCAGCGGATCACCAGCTCCACCAACCCAGAACAGCGGTGCTCACGCACTTTTTGCTGGGGTTGTGACACTCAGCACTGCTTTCACCTGGCCTGGTTGCCCGCGCAGTCCATCGAAATCACCTCCTCCATCCTCCGGCGTGCCCAAAATGCATGAGACAGCCCAGCTGCGCCTGCATGTTTCTGACACCACCTCTCTGCAACAGTTCCTGCTGTTTGTTGGTTTTGCTTTTTACAGAATAGGTTTAAGTTTCTCGTTTGTTGGAGACAGAGTGAGCAAGGCTGCAAAGAGCAATGTACAAAGTGCGAGCCTTATAATGGAATTTAAAAATTGATGAGGAAAACTGGAACAATCTAAACTAATGTTAACTGAGTAATTAGGCAACATCAGGGCTGCAGATTCTCTCACGCATAAGTGGCCATTAGGCAGCTACTACCCACACAACCTTTTTCCTCTCTCCTGGTCCTACAAGGACAGATCAAGCCTGGAGCCCAAGCATCCATGAGCCGCATACAGGGTCAGAGCGAGGGCTTTGCACAGGGAGAAACCTCAGCTGCAGGGTCCCACAGAAATCCCCTTGATTTAAAGCTTTCCCTGGGCTTTACATCGCATTAGGGACACCCGGCAGTGTAAATGTGTTTCTCTGATGGTCATGTGAGGATCTGAACTACACAAGGGGCCTGGCAGTGATGCTCCTGGGTACTTGCTGTGGGCAAATCCCCCTTTGGACCCCCCAACTACCCAGCTTGTTGACGTAAGGGGTTTATCAGGTAAACCAGGGATTTCCCTTTCTCCCCCAGGTGGGTCCATGATATTTTATCCTTCCCATCCGAGAAACTGCAGGACAGGGCAACAGGCAGAGCCCCAGGGCCAGCACCACCCATGGCTCCCCCTGCACGCACGCACGGCCCCGCTCCCAGTGAACGCCTCCAGGGCGGCCGCAGCCCCGGCAGCTGGCACACGGAGCCGTGCCCCGTTCCCCGCTGCCTTCCCTCCGCGGTTAATTATTCCAGCATTTCATTATTCACCTCACTTGGTTTCTTCGTTTCTCCTCCAGTGACAAATGAATTTCCAGGTGCTCTGTCGAGTGCTGTAGAGCGGAACCAGCGCAGCCGCCGCGTGGCCGTAATTCGCTTGGACAGCTGCACGGCCACGGCTGCGGCCTCCTTCCTCCCTGCCACGTCCCCCTGGTGCAGCCGGGGTGCGAGGAGGAAGAACCTGCCCTGCCCAGCCGCCTGCTCTCCTCATCCCCACGTGCAATTATATCACATTTGCACCCCAAAACACAGACCCCAGACACCGCGTGGCTTTAAGCACAACAGGGTTGGGCAGCACCAGCTTGGCAAAGTCCCACCGAGCAGGGTCTATGCAATCTGGGAGCCAGCAGCATGTGGGGGTAAAACAAAAAACACCCTGAGCGGGGCCCAGCTAGACTAGACGAGGCAGGGTGGCTGCTTCATCTAATTCAAACAATTAATGGGGTGTTTTCTTTCGCCGGCCTAAGCTCTGTTGAAAAGCAAAGGGAACTGCAACCGTGGGTGGACTGTATGTATGGGGCACCCCCATGAGTTAATCAGTCATTTAAAAAATGCTGATATAAATTGCTGTTAATTAGCTCTGTAAATGCTTATTCTGCTGGCTAAATTAGAACCTGCTGGAAGGGGTCAGATGTGCCAGCACAGCTTGATGTTATTTATTGATTTCTAAGGGGACTCTGTGGATGTTTGGGGAGCCCTGAGAGACAGGTGAGCTCCACAGGCCTCTCCCGTTTTGTGATTTGGTTTTCCTCACCTTTCTGTTGCTTCCTTCGTGCCTGGCTGACTCGGCACAGTTGGGCATCACGGCAGCATCCTCAGACCTGAAGACACAGTGTTGGCTGACCCAAGGAGGCAGGTTTTCTCCTCTCCAGCTTCCGTTTCCCTTTGCACAAGCTGGGTTTTGATTTGCAAACCCTGCTCCCAGAACCATCTCCTGCTGCACCTTCACGCCATGCCCGTTGCCACGGGACCCAGGGCAGCCCACAGCCCTTATTCATACACTGACAGTGGCTGCCGGTGCCCGAGGGGAACATACTTTAAAGACACTAAAGTCCCTTTGCAGAAGACTCCAGCACCAAAAGCAGGCAATGGCATGAAACTGAAGCACTACCACCTCCACCTTCAGAGCATCTAGCCCCCAAGAGCCCCCAGCTGGGCCTGCAGAGGGGGCCGGGTGGCCTTGCCTTGTGACATGGCCTGGCTGCAGGACCCCAGCCAAAATGGCGCCCTCATGAACCAAAAGGATGACCAGAGACCTCCCAAAGGTGCTGACAATCCTTCCTCCGTCAGTGTCCTTCTAAATCAAACAGGAACAGTGCTGTTGCCCCACAATTCAAAGTAAAAAAATGTCTGAGGTTCATCATGCCATGGCTGGGCTGTCCCCAGCTCCAGCACTGGCCAACACGCGGCCCAGCGTGCTGCCTGCTCAAACCTCCCGCTGCCTTCCTGCCGACCTCGTTTCAGGTAAACCAGCCGAGGCCAGCTGAGAAGAGAATGAAACAAGAAAGATGAAGCATCTGCCTTAGAAATCAGACAAATAAATGGCAACGGGAAAGCCACAGAGAGCAGCAGACTCGCATCAGTGAAGCCAGCGTGGGCAGAGCAGAAGCAGGCAGCAGGACATCAAAGAGCGTGTAACGCCCTTTTTATAAAACAAATTTTGTCAATCAGCGCTGAGACACAAGCTAATTGCAGTCAGTCACCGGCAAGGGGGAGAGAGGAGGCGTTTCAGCAGAGAACACAGCCTAATTAAAGCAAATTGGGGCATCCTGGAGCAGACCCACCGGAGCTGACTGGCAGCCTGCAGAAGCCGGGGGCTCCGCAGACCCCGCTGTCCCACCACCCAGCAGGGCTCTGCTCACAGCCCTGTTTCTTCCTGCCTGCAGCGCTGAATAGGCCTGATAAAAACCTGCTGGAAAAGCAAAATAATCAATTCTGCACACAGCCAGGGATTAACCCTGAGCTCTGGGATGGGGCAGTGACAAGTCGTTATTTCCTGCACCACGCTGAGGCTGCGACCTGGCCCTGCAGCAGTGGCTGGGGAGGAACCACCACCCGCACGGATGGAGAGGAAAAGCAGGGATGTCTCACATTGGTGGTGCTGTAACTCGAAGAGAAGCTTGTTAACGTGGTCCCAGGGACTGATGGAGTCCACCATTTTGGCAGGGGCATGGAGGGCTTTCTTCCAGGCTGCTCACTGCTGCAATTAAATGATTAATTTGTTGTCTGGCTCTACCTTTCTCTAGGGCTCAAAGAGATTAAAGTTCTGCCCCGTTTAGTTTCTAAGCTCCAAAATACTTCATCTGGAGTCTCAGCCAGAAGAAAGGGACGAGGGACTGGAAGGGGACAGGGGCCTGGGGGTTGTCACCCCAAAATTGCCCTCCAATGCTACAGCAGGAAAAGCAAACCGCTGGAGCAAGAACCCCTGAGATAAGGCTTAATATGGGTCAGAGCAAAAACATGTTGACAAACTCTGCCAGGGACACCAGAAATGAAAACACGCCTATTTATCACTGAAAAATTCATCAACTTCAGACACACTCCGAAAGCACAACAGCAGACATGTAACAACATATTCAGTGTCCCTTTCCAACCAGAAAATTCTCTGCCAAATTAATTTCCAACTTGAAGCAATGCGAATTCAGCACCAGGCCTGGATCAAGAGACATTAACAGCAGTTAGTCTCACTTTGGGGAGCTGTGCTCCCGCCTTCAGTAGTGAA
Organism: Anser cygnoides; assembly: GCF_040182565.1. Lineage (NCBI taxonomy): Eukaryota > Metazoa > Chordata > Aves > Anseriformes > Anatidae > Anser > Anser cygnoides. The sequence continues at coordinate 6,231,622 of NC_089896.1, read as the reverse complement.
GTTGAGATATAAATCACAGTTTCAAGGGTTTTGTTTGTTTCCTCGAGGATCTCAAGTACCTGTTTTCAAAGGGGCTCTGCTGATCTGCCGTGGCGGAGGAGCCGTGAGCTCCCCGAGCCCTCCCAGCAGACCGAGCATCAGCTCCCTGCTGGGGGGCAAGGGAGGGGGGATGAGACCACAGCTGGAAAAACTTCACATCTGATTAGTGCAGAGCAAGTGAGAAGAGAGGGCGGCACCAAAAGGGCTGGCAGCCAGATGTCGGTTTGGTTCAGCTCCTTACAGATAGGCCTGCTGCTGGCCACGCAGCGCAGACCGTGTCCAGACTGGGGCTCTCTGCCCGGGGCACGGGGAGGCGTGCCGCAGCGGTGATGGGGAAAGGGGCAAGGTCTGGCCTGAGTCCTCCACCTTTTACTGCTGCTGTGCATTGGTGAGAGCAGGGATGTGCTTCTGAGCAGCTGTGGCACAAGGCCAGGACGTGAAGGTCAGGAGCCCCCCCCAGCCTCCAGCCCCGGGAGCATGGGCGCGTCCCTGCTGTCCTCATGCATGGGCACGTGTGCGCGTGCAGGTCAGCATCCAGAGGATCCTAGAAGAAAATTTTGGCAGCTCATGAAAAAGGCACCAGAGGAATGTAAGAAAAGCAATGCAAAAATTTATATTTTATTTTAATTCAAAAATTTAAAATAGCTTTCAAATTCAGTAAAGTATGCCTGGACACAATGAAAAGCCTCATATACAGAGACAGATAAATTAAATTGTATATATTGCAGACAAGCCAAGTGTATGTATAGATTACATATTTACACTTTTATGTAAACCATATTTATACATTTTATTACATTTACAAAAAAAAGCTGATCTTCCACTACTGTTTACTACAATAATGAAAAAACATTTACATTGTGTCTTTACTGTACAAACTTTTGCTTCATAAAAATATATCTCTGTACAAAAGAGGGATTTTTTTTCTTTAATTTTTCTTTCTTTTTTTCTTTTTTTTTTTTCCTTTTCTTTTTTAAACATAATGCAAGTCCTCTGGGCGCAAGAATGAAGAATGTCACGTATCAGGTCCCAGCCAGCTTGCAAAAAAATGGGACAAGACCCCCTCCACTGCCTTTGTTGCTTGGGCAACAGTAGAAAATGGTACATAATAGGCTGAAAGCAGCAAGTCTTGTTTAAGTACGGCTCCCGTTCTCCCTACCTTGCTGTTAAAATACCTCGGGCTTGTTATACACACCTTGACACAAGCTTCTCCTTGCTATTACTTTGATTGAGTGGGATTTGGAAAGGTTTGAAAAGCAAATGTGGGACCTGTTGTTGTGTGCGTACATCGCTCCTTTCCGCCTGACAGCCTGAGCTGCTTGGTGCGTGCCAGGGGCTGGGCACTGCTGGCAGCCAGGAGTGGTTCTTTTGCAGCTCAGCAGCAGGAGCCCGGTGAGATCCAAGCTCTGCTGCTGCTGTTGGGGGATGCTGCAAGGTGCTGGAGTTGTGGGTACTGAGAGAGGAGCTGGGATGTTGCAATCAACGGCACCAGAGCACAGGGGACTACACAAAAGGGCGCTGCCTTCAGGATTTGTTTGGTTTTAGGATCTGTTTGGTTTTAGGATCTGTTTGGTTTCAGGATCTAAGATTCTACCATTTGCCATGCAAGGGAGCCTGGTCTGTTCGCTGTGCTACGGGGACTAGGCAAAGGGCATGTATAACATTAAAAATTAGGCTAGAAGGGGCCTTTGAAGTCAAATATGGGCCAGAAGAGCAGGTGTGAAGTCAGGAACCAGCTCTCTGTGCACACAGAAGCAGGAACCTGGAGAATATCCAGATCTTGGTTACATCAGTGTGACTGAGAGGCAGCTCCTGACTTCACCGCAGGAGCTCGACTGAAGCAGACAAACTGCAGGGGATGTGTGCCCTGGCTCCAGGTCCCGAGTGCCACCGCAGCCTACTTGGGGTCCCCTCCTCTCACTTCCCCTTCAGCTTGCCCTGGGGTCTGTGTCCTGCAAGCTGGAGGTGCTCAGGGAGGGGCAGGCGCCCTGCCAGCCTGTCCTGGCTACCTGAAGGAACGTAGTCCCACAGCCATGGAGGGCTGCAACTGCCTCCGCCTGCGTATTTGGCACGAGCTGGCAGCGTGGCTTGCTGCAGGACTCGCTCTGTCAAGGTCCAGCACTGGCCCTGAGCTACGTGTGCACCCACCTCTGTGCGGCAGTGCCTGACTTTCCTCCACGTTCCATCAGGGCTCTGGCTTGCACATGTGCTTCCACCCACCTCTGAGGAATAAATCAGAGTGCCTCTGCAATGCTTTGGGGAGCAAAGACGGCATTTTTTGGCAGGCTGGCTGGTGAGCAAATAGGCTGTAGAACGCTGCTTACTCTAAGAGTGCTGAATAAGAGACAGAAGTAAAAAAAATAATATATATTTATACATATACACACACGCACACATGCGCACACACAGTAAACGAATAAACAAAACAGAAAAAAAAACTACCCTGTGGTTTTCATTAGACAAAACCTCAGCTGATGCTAGGTAGGGGAGAGCCAGTGTTTAAATGCAAGCATGGATGTAAACACCACCCCTTTTTTGTTTTAATTATTCTCCCATCAAGTTTTCTGTAAGAAAAAGATGCTTCATTGACTTACTGCTCTAAGTCAACTGTATTTCAGAGAGGTGCTTGACATAGTTTGGTAAAATGGCACTGTTGCCGCCTTTGACTCTTGTCTGGTGTAAGAAACAGTGACTCAAACCAAACAGACTAAACCCCTAAATCAACAAGAGCAGCTCTCCTCTTTATTAGAGGAGGAAAGTGTCATCACAAAAGCATCGTTCGTTTATAAGGGAGGAAAAATGTCAAGCCGCCTTATCTGTTCTCACGAAAGCCAAGCCAACCTTTCTGCTCCTGGGAAATAAAGGGAAGAGCTTTGGATAGAAATTAAAACTCTTATTGCATTGCCATTTGGAGGATCAATATGGAAAGGGCAAAGGCTTCTGAATGCTACTGGTGTGCGTGGGGGCACCGTTACTTGTTACAGTTATTTTTAAAGAGGTTTTTGTCCCTTCGTGTCTGTCAGCAATTTTCTTATTAGGGTGTTTGGGAATGGCTAAAATCAGCAGTCACCAGGAGAAGGCCAGAGGTGGAGAGAATTTTCCTTATCAGCCCTGAAAGCAGCCTCAGGTTCAAAGAGACAACGTCGATGATGAAAACAGGGGCGGAAGAAACCCAACAAGAACATACAAAGGAAAATTAAATACAGGGGAGAAAAGTTTGAAAAGGTCCCATTTGAAAACGTCTGCTTAGACAAACCGACAAATAACCCATACAACCAAATAAAGACAAAGCAAGTATTCACCTTCTCCCCTACCGGTATTTCCCAGGAACCCCAAGCAGCACGTCATGAAGTGTAACCTGCATTCGTCCTTCCTGTCCACGCTCCTCCCAAAAGTGGAGGGGACCCCACATGCCCCTCTGCTCCCTGCAGCGTATCGATCCCACCACCTCACTTCCCAGGTCCTCCACTTCCCCAGGCCTTGACATCGGGCTGGAACCCACCGGGAGCGCGGGAGAGAGGAGCTGTGCTGGAGCAGACCTTTGGCTGGCTCCGTTATCCACGGCAGGATGCAGACGGAGGACGAGGACGACAGAGGACAACCCAGCAGTCTCTCGGGAGTTAACACAAAGTCCAACAAGGTGTAGCAGCTTCTCCACAGCCTCAACACGGTTGGGACGAGGGAGATGGGAGGGAATGGATGGAGGCTAGTGAGGTGAAACACAATCATCCGCTAGATACCAACCCGGAGGAGTCTGGACAATGGGAAAGGAAGGGCGAGAGAGAAGGAAACAGTTGGCTCTTACAAGCAGAAATGAAAGCCTGTATAGCTTTGCTGTCTCAAACTAAGAACTTGCCAGTCTAGAAGTGCCCTTGAGGGCTGCTTGATGCTTTTAGAATCATAGAATTTTGTTTACAACGGCAAGTTATTCCTCTGTCCCTGCGCAGTAAAACTTTTAACCCCCTCGGTTTACCCTCGTCTGTACCTTTTGTACCACTGTACAAAATGCCCTGTCTGGAACCACACAGGGAACCACTCAGCTGCACACCAGTATTCTATTCATGACCAGTTCGGCCTAGCTGGGTTGAGGTGGGACAGAAAAGTGCTGGCACTGTCCCCCTCTCGTGCTCCCTTTCTGCCCACTCACCGCATGGGGACGAGTGCTATACAGCTGTGCACACAGTGCTGACTGTGAACTCCGTCTCGTTGGCCATGATGTCTGTGGGCTGCAGGTTTCGGTCATACATAGGGTTTTCAAATGTTGCTCGGACGTTGGTGTTTTCATGGCCTGCATAGCCATTGAATGGGACTTTTGGTCTTCTCCTACAGAAAGCCAGAGAGAAAATCCAGAGAGGTCACGGGTACTCCTGCTGCAGGCAGAACAACAGCACTGGCAAAGTCAGTGGAAAGGAAAGAGCTGGTTTTGAACAGGGTAAACACCTGGGGGAAAGGCAGCAGGGATCTATAACAAATCTTATTATAGACCTGTGGTAAAGGAAGCTCTCTGGGCTTTGCTATAGTCCTAAGCATGCTCTGTCTGCAGAGCAGCCACATGCTTTGAAGTGCAACAGCATTTCTACAGCAATGCACTGATCAGGAGAAATACGTGATTTACAACATATGCAAAGCCGAAGTATGAAATTTACTTTGCCTTATCCTACTTAATGTTGCCACAAATCTTATTGATGGTCATAATAGCGCTCAGCGCTCTCCTCTCCTAACACCCTTGTCCTTCCATGCATGCTTGCTCCATTACTTTTTTACTTTCTACATTAAATGAGAAACCAGGTCTAGGGGGAGTGCTTTTAAGTCAAGCTCACAAATATTTCTGTCAGCCCCCTTATTTTGTTTCACTTACTGGCATCTTTCCTGAAACCTACCTGTGTTTGTACAGATAAAGCACGAACCCTGCAATAATCAGGGCTATGAAAGGCACAAGAATGGCAGCTGCCACAGAACTGCTGTTTGATGCAAAATGGTGTCCTATTGATTCTGGATCATTTTCCATCATGCTGATGTCTGAAACACAGCAAAAGTAACCAAATTTCAAAACACTGCTGCAGGAAATGGGGTTTGCTTGACTTACAGGCTACGTCTTCAAGGACAGAACAAGAGTTACAAGTGTTGCTGTAAAAGGTAATCAAAAGCTTCTGACCTTCATGAAGAAAGGTTTGGAGAGCTAGCCTAGTTCAGGCATTATCATTTATTGAGGAGTGCAATTAAAGATAGATGTAAACAGATTAACCTTACTGAAACGCTCTTGCTTGGATACGTAAAGCCAGGCTTTAAGAGAGACTTCCAAAGGCCACAATAATGAGCATCTAATTCTCCATAAAGGTGATAAGACTCCAGGGTTAGATTCCAAAAATGCTAAGAGGCCTAAGAGCTTAAGCCACATTTTAAGAGAGATTTAGAGGCTTAGACCTTGGGTGGTCTAAGCTCTCAAGTGCCTCTGTGACTTCTGAACGTGCGATGGAGATGCTTTTTGTGGCAGCAATGGGACCTGGGCTCTTAGGTCAGACATCTGGCAAGATGGGGAAAAAATGCGCTCAGGTGCTCTTTTGTGCCTCCAAACTCTTTCTGTCTTTGAACAGAAACATGTTTGTTTAAATGCCTCATTTTAGTTCACACATTAAAAATGTTCTTGTTGTGTTGTCTCCCCCAAATCTTGCATTATCCAAGTTGAGGAAGGGGGTTTAGTCCCCCTTGCCAGAATATCCAACATTTAAGGTATTCAGTGTTTGAACACCAGTTAGGGCAGAGTTGCTGCATCCACTGTGCAGGGAGGAACCAGAGGTGAGAACGGAGCAGCCTGCAGGGTGGAAATGCTTTCAGGGAACTGCGATCCCCTCCTTCCTGTGCAGCGTGGATGGCTCTGCCTCAAAAATGAAAAACCAGCTGCTGCCTCATGTAACTACCTCCAGCCCCCTTGGCTACAGAGACCTGAGGGCACCTGACTTCTCTACCCCAGTGGCTGGTTTGGGTTTTGTCAGCTCTCTTGTAAACGATGTATGGTGGGGAGAAGTACAGGGGAGACAGGCTGGGCCTTCACTAGAAAGGGCTACGTGAAACCTGACAGGTCAAAAACAACCGGGGGATCTGGCCCAGCAGGGTTGAAAGCCACTACCAGGGGCAGTAGGATTGTTTCCTGCTTGAAAATCTCCACTACCGCCAATATCTAGCCTTTGACAATTAAAGGAAGAAGTGTTAGAGGAAAGTTACCCAGTCTCTGAAGACCAAACTGCCCAAACCCTTTGCCACGCACGAAGCCCTGGTACACAAACGTGCCACTTGACGACTCTGATGAGACCTGCAATGACATGAGACCAGAGATTAACAGATTTCTTCAACACTTCCCTGGGTTTTTATCACCTGTCTTGTCAGTCTTTTTCAACTTCATGCACAGCATTAATTTAATTCAATTCCCCAGAAAAAAGTGGCATTTTAAAAGAAGTTTAACTGCCCAACAACTTGTTAAGACTCTCACATCTCAAGGGGAGGGTGGTGGCGGAAATCTTGTTTGCAATAAACTTCAGACCATGCTGCTGATTCAACAGGGACAGCAATGGCCCTGAGCTACGACTGGCCATGGGTCAATCAGATGCACATTTCTTCTAAGCTCCAGTGGATCTCTTATGGGCATGGGAAGCTACCTGACACAGAAATTGGGTTGAGAAGTTGACTCCATAAGGGAAGATTAGCTCTTCTAACTTGATGTTATAGAGATATAAAACGTTAACATGGAATTAATCATGTTGGTTTCTCCTCTAGTGTTATCTGGAAGACTTACAGATAACCAGAGGGCAGTAAGAAAACATACAGCTGCAAGGGAGTGTGGAAGAGCTGACTGCTCATGTAACATTATCTCATGTGCTGGAAGAATGCCCTATGTGCCCTTCAAGCAAGCAGGGCACTGGAGGATAACAGCCTCATATTGCTACCAGCTAAGAGAGTTATTTCACCAGCTGCAGTGAGAGGAAAGCTGGGGTTATGATAGCAGTGGGATGAATCGTGTGGACTTTGTATACGATGTGTCCGTGCACTTACATGTCCATCTAGAGCCCATTTATCATTTTTGAACTTGTTTAAAAAGATCTCCACTGGCCCCATTATCTGATAAACCTGGAGAAGCAGGTGCACATCTTCTTTCTTGTAAATGCCTGGAACACAAGTGACTTTGAATCATGAGATCGTAACAATTCAAATTTGAAGTAATTCACTTTCTACCTGTCAGAGTAGAGAAATCATCTCAGAGTGGGCAACAACTCCTCCTATAAATCTATCAGTGGGATACACCAGGAAACACACCACAAAACCACAATCCCACATCTGCCCCCCATGATATTAAAGACATTCTGCACATAGGAAGAGACTCAGCTGTTAATGTTTAGCTTATATTACCAGGTCAGTAACAGTGCTCCTTCGAGGGCAGGTACAAGGGGCACTTACGCCATTTAATTGTTTGTATTACACTACAAGTCCACCACTCCAGCCCTGTGGGAATGCAAAATGGACTGGGTTGTGCTGCCTTTTAGTTCGAGTCACAGCAAACCCAGGTACAGGACTTGTTCATCTTGGTCCAGGCAAAGAGTGGAGACTTCAAACCTGGGTGGTTCTGTCCAGCTCTATCACAAAATCCACACTGTTCAGGTAACAGAGCACACTGCCCCTTTCCCTGAGACAACACCATGAGTACAAGTCCCTACAAAAGGCCACGTCGGCTCCCTTACCGGACACCTGGAGCTCCACGCCGCTGTGGTCTATTAAAGTGGCATTGACTTTACTGGTGACAGGGTCGAAGCTGGTGACAGACAGCATCGCAGGCTGCTTCTTCCCCATGTATTCATAGGAGCCTTTCCAAAGGGAATTTCTTGCAAACACATCAGCAGGCACTAGAAACCACAGCAAACGGGAACACAAACACAGGACCATTGCATTGCTGCTTATTTCCATTTTTCAGAAGTCAAAATAGAGTGAATTTCTTTCTTTCCTCGAATTCAAAAATATGTATTTAAATATCTCAAATCCCACCCACTCTCTGTATTATCATCACTGAGTACAAAGCCAAAGAGAGGAGAACAAACAAGCTGATGACTTTAATTTTGTTGTTTTGACAAAAAAAGCCATGGAAGTTTTAAAAACAAACAAAACCCAAAAATGGATTCTTAGGAAAAGCTAACACACACACACAAAAAATCCCGACATCCACCAAAGTTTTAAAAAAGCTCTGATGTAAAACATTCTAGAGGGCTTGAATCTCCAGGGAGCGCAGTGGATGTTGGTGCTCGACTCCCTCAAGGCTCCTGTCCGTTCTCCAGCCAAGCATGAAGGAACAGGATGGGGCGTGTGGGCTGCTTTCACCAGCCCGGCTGTTTTAGATGTTTTATTGGCTGTTCTGGGGACAGGGCAGGAAGGGATGGTCCTCGCCCTTTGCCACAGGGCAGTGCTTTGCTTCCCACAGAGAGCCAGCCCCATCACGTACCTGACACCTTGGCAAGTGGCGGGTCCCGCGCGGTGCCAACCGGCCTTCCGCTGGGGCGGATGTCAGCTGGAAGAGAGGGACAAACCTCAAACCAATGAATATTGGTGCATCCGACACTGTTGAGACACTGTTTTTTTCTGTCGTGGCAGTACTCGTAAAGGACAGCCCTCACCTGATGTTGCTTGCACACGTAATGGGGCTAACCATCCTACAGGGGCTTTGCGTGGGTTCCTGCCCACCTGCTGCATCATGCACCTACCCATCAGCACAAGGCTTTCATTTACTGTCCTTGCCATCATTTATTGCTTTGCTTTCTGCTCCAAACCAGTGTCCTGAGACAGCAACCATGCTCCCCAAGAGCCACACAGCTGTATTTCAAGACTACATGTTCCTGACCTAAGACTTTAGCTTTGGGGCAAATAAAAGGTTGGTAAGGTACAGACCAAGGTTCATCTTGTGCAGATGTTTCTAGGTCCAAACCACCTGGCAGAAAATCCCTCCCGTCTTTTCCTTGCCTCTCTCCCGGGATCTGGGCAAGACCCTGTGACAGCTGTGGTATCTGCAACCAGCTCAGCCACGCAAACCCACGACTCTCTCTAAAGAGCCAATGTAGCTCCAAGAGCAAAGCTGGTTTCTGTTGGGCTGCAGCGCTCCCCTCTGCAGAGATGGAAGGAGAAGCCAAGCTGGCATCATGCTGCTCAGAGCTTTTACCGAGGCAAATGGGTGGTTTTCCCGTCCAGCTGCCATCTGCTTTGCAGGTTCGATGCTCAGATCCTCCAGTGAGATAGTACCCGTTCTGACAGGAATAGATCAAGGTGTAGCCCAGGGATGGCAAATCCAAAGCCCCGACGTTGGCGTGGGAGGGGGTTTCTGGCTGCTTACAGTGGTGAGCTGAAAAGCACAAAACCAGAGGTGAGATTCCCCACCCAGAAAGGCAGAAGAGTGTCACCAGTGAGGTCAGCAGGGACACAACTCTCTTTGAAGAGTATTTTTCAGCAAAAGCTTTCTCTGATCACTGAGGGAGACAATGCCATGCCTGGATTTTTCCCAGCCAGATGAATTAATGAGACCATTTCCTGTGCTTCGCTGGCCAGATTGCTCTTCCTGGCTGAAGCTCTCAGGGGATCCTTCACTCAGTTCCAGCTTCCATGAACTAAAAAAAAAATCAGGCACCATTATCCCTCATCTTTTAAGGAAAAAAAAAGTCAAAACCAAATGATGCTAAAGACCTTGTGCCTGACACATAGAAGAGAAGAAAGCTCAATTCACCCTCCTAGAGGTGAGCAGGAGTTTGAGCTTCTTGGGGTTAGACGGGCACTGCTGCCTCCGAGCAGGGATGCAAGCATTTTTAATGCCTTCCCTTATAGCTGCACTCAGAAAGGCTGGGAAGAAAAACTGAGCAGCCTCCTTCCTTCTTTCTTTTAACTTACACCCGAGCAACGTGTCCCAGGAACATCTGCAGGCCAATACGTGCCTTCACAGAACATCAGGGCCCAGTAAGTCAAGCCAATGACTCCAGCGGGTGCATTCCAGATCTGTTTTTACATAACCTTTCTTCACAGGACCAGTGTCCTACTAATAATTTGCATCTACCTGTTCATAGGATCACACAGCAAGTCCTCAGAAGCGTGCAATAGCCATAAATTCCTATAATTGCTCAATAACTTCCAGGAGATGGCCTACAGAAACCTAAGCTGAGCTTGTCCAACTGCCTGCCACCAGAGAGAGCATGTGCGTGTGCCGCTCTATCAGGCCTTGTAGTAAACGTGTCACCACTTTCCTTGAGAAGTTACGGCACAAAGCTAATCCATCACAGCGCCAGGAAGCTCGCTCTCTGCCACGCTGTAAATTTCCCCGTTCTGTCGTTCTCAAACCGCTCATGAATGAAAACAAATCCTCAGCAGCCTTCATGAGGTATTATCTTCATCCTCGTTTTAAAGAAGACGGAAAATAAAATTCGGAAAGGCTGAGAGACCAACCTGAACTCGCACAGCCATAAAGCCGCATCCGAGACCCCGTCTCCGAGCCCGCAGCCCTGCTCAGAGCCAGCAGCTCAGCACCACATGAGCAGTGACTGCATCAACTCCACGCTCCCGTGCTGAGGATGGAGAATGTTGTTCACAGAACCTAACAGCAACAACTCAGCAGCCCTTGCTGACACAAGTCGAAAATAACTTCTATTTCAACACATGTAGCACCAGGAGCAAAATCCCACTTACAGTCACAGCTGCTGCCATCTTCCTGCCATCTTCCAATTCAGCAGAGGGAAGCCTGCGAATCTGGGGTCACGTTCCCCTCACCAAGGCGAGCAGTGGGGAAAGGCAGCTTCCAACAAAACTGCCCCCTCTCCCCTGATGCTACTTGTAGGAGTTTTTAAAAGGCAAGCACCCAGCTGGGTTACCTGCCTGGGCTGCTCGCAGTATGCGTCCCTGCAGGGTTTGTTAACTGAAAAATATCTCGCCAATAAACCATCTCACAAGAGAGAGGGAGAAGATTTGTAGTACTTATGATACAGAGGCCATGATGGATATTACAGCTTAAATACATTAACTCAAATTCCTTCTGGTGTAGCAGGGAAAAGATGATGGACAGCTTAAAACAAAGAGCAACACATTATTAAAGACGAAGAGAAACACTGCTTTGCTGGAGAACCCTTCTGGCTAAATGTTAACCATGTCCCTGGAGTGCGAGCTCACATCTCGGCCCTCAAATGTGGTTTCAGAAGCACAACACAAAGCCTCACCTCAAACTACATCTCTGAGGAAGGAACAAGTTAAAAAAAATCTTATCTAAAACCAGAAGTGGCTGCTGGTATAAGTGTGTCAGCAGAGAAGTGATCATGCGAGCTCCCCTTTTCTTCAAGGACGTGTTTTTTCAGAGCCTTCCCCAAAAGGTACCAGCTCTTCAGCGCCAGCCATTTGCATGGTGAAACACACCACCAACAGAAGATAACAGCACGGCCAAAGGCACCGGATTCCCTTTGGCCAAACATCCCAACACTTACGGACGCAGTCCGGCTGCACGCCGCTCCACGTCAGGTTGGGGAGGCAGGTGCGGGTGGTTGAGCCCTGCAGCAGGTACCCCTTCTGGCACTTGAAGAAAATTACGCTTCCCACCTGTTTCAATAGGAGACAAGACACTGAGCTTGCCACTGCTATGTACTTATAATACAAAAGCACTCCTATAATTTTTCATCTTCTGTACGCTGAAAAGGTGATTTGCCTGCTTTCTGCACTCACCCCCCTGCCGGAGTCTAGTGCCAAGACGTCCCTCAGAGCCCCTGGAAACCTGCAGCCTTTAGCTGTGCTGGGAGTTACTTCGTTCAGTGATAAGGAAAGCTGCTACATCTTTTAAAAACACCCAGAGCTAGCACTGTATTTAGAAATGGCTAAAACTTCTGCCAAAAGGGACATTCAAAATAACTAGTATCGACAAACATTCCACAGCTACAGTGTAAGTGCCAAATTGGACCGTGAACAGCAAAAAGGATCACAAAAACTGAAAACTGACTCCTCAACATTCCTGAGGTATGCCTACTTTTTGCAGATTATTGACTTTCTGTATTTGGTTTCAAGGTGGCTAAGATCACCCCCTGCTTCAGACAGGTGGCAGTGTGACGCAGTTTGGCTGTGAGCCCCAATACTTCAACCGGATTTGCTTTCAGACCAGGATACGCTGGCATACGATCGCCACGAAGGGCTTTGAACATCTCCCCTGTCCCCCCCAGGAAGGCCGTACCATGCCGGCCGCTTTCTTGCTGCCTGTGGTTGTGCTTTATCACACACTTGCTCCTGGATTCTCGGTGGGCTGCTGAGGTCCCCAGGGCACCGCATCTGAAGGTGCAATTTCCCCAAATTTCCCTTCTCCATCACCACCTCACCCCCAACGAGGCAGCTCTGCTACGGCGTGCAGCTCGCAGACCAGCAACCCTCACAAAAATCGGACTTAGGGTGTCTCAAGATTAATTAAATACTAGAATTAATTCATTAAAACCCAGGATTAAGATAACTAATTAGCAGCAGAACTGGCAGATCCATTCTGGCAGGGGTGGCTGCATGGAATTAAACATCCCGGCCCCGGCCCTGGCTCTGTTGCAGCCGGCAACGGGCGCCCACGGAGCCGGCAGCGGAGGCCGGAGGTGGAACGCCCCAGGGAATTGCTCTGCTGTTTTTTCTCCTTTCCGCTGATTTCACAGTGTACGGATTACGAAAACCACCTACAGGATTTAGTCTGAAAATGAATGGAAATTTCGCCTCCGATGTGAATACTAATTATGCTAATAACTATTAATTAGCGCTGTAATTAATATTATAAATAATGCATTGCTAGTTAATCCCCTACAAATGCACTGAGGTGTAACGGAGCACGCCGTGACGTCCTGCCCACAGACGACTCATTAATCCACGTGAGGACTCGGACTGACCGCAGCCAGTACCACCGAGGGGACCCCGCTGCTGTGACTGTACCTGGTAGCCCTGGGAGTTGTTCTGCATCCCAAAGAGAGGCACGCCGGGGTCCGCGCATGTTGTGAGGCTCGGGTCTTAAAAGAAAAGAACAGAGATTGTTTTAAAGGAGCTCTTGTGAAAGCCACGCCAGAGCTCTGCCTTCCCTTGCTCTCCACATAGCACAACCATCCCGTGCCTTTGCAACGCGAGCAAAATATTTTGCTACAGAAGGAATACACAGCAACAGGGAAAAATACATGGATATTTTTGTTCCTTAAATCCCTGACGGTTGCAACGCAACCTAACCAGAGGCGCACTATCACCCAGGAGAAAATGTAAGAACATAAATCTTGTCTCAGAGACATTTCCCTTCCCTTCCCCTGTTCTATACTCCACGAGCAAAGCAGCTGGCTCCCAGCGCCGTGCCCGCCTTTCCCGCTGGCCATTCCCTGCTCCGAGGGAGCGATGTCCCTGTCGTCCCCTGTGCCCGGGGTCAGTGCGTTCGTCCCTCTGGGCAGGGCTCAGCCGGCCCTCGCACGCTCACCTCAGCACCTTGCTAGTTTGTGGTGATAGATGGGGGCTGGAAATTTTAATGCATCTCAGATACATAATCTCTCTTTATGCCTCGTTTGGTCTCGATCTATCAGAAGATGAATACACACAATTCAGTAGGAATACTTGCTCCTACTCTTTTAGCACTTATCTCTCTTTTTTTTTCCAGTGTGTCGACAGTAGCAGGACATCAATGGAATCGAGGCAGAGATGTATTACGTTATTATCAGCATCCCAAACAGAGCAAAGGAAACTAGAGTTTTGGGGTAAAAGGCAGCTGGGCAGCCTCAGGTTCCCTGCTCCTTGGGATCACAAGACTGAGCTACGCTGCAGTGCCCACCTGCAGGGATGCTCCAGTACCCCACGAGGGGATAACTCTGTTAGCAGAGACCTGGAACATTGTGGAATCTCATTCAGATGAGATTCTGGTCTGGATTCCCAGCCTTTTTTCTTCGACGCACTTGATATTGCTATGAGAAGGACCTTAATTCTTCCCCCACTTCCCTGCCCTGCCCAACCCCTCTCTATACTTAGTCAAAAAACTCCAATTAACAGGATTGGGCAAGGCAAGAAATCAGCTCTCTAAGAAAAGTCTCCACAACCCAACACAGCGGGGGCAGAAGTGGCCTGTCGCTTCTTGCTGCAACTGTAGGGAAATGGAGCACAACTTCGGTACCTAACAGCCTGGTTATTTATTTTTATGCCTTTATTCCTTATGATCTAACTGATCAGGTGTTCTCAAAAGTCACAAAACAAGTACAAAATGTGGCCGATCTGGGGCTGCAGCACACAAGCTAATTCATTTTCCATCATCCAAATTTGCTGAGATTTTGCCATTCATCACTGACACACTTTTCATAGATGCCCCCAGATAAGTCACGTTAAAATAAATAAAGAGCTCCATCGGCTGGATGAGGTGGAAGGTGATGGATGGCACAGGGTGATGGAGGGCAGAGCCGCGGTCTCCTGGCTGCATCTGGGGGTCTGGCAGCGCTGACCACCTAACGTGTCTCAAAACTGGATGAGATCTGGCTAAACAGAGCATTTTGGGTTTGGCTGCCTGTGTTGGCAGCTGACGTTTCAGGTCAGGGATTTGTAGACACATCTTTCCCTTCCCATGGTTTGTTTTACAGAGACAAATTCAAGGTACATTTCACCAGCAGCACGGAGAGCTGTTTGCTGTGCTCGAACGCTGCAGTTTCACACAAGGCTCGGGAGGGCTGGGTGCCACACATGTACAGCAGGATCCCTGATAAGGGATTGCAAGGAAGTGATGAAGCATTAGAGAGAAACCTGACACTATCCTCTAAAGCCAAAATTTACAACAGTAGGCATGTGCTCCCAAGTGCCTGTATGCGAGAGGCTCCTGGTGACATCAGCAGGAAACCAGAAGACTCTGACATTCAGGTCACAAATATTTTTACATAAACGTAACTTGCGATACATTTAACATGTAGTTAACAAGCCAGGGTGATTGAGAACAGTGGAGAACAGGCTGAGCTCTGTTTCTGCCCCAGCTGGGGGCAGACAACGTGGTGATGATGCTGTTCTGGCAGACAGCTAAGGCACACAGCACAGAGCCTGTGCAGCTCAGCACCACGGGAGCCCCGGAACTCAAGACTGGAGCCAGAGTTTTAAATTGGTGGAGAATGCTGTGACTAATTATGATTATACACATCCCTTAGGTCTCCAAGGGTTCTGGAAGCCCCAGAAAATAGTCACATGAAGACTGTGTGGGGATTTCAACCTGAATCCCAGCATTACAGCTAGGCAAAGCAATCTGTAGGACTTTGTTCTCTGTATACATCACCTTCACATTACAGGAGTTGCTATTCTGCCATTCTGGATATAATTTAGACGCAGCAGAGAACATAAGAGCTCTCACGTTCGCAGTTTGGGCAGAACTGGGTTTTCCTGCAGTTTCTGTGAACAGGACAGCCACGCTCAATGGCAACCCATGGCTGATCTTTGCGGCTGCGTTGCATTTCAGCCACATTACCAATAATGATACGGTGCGTTTCCACAGAGAGATGTGTTGGGCTGGAGGCCCCTAAGGAAGCCTGGAAGCAGCACGGAGACCACAGAGTGCAGGACTGCAAAGCCAACAGCCTGGATGTTGGCAGGGGGACGGCAGCATTAGCACAGTGCAGGGGACGAGTGCAGACGCAGCGCTGCGCTGATGCGCCGCCACCATCCCCAGCTCCACGGGTACCTTGGGCAGCACCAGATTTTGGGGTCTTTGTGTGCTGCTTCCCTCTGCAGGCTCTCCCACAGCCCTCACACCCCACGGTCCAAGTCACCAACATTAATCTGGAAGCTGTGCAGAGGAGCTCCCTCCTTCCTCCCTCCTGCCCGCCACCACCAACAGCAGGGGCAGGAAGGATGGGGACAGGCACTGAGTCTAAGCCGCAGACTTCAAGACAAGGAGGTGGGTTGTTGATCACCACCTAGTACGGTCAGAACAAAACAAAAGCATCATCTCTATACAACAGGAAAATGCTCTCATTTTCAGGGAAACAAAATGCTAATTTCTGCAAACCCAGAAAGGGAAAGAAAAGTAAAACCCCACACTTTTCTACAAAGAAAACTGCAAAACGACAACTCTGCTTGTAGCTGCAAGACAGAGGAGCCTCCCCTTACCTATGCAGCTGGGCTGGGTCCCGCTCCACATCCCGTCAGACTGGCAGAACCTCCGGGCTGATCCCACCAGCACCAGGGGGGCCAAGCAGGAGAAGGAGACGAATGAGCGGTACGTGAAGCCTCTGTCCTCCCGCCTGCCTTGAGCGGGTATCCCAGGATCACCGCAGAACACAGCTGCAGCAGGCAGAGACCAGAAGATTGCAGTGAGCCTCCTCAGGAGCAGGCAATGCTAATAAGCTAAAGATGGGTCTATTGATGGCCCGGACCTTACTACTCACTGCCATCAAACTCAGTGATTGACTAGGGAATTACTAGTGGCAGGAGGCGTTGCTGGCTACTTCCCTTGTAATTTTCTTTTTTTTGCCAACTGCTGTTAATTAACTTCCACCTTCTCCCCATCTTTTTTTTTTTTTTTTTTCCCTAGCAGCATGCTTAGCTTTAAAATGCATCTCTAATTGCACGATGTCAAATTGCTGTACGGTTCCATGTCACACAGAAAGCCCACTAATTATACAAGATCCAGGGAAAGGTGCAAGGAACACAGTGAGGGCTTTGTATGATTTAATATGAAAATGGCTATTGTGCAGCTGCCAGCCATTCAGCCAAGAAAAGAAACTCAAATCTGCCTTTATCATTATGAGACACTTAACTAATTTTTTGCATTAGCTATTTTATCAAGCACAGAGGTTTCCAACCAGCCAAAGCTCTGCCTTCACAAAACATTGCTAACTTCTGCTACAACACCACAGTGCCCTTTGTGAAGGGTTGGCAACATTTCAGGAGCCCTGGCTTCAGAAGACTCAGTCTCTAAGGAGACACGCAGACAAGCAACTGGAGTTTTAAAGATGCCTCATAGACAGGAACATGTGAGGGGTTCAAACCCATTGCAGACCTGACCTCACACCTACATTAAAAGGGGCAAAGTGTCCAGATATTTAACTTCACGCATGCTGAAAATGGCCCCTCTGTGACATTGCCAGGCTGGACAAAGTTGACACTAAAATCAGTTGCATGGAGACCAGAGATGTTGGAGAAAGGGCATCAAACGCCTGGGTTTTAAGCCCAGCCCTCCTCCCAGCTCACACACAAAGACGCAAACGCTGTACTCACGGAAGCACTGCGGAATTTCCCCGCTCCACGTCCCGTTCCCCTCGCAGGTGAGCACAGCGGGCAGGGAGAGCTGGTACCCTTCCAGGCAGGCGTAGCTCACGCTGGAGCCCCAGCTGAAATCCGAGCCCATGACTTTGCCATTAGGGATGTCTTGCGGGGATTTACAGATGATAGCTGAATGAAAAACAAAGGCATAATCGGTTCTCGACTTCTCGGTGTAGTTATTCTCATTAACAAGCAAATTCATGTAGGATCAAAGTTATATGCTGCTCTCAAAGAGCATCTCCTGGGACTGGCCTAGTAGGGGCAGTGTACAAACTTTTCCAGCTGTGTATGCAGTTGTAAACCCTACGATTTTACTTTGAAGTTTGGAGTTAGCCAAATCCCAAATCTTGAAGTCAGATTTCTGAGTCTGTGTTCACTTCCAAGCGAAGGTAAGAATCCAGCCTGACTTAGTGTGAAAACTCATCTAAGACTCCCTGAAAGATTCATGGATTTTGGAAAACCTGGCTGAATCTCAGATTAGCAGCTGAATCAATAACCAGCCTGTATTTCATTCACTCTAGGGTGTTTTAATATGACATTTTTGCAGTGCTTTGCTTTTCAGCTGAGGGGAGCACTGGGAAAGATGCTAAGCTCATGCAAATCAACCTGGCCTCCAAATGAGACTCTGGCCACATTCTATATTATTCCTGCAACATTAGCTCAGTGGTGAGAATGAAAGAGGAGTGTAAGAATTGCTCTTTACAGCCTCTGAAGGAACTAGAGTATATTTGGAAGTTTCTACGTGGTCTGCATTTCTATCAGAATCATGACAGGTAAATTTTCCAGATTGCAAAAGAAGTATACAGCTGCCGCTACAAGCCTTATCTACACTTGGTGGGGGAGTAAAACACTGGCAGAAGAGATCCAGCCTGTCCTGCAACTGTTCTATTATTTCCCTTTCCTATCTCTGAACTAGAGGGGCAATCTCAGAATGGAGAAATAATGAAAGGAGTTGGAAGAAACATTTTTCAGACTTCAAGATGATGGGAAGAGTGTGTGCCCGCAAAACAGAATGCTTCATTCAAGTTTTATCTGAGTTTTTGTGACGAGTAAGTCACTTAGCTCTCCGTGCTTCACTTTTCTTCTTCTACCCTAGGGATAATAGCAATTCCCTCCCCTCCAAGCATGATGTGATGACTGATAGACCTAAAGACAGCAAGGTGTTCATGCTATGTTGAGTAATTTGGGTAAGTGCTATAAACACAGTGGACAGACTGAATGATAGGACCAAGAAACCCCTAGGTGGGTTCTGGGCACTATGCAGTAGTTAGTGCCTAATACCTTGTGTCCCAGGTTACACCAACTTTGTGGCCCATAAAACTTATATCCTCCTACATTTACTCTTACCCTTGCAGGCAGGCTTGGTGCCATTCCAGGTTCGGTCTTTTGTGCACGTTAGAGAGGATGCCCTGTCTGACTCCATCATGTAGCCAGGCATGCACTGGAACATCACCGTTTTATTGTAGGTAAAATCACCGCCCAGCCTAATGCCGTTGGCTGGGACACCGGGGTCACCACAATTGATCACTGCCAAAGGAAAAGAAAGAAGCACTTGTGGCTCACCGTCCCTCGTCTCACACTTCTGGAGCTGCGATCACTAGAAACCTGGCGGTCCTGAACACTCTTCAGAGCAGGATGTAGCCCACTAGTCACAGAGAAGGGAGCTTTTGTAGCACAGAGGAGTCGGAGAGCTCTGCTAGCTAGCTGGAGCAGGCTGGGCTGTAACATGTGGGGGAAACTTTGCTTCTACTCGGTGGAGCGAGCAGTGATGTTAATGGCACATTAAGGCCGTGCAAGAATAAATATTAACACACGTTAAACATCAAATAAAACCTGGGTCAGATCTGGGCTAGCTCCTCAGCCTAGTTACAGTCTCTTACGCAAAACCACATCTGCCAACATCTGTGCTTCTGCTGGAGGCAGGAGAGAGGCACACAGAGACCCAGCGCCTTCACCAAGGGTCTCTGGGCACAGGCTCTGTCCACGCACATGGTGGCTCCCGGAGGCAGGACTGCTCACGTTCCGGAAAGCCCCCGAGAGCCCCTCCAGAACACTTGACATCTACTCATGGAAGTTATTACAGAGCTCCCTTCACCCAGCTGGAAAAAGACAAACCCAGAGCAAGAGTTTTCCATTAGGCAGTCACAGAGCTTGCAGCCGGAGTGACTGGTGCTGGCAGCAGGCAGTTTAGCCGAATTTCTCAGCACAGAGCACTCGTGTGCGCATCCACAGCGAGCCTTCAACACGCTGACAATCTGCCCGCAGAGCCTGGCCAGCATAATTCAGAGCTCATCGTGCAGGAACCCGTCCCAGCACCCACCTGTACACTCTGGAGTGGTCCCGGTCCATGTCCCGTTCACAGTGCAGTGCCTGCTCAGCACCCCTGTGGAGTAGTAGCCTTCCCGGCACTGGTAGATAATGGAGCTGGAGAAGATCAAGCCGTCGTTAAATATAACCTTCGCGTTGCTGGGGGTCCCTGGGTTTCCACAGGATATAACTAGAAAGCAAAACGGCCAGGTGAAAAAAGCAATCCCTGCAAATAAAAAACAAGGCTTTTATCCTGCAGTTGACTGTTTGACATAAAAGGAAGATTAGCTGCAAAGCCACCGGATCAAATCGGACAGCGCAGGCTATTCCGTGGGCAGCCAGCCACGTCAGTCTGACAGCATCACCACCACCGGGTACCCCCCGAGCAATGGGTCCTGCAGCATCCCTGCCTGGGGAGTGGGAAAACGGCGTCCCTGCAGGCAGTCGGTCCCAAAGCACCAGCACCTCTCTCCTGCCAGGTGGATCCCGCAGTTCAGAACCACAGCCAGGCCTCTTGGCTGCTCTGCCAGGCTGAAAGAAGAAATTTTTTTGGTGTCTGCTTGTTGCAGAGGCCTTCTTCTAGCTCTCAGTCCACACCTGGTCCTCCAGCTTTGCCAAGCAGTGGTGCCCTGCCTGGGGTGCCTCCGTCCCCCAGCGGTCCGGGAGCCTGGATCTGAGCGTGCCACTTTGCTTCCTGCCCCCTTGGGAAGCCGACAGCTTTGCAGACTTCAAAGGAATGAAAGCAGCGAGGGACCCTGCTGCCCTCCCCCTGCAGCACCGCCACTGCCTGGTTATCTCCAGGTAGGCCTTCAGAGGAGGGAGAACGTTGTGGGAAGGCAATTACAGGTTTGTCAGCGCCCCAATTTTTTGTCTAATGCACCACAGCAGTAAAAGGGCGTTGGAGTAAGTGGTGATGCATGAAGCCCTGTCAGGACAAAATAAGCACCTGCAATAATTGCACCCAGCCCTCATTTACTCTGAAATTACAAGACATAAAAGAAAATCACAGGAATCAAGGAAAGGCTTAAGCTGCCTGGATCTTTGTCAAGGAAATCCCTTGCTCTTTCCCCTCGCCAGCAATGTGCCACGGTCTCTGCAAGAGCACCAGCCTGGGCACACACAAGGTGAGCCCCCCCCAGCACGTGCACCCACCATGCCACTGCCAGCCCTTCTCCACTGGGAAACGCAACTTTGGGCCACAGCAGGAAAGCAGCGAGCACAAGCCACCAAGGCAAGGAGAGAAGTCTCCCTCTTCCTTGTCGCTAAGTTTGCTGACAGCCTGTTAACATACGAGCTTGTTGGAGGCATATCTGTTTGACAGGAGGAAACTAATAACCATTCTGGACCGTGCACACAGGAACTCTGCATGGCACTAACGCCATCCGAGGTGCTCTCTCGTTACGGATTTCTCATGCAGCCAGTGTCTCCGCGTCTCATTTCCAAGAGATGCTGGGATAAAAGTCAGATTCTATCACCCCAGAAAAAAAGCTTGAAATTACTATTTCACTGCTGGTCCATACATCAGCTGTTCTCTCCTGTCCAGCCTCCTCCACATATGCCTGCGGCCAAACATGCACGGATGACCCCAAAATATTACTTTTGTGACTAAAAGGAGACTTATGGAAATTGGTTAATCTCAGTGTACATCAGCTACAGCCTCTGTGGTGCAGATATAAAAGAAGCCATAAATGTAAGGATGAAAAGCCTTAAACTTAAAATCATAAATTATATATATGTAGGATCCAATCACTCAAGTGAGCAGTAAGTGGGTAAATAATTCCCTGTGGCTTCAGTGGGAGGTGAAAAATGAATGAGACCCCAAAAGAAAACTGTTTTTGCACTGTTTTTAATGGAGTATAAATCGTAAATACCCTGGAAGTCCCATAGTCATATCCACTCACGTCTCCTGAAGAATCTCAAACCCAATTATCTTTAAGTCAAAATTCAAGACAATAAGCTGAAAATCAGCTGCAATGGGGATTTCTTGCAGTCGCTGCTTCTTTACCAGGGAAGTATTCCAGGAAACGACACTAACTTGGAAATGACTGATATGACAAGGAAGGTTTGACTTTCAGCTGCTGCGAGGAGCGCAGGAGGTACCGGCAGCCACTCATCTCACCCGAGCCTCAGTTTCTGCCACGCTCCAGAAGATACGCCAGATGAGCCCAGGAGCCCTGACCCTCCGTGCCAAGACCCGAGCAGCACACATCTCCCTGCAGAAGCCCCGTGAGCCCTGGCTCCCAGTCGGCTCCCACCACACAGAGCATCCGTACCGAGAAAAACCTCTGCTGGGCTGCGGAGCACCATGGGGTGCACGCACAACACCAACCACGTGCACTGCTGAAAGGTCCCCGTGCTGCTATGGAAACATTTCAGACATCTCTGGGACTTGTGGATTATTACAGAACTCCCCACCTCGGGGTTTCTGGGTTTGTTTCTTTATCAAAAGTAAATTTTGTTCCTGTAGTTATTTCTGTGAAGTTCTTTTTAGCAAACACCACTGAAAGGCTTGCTAAAAGCCATCAGTATCTCTGCCAAAGACAAGGAGAGTGCCCTGCGCCACAAGGAAGATGAGAACAGAGCATCACAATCAGCAAAAGCTGTCTGGTGAGTGCTCTAAAAACAAATGCTTGGAGCTGGTGGTGAGACTTGTCTGTGAAGTCAGCCGGGAGCCAGAAGGCAGCCAGAGAAACAACCCCCAGAGAGCCACCAGTCATGGAACGGAGTCAGTCCCAGCATGCTGGCAGAGGGATGAGCCT
This sequence comes from Anser cygnoides, assembly GCF_040182565.1. Lineage (NCBI taxonomy): Eukaryota > Metazoa > Chordata > Aves > Anseriformes > Anatidae > Anser > Anser cygnoides. The sequence goes on along the minus strand of NC_089896.1, from coordinate 6,209,243 downwards.
GGCTGGGCACCCTGGCAAAGCGTGTGGCACAGAGGTCCCAACTTCTGCCACTGCCAGGGATCAGAAACTCTTCCCTGTGGCAGGAAAAAGAATGGGGATCAGTTCCAGGATAACTCCATCCCCACCAAGTACATGCACACCTCTAACGCCTGCCTGCAGACACGACTTTCCAAATAGCTTCAGGCCAAGCAGCATGGCAGGCTCCAAGCTCCTCCGAAAGTGGGACAGAAGATGGCACAGCAGGAACCAAACACCTGAAAATGTGTTCCCCAACCCTCCTGAAAACTCAGCTACTTGCCCTAGTCTAGGAGCTGTACACTATTTTCAACATTTCATTGCTTCCTTTGGCCTGCAGAACATGAAGTCAGTGGCGCGCTGCCTCACCCCCCTTTGCTGCTCACTAACTTACTGTGCAGGTATCGAACACCAGCAGCTGCTAACTGGTGTGATTTCGAAGCAAGCCGACTGGCTGGGGCGAGCACAAGAGCAGGATGCATGGGCTGTTGCTGTCGCACTCTCCCAGAGTTCCTCCTCCCAGAAGAAAAATTTTGGCTCCTGGGGATGCTTGCTCTGTGCTCATGCTGGGGCAGGGGGGACTTTTGTGTCTGCCTTGACTTCTGCTTACAGCCCGAGCTGCTTCCTGGGAGCTGGATGCTGCTGGGGGGCAGCTTCTCCCATGCACTACAAAGTGGTTCTGCTATAAGAAACACTGCAAAGTCCAGAGGTGCTCCAGAGCTCAGCAATGACTAGTCCACACACCCTTTTTTTCTGAAAAGCTTATTTGAATTGCTCCCTTGCCTTCTTTTGGGTCTTGCCTTGTCTTTTCAGGGCCTTCACCAGTGCCAAGAGAAGGGCACTCTCCTGCAAGGAACAGCGAGCCCTGCTCCTCTAACCTGCAGCGAGGAAAAGCTGAGGGCTGATAACTTCTCCCAGAGCACAAGTGCACATCTGACTGTGCTCGAAGTGACATGTGAATACAGTGTCCTTTGCGCGTCCCCCACTGCCCTAATCTTTATAACCGTTGCTCCTTCTTTCGGGCTTTGCTGCCACCTGACTGGCCGGCTGAAACACTCCCTTAATGATGTCTGACACATCAGGCAAAACCTCCTGCTGGAATAAGACACAGCCGAGAGCCCGTGGAGTCTCACAGCCTTTGCTTCAGGGCTGGTAATTTCCATGCTATTTAATTTAACCAGTAACCCACATTCCACCTAACTATGCAGAGAGAGAAAGAAAAAAGCAGCCTAAACCCAAATTCCAGCTCTGCCACCTCGCATGTCCTCGGTGGTCAGATGGGGATGAGACAAATCTCAGTTCCTTCCCCCTGCATTATCACATTAAATAAACACGTTTCTGTCTACTGAAACTGCCAAAGAGCAGCCAGGGCCCCATCTCATTTTGGATGCAGTTTTAATTCATCTGGTGAAACAATAAACATTATAAAAGCAAATTTCTGCTCAGCTTCTGAGTGGAGGAGGGAGCACGCAGCAGAGTACGACTGGTGAACCCCCTCCTGCACCGCTCCTCAGTGAGCACAAATGGGGCATCAGGAAGGAGAAAGAAGGAAAAACACATCTAAAATGTCATTTACATCTTAAAAACTTGCTGGAAATTAATGTTAAACGAGATCTGCCATTTTTAGAAAGCTAGGGAAGCTGCTCTTACTGGGGACAACAAAGCTGGAGCAATGTAAAACAGACTGAGAGCAGGAGTCCCAGGAGGAGCCTCTCCAATTAATTTAATTTCAAACAATTTGTACATTTTGGAGAAGTCAGTTGTGGTTTCTTCCTGCCTCCCTGTTCCTTTGGTTTTTATGGAAATATTCCAGCTGGTAAAAGGTAGCAGGACTGAAAGCTGGTGAGTTTGAAGGTCATCCTTTGTGAAGCCCAGTACTCTCGCACACTTACATCCCCTCCATATGGCTGTACTGGTCCTGACGCAGGAAGCCACTGCCAGTCCAACAATCAGCTCCTTGACTTCAAAGACAAGCACAGGCTTTGTAATTGAACCTATTACGGCAGCTTGCTCTCTCTGAAATGGAAATAACAGCTCCTCTCCTCTTCCTTCTGCTTACACGGTAGGATTTGCATGGTGTCTGCGCGCTTGTGTGTTCATCTGCAGTGGGCCCACATCTCCTGCTGAACGGACCGAGACCCTCTGCGCTCATTTTGCAGCTTATCTGGAGAGCAATTTGCATTGAATTCCCTGGGCAGGTGAGCGCTGGTGACCTGTGAAGCCCCATCAGGCTTGATTTTGCTCAATTTGGTGGCTGAGAGCTGCGAACAAGTGGCTGAGTCACAGCTAATGCCCCGCAGAGGTGCCGAGTGGCTGCGCTGCCACGCTGGAGCTTTTCCACGTCAGCAGAGATGCCTGCTCCTTCCAAGCACCTGCCTGGGCACTCAGCCCTCATTTTCATTTGCTCAAAATTAATCTCTCCCCTCCGTCTCCTATAGCTACCTGTTCCATAAACTTGAATATAACACTCAAAAGTGCAGTCATAAGAACACCTTGTAGCGCTTGCAACTTGCCGTGCATACAGATGACAGAGACATAGCTTACTGCTCATCACTGTAAATTACTTTCCTATATTGGCCAGTCAGCACTTAACATTAAATGACTACATTATAGGCCTAATGTTATTATTATTCATAAAGTATGAAAAAATCTGCCAGGGATCCTTATTTTGGTGCCTCTAGAACCCGATGGGTTATTTATCCTGAGATTAATGAACAGAGCCTTTCTACTGAGAAAAAAAAAGGAAAAAAAAAAAAAACAAGACCTGAGTGTATTAATAACACGATTCAATGTCTTTTCAATCAAGAGCTCCATCAATTTGGAATAAATTTCCAATTCATTTACAAACTGTCTCTGAGCTTTTGGCTTTCAAATCAGCTGGAGAGAAGCACTTGCCCAGGTCTCCTTGCATTTGGTATCCTGCCTCATTTTGGCTTTTGTTCTTTCCCCAATTGATTTTTAAACACTTTTATAAAACAGTAGCAGTAAGCAGCACAGCCCAGAGAATCTGGCTGGGGGTTTATTACATTGGATTATGGGGTCTCACTTGATTCCTTCAAATAGGAAAATAAGGGGTTTGGGTTTTTTTAAATACAAAATATGCTTACTGGATTATAATTTGCATTTTGCATTTCTGCTTAATGTAAATGACTCTTGCATGTGCCAGTGCCAGCTTTAACAGCGGTTTGAGTCTATTCACATTACTCATTCTGACACATTTCTTTGATAAAGCAACAATTAATCAGTGGTACCGGACCTGCAGATCTGCAGCCAAAATGGACCATCTAGTTGGACGTGGGATGCAGAACAAGAAATTCACCCTGTGATTCTTGCAGTGAGCGACGCTCTCAGGAGGATGATCGACAAAGTGAGGACCAGTGCCCAAAGGCTCTACCTGCTCTATACCTCAGTCCTGATGTTGGCAAGAACCTGAATGGCCTCGTAACCAAAACCGAGGGGCTGGGCTGGACAGGCAGCCGACCCTGAGGCAGTACCGGTGTGGCACAGGAGGTGTGGGGTTGCAGAAGTACCTTCACATTCGGGCTGTGTGCCGCTCCAGGAGCCGTTGGCTTGGCAGGTCCTCTCAGATGAACCCCGGAGCGTGTACCCGGGCTCGCAGCTGAAGCGGACCATGCTGTCTACATCAAACTTGTCTCCCAGCCCAATGCCGTGAGACGGGATCCCCGGGTCACCGCACACGCCCTGGCTGCCCCCTGTTAAGAAGAGAGCACAATGCCATCAGAGTAAGTGAGCCTTGGGGCTTGGCCCTTCTCCCCCCTGCACAGCATACGTTCAGAGGACGAGCACAGAGATTTGGATCGTGTGGCTGACTCAGTTTAACTCTCTGGCTGGCTTCCAGCAGAGAGGGAAAGTTCCACAAGAAATGTCCCCCGACTTTGGGAGCACATTGTTTTTAAGCTGGTTGCAAAATACGGCCCTAGCTCCTGAATCTCAAGATGGAGTCCTCACCAGCTGCAGCTGCTTTCCGTGGCAGCTGCTCCAGCAGACAGCAGCTTGGTTGCCAGCATCAGTCATGTGGATGGTTTCCCTCCAAGCAGAAATTACAACATGCTCCAAGCCACCTCAGCAAGCCCTACTGTATTTGCAGAACAAGAAGCTGTTGGGTTTGGAGTACGGAGGCGATAGGGATCCAGCTGAGAACCATCCGCTTGTACAAGTTGTGAACACTTTGTGCTGCTGGCTCTAAGTTAGGGGGACAGGAGGAAGGGAGCAGCTGCAGCAGATGCCTCGTGGGGGTTCGCTGAAGCAGGCTGGAGAAATGCCCACCTCTTAACTGCCTGATGCAGGCTCACACCATGTATGCCTGTTCTTGGCTTTCTCTGCTAATGATCTGTGTAAACACATCCACCCCCAAGCCAGGAAAGACTACTCCACTCCTGCAGCTAGCAATGAAGCTCCCAGTTCCCGAGCCTTCTGTGCTTTGCTGCAGGTACAACCTTTGCAGTGTTACGTGCAATGTAAAATATAATGAACATATTCATCACCTGGGAAAAACAGTTGCTTTTAAAAAGAAGGGGGAGAACGCTGCAGGCTCAACAGTTTCTTTCATACCAACTTACATCAAAATCTTTCGTTTCATTGTGCAGGAGTTGCCATCAGACAGTAGGGATCTTTGGTGCACAACAGAGACAATCTGAGCTCCCAGCCTCCACCCTGGGTTGGGAAAGAGGCCTTGAAAAACCTCCCCTGAGCAAAAGGCAGAGAAGACATGAGTCTCTGCCCCTCCTGCTCCAGCTTCCAGCAAGGACTTGCACTGGGGAGGCACTGAGGAACAAGGCTCTGGGGTAGAGTTTTGTGTTCTTGTTACAGTAAAATAGAGGCACATGACTAAAGGCTTCATTCTTCACTGCTTTGGTAATTGCACCACCTGATTTTGGGGTAAAAGAGGGCTCCTTCCCCAGGCTGTTGGGTGGAGATCCTGGTTCTGAGGTACTGGGCGTTCACTGGGCCCTGGGTCAGAGAGGACCCGTCAGGCACAGTCAGCACTGGTGTAAAGCTGCCTCCACGAAGTCGTTCAGAAAAATCACACACAACAGATGTCAGCAGGAACTAGTCAGAGTAATGCTGAACATCCCAAAAATCCACCCAAAAAGATGACAGAAGTGACAGTGAAAACTGCACGGGGAAAAGGGACGAATTAGAGCGGAAAACCCTTCCAAGCAGCTACAGATCAGGAACTCTGCTCTGCAGATATGGCTTCTGAGTATGAGGATGACTCTGCCTCATTGCTTTTTCCCTTCCAAAGCAGAGGTTAAATTTGGTCAAGTGCAGCTGCTAAATCTAAGCGGTACAATTAAAAATTAACACTTGTCCCAACTGCTTTGCTCCATCTAAGTTCTTATTTTGTCAGTATCTGTGCTCTCCAAGGAACGAGTGACAGGATGGCACGGAGAGGGCTTTGTACAGCATCCTGCCAATTATTCAGCATCTTTCCTTCCAGTGGAGGCCATCAGCTGAGATCCCAATGCCCTGATTTCAGGAAGGCTTGGCAAGCATATCTCTCTGTATCCCACACGACTTTGACCTGTCTCACCAGGGACATTTTTACTTATTGGGATGTTTGCAATGCAAGACCCTTTCTCACTGGCAAGGGAGCAAGGAGGGAGTTCTGAGGCCAAACTGCTCTCAGCTGAGGTACTGAGACCTGGGACAGCTACGGTGCCATAACAGCAGGTGTCAGGCCTTGGAAAGGGGCCACACATGCTCTTTTACTGGAACGCACATGCAGAAGGGTCAGATGCTGGAGTTAGGATGCAGGGACCTGATTTTTCCTAAGACACGTTCACCCTGTACAGACTCCGCATGGAGAAAACCGTAACCAGCAGGCTGCAGCACACCTCCTGCCACAAACATTTGCTGCAGTGATTTATTCCTCCTCTTGCAAGCTTCGTGGTTTACTCTCTGCCAGTGCTTATCATCCAAGTTGCAGGAGACTGGATAGCTGAGACAGTGATTTTCAGTATTCCACGATCCAAAATCTCTGTAGCACACACATTTCTCCAGCTCATCAAAGCCCGTCAGGCTGCCTCCTTGCAGGGCAAAGAGCAGTAGTGCTCTTTACCCTGCGAGGGACAGGACTGTGCCATCTCCTCCTGCCCCGAGTGCAGCTCACCTGAGCAGTGCGGCAGGGAGCCGCTCCAGCGCCCGTCGAGCTGGCACATGCGAGTGGAGTTGCCGATCAGAGTCCGCTTCCCGAGGCAGCTGTACCGGACCACGGAGCCGACGGTGTACTTGTCACCTGAGATCTGAGCGTGCGGCGGGGAGCCCGGGTGCCCGCAAGAGACCACTGCAAGAGAGAGACGGGACAGCTTCAGCCACGGGGAAACTGCCTGTGGGACATGTTCAGAGGCGGACAGAGCAGGTACACAGCAAAGCCTTTCATGTTCGAGGTTGCTACCTGGGATCTTGGCAGCTCAGAGCCCACACATCTGCCCCAGAGTGGCCTGAGCCCACCAAATGGCTGTGCCCAGCCCCGGTGATGGGCTCACAGCAGGGTGCAGGTATGGCACAGCAGACCTTGTACTGCGTCCTTGTGGGGGACACACGCTGCTCCTGCAAGAACTGCCACGGGTTTGTGCATAAATGCCTACTCCTAACACTGATGGGCATTTCGCAGGTTCCTTGGGGACACATTCCTTCTTAAACACGAGTATCTCCATGCATACCCTCATCCCCATCCACACCCGGCAGCGCCACGTCCTGTTGACACAGAGCTGTAATCGATTACTCGATGCTATGTCACATCTGAGGAAATTATCCTGGCGGATACAGAGCACTGCTCGCTCAGCCATTACTAGTAAAAAAAATAAACACAAACGCACAAAAAAACCAACCCCCACCGCTAACAATAATTAATAGGTTTACTTTAGCTTGGCAATCAAAGTGGAGACAGCGAGGGTGTTGACAAATATACCAACAGATCTAGGGACTACTAGACAGGTTTGGATGAGGATCCTCAGTGTAAAGACCATGCATCGTTTGGTTTCGGAAGGAAAGCATCCGTAACGGATATGTTCTCTCCCTCCGCTAGAGTCTAAAAATACAAATACTGGCATTAGGTAGAAAACATGATGTATGTTTCAATAAAAAGGAGAGCACGCTTATGTTTGGGCATGTGGGCGTTGAAATATATTGGTGCAGAGCTGTGACTAAAACCAAGGACGCTTTGCAAAGAAATGGGTTTGATAGCTAATACTTAAACTCACACTGTAACTAACAATTTAATAACAGATACTCCAGCAGACTCGGCTAAGCTTAAAACCTGTGGCAGTATTGAGGTTTTTAAAGGATTTATATACACAGCAGGAAGACTGTTTCTTCTGATGCATTAGGCTCTGCTCCCATGTACTTTCCTTACCGGGCTTGCTCTCCCACCCCTTGAAGGAGATCAGCTCTGTTTCACTTCCTCTTTAAAAACAGGTATGAGACACAATTCTCAGCCCAAGCCTGTCAAGCTTCTTGGCTTATGTTTTAGAAAGTCCCTTGTAATTCTACATACCCAGCTATAAACACCTTTAAGGGGTATGGGTTTGAGCACTGAGCACAGCCTAAGGTTGACACAGAAAGAAAACAAAGACATGCAAGAATCTCTTACATTATTATTCTTATTTGTTTTAAACTATTAAGCCCACAAATCAGAGGATCATTTGTGAAACTGACTGGAATTTCCAAAGTTTTGAGAATGCCCACAAATCCTCCAAGTCAATGGATGTTCATCATTTTAAGAACGGAGATCCCTTTTACTGAGCTGAACAGCTGTGGACTGGAGAAGCCCAAAATATCAGGCTCCCAGCTTTTAGAGGAAACTACTGCCTTGGAGTCCCTGCAGCTGTGTTAACACGTGGTTATCACTTGTCAATTCCCACAGCCCGTGCAGGGTGCTGTAAACGCAGGAAGGTGGCATGCTGCTAACAAAAGCAAAGAAAAATGTACCGAAAACTACGTTTTATGACTGTCAAAGAATAATACAAGAAAAAAAAAATAAAAAAAAAACAGTTGTGGCTTTGGAACAGCTCAGCTGATTTTCGTACTTAAGGAGATCCATTTTCTGACTGCTTTACTGATTTGTTATGCCAGGTGACAGGAGATCCCAATTGCTTTAGTCTCCAAGAAGGAAATACTAGAAAAAAAGACTCCTGAGATGCTGTGTCAAGACTCGGACTTGGAGGTGTCATCTTTGCACTGCTCTTTGGGCCAAGCCCCTGGCTGCTAATGCCAAGGGCATGACAGAGCCTCCTGCATGGGGCCAGCACGCTATGCTGAGGGCAACACCACTGACATCTTTCATAAAATGCCTGAAGAGCTCCTAAACTAGGTATTACTACTACAGCACATGACCAGCAAGAGCATTTTATGTCTTTCTACATAAGGTCTTCTATACTATTGGAAATATCCCTTAAGCCAAATCATTGCTCTGAACCTCCCAATTCTTTCTGCAAACCGCAATGTCAGAAAGGGCAAGGATACTCTAAGGAAGGGAGAAAAAAAATAGAACGAGTCAAGAAGCAAATCCTCTTTACCACCTGCTTTGCAGCAGAATAAAGGCTGTGTGTATTTCACCACCACACCATCATTTCCCTCCTCCGAAGCCATGGGGATGAGTGGGTGTATGGAAACTCAGCCATGCCTGGCTGCTGCTAAATATGCTCTGTCCTTGGTCAGGCTAATTGATGCTGCTTCCTGTGAAAGCCTGCGGTGCAGAAGCCAGGCTTCTCTTCTCTACCTGCACTGTTTCTGCTGGAGCCCCACAGAACCAGCAAAACTCAGAGGAAGCTGCCTTCCCCTGCAGAGGGAAACGATCCTTGTCTAATATCATTTCTCTCCTCTGATCACTTATTTTCCTTCTTTGGGCAGGATCCAGAGCCCAGTGAAACATAGGGAAAGGTTCCCATGGATTACAAAGGGCTTTGGATCCAAACTTTTGACATAACCATTCAGCTTAAGCAACAAGAGAACTACACGGGAGGAAAACCCGTGGTGGGTTTGTGGAGTGGAACTTAATGCCCTGACCAAGCAGGTATTATTCTGGAGAACTTACAAAGACACTGTGGGAGGGCACGGTCCCAAGTGCCATCCCCCTGACAGGTCAGTACATGGGTACCCAGTAAGTAATATCCATGGCTGCACTGATATGACACAGTTGTTCCAAAGCTGAATCTGTGAGGACCACTTGGCTGCACTTGACGGATGCTGTTTTCCAGGTGTCCGGGGTCAGTACAGTTTATAACTGCAAACAAACAACAAAAAAATGAAAAATAAAGGGTGTAACAAAGAACAAAGGATTCTTCAAAAATGAGCAGGAAAAGGGGAAGAAACTGCAAATCACATATTCCACAGTTTATTTATTTATTTATTTATTTAAGATTCTTCGGGGGCAGAGATAGCAAAAGTCTTTATTAAAAGTAAGAAGAGAGGAGAGGCAATCCTGCAGGCTCCTGCCCTGCCACAGGAAGCTCAGCAGCAGAGCCTTCCTCTCTGGTCCCAAATCAGGGCTTGCACCAGCCAACTGGGAAGGGCTGATTTCTTGACCAACACAGCAACAGTATCGAGAGAGATACTGGATTAATGGAACACAGATGAAGGGAGTGCAGGGAGGGGAGGGAATTTGGTAAGTGAACTTGAGTGCTAATACCAGGGGAAGTAGGGCAGCCTGCAAGGAAAAGGGCTCTGCAGCAAAGACCAAAGTGTTTGCTTTGAGTAAACTGGACTAGGGTTACCAGGAGGACCTCTACTAAGGGTCTGGCTTGATATTTTCTTTTGTATTCCCCACTTATAGCAAATAATTCAATGTCTTGGAGGATGCAGAGGCTGGGCAGGGTCCATTAAGAGCCTTAAGTGAAGCCCAGGGGAAAATCAGGTTTGTTACATTTAAACCGGCCCTCGGAGTTCAAGCATCACTTGCACATTCCTGAGGAGCGAGGATGTTTTACAGATGAATTTATACCAGTGTCAGGCTGGATTTCAGGAACCCAGAGTAACAAGGGAGGTGCACAGAGGATGAAGCCCGAGCAGCCTAGGGGGTGGCAGCAGACGACTTACCGCGGCAGGCGGGCAGGCTGCTGCTCCACTGCCCGTTGGCCAGGCACTGGGACTGCGATGCCCCTTCCAGGCGGTACCCAGTGTTGCACACAAACTTGGCCACATCGTTCAGATTGAACTGACTCCCTTGGGTCAAGCCATTGGCAGGGTTGCCAGGGTGGCCGCAGGTGATGGCTACAATCAGAAATTGGAGATGTTACTTCTCTGCCTGGAAGAAAGTGGATTATCCAGTGGGGGGGAAAAAAATAAAAAACAAACTAGAAGGGCAACCATGCAAAAAACCCACATCAACTCTGAAACCCACGCTGACTTCAAAGATCTGTGGCCTGCTCTGCTGAAATACTGAATCAAGTTGAGGACACGGTACCTTTGTTCATTTTACTGGCATAAGAAATTCTCTGAACCCCTCTCTAAGCAGCTGAGTGCCAGCATCTCACTGACTTATACTGTAAATCCCTAGAGCTCCTCTTCAAAAATCCTGGCTACTGCTATTAATCTATTGCCTTACATTACCCTGGGCATTGCACACGCAGCCATGAAACCTGATGTTTTCCTCCCCCTCCCTGGTGTAAGTCAGATGTATGCTCACTGCAGTATAAAGATACACCTGGAGGGATAGTAAAAAGAGAGAAAAAACTGAGAAAAATCAGGTTTCTAGCATGTGGCCTAAAAAGCTTATATCTTCCTTCTCAAGCCTGAACAACTTCAGGGGGAAAACCTTTGTAACTAAATCCCTGTAATGAGGATTTTTGTGTAGTTCTTTTTCCTGTGGCTGATGTCAGCTCAGGCCAGCGAGGAGGTGCAGAGCTAAAGGACCCTGCTCAGAGTCACTCCAAGTTCTCAGGGCAGCTGCAGGTAGGGAAGGTGCAGGGACTGGAGCAGCAGGAGCCGAGCAGCATTGAGCACTGGCAATGCTGACGTTTAAATCACTTTTGCCTGGGCCACCCTGCCGGCTCCTTGTCAGAAGCGGGTCTGGAAGGGAGGACACAACCCTTGCTGCAAGTGAAGCCTGGAGACCTTTGCTTTGAGCACAGCAAAAGAAATGTCAGGATGCTCCATAAAATGCTTTTTGGCTGCTTAAGGAATGCAACATCTTCTGACAGATGAAGACAAACCAATATTGATTATTGTCATGCTGAAACAGGGTAATGGTCCATCAGTAAAAGTCCAGCAGTGTAGCTGTACGGCTGCCAAAACTGGAAGCCGGAGGGGAAGATGAAATTCCCACAAAAGATCCATAACACATTTGACTGCCAGGGCTGGACTATACCACAGGGACAGGAATTTATTCCTTATGCAAGCTGGTGACAGGTACAGGTTTAAAAAAATACGAAGCAAGACAGCATTTTGGTGCTACAGGAAGCAGATGTCAGGTTCTCCGAGGTACTTCTGAATACAATTATGCAGGTTTTGAAATAGATGATGGAATCTTTCCCAGAAAAAAAGACTCCCTCCAGTTGGCATAGATCAAAAAGACCAGTTCACATAGAGCAAGCAACTGTAGCAGGTTTAAAGAGAAAATATCAGGACAGTAGGAAATTATAATGCGGTAACACACAGTATCCTGAGCTTATTCAGAAGCAATAAAGCCACAATCCATCTAATTTCAGAGCTCAAGAGTGGTCTGCTTTAATAACATTAAATTTATGTTATCCATAAGGCCTAATGTAGTGTAATAACTTCAAGGCCAGCTTCTTCATGAGACACCTTTATAGGTCTCTGCACAAAAGCTTGGTAGGCTTTTAGGTGCCAGAATCAGAAGCCAGCACAAAGCAGTGCTGAGCAAAGGCACTGCATACGAACGAGCTGAGTAGTGGAAAGATGGCTCAGTAGTCAGAAGACAGATACAGATGGGCTTTGTTCTAAAGGGTTTGGTCCCTCCTGAAAGGAACAAGATGATCCAAGAAAATGGATGTTTAGAAAATCCTGCATTTCCATGAATCTGCCTGACAGCAGGAAGACCTCTATCAATATGATTTCCTGGTCCAAGGTTACTGTGTATGTACTTGGCAGGTAAAAGTGAATTAAAACTTTTTCAGCTGAGCATCCTCAGACACTGGAGTAATTCACACCTGCCTACAGAACCAGGGACAGCCTTCCCAATAATTCTTTTCCTAAAAGCCTTATGCAGAATCCTAGACATGAATGCCTCCAATTTTATGAGCCCCTGCTAACCTTTACAGCTCGAGTCTGTTTCCTATTTTTAGGCTGGAATCTGCATATTCATTGATTTGCGGGTCATTCCTTACTTCGTATCTTGCTGTTACTATTGTGCCTCAGCACATAAAACCCTAACCCAGACATGAGAGGTTGGAAGTAAACACCTGGAGAATCATGATATGAAATGCATGGAATGCACTGTCCACTGATAAGATGCTTAAACTTATTAACACCTTAGTTAGAGCTCTAGAGACTTACTTAATTAGCTTATTTACTGGAAAGATAAATGAGCAGGTTGTGCAAGGTGACTCATAATGTGGATCAGAGGAAGAGAGAGAGCCTGACTTTCCTCTGGCACAGAGCACAGGTCTCAAAGAAGGGGATAATAGCGGTGTGCTTGGCGGGGACGATGTCTGCCTTTAACCTCCCCACACCCTAATAAACTCTCCCCAGAAACTACACCTTCAACTGGGCTCACCCATTAGAAATTCAGCACACAAAAAATAGCAAAAAAGATGGAATTTACAAAGCAGAGGCAAGAAGCAAAGCAGCCAAAACTGCAGAGTTGCCACTCCTGCCATGCTTCAGCTCTCTCCTACGCAAACCCCAGGGATGCTTGAGCACTACACACACTCACTCTGGGCACGCAACCTTGTGCAGCCCAGCTGTGAAATGCTGCAAGAGAAGCAGAAAAATGAGCACAGGAACCTGAAAACTCACAAGTTGCTTCTCCACAAAACAAGGGTGGTTGCCTACAGGTCTTCCCACTCCAGATTTGTTCCCAGCATGACAATTGGAACCCGTTTCATCTTTGGACTATCCTGAGAAATAACAGGCTCACTTCCAAGCAACGGCACTTTTGGAAACCTAACTGCATTTCCCCAGCTTCCCCAGTGCCATTTTTGTAACTGCCTTTTGAGTATGTATTACCAGTGCCAGAGATTGCTGCTTAGTTATAGAGAGACCCAGTACGGACCCAGAGCTGCCAGCAACATGCCAGGCTGAACGGGAAGGGCCAGCTTTGCACAGAGCAGGGGGAGTCAGAGCGAACTCAGCTGATGCTGCCAACCTGACAGCACTCATTTAAATGAGGAATATTTCAGAGAAAGGAGCTACGAATAAAACTGAACTCTCCTCCCATCCACCCTTCTGTAGCAACAATCTAGGGGGCAAGCATTTCTTAGCTGAGTGAAAACCTGGGCTGGTTGGTCCCCCCCAGTCTGGTTTTTCATTGCTTACATTACTTTTTCTTTCTGTAAACTGAACAACGGCCTTTGCGCGTGCTCTTGTCCTCTGCCCATAACCAGGGCTAAAGAAATCTGACCACATACTTACGCACACAGACAGGAGTCTTCCCAGACCAGCGGTGGTCCTGCTGGCAGATCCGCACAGACATCCCGATCAGGCGGAAGCCAGGGTTGCACTGATAAACCACGCTGCCGCGGTAGTTGTAGTTCTCCCCATTGATCTGCCCATTGACGATGGGACTGGGAACACCGCAGTGCCCAGCTGCAGGAGGGAGACAAGGAGAATCACTGAGAGCTCACACCCGCCCCTCCTGAAGTGATCACACACCGACCTGACTGTCTGGCTGGATCTGAGTTTGAGTCTCTGCAGTAATAAATAAAACCAGAGCAGCAGCAAAAACAATATATCATTTTTAAAGCTCTCCTCTCCAATCTCAAAACATCTCACATCTACTGAGCAGGACGGAATCCAAGTCTGCTTCCTTTTTCTATTTACTGAAAACCCCAATGTTTCAGCAGCACTGAGTCCTCACTTGGGTTCCTTCTTTAATCAGCATCCAAAATTCCCGTTCCCTCCTGAAACACCTTCAGGACTCTTTCACCACCACATCATGGATGCTCCACACGTACCCAGACATTTCACTTCGGCTCCACTCCAAAGTCCGTTGGCCATGCACTCCCGCACGCGGGACCCTACCAGGGTGTAGCCGGTATTGCACGAGAAGATGGCCGTGGCACCGTAGCTGGTCAGCGTGCCGATCTTGTTGCCGTTAGGAGGAGTCGGCAGATCTCCACAAGAGATAACTGAAAGAGATCCCAAATTACAGTAAGAGAGAATTGACAGGGAGATAGTTGGTTTTGTTGTTGTCTTTTGTTGTTTTTTTTTTTTTTTTAAATAGAAGTGCAGACACTTATCACCACAAGTCATTATTAAAGCCAAAATGAGTAGGAAAGATTATTAAATAGTGCAGAACATTATTAAACATGCAGAACAACAATTCAGTCATGTTACATGAGCTGACAAATATAAGCACTACTAAAAATTATGCTTCAGGACACGAGTGAAGTCGTAAAGATAAGACTGGCTAGGAAGAAATTAGAGAAGCTTTTCACACAGGAAGTTTTTAATACGGGGATATTTCTATTATTAACCCATTGCCAGATACAGCCGTCAGGCAATGACTTTCAGAAAACCCACAAAATGGCACAAAATTAATGGGTGCTTTCAAACTAGAAAGTGACACTCAGAGACCTCTGTGCTTTTTCTGGCACAGTGACTTCCAGGACAGGGCTGAAGTCTACAGATCAAAGCCACAGAAGACACCCAGTGGAAAGCCCAGGGATCCAACTCCCACAGGTACAGCTGGAGCTTGGCCAGGAGCCATTGCACATGCAGCGCCAGCCACAAAGTTCAGCTCTTTATTTTATCTACCTTAAAGATCTGCAAACCCTCTGGGAGCTTTCACACTCAGCAAGAAAACAGACTCACGCTGGGTTCTTCTGACCTTAGTGCATTGCCAAGTTCCTGTCATTTGAATTTATGTGGCAATAACGCTGAAGAAATAAAATGGGGTCAGGCTCACGCTCCTGGATCTGGCTGAAGAGCTAGCAGGGGTAAAACTACATCTGTCACTGAAGCTGGCAGTTGCATCTCTAGAAACAAAGAGAGCCAGGAGGGAAGGGAAAGCTGCCGTTCTGAAGGAGAAATTTTTCTGCCTCTATCCGCACTCTTGAGAGAAAAATCTCCACCTTTGACAAAAAAAAGATCCAAGGCACGGCAGTCGTGTCAGAACGACTGAGAGCCGCTTGTTTGCCAAGGGTGCTTTTGATTTACAGGTGACACTGTTACCCTCGTAAACTTGGCATTTGCATCACATTGGAAGAGGTTAGGTCTTAAATCAGAATTTTTTATTTTCTTTCTTAAAAGCAAACTTCAGAGCATCTGGCACCAGTGACAGTGAAGCTGCTGGGACCTGACAGCAACAGATGAGCTAATGTGCTCGAGTTCTTGCGGAAGTGTTTAGGTTAAGCCAAGAATCAGATCAACAGATGACCTCTCCCTGCCTCCAAACTCTCTTCTACCAGAGCAGTTCTGCAGCCATGTTCTCAGACACTGCCATGAGCAGCCAGGGTTGCGGCGTGCTTGCACGCACACAGCAGAGCTTGCACACCTGCCGAATGGCAAACAGAAAGCACGTTCCCTGCGCGACATCCCGTGCATCTGGCTTGTCCCTAGCACAGCTCCTGAGCTTCACTGCTCTTACTTTTACAGGTCGGCATCGGTTCGCCTATGCTCCACTTCCCGTTGGCTTGGCACCTGATGACCCGCTGGCCTGTGTAGTAGTAGCCCGGGTCACAGATGAGCATGAGCTGGGCGTTGTAGTGGTACTGGATCTCGTAGGTCAGCCGCCACCGACCGTGCTCAACTGCGATGCTGTTGATGTCGGGACAGGTGACAGCTAAAAGCAGACAAATGTGGTGAGTCAGGGGAGAGAAAGGAGACAAAGCACTAAGAGGTGTTTAGGGTACTTCGGGGCATTTCAGTGAGTGTGTTGGCTTTTTAACAAGGGGCCCAGTATTAGCATCTCCATTTTACAGGTAGGAAAACGAGGCACCATGAGAGGGGGCACCAGACAGAGGTTGCACAGGATTAGAAACCTGATGTCCTAAATATTGTACCTATGAGGCAGGAAGATATTACTGAAAGGACTTCCCAAATTCCCTGTGGCACAGCCCCGGGCTGCCACCACTCACCCACGCACTGCGGGGGCTGGTTGCTGTTACTCCACTGTCCTGCCTGCAGGCACTCAGTGCTGGACTCCTCCCCGGGCTGAAGCTGGAAGCCCTGGTTGCAGTGGTACACGGCTTTCGTACCCACTGTGTACTCCTTGCCAAAGACGATGCCGTTCTTTGGTGCTCTGGGAACGCCGCAGGAAAGAGCTGGGAAGAAGGAGGGGAAAAAAAAGCTGAGAAATCAGTCAGCTTCAAATATGATCATGGATTTGTGATAAGTGAGCTGAAACCCCAGCTACAAAGCTTGCCTATTTGCAAAACTCCAGCACCCTGTTGAACCCCAGAAGCTGCAATGAATGCCCGCTTTCACAGAGGATCAGATTTTCACCTCCTTTGCATCACTGCGGTAACAGCAAAGCCAACACTGAATACCGATATCTACTGGAAGAGACGCTGGCTCATATTTTCTCTATCATCTGTAACACAAAGTGCATCAACACAGTATTCAGAAGTTTTCACACAGAGATGAAGGATTAGATAGCAATAATGTTTTGTATTTACATCCCACAGCACTGACAACCTGAATCCCTTTTCCAACAGCACTTCTGGATTACAGAAGGCAGCAAATTCTATAATTATGTAGTGCCAGAAGGAGGGCTAAATTTAGCACTATGACTGAGAAGGTAAGGGGGAAATTCAGGGGGAAAACTCAAACAGGCACAATGCCAAACGGCTGCTCAAGACAGCAGCACTTAGAGAAGCTCTGCACCAGTCCTGCTGAGATCCTCACTCTGTGGCCAAACAGGGCAGAAAGGGGCCAGCAAGGCCACAGAAATGCAAGCAACAGCCAGATACGGGCAGACCAGAATCACGTTCGTTTATGCTGCAAGAGTTTCACGAGTCACTGCAAGCCCTGCTGCCCTCTTCCCTACTGCTAGGAAAACCAGCACTGGGAGTCCGTCACTTGAACCTGTGCTCTTTTTACCAGCATTTGGAAGAGCTGGGAAGCCAAATCCAGACTCGCCTCCAAAACCAACACGCAGATTCCCATCCCTCTCTTTGAGGCTTGGTGCTGGGGGAAGCCCATCTCGCTTGGGCTGGAGACCACAGCCAACTCATCTGGACAGGCACAGAATGGCAAAGGCTGGGATATGTAAAGCTGCCCCTGCAAGAGAATTCCCCCGTGGGGCTGCCAACAGCCTCTGCAGGGCACAGAGATGAGCAGAGCCTGCTGGCAACCCCTGATTTGGAAGCCAACAGCTAACCCAAACAATTGTCTGCGTTTTAAAAATGCTCGAAAAAAACGTTTCTTCCTGGAGAAGCCTGAGCTGCTCTCACCCAGCTAATACATGAACTAGAAGCTGAGCCTGTCTCCTGAGCCACATGCTGATACCTGAACACACATTCACCTTCCTGTTATTTCCTCTGTACATAAACAAGGGTTAGAAAATCAGCAACATTAGGAAAGTCACGTTCTGGTAATACGGACCCCCACCGAACACTGAAAGGAGAGACCAAAATTATTGAGTACAGCATCAGCACAACCACTGGAGCTTTCTGCCACTCATGGTCCAAGGCACTTTTATCCCATTACTACTACATGAGTGGGCCAGAGCCCCAGCCTGGAGCACAATTACGCAGCACCTTGCAGATGCTGGTGTTGCTAATAGGTGTGAGTAATTCAGCAGGCTGGTATTAGCACGATCAGGCATATCCCTGGTTGAAATGATAATCACATGTATGTCACTTCATCGAGCTAAGGAGCTTGGCGAATCTCTCTACAAGGCTGGGTGTCTAGACAAGCAGCCACGCTGAATACCAATTTCGTTCTAAGGCAAAAGGAGACCTGGGAAGTCCTACCCCTTCACTTCCATCCTGCAGTTCTCTTACTATTGCTTTTTGATGCTGCTTCCAGAGAGGCTGGTTAGAGAGCTGGCCCCTTCCCTTGTCACTGACCCCAGCAAAGCCTAATCCTTTCTCTACTCAACTCTCTTCTGCTCCTGGGAGCTGGAGAGAGGGGTCATGATGAGGAAGCTTCCACTGGCATCAAGAGTTTGGTTCAGAGGTCAGCAGAGAGCATGTGAAGTCAGCAAGACCCTGGTAATGACAGCAAGAAATATCTTACTCCTTTTCACCCGATCCCGAGGACAGGCCCAGTCTTCCCAGGCAGGACAGACAGAGCGAGGGGGCACAAGGCCTGAAAAGTCTTCGCCTCCAGCCTGACACCTCACCAAAGTCGATCACTTGTGCTTGGTGCCAGGAGGCAGGGGCACAGACTGACACGGAGGGACACCAGGAGCAAAGAGAGCCTGGGCCCAGCCTTGCTCCAGGCCAGTGAAGCTGAGCTGCCACTTGCCTTCGTTTCTCTTCACGATGCAGGGATTGCTACCGCAGGCTAGTCCTACCTCCTGCCTCTGAAGTGGTCTGCTTGATTAGTTAGAGTTTTACTATTGCATAAGCCTTGCCCTGACACAAAAGATAGTTAGCAATAATACAGAGCTCGTGGGCCAGAGGCAGTTGACTCAAAAGTTCATTAGGCCACCAGAAATAACAACAAAGAAGTAACCTTCTCCTCCTCCCGCAGATGGTCAGGCTACAACGCGAAGATGTATTGGTCAGGAAGAGCTCATTAGGCTGCAAACTCTGCTGCACCGAGCGGGCTGCGTGCTGCACCTGATGGCAGGATCCTGCCTTTCCTTGCAGTCGGGCATCCCTGAGCAGAATGCAGCATGAGTAACTTCCTATTTACAGAGTCTGGCTTGATTTTTGGGGTGGTAATAACCTTGCTCCATTTCCGAAGCTCAAATTGTGGACAATGCAATCCACTGAAAACAAAGATTAAAGAGTAGCTGTTCCTGGGGAAAAGCAAAAACAACGTTTGGCCAGGAGAGACCCACTGAGAGCGTGATCTGGGGAGAGAGGAGCGCTTGTGGGGGTTCAGGGGTATGAAAGCTCAGTCTTGAGGAAGAAAATGTGCTAGGAAAAGGGACGGAGGCTATGAAAGCAAATCTGCAGCTGGGATTCCAAAAACAAAGCAGCTTAAAAATAGGCAGCAGAGACAGAAAAGGCATATTAGATCATCTTGTGTTCTCCCCCATTGTGCCAACGCAAGATTGTTCCCTGCAGAATATTCTCTGCTGCTTCCATAAATGTCAGCTAGGACAGAGCACGTAGTAAAGATTATTCAGAGGGGATCGGAAAGGGGAAGAGGATTATGTGCTGGCAGAGGGGAGCTATGGGAAATGTCATTTGTTAACTAGGCCATGTGTTTATGGGGACCCCAGTTCCTCTCCTCCTGACGCAGCTGACTGTGTGAGCAATTTATGCTGTGTTGTGGATCAAGTTCCCGAATCTCTGCCATGTGGTTCTAGCCACCAGAAAGGAGAAATTGAGTACAGCCCAAAACAAAAGGTTGCCAGTTGGCTTCGAGAACAGTGCGAAAAAAAGAGATGTGCTGGATTTTATGCAGCTGACCTGGGCAAGGAGAGCCGAGCCAGCCCTGGCTATCAGCTGCTCGAGGCCAGGGGGGGGAGCTGCTCTGCCGTGAATTCTCCTAGGGCTCGGGCTCGCTGCTGCTCCCCGCCTCCTGTGTCCATCTCCAGGCACTTGGTGACCATGGGCCAATATTGAGATGCCTGACACGAACATGGGCAAACAGAGCGAGGAGGTGACGTTCCCCAAGGGGTTATGGAAAGGAACCCATGGAGCTGGGCCTGGGGCGAGCGATCCCCCATGCGTCCCCAGTTCCAGGCCAGGAGGGGGGCAATGGACAGGCCTGCTCTGACTCCTTCCCTGCTGGCCGAGGTACCGGTGCTCAGGGACTTGTTTCTGCTTTAAATTCCTGCTGTTGGGTGCTATCTCAGCCACGTAAAACCCTCCCCACACATCCTCTCTGTCCACCCCGTCCCTGCCTCTGTGCTTGAAATCAGCTCCCCACACACCACAGCACCCCACGGGAGTAAAGAGCTGAACCCGAGGCTCGGGTGGCATCCCCAGCACACCGAGGCAGCGAACACTTAGCAGCGTTGGTACCGATTTTTGATTACATGATTTGCCTTAAAAAAAGACCCAGTGTATATCGGAGAGATTCCTGTCGCTGGGTGAGGGCTTCGCGAGGCGCAGTTGCCATGACAGCCCCTGGCGCGTGCCGGGCCTGCTGCGCAGTTCATCTGCTGGTGTCAGCAGCCCCAGCCTGCCTCACTGCTGAGGTTAAATCATTATCTGAGCTCGTGCCCATTTTCCCAGCCCCCCCTTGCCAATGGCATCGCACTTTGGGTGACAGGGGCTTGCTTTACTGTTTTCTGCTCGCCTTTAAATAAATACAACCTTGAGAGGGCTCCGAATGGATTTAAGCACCCACATCACAGAGCACGCCTTCAGAGGCAGGACTGCACGCAGCCCATGCATCACCAAGAGGCACTAAGTGATTCAGGAGGACAGAGGGGAATTTTCAAGGCTCTTTGGTACCCCTCGCCCTAAATAATCCTGCTTTTCCTTTGGACCGGGTGACGATGCAGACAGCGCAACGAGATTCTGCCTCTCCTGTCTCTGTTCTCTGGCCAGTTTCCAGGGAAGTCAATGTAATATTAATCCCCAGTGTTCGGTTCCCTTGGAACATGGATGAATGTTCAAAGACACTGAAAGGCTTCATCTGAATAAAGATGGGCATTTTATCAACACAAAGAAGCAGGGATGATTGGTGGATTGAGGAAAAGGTGCAATCAGAAAGTGCGCATAGAGAGACAAAATGTTGTGAAAGCAACCCCCCGGTGCACGCTGCCCTGGCCTCCCCTCCTCTCCCACACCTGCAAGGAGCCACGTCTTAAGTGTGATAGGTCATAACGATTATGGTTGATTAGGAGGTGATGTGGAAAGAACAACTACATGCCTAAATCTTACATGAAGCTGACAGAAACTGGGCACTATCTGAATCCCAAGAAATCTCATCCCACACAGAGCTAAGAGTGGATTTCCAGAAATAGTAAAGGAAATTCCAGTCACCAAATCCCAGTGGAACCCACATCCCTGCCAGCCTTTCCAGATTCTTCTAGACAACAGCTTCTTTTGACCTTAGCAGAGGTTGTGGCTTTCCTGAGAATTCAAATGCTTCTAAAATAGTAGCTTTTGCACAGACGGACTTTCTCTCACCTGCCCCAGGCTAGACAATGACCCTCTGCTCCTCAACAGTTAACTCCCTGCTCTCCTTGCCCATCTGTTCCCAAGGACTTGGATATAAGAGGACCACCCCTCACTGCCTACCTGCAGCTCAAAGCCTGATCTCAAAGGGAATTAGGGAATTACAATAGCTTTTCATTTTTACTGCATTTTACTTGGTCCTCCCCAGGACCCCAGTGTCTGTGTATGGATGCTGCTGTCTGCTCTCACCTTGGCACAGAGGGATTGCTTCATTCCAGTGGAAGTAGCCTTGGGGGTGCTGGGAGCAGGTGGCGGTGCTGTGGCCAACGAGGCGATAGCCTGTGTCACATCCAAAGCGAACTGTGCTGCCAGGGTGCAGACCCGTCTGGCTGAGAATCAGCCCGTGGGCTGGTGGCTGCGGGAGGCTACAGTATGGAGCTGGAGAGAAGGGCAGAGGAAGAATAAATAAATCACTGGATGGGCTCTATCAAGACAAATCCCCTTCTCAGGGATTACACAGTGCTTACCATAACCTAAGGCTGCACAAGGAACAGAACTTGTGATAGATAAATACAAAGTCAAAGTGGAAACGAGTGTAGAGCTACTATCCAAGTTTCACTCAGCTCTAGAAATAAAGAGTAATTTCTGATAATTAAATATTACTTAATTCATTTACTGAGCAAAGTCATTACTTATTTATGACATGCTGGCAAGTTCTCAACCCAGTTTTATAACTTTCATTAATTAAGGCTTGCTAAGTTCCAAAAAATAGTAATTCATTTTAAGGAATTCTCAGCAAGCATTCAGTATCTGGCAGTGGTTTTGTGCTGAACGAGCAACCAGGACTCCCTGGTCCTGTTCCTCTGAGAGCAGTGGCAGTATGCCTGACCGGGACATGATGTGTTTTAAACAGTTTGCTACAAATGCTGTAACACAGTGACATGTCAGTGGTGTCTCAGGCACCAGGAAGCTCCTAACAGAAGTTTTTATGTTTTGAGATGGTAACCTTCAAACATCTCAAAACAGCCTCATCATTCCAGAGACACAACGGTTTTTTAACACAGGAATGTTCACTGTGAATTGCATGGGATGGTTTCATGCATCCAGGGCCAAGTTGTCTATGGTCATATATTCTGGTTCTGAATCGTAACAGTGATGGAGGAAGCCCAGCCAGAGCTGTGAGGTTTTTTTTGCTGGAAATTAAGCCGCTTTCCCAAGTCTCACCAGTCCCTGCCGAGGCCTCAGAACAGGGCCAGCATTTTGTGCCCTCCCAGGCACAAGGCACCTCCCTTGGTACCTTCTGCCACCACAGATGGCCTCTGCCCCTCTGCAGCAATTTCGTGGAGATCCTTAGCTGAAGAGATGACCACGTTTTTGGCAGAGGCATGTAGTCTCTGCTGGGTACTTACCGAAGTAGCGGATTTTGAAACCTTTTCTGTTGTAGGCATGATCGGAGGACCAACGGAGATAGACTTTGTTCCCACTGCTGGTAACAGTCAGAGGAGCAGAGTAGTTCCCACTCAGTGACAAGAGCAGCGGACTCTGGCCAGAGGGACCTGTAAGGAAAGAGGAAGGGAACAAACAGAAGTCAGGGCTGACACACGGAAATTGTCACTCACACCCTCATGTGCCAGGATGTGTTTCTGCAAGAAGAAACAGGTGCTTTTTGGAATCGGAGTGTGAGGGCTTCCACTTTACCATGAGTCCAGGAATGACAGCTCATGCTCAGTGCTTGTTTTGTGAACATGAGCCCCAAAGAATACACCTGGCTCCCAGAAAAGCAACAGCAAATAAAAACCTGTTGACTGCAGTAAGACCAGGCTTCTGCTCCAGGTACTATGCCTTTAGCTCCAGTAAACGCAGGAGCTTCAGCAGAGAAAAAATACTTTACAGACATCTGAAAATCAAATCATTGGTATTTTCTTATTCAGAGAATCAATGAGCTTAGGAGGAGCTTTCTTTAAGTCCAGTGGAAGATTACAGGTGATGGTGGGAAACTCTCCTCGCAGTGCCCTGGGAACAGAGATTAACAACTAACACCTCTGCTGCCAAGCAAGTCAAACTAGCGAATCTCTTACCATCAAAGATTTCAAACTCGTCATATTGCTTCTCGCTGAGGAAGTACTCGATGGTGAGGGAGATGTTATATCCAGGCTCTACCTTGACCACCCAAGAACAGGTCTGAAAGTGGGGGTAACTTCCCAGGAAGCTCTGGCTGAGGATCACGCCGGTGGAGTCTGTCATAACCTCGTTCATCGGGCAAGGCACTGCAGGGAGCGTGAAGGAGAGACCACAGAAAACAAATCTTTGTTTCTTGTGAAGTAAGGAAGGGAACACAAGTTACTATGGCTGAGAAGGTCTATCTTCATGAGTCAGGCTGAGATAGAGCACAGGTCCCACCCACATCCTTTCACTGGACACCGAGATCCTTGTGGTTTACAGAGTCCCCAGAGGCTCTGACTGAAGCATGCCTCATTTCTGCAAATTTGAGCAATTATCAAATTTAAAGGAAGGGGCAAAAAGCAACTACACAAACCAAAGCCTTCAACTGTCTTTGCATCATTTCATGTCTTTCAAAATGAATGGCACTGCAACCAAATATCTATCCTCAAGTTACAAAACGCTCCCTTGGCAGCTCCTGGAAACTTTATTACCTGGGGCAGAGCAAGGCGTGGGACTAGAGGCTTATCCCAGGTCACCCATGGAGTTGTCAGCTAGGACATAACAACTCCAACTCCTTTCTCTAATCACTAAAGCCCATTCAGTGGAATTCTGGAAATATTCAATCCAGCTGAAAACCCAAAATAAAAAGGCCAGCAACAATACCCCAGGAGAGGAGGCTAACACACAAAGTGAGCAGAAAGCATAAAAAGAAAGGGATCTTTATTTATCCATAATTGTCTCTAAAACTCGGTGCAAACGCTGTACTTGTATTAACAGAAAATAGTCAGAAGTATCCAGAAAGAATGGAGTATTCTTTCCAAATCCTTAATCCCATCAGTGATTTGTTGACCTCTGTAAATTGGTGGCCAGATGTAATTTAAGCAGTCCCTTTACCCCCAGGCTAACAACCATCAGTAAATAATTGAATGACCTCTGTTTCTCTCCTTCAGTTCATGCTATTTCACAGAGAATAAAGCTACAGAAAAATATCCCATTATATGGTAAAAATGTTCAGATAGGAGGGAATGAAGTAGATGAAATAATCACGGTTGGAGCGAACAAAAGTACCAGCAGGAATCCAAAGGATAAATAAGGTAACATGGCAGCACAGAAACATCTCTGGGAGCCCTCCTGAGCAGCAGCAAGGTGTACAATGCAGTGTGTGCTCGGGGCGTTCATTTTTCTCCCATGTAATACATTCTGTGGCACTAATAGAGAAGCTGTTCCTCACGGGATCACCTCGCTGGAGGAGCGCACTTAGCTGCAGCCCGCTCTTCCTTGCTTTGGCTGTTCGTGTATCTCTGGCAAGCTGTCAGCGCAGAATCCTCCACCCCCTCCCACGGTAAGGACGTTTGGGTGGCTGTTTAATGACTTTGCAAAGGCAGCCAGACATGCAGTGTGTCAGCCCTCTGCTCAGCAAGATTTCACTCAGTCCCCCTTCAGCGAGTACGAGCTTAAAGCACCTCCTGACTTCATGCCTTGGGGCGTAATTCGGGAGCACCCAACAAGAGGCAGAGCCCCCCCACATGCAGAGAGCCTGCAAATCCCCCATGAGCTGCCAGAGAGAGGAAGTCTCCCTGTTATTTATCACGGAGCTGTTGCAGTAAGCCACCCAGTGTATTTCTCACTGCTATTTGCTCGTTGCTGAGCCTAGCCAAGGTGCACAGTCCTGTGCTGCGGGGCAGGTAAGGGAGAGGAGCCTTTCCCTGCACGGGGGTGCCTCGCTACCCTCCTCACCAGGCCCTTCTACGTGGTTTTATAATAGTGGGACCCCAGAGGTCTGAAGATGTGGTATGTGCAAGGAAACCTCCCCCAGCTGCCATCCAGCTTGCTGCCTCCCATAGCAAACCTCTGCATTTTGCAGCGGGGAAGAAAGCCGTGGCTGCCCTGCTGGGACCCCAGGCTTTACCTTCACAGGTGGGTGGAGGTCCTTCAAACTGAAGATGCGTGCCTAGCTTGCAGGTCAGGATTTCATTTCCAATCAACGTAAAGCCAGGCAGACATCTGTACCTCACGATGTCACCTGCAGACAGAAACAGAAAACGTCTTGACCGAGCAGAAGGATCAATTCATTAAGGCCTGAGGACAGGGCAGCACGGCGAGCAGGGACCTCTTGACCCAGCCTCTGCCATCAAGGCCACCTCAAGGCTATGTGGCTCAGTCTATGTATGTTCCTCTTTGGATTTCTGGATGTTTTTAGAGAAACTCACAGACATGCAGGTCAGGCCATCCCACCCGCACCCCCTGCCCACTCGGGTGCTGCCGGCTCCTCGTGCCACACTGCCCCCAGCCCCACAGCTGCGCTTGCTATGCGCCGACACAGACTGGGCAGAAACAGAAGGCAGGGAAAGGCACGCTGCGGCCTTGTTTGTGATAAACCACTGTCACGTCACTAAGACTGTTTTGATTTGTGCTAGCTATTCAGGTGAAGACTTTCCTTGGAGCAGGCAGTGAGAAAAGCTGCTTTTAAAAAATCACGGCTACTTCACTGGTTGCAGACGTAACGTGGATGTAACCGTGAAAAGCAGCAAAACACAAAAGACAGTCAATATGGGTGAAAGGTTCTCAGAAAAAGAGTAGTGGCCTCTAAACTTCTACACAAGGCATTGCTTGAAACACCTGAAATGCATGAAGGCCAAAAACTATTATTGTGGCAAAGATCTCTGAGCATTTCCAAGCAAGCTCTGGGCTTTCACAAAAGACAAACCACTTCTGCACTGACCAAGAGGAAAAGTCTGGGGACAACGAGGTCAATTTGACTCTGTGTGGAGTCAGCTACTGAGCAGGGTCACGCACACCTCGCCACGCCACACAATTACATGGCTGAAGAGGTTGCCTGGAGCCCCAGATTTGGGGTGCCACCCCCTGGACATGACGTGTGTCTGTGTGTCTTCCCCCAGGTATTCCTAGTGACTGGGGAGAGGCAGGGATGGAGGGCTAAGGGGACCGCGAGAGGCTACCTATGTTAAACTCTTCATTCTCAGTGATGACTTCTGCGTTGGGAACGATGGTCGGAGGCTGACATCTGAAGAGCTGGTAGGCTGAAAGACAGCAAAGGCAGAGCAGTAAATGTTAAGCTGGGGACGACTGTCTCGGTGCCAAGCACACCAGACATCAGAGTAAATCCTCTCTCAACAAGCAGAAGGCACTGGCAAAAATGTAACCAGCCCTTTCCCCCTCCAAACCCTCCAGAGATGGCTCCAGTTGTTTGTGCCCCAGAGCAGCTTTCTCTATTTTTTTTTACATCTAATAAGAAACAGATTTTCACCATTCTGGGGATATACAGTGCCCAGACACTGATAGTCTCTCTCGATGAGCACTGAGTGATGAGTGACGGGTGCTGCCATGAAGCAACGGCACTGTCTTTTGGGATACTAAGAGAGAAGATCTTTGTGACCCTCAGCAGAATTAGGTCAATCATAGAAGAGTGCTCGACTGCTCCAGCATCAAATAAATTGCAATAATTATTCAGAGAATTTCATCTTCACCGCCTGTCCTTGAACACAGAATGAAATACCCAATAATTTATTTCTAACCTGGAATTATTCATTAATTTCTTCTGCAAATAATTCCAGGAGTGCAAATGTTTTCAGCTGTAAATTCTGTATGTAGCTCAAAGTTCACAAAGTGACCTGGGCATAAAGCAAAGCAGCTCAGACAGTGCACTCTCACCCAGTTAGGTGTTTCTTCAGGAGTACCGTGGGGCTAAATGGGAACAAGGATTCTAGTCAAGGAGCAGAAAATTTCCTATGACTCACGCACCTGCCCAAATACACTGCAAATACCAAATTTTCCATCAAAAATTAAAGATGAGCAAACACTGAGCAAAACAAATCTACTGCTTACGAGTATATGGACGCATAAGGCTTGAGAACTGTGCTGCTTATGAAAATAAACACACGAGAGCTGTGAGCATGGTTAAATTGAAAAAAATGGTACTGGGATCTAAATGAATATTAATGAAAGACATTTTCTGCTATTTGCTCAGCACTTCTCTGAATCTTTGCTCCCCCCGCACCTGACCCTGGACAAGCATAACTTCCTCTGAAATTTATATCAGCCCTTTAATTTAAGATACTGGAGCTCAAGCTGCCACTGAATATTAATTCTTACTAACTCCACTATGTTGAACTCTTCACACAACAGCAAAGCTGGCAGCAACCTTAATGAGGCTTATGATAATGCTTAAACACACATGTAAAGAAGTAGACTCCCATCCTCTCACCCCAATTTCCCTGCCCCCTAAGGTGGGGAAGAAGAGTATTTCCCCAAAAGCTGCATGGAAAAACGTGACATTTGGAGGGTGTGAGAAAGGGCCAGGGGGGACGCAGCCGTTTTTGGGTTACTGCAAGGGACGGGGGCACACAGGCTGCATCCCAAGTGTGCGAAGGGGAGGGAAAAACCAGACTGCTACAGTGAGCTGAACTCTAGCAGGGGGAGCAAAGAGAAGGGCCAGCTCTGTTGTCATCAGCTTCTCTGTGGTGCAAAAATTAGTTCTCTGAATATTAACTTCACTTTAAAAAAAAAAAAAAAGGTGGGGTGGGGGAGGCCCAGATTGGGCAATAGGCCAAAATTTTCAAAACTGCCTGAAGAGCAGGAGATAGGGCAGTGGGGGAGAACCCTTCTGTTCCACAGCAAAGAGCCATCCCAGGAGGGGACGCAGTGGTTGGCAATCTTTTAAACAGATGTTTGACAGCGGGGGAAAAGGGAACCAGTAATAAAAATTTAGATTAAATGCTATTTAAAAAGTGCTTGACAGCATCTATTGAAACAGAAAGATAACCCAGCATTTACAGCATTAATCTCCTCTCCTTAATGGACCATATTTCAATAAAGAGGTGTGATTAAGACGGCTTCAGCATATGGGTGATACAGCACCAGTGAAGCTCCTTTCAACAACACCTCCACTTGTTCTAACCAGGACAAAACAAGAGCCCTGTCCTTGAAACCACTCTGGGACCCCCTGAGTTACTGTGCCATAAAACCCCTTCCCATCGCAGTCACACATCACTTCGAGCTGGCACCTGAACTAACCCGTTTAATAATGGGTGCAACAGCATCATTTTTCAAGGGATGCTACTGAATCTTCAAGCTCTCTGAATCATTGCTTTGTTTCCCTTCCTCCACCCTAAGAAAACATTTCTTTGCAGGCATTTAAAAGGGCAGCAGTTCTCTGACAGGGTGCTGCTGATCTCCACCGCATGGGGAAGGACAATCTAAAGCTGAAAGAGGATGTCTATGGCCTAGATCTGCCCATATGCAGATGCAGAAATGAAAATATACACTGCTATGGATCCCAAGGAAATTCCATTTCCTGCAGTTACACCCCAAAGAGCAAAGCCAAGGATGTAACTGACCACGCTGCCCGATCCCTGCGAACCCTTCTCCCAGGTCTCCGGGGTACAAGGCACCACACACAGGACGAACGCCGAGAGAAGAATCTCACTGCAACAACCGCCACCAGTTAAATCTGTGGGGTTAGGCTTTATCCTGAAGTCCCGTGCATAAAGGGACCAATAAACCCGTAAGTGCTGCTTTAGTAAAAGGCCAAGCAGTTGTTGGAGTGCCCATCTGGTTAACGGACTGGAAACGAGTGCTGGCCGTGCTGATCCCTACCAGCACAAACTCCAGGCCTCCCCTGCCTGGCGTGCCCACGAATGGCTTCAGACCCCAGATCAACCAGCAGCTAAAAAAGCCTCACTACGAAGGGCTATCAAGGCTAGAGAACAGCGACATATGCTGATGGGCTCTAACCACAGCAATGACAGTATCTAATTCATATTACAGAAGGAAGCATTCACTGAACTGCAGCAGTGTTTACGTACTGCTCATTCCTGAGCCAAACTGCCTAACCCGTATTTTTTTGCATAACTGTTATATACGCACCATTGTCTAGTAATATAAATCTTACAGTGTTTTGCAGCAGCAAACCAATTCCCTCCGAAGCCTAGCAAGCATTCTTTAAATTCAGCCTATCTGTATAATACTCGCCTTTTGGAACTGAGCATAAGCTAAAACATTCTGCACAGATTCATCGTGTAATTCATGTTAGACTTTGTTGAAGTTGCTGCAAGCAAATTACCAAAGCACAAGGAGGTCTCCATTTGCACTTTCCAAAATCCCAGTACTGCTGTAGCAACTTGTTAGCTAATCCAATTTAAAATTGGGCTCTCGTTTAGTGGTGGAAAGCAAACGCTCTCATTTTGATGTTATACCCAACATCTCTCTCTCTGGTGTGAGCTGCACTCACACCAAAGAATCCCCAAATAATTCATGGATTTACAGTAATCATTTTCCTCCCCAGAGAATTAAAGTCACTTCTCAGCTGGAACACAGTTGTCATTTAAAACGGGACAGCAGGATGATCTAATTGGTTTAGCATGGCATTGGAAAGACAATACTGTATCCAGCGAAAATTGCAGAGAAGACTTTTAAGTAAGCAAAGTGGAGCTATCCCATAATGGGATCTGCCACGGAGAGGACAGTATTTACAGCATCACATTGAGAGAGGCACAGGATTGGCATGGCTGTTAGTTTGCAGGCACTTGATCTGTGCTTGAATTATCGCAACGTTACAGATGGATTTCCACATCTGCCCAGACTGTGGGACCACTTGCCAGCACTTGACTGCCTAAGAGACTTTCAAACTCAAACCTGTGAAAACCGCACCCCATTGCAGAAGACTTCAGGTAAAAGCATATTTTTTCCATATATTCTCTTCCTTAGAACTAGACCTCCCCACAACAAACCACAACTGATCCATGCCCCTCCATATCCCACAGGCAGGTATAATGTACACTCAGGAATCAATACAGACCATAGAAATAAATGGCAAAAATCCCTCCATTGGCTGCATCGCTGTGGAATTTCATCAGAACCTGGTTGGAAGAGCTTTGGGCTGACTTCTTAGCAGAGTTGCCAGTGAACACACCAAGCTGTGGGGCTGTTTGCTGTGGACCATCCCTAAAATCGTAGGTCAGAAACACAAGAAAAAGCATTATTATGCATCTTTCATCCTAGGCAACAACCAACCTCCTACACTGCACTTTTTGTTCTTCCCTCCTCAACCTCCTTTTTCTACATCTGTATTACTTTCTGTCTCAGCAGCTCCCTGGAGAGCTGACCTGGGTCCCCAGCCCCTCTCCCCACTCCTTTATGACAAGGATGATCTCCTCTGGCAGCACAGTGCTGGCCCAGCAAACATCTGCAAACACAAACTTTATTTCTAACCTCAGAACTTGAAGAATTAGGGCCAGTTTTCCAAAGAAGTTTCGCTCTGTTTGCACAGTGGACACTGAGATATTTTGAAAGTCAGCTATTGATCTAGTGCTACAAGCTCAAGAATCCCCACACTGCAGCAAGGGATGCTCTGTGTATCTGACATTTCTTGCAGAAATGGGGCCTTGGTAGCAGCCCTGGTCAGTCCTCACGCCTCTGCTGTACTCACCAAATCGTGATGAAATCATTGTAGGGCTCCGTTTGCAGCAGAGTGAAGTTGAGATGGATCCCATAGCCCACAGGCACTGTAAGGAGCCAAGTGCAGTCCTGGGAATTGGGGTACTGGTTGGGGAAGCCAGGAGAGTAAACCGTACCGTTCTGGGTGGTGATGTTGCCCCCGCAAGGCACTGCAGGTAATCAGACAAACACAAACCTAATGAACAAATACCCCAAAACAGTAACTCGCAAAGATCTCCTATTTCCCATTTTCCTTTCCCCCCGCCTTTTTTTTTTTTTTCTTTTGGGAGGAGGGATAAAAAGATAGCACTTCTGAATACAGGTGGATCCAGCCCCAGAACCTCAGCCGACCTTGCCATGAATAATTCGTATCTGTCAGAACTACATCTAACCTTTTCAACTTAGTTCCATTAGAATAAATTTGTTAAGTGCTCCTGAGCTGAAAGGAGACTGTCAGGGTGTTTCGTACAGATGTGATAGCCAGGTGCACAAACAAACTCCATCTTATACCCTAGTAAAAGTCTTTGGGCTCCACCAGCTGTTTGCACCCATGCATGGAAGACACAGCTCCTGACCAGATCCCACCAGTGGGCAAATCTATTCACTCACTCATGCAGCGTGGCCTGGACCAGAACCACGGAGCAGCTGGCTGCTCACAGATCGCATCTAAGCAGGGGGGAAATGATGATTTATTTGTAAAACAGAAGCATCCAATTCATTAATCAAGACGACAGTTCTGTTGCACTAGGTATCTTCCAGGTCTAAACAAACTTGCAAACTAAAGAGACATAACTAGGAACAGCCTGGGCAGTGAAAAAGAGAGACAGAAAGCTGACATCCCGCTGGCGGTAGTGCAGGAGGGCCACAGCAAGTCCCTGGGTGCAGAAATCCCACGAACAAGCACTGGCCTCTGGATCTCCCCGGCACAGCTCTGTAGGTGAACGATAATGTCTGCAGCGCATTGCTGACAGCCTGCAACAACCAAAGGCATGTGCACAGGGGTAAGTGCAGTGCCATCTGCCTCAGCCTGCTCCATTTTAGAAGCCACGCTGCTGTGTTAACCCAGTCCTTGGCTTAGGTTAACGCATTCTTCCTCCCAGTACAACTTATAATTTGGGCTCAGTGTTACAGTAATATACAGCACCGCACACTCCTTTTCGTACAGGAGTAGCCCCACAGACTTCCACCAGCCTGGACACGACTCGATGTGCCAGATGTGAAGTTAGAGCCAGGCTCCAAATATTTACTGCCTAGTTCTGCTCTGCCTACTCATGTGGTCTGTCAAGCTGAGAAAAGCATGTGTATTTATATAAATCCACATGCTCATTTTCCTAAACAAACACCCAAGGAACCTTGGGGGCCGAGTTCCTTTCCACCCTGCACAGCAGGCAGCCTGCTGATCGCTGGAAAAACTCCCTGGGGTGCTGCTGGAAACCTCAGCCTGTGTGCATTTATTTTAGAATTACAACTTCTCTTTTAATTAAAAGGGCTTTCAGCTGTGACCTGTGTGGGGAAGGTGAGGTGGTTAGCCTAAGGCAGCGAGTCATTGCTGCTTGCTGCTATGCAAAAATGGACCGCCCAGCTTGGCTGCATCTCTGGAAGCAGCCAGAAAGTTCTCCATTGACTTCAACAGCACTTAACAGCCCAGCAGATGGGCACACAGAGGAAAAAAAGCAAATGGCCCAAAGTGTGCCTAACCCCTCACCCCTTTGTTCTGTCAGGAGTGCTGCAGAACAAGGAAGCTACTTAAACACAGTAGTAAAAAATAAGGACTGGATGGTTGTAGCTGGCAGAGCTGACGGCAGAGGTAAGTAAGGGCATAATCCTGCTACCGCCCACCCGCAAGCCCTACCAGCAGCACGCCGGGTACTCAGCCAGCAGGCTGAGCACCGAACAATTTCTCAACTCATGCACATCTCTGTTGCGTTGCTGCAGCCCCTGAAGAGCGGCTGAGAATCCGGTTCTTTATGCTTTGCGTTCTCTGGAGTTCAAGGACTTAGGACTTGAAAGCAGCACAGTATCAGCCCTCCCCCTCTTTCCCCAGCACACAGTT
The DNA here is from genome assembly GCF_040182565.1 of Anser cygnoides. Lineage (NCBI taxonomy): Eukaryota > Metazoa > Chordata > Aves > Anseriformes > Anatidae > Anser > Anser cygnoides. The sequence continues at coordinate 6,176,222 of NC_089896.1, read as the reverse complement.
CTTGCAGACCAAGTGCTGTAGGGAGGCCGGGATAAAGGTCAGTGCTCCTGGGAAGTGCAGTGGAAATCTTCAATAAGCAACCTTGAATTTCTTAAGGGTTCACATGAAACCTTTCTAAAGTAAACCACACAACACTCAGCCCACTGGTCCAAAGGATAAAAAGACTGAAACAACCCTTTTGGGGTTTGAAAAGAGAATCTGGACATTGGAGCTGCGATGCCTACAACATCGATCGGCTCCCTTTGGGCAGCAGGGTCCTCCCAGCACACCCGGTCTTCAAGAAACAGAGCGTGCTCAAGACTACTGAAAACTGTTGGGTTGTTTTCCAAATATCATCACCACGCTAAGGAGATGAGACAGGGGCACAGTCTTCCCACACTAGGAGTCCCCAGAGCTGCACAGGTCTTTTACCAGGGACCCAACGTGGCAGCGAGTGCTAAGGGCGCTGCAGCCCAGCAGGAAAGGCTGTGCCCACAGACAGCAGGGCTGATCAAAGCCTCTCCTCTACCTGATTATTCAGGCACACTGGCTCATCATAAAAATGTTAACTTTGATAGTTGTTTGAGTTGGCAAAAGGCAAGAACCTTAGTGAGGACAATAAAACACTGTTCTAACTGCGCTCAATGTCAGCATGAAACTGTGGGCTGGTTAACGAGGGGAAGTAAAAGGTAGAAAGAAAAACAGAAAGAGTCATTTCTACAAGCTGTAAACCTGACAATGCATCAGCAGTTGTTTAACAGGGCCAATACAGCAACATTTTTTTTTTTTGTTATAAGCATAGAAGACAAATGCCATAGCTGCTATGCACAAGAACGGAGGAGCTCTCTGGGAAACACCTGTGAGGAGCTCACCACAGGACTTGCAGTACAATTTCCGTGTTCCCCAAAGAAGTCTGCACATGTGGGCATGTGAAAACCAATGAAGCCTTGAATTTCTGTCTGGTCCTGAACTCTTAAGTCAACTTTGGCAACTTATTTGACTTTCCTGATTCAGTGTTTCTCTCTCCAGAAAGACAATATTGACCTCTTGCATGAGGAAACTGCATCAGCTAGAGAATTAGGGCCTGCAAGGCTCTCTAGACCTCTAGTAAGCTCTGTGCATCAGCTGATCAAAAATACTAAACTAATGGAAATGGAACACTTGAAGAAATAAAGACAACAACAAATATTACTGCTATGACCCTGGGCTGCTTCCTTCTGGAAGCACAGCTCCCACCGATACCAGCAGCAAGGCTGACAGCTGCAGACAGTCCTCGCCCATAACATGAGATTCAAACGCACCACCTCAAAAGATGCACCTTGGTTTTGAACTGTTCAAAATGTTCACTTTGACTAGGCTGAAATATGTTGAGCATCAACTTACTGAGAACATGCTTCAACAACTCAGGGGTCGAAGCTTTATTCAAAGCGCTCGTTCCCAGCGTGTCTCCAACGATGTTTTTTTTTCCAGAGAAATTTTCAGCCCAGTCACAGAACAACGATTCAAAAGGAGGCCAGAACAAAATGCTGAGGCCTCTTCTTTCCCCAGAATGCCAGCCGTGGTGCTCTCAGGGTGAGCCCAAAGCCATACCTTCACACCTGGGCAATGGGTGATCCCAGTTCCTGTTGGTGCCGTGCTGACACGTCAGGACAGGGTGCCCGATCAGCTGGTACCCAGGCAGACACTCAAAAGAGATGGACTGGCCAACGTTGTAACCAGCTCCTCTTACAACGCCGTTGGCAAAAGGTTCAGGGTCAGGGCATTCCTGCAGCTCGTAGGCTGGAAAAAAAATAATAAAGTGGAATGTTTCATACTTATATTTTCTCATAAAAGCGTGAACAGTACACTCATCATGCTGCTTGGCTACTTCCCCTTGTACAATGACTTAATTGAAGGAGATAAAACTTTAATGAACCATATACGCATCTGCATGGAGGATGAGGGACAATCCTGCTGCTGCCTCGTGCTAGCCTCAGACGTGAGTCCCCCACCCTGGTCCTCCGGGGTCTCGGAGTCTGCATGCACAGGGTTACCCCGCACTTCACTTCTAATTGGGAAATCTGCCTTGTTTTTCAACAAAATGTGGACGATCCCGATGATGAATGCGAGTCAGACTGATAGCATGTTCCACCTGGCATTACAAATTACTGGTCAGCCTTGCTGGAGCTCATTTGCATAGCAATTTCCATGAGATTACCCAGAGTGCCTCACCGAGCACATTCCTTCCAAAATTGTGCAGCAGCGCATGAATTATATGGCGCATGAACAGGACAGCCAAGGCAAAATTAATGTTTTCAATTAAGTATGAGTAGCGGCTTTTATTGCTATTTCTGGGGAGTCAGCCCTTTGTCAGTCCTTGGCTACAGCACGTGGCTGGAGACACCCGCTCCATCTTCCCCACTCCTCAGATCTCTCTCCCAGACAGAAGCTGGATCGTTTGGCTCCCAGCTGCTGCAGAGCAAAGCCTGTCCTGCTAATCTTCAGTATGGAGCACCCCATCTGCCATTGGCATCCTTTGCCCATATTCCCAGGTGGACAAAGAGGACCGAAGGATTTTGCAGAGAGCCCGTTCAAGGTAGGGCTGTGGATCAAGCAGGATCACGTCCTCTTTCAGCAGGGGAAAGATCCAAAGGCAGCTCCAATCCGGCACTTTCAAAGAGCAGCAAATCCAGCAAGAGGGGCACTTGCAGGGCCTTGCTCTGCTGGCTGCAGAGACTGCGGCAGCTGCAGCTTGGAGGACATCATGTTAAAACTGGGGAGCTGTCTGAGGACACATGCTGGGCAAGAACTTAAGCCCATCTCCATTTCCCCATCGTTTCCAAAAACTGCACTGAGTGTATCTTTTGATTTTAGTCATTTATTTCTCTACTTTCACTCCAGGTTTCCATGCCAGAGCCACTGTTCTATTATTTAGCTATTTACTCATTTGCTCATTTCCCTCCAGCAGCCTGCCTCAGCACAAAGTTAGGCTGCAGCTGAGGATGGGAGGGATGAGTTTGGGTGCGCCCAAACCGGACTTCAGCTGAGACTGAAAAGCAGCTGCAAAATTCCAGAGCAAACTCAGCTGCTGAGGACTCCTCTCGTTGCACATGACAGTCGACAGAGCCAAGATCTAAGTGAATCTAGATGGAATTAATTCAAAGGCATTTCACTGTCACAAAGTACTCTAGGAACATTTGTTATTTGCCCTAGGCATAAGTCAGGGCGAACAGATCCCAGTTACAAGGATTAAGCATGGTCTTCTTGTAACACCTTTCCACTCATTTGGATTAAGTCCTTGTGGAATGAATTCAACAGAATAGCAGCCCACCCTCAGCCTCAGCATTAGCACCTGGGGACAGGATTGTCCCAGCGCTGCACGTTCAGTGGCCTCCCTACCTTGGTATTCCAGCTTGAAGCCTGGCTTGTTCTGCGAGTGGTCACTGTGGAAATACACAGTGGTTTCATGAGACGTGGACAGGAGGGAGCCTGGGATTTCGGTGCCACTGAACCGCCCTATGACGTTACTGGTGTCGTATGGCCCATTGCGGATTTCAACAAAGTCGTGGTTTGGCTCGGTGGAGAAGTTTAGGAACTGGATGTGAGCACCTGGGGAGGAAGAATGAACAGTTTACCTCTAAAGCTATCCACAAGCCTTAACACATCAGCACTGCTCACCCAGTGATGCCCAATACAGCCTAGTCAATCAGAAGGAGTGCATTTACTGTGTCAGAGGTAGAGGGTGCCTTGTCCTGCTAGTTTCAGACAAGATCAGGCTATTAATGCTGTGGATTCAGGCTGCTGGAGATCCTGTGCTCTCCTCTCCCTCTGCCTGACACCAGAGAAATTATGCAGGCAAACACAGAGCTACACGGACCCCCTTCTTGCCATACTGCATCCAGCCAGCACAGCTGGCAGGCGGCTGAGCTGGGGTTTCCTTTCCTCAGCAGCGCACAGCAGCCATGCAGCTACACCTGGAGGAGGAAAGTTAATTCAAGAAGCCCAGAGTCAGCATTTCTTCCAGGCATGCAATACTTCCAGCCCCTGGCAATTAGGTACCCTGCTGGGGCTGGCCTGGAGAGCAGCTGAGCTGGAGGTGTGCAAATCTCTCCTACTAATGGTTGGGGAGATCCTAATTTTTAACGTGATGATGGCTGCATGCAATCTACCTCATGTAGGATACAGTCTGACAAAAGCTTTGGTCACCTTTCACATTTATAAAGGGAGGAACAGCTGGTGATATTTTTAGGCTATTACAAACATAAGTAGTTCAAGATGGGGAGGTACACAAGTACAACATGGGAGGGTGTTACGGCTAATTCAGAGGCATACGTACAAATCTGTATCAAGCTGTTACACTCCACGGTGACCTGTAACCACCTTTTGAAAAAGTGTCAATCGTTTCATAGCACCATACAAATGCACCTTTAACGGAAAGTGGGATCAGGATGTCAAACACCAATTTCTATAACTTATCTTGGCAAGCAGAGCATCCAGCACTTGCCAAGCACTACCGAACAGGGCTGGTATCCTCCTCTTGTCTCTTTTATGATAGCACCAAACCCAATCCCACTATCTCACCAAACCCCACTGGCAGCAATATCCTCCACGTGCAGTCCAGATTGCTGGGGTAGTTTCCTGGGAACCCTGGGCTCAGGAGCACTCCTTCCATCTCTTCAGCTGTTCCTCCACATTGGGCTGTAAAATCAACAGTGTTAATGGTCAGGACCACTTGCAGGTCTCTCTGTATGGCCGTGGCCAGCCAGTGATACGGGAAATAAAGACATAAAAAACCTAAGAAGAGAAAAAAGGACAGCCTGCTAAGGAGCTAGCACAGATTTTCCAGGCACTGAATGGCTGCATTACTAATGCATGCGCCTTTCTCCTGTCCTCGAGATAAAAGCCTCGACCCAGAGATACAGCGTTGGCCATCGCAGTGGGAGAGACAGATTTAAGCTGCAAGAGGGGAGATGGATGGTCTGCTCCCTCCGTAGACACCATAACAGTGCACATCATGCACACTGCGCCTGTTTGAATTTTTAACCACCCCAAAAATTGCTGTGAAGAACCAGAGTGATCTTATTTTCACTCCAGTTACCTCTGCTTTCTCTGGTTAACTGACCTACCTTGACTGCTATACTTGTCAATCTCCAGGCAATTACTGATAAATATAGAACAGCGTGTTTGCACACTGACTGAAGTAAATTCCCTACCAAGAAGCAGTCCACAGATGACAGCACAAAATATGTTTACAAAAAGCATCACATGAAATTTAAGCATAGATAGCATCTTCTCAGGCTTATCTGGATGACCTCTACCTTGTTACGGTAACACCATCCAACAAAATACACCCAGGTGCTCTCCTAACACGTTCTGACAGCAGAGGTACGGATTCCCTTTGTCCAGTATCACATTATGTGTGCACTGGCTACTAACGAGGCTTCTCCCAGAAGTTCTTTCTTCTTCCTCTTAATGGCTCTTTAGTAGTACTGCTTCTGAATTATTTAGGAGTCAAGCATCTGGATGAAGTGGACAGAAAGAAAACCAGCACAATGCCAGGGAAGCAAGAAGTCCCCTGAGCAGGGGAATGATGACTCCTGGGTTCCTGGGTGGCTGGTCCGCAGCCACTGGGGGTCTTGGCAGTGTTCAGACAAATTGGTGAATAATTAGCTCAGGACAACAGAGCCTCACCACTGCTGGCATGGGGTGCTGCTGCTGCATCCCCACAGCTCCCACAAAGATGCCGGATGCTCATGATTATCTGCACTTGGCTGCAGAGACACAGTTATGCGTCTCCAAAGCTGGATGACCTTTTTCAGTCAAGTGTGATGCAGGCTAAGAGATAGGAACAGACAGGTGGACAGGCGTTTGTCCCGCTGCACTTAGTCGTGACTGGCCAAGAGCAGACAACCCGAATTAAATTGCACCCATGTTTACACGCTGCGACAGTGCCGAGCAGATGCAGCCCGGCCAGGCAAAATCCTGCTGATCTATATGACTGATGCTGATCAAAAGCAGAAAAAAGAAAACTTGAAACTGGCAGCTGCTCAGATAGTCGCTGACCCTCGGTGCAATATCAGGATCCTCCTCCTCCCTGCTGGAGTCCCCTAACCTGACGCTGAGCTGAAGGGCTTCTGGTTTCTTTTAGAGCAGCTCCCACGGGCACGAGTCCTTTAGCTCAGACATTCTGCTCTGTCTCTGTACTTATTGCTGGCCTGCAGATCATCAGACGAGGAGCTGTTAGCTCTTATAATTACTTTAAAG